>NW_027507789.1:50195940-50795940 GCF_037356315.1 Lithobates pipiens | reverse complement strand
GAACACATGTTAATGTTCAACATAGAATGCATAAGTAAAATGCACCACAATGGACTGACATGTTATTGGGCCCTAAATGACATATAGCTGAGCTCTAGACACATCTGCAACACACCACTTACTGCAGTTATGTATTATTTGTATTATGCAGTTATGTATTATTTGAACAATTGTTACATATGTTTTATTTTCATATGCAACTACACACAGAGGATTGCAAGAGGCTACATTTGTCTTGATATCAGCCTCTTGTAATCCTGTGTGGCAAACCAATCAACATCCGCCTGGAAGAAAATCACCTGGCTTTTAGGAAAAAACTCAAGACCTTCCTCTTTTAGCAGATGATCAAAGCTCGCCACAGCGCCTAGAGGCGATTCAGTTCGCATTGTGCGCTATATAAGTATTTCATTCATTCATTCATTCATTGGATGGGTTAGTACTTTGTGCCAGTTCAGGTCTGCTGCAAGCACACATGCTGATAAAGTAAATGAAAACAAAAAGAGAGAACACAAGATGACTTCATTAGTCTGATGCTACTTATGTATTATTCAGTCACAGTCTGGATGCAAGGAGGTGATCAAAAACTGCTGTTGCTGACTTTTAATAAACAGCCACTCGTCTGTCCCACAATCCAGCAGTGTACTCACCCCAGTCGTTTTCCCCCTGTCCCCTCCCTCAGCGGCACCAGGATCTTTACTATGGGCACCTGGCTGTGAGAGCTTGTGGGTTCAAGTGGCGCTGTGCTCTGTGACTGGTCCCAAAATCTTCTGGGACCTGTCATGTGTCAAGACTACAGAAGGGAGGGGAGGGGGGGGGGGGGTGCAGGAGAACTTCTGCCTCTATCACCTTAGGTAATCAGAAGTGGGAGCGGGTACCTATCAGAATCGGGTACCCGCTCCCCCTCTCCTCCCCCAAACAACTGGAGAGTGCAAAATCGGGGGCAGCTTTGCAAAGAAACCAATCGGCTCTTTTTTTTTTTTTTTAAGCTTAAAGGGGTTGTAAAGTCAGAAGCTTTCTGTCCAGCAATGTCCACGTTTGTCTCTGCCATCCAATCAAAGTCAGTTAGCCAATCAGGAAAGAGAGGGGATGGGGTTGGCCATGGCTCCGTGTTTAAATGGACACAGGGAGCTGTGACTTGACTCGAGTGCCCCCATAGTAAGCTGCTTAATTGAACAAGTTGACATTAGAAGCTGATTGGCTACCATGCACAGCTATACCAGATTTTTCACTCTCCACTTTTTAGTAAATCAACCCCTATAAGAGTCTGTATGTTTTCCCAGTGGTTGCTTTCATTTTTGCCCAGGATCCCAAAAAATATTGTCCCTGTAATCTCTGTTTGATTGTATGACTGTGGGAGGAATTTGGGATTGGAAGTTGCTCAGGGGCAAAAAACAAATCTATGTTGTGTGTGTGTGTTTTTTTTGTTTAGAATATCTTGTTTTCTAAAAAGTAAAGCTAACTTGTTTTAAATCCCAAAAATAAATTTGTTATTGTGCCTTATGTCTGTTTGTTTATAGGTCAAGCCATGTATGTCCTGACAGTGAAACCAGTTGGGTGCAGTTTCTCAACAATGCCATTGATCATAACATGAACAAAGTTAAAACCTTAACCCAGGGTGCTCTTTGATTAAAGAACTCCATACTCCTAATCCATGGATTACACAACTGGGAGGTGCGGCTTCAGCACGTCCCATTTGAAGCTTCTGAGTGAAGTGGGCTTCATATGTAAGGATGAGACATTTTCATAACTCCTTCCCAGGACATAAAGGATTCTTCTATTCTAGACTTGTATCCAGCATTCATAGCAAGCGTGTTTTTCCTTGGAAGGTCTTTGTCCGCCCAAAATGAATATTTTGCTTAAGTGAAGGTGTAATCTTTGCACCTGATTTCCTCCTCTTTAAGCTTGCTGTTGTGATTTAGACAGACGCTTTCCTTGTTGGATTTTTTTCTTTGCTTAGTTGGTACTTGGAACACAGGGGCAGAAGTGATTCAGCAGTTTTACATGGATCAACTATCTATCAATCCTATCTATCTATCAAATATAGTGCTTAACAGAAATTAGTTAACTGAAGTTTTAGTGCAGAAATTTTTTTGCACATGCCTTATTTTTATTTTTTGTCTAGCTGAGCTTCTTTGGCAGCACAAAGTTCTTGGCTTAAGCAGCATACTTCAGAGAGGAATACGGAGCTCTGAAAATCACGAATGGTCTCTCTGCTACCGAGTACCATGCCCCTCACTGAGTCAGACCAATAACTCTGCAAGCAGGAAAGCCCAAGCACCGCTGCAGAGAAACTGCTGCCATCACACAGAGCTTAGTGGTCCTCTCTGCAGCATGCTGTTTGGGCAAAAAACTTTGTACTGCCACTGGAGCTGAACTGGATCAAAAATAGTATGATATGTAGAACACTGTTTTTCTACACATCTATACAATAAAATATAAACCTTAACTGGGCTTCATGGCTTAAATAAAAATTGAAGTGCTGTTCACCAGATTTATTGGGGCACTATGCTGCTTGCATTGCTGACCGTCTCAGAGATGACACCCAGCCATCCCAAGAACTGGAGCTTCTAATCATCAGGTGTCAGCAGATAAATTCAGCAAATCAGACCGTCTAAAGCAGAGCTATACTGCTAAGTACATAGCTGAAATTCATGTATGGAAACTCCTTTACCTGCCAGCATATGTGGTTCTGTTCGGTTAATCTTTTGGCTCACTCACTCTGCATGTGCAGGAGGGTGACACCACAGTGTGTTGTATATCTGCAGCTTCCCCTGTCACCTGCTGCCTCAATGGGCTGTTTAAGGAACTCCTTCTGCTCTCTACTCCTCCTGTAAATTGTTTAATATCTTTCCCTTCAAAGCATGATAGATTGGCAGCACTGTCTGATGCAAAAAGTTGTAACCGTGATTGGCTCAAAGTGCTTTACTCCACCTTATTTATTTTATGCAGATGGACCTTGCAGATAACTGCAAGCATATCTGCTTGAAATGTATTTAAAAGCGGAAATGAGAAATGGGGAGGCCGCCATTATTGGCTTCCTGGTGAAAATGCTGCCTTTCTGGTTATCTTTGGCTTCAGTGCTTAGTGAGTCACTGACCTGTAACAAATATGCAAAGTAGATGTAAACCTTAACTGGGAGGCAGTTTGTTTATGATCCATACATACTGCTTTAGCAATAATTTATTTTTCATTAACCTCTTCAGCCCTGGGAAGATTTTTACGTTTTGGCACTGCATCGCTGTAACTGACAATTGTGCGGTGGTGCTATGTTGCACCCAAACAAAATTGAGCCCCCCCCCCCCCCCCCCCCACACACACACACACAAATAGAGCTTTCTTTTGGTGGTATTTGATCACCTTTTTGTGATTTTTATTTTTTGCGCTATAAACAAAAAAAAAAAAACGCAATATTTACTTTTTGCTATAATAAATATCCCCTAAAAAAAGTTTAGGCTGATATGTATTCTTCTTCTACATATTTTTGTTAAAAAAAAAAAATCGCTGTAAAATTGTCACTGGCAGGGAGGGGGGTTAATTATGTTCCCTAGTGTGTGTGTTCTAACTGCAGTGGGGAGGGAACTGTGTAGGGGAGATGACATCTCTATTCATACTCTGTATGAACAGACGATCTGTCACTTCTCCCCTCAGAGAACCGGAAACTGTGTTTACACACACAGATCCTGGTTCTCAGTGTGCCCCGAGCGATCGCGGGGGTCCCGACCACCGGGCACTCGCATCGGCTCTGTGAGCAAGCAGGGGGACATGTCCCTAGTGACCACAGGGCGAAGCGATGTTAAATAACGTTGTTTCGCCCACCTGTGCCATTCTGCCACAGTACAACTGCGGTGGCTGGTCAGCAAGTGGTTAACATACAGTTTGTCTTTTTGGCATCTCAGTCCTTCTCCAGTGTCCTGCCATCTCCTTTCTACATTAATTCGCTACAACGTTGGCTGCACACAATTGCTGTGGACTAGCTTCTTCATAGGCAAAACTAGGAGACACCTGTCACTTTCAAACTGGTGCCTGAGCAAGGACCTTCATGGAAGTATCGGCAGGTATTAGTTTAATACAAGCTACACATTTAATAGAATAGAAAACAACTCTTGAAATGACATTACCATGTTAAAGCTTATATGAGATTTTGATTGGGTGTAGATAGACTGCATGATTGTTTCAGGTCATTGACTCTGAAAGCATTGAAGACAGTGGATGGCTTGACTTTCAAGAAACTAGTATAAGAAAGCAATGACTTCCTATTTGTATCAGTACAGATTTTTGTATGCATTACTTCATTGTTAAAGTGATTGCAAACCCTTACATATACCCTGTGAAAGGACAGGCCCCAGGTGATACACAGAAATGAAACAAATCCTCCTACATAAGTTGTACCTGTTTATGTTACATCTTCTCAACAGCTGCTCAAAGTGCAGAATTATAAAGGTTGTCTGAGAGTTCAGAGGGCGGAGAGCTGGAATTGCACTCTGCAAAGCTCAGTGAGGAGAGTTGATTGGAGGCAAGGGACACCTCCCCCCCTCCACACAGGAACAGAGCTGAGGCTGTCAATCTTCTAGAGGTCCCTCCCCTGTCACTTTTTTTTTTCTTGGTGTCAGGAAAACTTGTCAGAAGTGACTCGCGCTGATAGCAGAGGAATGATGCATCAGACAAAGGTGACACGTAGTGCTCTTAATTGAGATAAGTACACACTATAGAGCATTGATGGTGAACCTTGGCACCCCAGATGTTTTGGAACTTCATTTCCCACGATGCTCAACTACAATGAAGTGTGCATGAGCATCATGGGAAATGTAGTTCCAAAACATCTGGGTTGCCAAGGTTCGCCATCACTGCTATACAGGGATATGTTTTGTTCGTATTTCATGTCTGAGGTTTACAACCACTTTAATTTTTTTTTGAATGATGGCCACAACCTACAACTGTATGTGTTGAGTTCTTGATTAAACTGCAGTTTTCATTAGGCAGAAGTGCTGGGATACATGGCATCCATACTGGACAACAAATATGTTTAGAAGTGCATTTGGCTTGTAATGTATCTATGCAGCTAATGTTGGTTTATGTAATATTAAATAAAAATATTTATTTTTTAAACTTCTGACTTATTTTAACATTTGATCCCACCACTGCTATTTATTTTTTTCAGAAAACTCTAGAGTTCTACTAGACCAGCCTTTTCAAACATGGTGCCTTAGCAAAATACTTAAAAATTGCCCTGCCTTTTAGTTCCACAAAGCCATCGGTTTTCATGGTGCACCATTCCAACCTTCCCACTGCCAGCCTCCTAACAACCAATGACCTCATCAGTTGATAAGTAGTATGTCGGGTGCCTGCGCAACATCCTTGTTTCCCCCCGCCCCTCCATCAGTACTTGGGGGTCTATTAGCTGGGTAAGGGAGATAAACATTGGAGTGCTAGTCAGGAATGGTATGCTAAGCAGTATTTGCTTTGGAAGAATAAATTGCCTCTAATGTTGGGGGTCCTACATGTGTGGATACTGCTGCAATATGTAAAACTTAGTTTCATTATTATGTTAGAATGGGGTGACTTGACTGACAAAGGGTTGACAAATAGTGTACTAGACTAGTCCAAAGAACAAGAACTGCCATGTACATTCTGTTACCACTATGGACCTAAAATCCTTCCGGTTGGGTCACTAGGGTTCTCCAGCTACAGAAAGCCTTGCCCATCCAGTATGCAATCACGGCACCCTAATACCTTCCCTATTACTGGATATTGGGATAGTGCATGTACAATATCATAAAAAATCTATAAAATGAATCAATGCATCAAATTATAGACCAATCCACCAATAGGGAAACAGTACGCAATACTGCGTTTACAATAGGTAATAATTAAGTGCAATCATCTGTTCCAAATAAAACAATTATATATAATAATCATGTATGAGTCATTAGTATGCATTCAGTTCATAAAAACGGCACATATATCAAACTTGTGGTTCAACTCAAATGTTCAATGATTCTCCCTTAATGGTCAATCCAATCGGGAAAAAAAATCTGCCACAGTTCTTTAGGTATATGGTATATGTTGCCCCTCTGCCAGAAATCCACCTCCACACGTACACTGACATACACACAAACCCCGCCAGAGGATATATGAAAGTGAAAAGATCCCCCTTTGGTATTACTCTTACCAGACTCAGCTGGTTTCACAAGCCTTATAGATCACTCTTGCTGGCTCCTAATACAGGGTTCCATCCACGTCATAGGTACCAGGTGTTCAAAATCTCAGAGAAGGGTAATTATAAAAAACACACATAGTGTAATTCCGTCACACACCAACAGTTTTATTTAATAAAAAAATCCCCAAAATATTGCACTCACAAACATAAAATCTTTAAAAGCATTGGTTCACTCTAAATGCACAACTTGTTGAATCAACCAGGATCAGAGAGAGTCCTACCGCCCACAGCTATGAGTTGTTACACGCTAATAGCTCACGGTTTGGCTGTCCGTCTTTCTTCTCTCCTGTCAGTCCTGCTATGCTCGTATCGTATGGTTCCAGCCTGATGCATTTCATCGTATTGACATCATCTGAGGGTGGAGTCATACGATCCCATCACCTTTTTATATATATCTAGGGTCAATGTTATTAACCCTTCATAGACTTCTGTCATTAATTATTCTCTGCATCTCGCTACTCCATATTCAGCTCTCTCACTAACTACCAAACACAGGACATCACAAACTTCACTTAAAATATCCAATCCTCGTTTATATCAATTGTATCAATTAATCCCGATCCTATGTCCTCACTCACCAGTGCGGGAGTACCGGATCGCACAATCGGAAATATACCGTTCATGCTGCCGGTTATATGTGATTAGAGTGTGTCATGCAAAAGGGGTTCTACATAAAAAGGTATTCTCCTCAAAAAAATATATGTAAAATCTCTACATAGGAACATATTCACCTCAATCAAATCTCAATAGGGAAGGCAGCCTGAAACATGATTATGTTCCGCTTATCATCCAGCGGAGGGGATTTTGTGTAAGCTAGGTGGATCTCTCCGTTGATAGGGAAAGATGAATGAACCATTTACTGAGCATGGTTGGATTTGATTGTCACCAAATAGTTGTAATCTTGTGCCTAGCGTTAAGCTGGATGATAAGCAGAACATAATCATGTTTCAGGCTGCCTTCCCTATTGAGATTTGATTGAGGTGAATATGTTCCTATGTAGAGATATTGTATATATATTTTTTTGAGGAGAATACCTTTTTATGTAGAACCCCTTTTGCATGACACACTCTAATCACATATAACCGGCAGCATGAACGGTATATTTCCGATTGTGCGATCCGGTACTCCCGCACTGGTGAGTGAGGACATAGGATCGGGATTAATTGATACAATTGATATAAACGAGGATTGGATATTTTAAGTGAAGTTTGTGATGTCCTGTGTTTGGTAGTTAGTGAGAGAGCTGAATATGGAGTAGCGAGGTGCAGAGAATAATTGACAGAAGTCTATGAAGGGTTTATAACATTGGCCCTAGGTATATATAAAAAGGTGATGGGATCGTATGACTCCACCCTCAGATGATGTCAATACGACGAAACGCGTCAGGCTGGAACCATACGATACGAGCATAGCAGGACTGACAGGAGAGAAGAAAGACGGACAGCCAAACCGTGAGCTATTAGCGTGTAACAACTCATAGCTGTGGGCGGTAGGACTCTCTCTGATCCTGGTTGATTCAACAAGCTGTGCATTTAGAGTGAACCAATGCTTTTAAAGATTTTATGTTTGTGAGTGCAATATTTTTGGGATTTTTTTATTAAATAAAACTGTTGGTGTGTGACGGAATTACACTATGTGTGTTTTTTATAATTACCCTTCTCTGAGATTTTGAACACCTGGTACCTATGACGTGGATGGAACCCTGTATTAGGAGCCAGCAAGAGTGATCTATAAGGCTTGTGAAACCAGCTGAGTCTGGTAAGAGTAATACCAAAGGAGGATCTTTTCACTTTCACATATCCTCTGGCGGGGTTTGTGTGTATGTCAGTGTACGTGTGGAGGTGGATTTCTGGCAGAGGGGCAACATATACCATATACCTAAAGAACTGTGGCAGATTTTTTTTTTTTCCTGATTGGATTGACCATTAAGGGAGAATCATTGAACATTTGAGTTGAACCACAAGTTTGATATATGTGTGCTGTTTTTATGAACTGAATGCACACTAATGACTCATACATGATTATTATATATAATTGTTTTATTTGGAACAGATGATTGCACTTAATTATTACCTATTGTAAACGCAGTATTACGCACTGTTTCCCTATTGGTGGATTGGTCTATCATTTGATGCATTGATTCATTTTATAGATTTTTTTTATGACATTTGTGTGGGTTTAAAGTTTAAATCCCTTTTAAAACAGCTGCTAACTAGAAGTATACTAAAGAATTCCACAGCCCCCAGAAAACAAGCACAAAATTTGGTGTTAGCGCCTGTATTTGTGCAGTTAACGGGGCGTCGGTTACCTGCAACAAAATTGGTGATTAGCATGTACAATATTACCCAAGGCAGAGAAGTGAAGCCTCCAGGAACAAAGTTAGCCCAGGATCAGGTTGGTACACAAGTGAAGGCTTTCTACATAATGTCGGTAATAAGCCATATGATTCCTGCTGTTTGGAGAACTTTTAGCTTCAAATGTTTCAAAGGGCTGATTACCAGCCATCTAGCTACTTCTCAACCAGTGTTTTAGGTATAGGGAAAAAACGCATGGCATTCCAGTCATCCTGAAATTAGCTTGATTCAAAAAAGTAAAAACGTATACAGAACTTTCAGGCAGTTTATCAGGGTGGTGAGGGAGTGTAAGAAAGGCAAATAAGTGCTGCAGTACCTCCTCTAAAGCAAACCTACTGTACCCAGTATGGGTAAAATACCGGTTCACTTAAAAGAAAAATGGTGTTTGGTACAATGGGTAACATCCTCAGTGTGCAAAATGGATCATGAATAAAATTAACTTTTATATAGTCATATGCTCATAGTTGTTTGAGAGTGTCTCAAAGTAAACTAATTTGCATCACTCCTACCAGGCCTCGCTGAATGGAAGAAATCCAGCAACAAAATAAATAAAGAGAAGCCAAGTAAAACTCAATTTAGCGCCAAAGACTGTTTGTTTATTAAAATACCACATCATAAACGTAATGCTTATTTGTACTTGTTAAAAGAAGGAATATCACCAGAAGGAAAAACAGCTTAATTCCCGCAGGGGATCCTGTACACATCCTTAAACCCCATGCACATGGGCAGAATGTTGGGGGACATCGGCCGGTTCAATAAAAACCATCCAACATTCGGTCTATGTATACGGCAGCCGGTCCAACAGAAGCCAGCCGTTTGGCCAACTTCTGTCGGACAAGCATGATGGAAGACCAGCAGCCGGCTGGCTCCCAATCGGCGCTCTAAGCTAATGGCTCAGAGTGCTGACCGAAATGTGCTAACTGGGAGCTGTCCCACTGTCGGAGCACAATAGCACGGCGGGGGAGTCTTCTGTACTAACTTCGGATAGTTAGTACTGCGGCTTCAACCGGAGCTGTCAGTTTTTTTTTTTCTTCTTCTTTCAACCCTGCAGGTTAACCTAGTGGTGTTTACCAGGCTTAAAACACACACACACACACACACACACACACACACACACACACACACACACACACACACACGTCCTCCAAGCACAAGTTAAAGCAGTAATAAACCCAAACGCAAATATACTGCAGCTTACCAATTCTTAGATGTGAAGGCTGCATTTGTTTTTTGTTTTTTTTGGTTCCAAGTCTGTTTTTAATGAACAGAACAAGCTGTTCTTCAGTTGTAGCAGTTACAGGGTTGAGACAAACAATTAACTACTGACGGGTGCTTATAATGATCCAGCTTTTATTTATTAACTTAAAATCTTTAGCCCAAAAGAAAAAAAAGAACACTGCTATATCTGCTTATAAAGTGTTAGCTGGAGTTCAGCCTGCTAGTGCATCTAACACTTCCCTTCACCCACATTAACCACTTGCTAACCGCCCATAGCCGAAAAACGGCTGCTGGGCGGTCAAATAACTCTGGGAGGGTGTACTTTAACGTCCTCCCAGAATCGTGCCCCCAGGAATACCCGCGACCAACCGATGGCAGCGGGCCTTTACCACGTGTTCGCTCTGTCAAATGATCCATCCGCATTCATGGCTCAGCCATCCACAGCTCATCCATCCAGTTCTCATCTGTGCCACATCCATGCCACTACAGTGCCTCACAAAAGTGTAATCGGTAGTCAAATTAGATTTTCAATTTATGCCCCTAGAACATCTGATGGTACTCCTCGCATGTTGGGCCTCTGTATGTGGCCAGGCTGTGTAAGTCTCACACGTGGTATTGTTATACTTGGGAGGAGCAGCAGAATATATTTTGGGGTGTAATTTTGGCTATGTACATGCTATGTATTAGAAATTTATAAATGGGCAATTCATTTGGGGGATATTTGTACTTTCCTGGCTTATTAGCGTCTCAAGAAATGAAATAGGCCGTCGGTACATCAGGTGGGATCAATGTTCAATGATTGGCACCATAGATTGTAGACTCTATAACTTTCATAAAGACCAAATAATATACACTAATTTGAGTTATTTTTTTACCAAAGCTATGTAGCAGTATAAATTGTGGCCAAAATTTATGAAGAAAAATTACTAATTAGCAAAATTTTATAATGGAAACAAAATGCATTTTTTTTTTTTTTTTTTACAAAATTTTTGGTCTTTTTTCATTTATACAAAAACATAAAAAAACTCAGAGGTGATCAAATACCGCCAAAAAAGAAAGCTCTGTTTGTGTGAAAGAAAGGACATAAATTTCATATGGGTACAGTGTTGCGTGGCTGAGTAGTTGTTATTCAAAATGTGAGAGCACCGAGAGCTGAAAATTGGTCTGATTAGGAAGAGGGTTTAAGTGCCCAGTGGGTAAGTGGTTAACAATGCTGCTGTCCAAAGGTGCCAGAGTGGATAAAGGAGCCATTAGAGACAGCTCCTACAGCCACCCCGCAAGCTCCCAATCATGTGACCACTGTGACAGACGGTCAGTGTTCACGTGATCAGAATGTGCCCCCCACCTCCTGGCCTTAAGACCCAGTTAAAGTGCTGCTGGGAGGGGGCAGGAACGTGTCCATACTCTGAGAAAAGGTGCACTATAAAGCAAACATGAGCTTAAATCATGGAGATATCAATCCCTGCCCCAGTGCTAATGACTGGTCACAAATATCTTTACCTTTTTTTTTTTTTTTCCTCACTTCTGCATTGGATTTTCCATTGGGCTTTTAGTGCATCGACAACTTGCATTTCTCTAGGAGAGTCCAAGTCTGGTGATTAATGTCACTGTCCGCTCTCACTGAACGTTGTGCATGTCTGTTTACTTTGCCCCTTGTTCTTCCTAGACATTTCTAATAGGATGTAGTCACTGTCTAGCTTAGTGTTTCTCAACACCCATCTTCAAGGTGCTCCAACAGTTCATGTTTTCAGGCCATATGTTATTTTGCACAGGTGATTTGATCAGTTTCACTGCCTTAGTAATTACCACAGCCGTTTCATCTAAGGGAAATCCTGAAAACATGACCTGTTGTGTAGCCTTGAGGACGTAAGTTGAGAAACGCTGCCCTAGCGGACAGTTTTGTGCTGAGCCTAGTGGTGCCAAAGGGCAATGTATAGCTTAGATTTCAACCAATTTAGCAAGAATCCTCCAACATTCAACATATTATGTAGCCACAACAAACCAGCTCCCATGACGGCTACTATTTATTCCATTCCAGAGACTGTCTGGGAGATTTGTG
Source organism: Lithobates pipiens (assembly GCF_037356315.1). Classification (NCBI taxonomy): domain Eukaryota; kingdom Metazoa; phylum Chordata; class Amphibia; order Anura; family Ranidae; genus Lithobates; species Lithobates pipiens. The sequence goes on along the minus strand of NW_027507789.1, from coordinate 50,784,092 downwards.
AATATTAAAAGACTAGCATACTGCAGGTTCTCCTTTATTGCTGTCCCCACTGGGGCAATTTCTGTTACCTTCACATCCTGTGGTGACTAGTGCCACAATAGACAGGAATTGAAGGGACATATCTCCAGCAGGGTTGTATACAACAGTAAACCCACAATAATAACAAGGTTCAGAATGTTTCAGACTTTTGTTGCGTTGTCACGTTTTGATAAATTTCCCTTACTTCCTGTCTTAAAGACTGGTCCCACTAGGGCAGGAAGTGAGGGAACATTTCCCTAAAAAAAAAAAACATGGTCGTGGCAAAGACTTAAGAGGTTCAACCACCACCCCCCACCCTCCCTTCCCTCAAGTTTTGAGGGAACATTTGCCTAAAAAAAAAAAAACATGGTCGTGGCAAAGACTTAAGAGGTTCAACCACCACCCCCCACCCTCCCTTCCCTCGAGAAGTTTTGGCTTGATATCCACTTTATTTCCATATGGCGGTATAATCCAGCAGGTTGTTATGAATCACATTGTTGGCCAAATGGATGTCTTTGTTTCTGGCGTGTAGCCTAGTCCTGAATGTTTGTACAATATTTTCTTTTGGGGCTTGCTTGCTTGTGTTTTATTTAAAATAAATCACTTTTCACTTGGTGAAGAATAATCGAAAGGGTTGGACCTCAACACAGTGGCACCGTGTCACATCTCTGAACTGCCTGCAGTTGAATTTCATGCAAAATTTCAACAGGCCCGTTTGGGTTGGAGAAAAGCTGATGCGGCAATCTCTTTCACTTCCTGGGTCAATGTTATCACATCTGTAATGAAGATTAAAGGTAAATTTAGCTCAATGCTTGCTGTGTTTAATCTGAATTCCAGTCATATATGAAGAAAACACTAATACAGTATTAGTGATTAAAAATGATGCATTTATTATATGTACTGTAACTGTGGCAGCGCAGTGGCTTAGTGGTTTGCACTTTTGCCTTGTAGCACTAGGGTCATCGGTTTGCGTCCCAGCCACAACTCTACCTGCTAGGAGATTTTATATTCTCACTTGTGTGGGTTTCTTCCCAGACTCCAAAGACATTGTGGTAGGTTAATTGGCTCCTGTTTAAATTGGCTCTAGTATGTGTATGCATGTGAGGTAGTACCTTAAATTGTAAGCTCCTTGAGGTCAGGGACTGATGTGAACATACAATTCATGTAAAGAACTGCATAAGTAGTCAGCACTATATAAATACCTGTAATAAATAAGTAAAAAGTAACCTTGGTACTTGAGGTCCCCCATTGATCACATGCAGAACATACTGGAAAAGGGAGCAGTGTGAACCAACCAGGGACTGTTCAGTTCAAATGGTGTATGCGCTTACAGAAAGAGTGCAAGGATAATCATATCAATAATTGTCAGGGCTGGGCTCAGCCCTTCCTTCTCTGAGCTGGCAGTTCAGCTGTCGGCTAATTGCCAGCTCCTATCTCTCCACAGTGACTCACCTGTTGATGATATCCTGCTCAACAGTCCTAGCTACTTAAAGTGGTGTTGCCACCAAAAAATAAAAAAAATGCAAAAAATTCTTAAAAAAAAAAAAAAAAAAAATTTTTTTACTCACCTCTAAAAAACCTGTTGCTAGGGGGTCCCTCGTAGTCTGCCTTCTTCCTTGCCCGGGCTGGTGACATCACTTCCCCTCGTGCCGCACAGTCACCTGGGACCTGTCACGTGTCCCAGGTGACTGTGCGGTGTATCACGGCGCCCCTGGAAGAGCGCTTCTCCTAGGGAGTTTACCGATGCGAGGAGGAGCCACGAGCTCCGTCGGGTTACCCCAGAAGAGGAGGATCGGGACCACACTGTGCAAAACTAACTTCAGCGGAGGTAAGTATGATATGTTTATTAAAAAAAAATAAAAAAAGAGGGTTTACAACCCATTTAATGATAGACGGACGAGGGTATAGCCTGTGTAGAGGTAAGGCAATGTGGTGGGAGTTGCAGTAGTTGAGGTGAAAGATGACCAGGGAGTGGACTAGGAGCTTCGTGGTGTCATTGGTTAGGAAGGGACGTACTTTTATGTTGTGGCGGTTTAGGCCGCAGGCTTAAGACAGTGATTGGATGTGGGGCCAAAATGAGAGTTCAGAGCCCAGGATAATGCACTTTGGCATGCAGGGACAAGTTGATAATTGTGCCACTGATCTTGACAGCGTTTACGACATTGAGGGGGGTATTTACTAAGGCTGGTGCAGCTGTGCTTAGTAACCAATCAGCTTCCAGGTTTAATTGTCAAAGCTTAAAGCGGGACTTCAGTAATTTTTTCATCTTTCCACCTATTAAATCTTCTGCCCTTGTTGTTTTAACTTTGGATAGTAAAACATTTTTTTTCGGCCAGTAAATACCTTATACAGCCCACTTTGAAGAAGCCGATTGGTTACTGTGCACAGCTGCACCACATTCTGTGTGCACCAGTTTTAGTACATCTCCCCCTGAATATCACATTATTACACAATAAGACAGATTGTCTTATTCACATAGTATGTTTTGTGAAAATAACTTTGATTTTTGTCTCTATTTAGTTTTCATTGACATCCAGAAATACTCACTTGTAGGATCTCTCTTTGTGTATAAGGCCTTCTCCAGATACTGTTACAGTGCAGTCTTCTAGCTCCTTCTCAAGGGGGTTTGTGATTGTGATTATGGCTGTTATAGGCTTGTACAGCGGTGCTTCTTCTGGCATCTGTAAAAGTGATAAAAATACGGTATATTTGCAACAAACATTAAAGCCTAACTTAAGTCAAAGCTTTTTTTTAAATATTTTGGGAAGGGAATTATGCCCCATACACACGGTCGGATTTTCAGACGGAAAATGTGCGATCGGATCATGTCGGAAAATCCGACCGTGTGTGGGCTCCATCTGACTTTTTCCGTCAGATTATCCGACGCACAAAGTTTGAGAGCAGGATCTAAAATTTTCTGACAACAAAATCTGATTGCATAAATTCCGATCGTGTGTAGACAATTCCAACGAACAAAGTGCCATGCATGCTCAGAATAAACTAAGAGACGAAAGCTATTGGCTACTGGCCCATTTATAGTCCCAACGTACGTGTTTGACGTCACCTCGTTCAGAATGATCGGATTTTCTGACAACTTTGTGCGACCGTGTGTATGCAACACAAGTTTCGGTCAAAATCCGTAGGCAAAAATCAGACGGATTTTGTGGTCGGAATGTCCGACCGTGTGTATGGTGGCATCAGAGTCTCTTATGGATTTTTATTGCTGTCTGTATTCCAATGGGGGAGATTTTACCTTCACTTCCTGTCAGGACAGATGTCTTTCCAAGGGGCACACCAACAAAAACAAAATGCATTTTCTGTAGTTAGGGTTTGACCTTCTATTCTGTGCTTTTATTGCAGTCTATGTCTTCCTATCCTGGTGACAACTGCACCCCAAATTTTGTATAGGTGTCATAGGAACAAGAAGTAAAGCAAAAGTCTCCCCAATGGGATCACAAAACATAGTTTAATTCTTCTTCTGTATTCAAAACTAAAATGTGTTTGAGTTTAAAGGTGCAACTCCAACCAAAGAAGCGTTTTCTACTTTTGCCTAGGGTAGGGAGGGTTCGATTTCTGGAGGCATTGTGTACAGTGACACCCCCAGCATGCCATATTGCAAGAAAACATTACATTTGAATATTTTGAGAGTTTGAAGAAAGTTACAGAATCAAAAAAAAATGAAAAATCACCCAGCTGAATGTATCTTAACTTTTAGGTAATGTTGGTAACACCCAAAGGTAGATCAATGTCTAAATGAAGCCCTCAAATTAATACAAAATCCAGCAGCCCTGATAAAAGGGACACCATTTCCCTGAAATGTGTTTGACGTTTTTCCTGACTCATGTTGACCAGCCCACTAAATGAAAAACAGTACACCATCTACCTAAAAGAGTTTATACTTATGTGAGTACAGGAGAGAACCATTGAAAGGTCTCCTTGTGGAGAAGAATGCTCACCCAGTAAACTGACATGAAATCTACCTACCCATCTAACAGCTCTTTCTGGCCTTGAACCTTCACAGCTGTTACTTTTACTTGTTTTTATTGCTATCTGTTTCCCCATTGGAGAGATTTCCTCACTTTTCATGTCAACCCTCCCAGGACACTCAGGAGTCACCCAGTGTTTAACCACTTCAGCTCCGGCGTATAGTCATATGACGCCCTCAGATGGGATCTCCCATCCTGGGTGGGCGTCATATGACGTCCTCTCATTCCCGGCTGTCTAGGGGGCTCGCACGCACCCGCGGCATCGCTCGGGACCCAGTGCGCGTGCCCGGCGGGCCGCGATGTCCACCGGGCACCCGGGATTGCCCGGGAACACAGCAGGACTGTGGATCTGTGTATGTAAACACGCAGATCCACATCCTGTCAGTGGAGAGGAGACCGATCGGTCTCCTCCCCTTGTGAGTCCCCTCCTCACACAGTTAGAATCACTCCCATAGGGAACATATTAACCCCTGTGTAAATGTGAATGGTCCCAAAATGTGTCAAAAGTGTCCGATGTGTCTGGCATAATGTCGCAGTCACGAAAAAAATTGATCCCCTATTTTGTAGATGCTATAACTTTTGCACAAACCAATCAATATATGCTTATTGCGATTTAAATATGTAGAAGAATACGTATCGGCCTAAACTGAGGAAAAAAATTAGTTTCTTTTTAAAAAATTGGATATTTATTATAGCAAAAAGTAAAAAATATTGTTTTTTTTTTTTTTTCAAAATTGTCGCTCTTTTTTTTGTTTATAGCGCAAAAAATAAAAACCTCAGAGGTGATCAAATACCACCAAAATAAAGCTCTATTTGTGGGAAAAAAAGGACGTCAATTTTGTTTGGGTGCAACGTCGCATGACCGCGCAATTGCCTGTTAAAGCGATGCAGTGCCAAATCGTAAAAAGTGCTCTGGTAAGGAAGGGGGTAAAATCCTCCAGGGCTGAAGTGGTTAAGGGCCTTCTCTCCATCTCCCATTTGGTGCAGCAAATCTGCAAAGTTCTTGAGATGGGAATGAGGGACACCTATCAGCAAAAGTATGCAGGCATAGGACACACCCCTTGCCACGCCTCCTTAAAGGAGAATTGTACAAAAAAACAAGATTGGTTAAACCCATGTGCTTTTTTTTTTTTTTTTTTACCACTACTATTCCTTCATATTGGCTTTTGGAATTTACAAATGCAGCAATTTAAACATCAGATGAAAGGTTTAGCACTGGGAAACACTTTAAGATAGATAAAACTTGCATTTTATATACAACTATATAGATCAGACCAAAATGAGGGACAATTGAGGAGGAATGAGTGACAGAGGGACATTGCTTCAAATCAGGGATAGTAGCTCGAAATCAGGGACAGTTGGGAGGTATGCATGCATAGTGTTCTGGGTTTCCCTAATTAATGCCCATCTACTTTTTTTCCTCCTTCTTTTTCCTACTTAATGCCCATCTCTTTTGGAATACATTTCAGGAGCATCAAAACAAAATGTGTGCAAAGTCTTACACTTTTCTTTACATTTACACTTGTGTTGCCCTCTGAAGAGTGATGCGAGTTCAGTTCCTCCTTCAGATGGTGTTATATCCTTCCTCACTGCCTGTTTTAACCCCTTAAACCATGCACCAGCAAGCTGCAACCACGTGCAATGCAGGCGGTTTCGTGCACCCCCATTCACTTGAATGGGTCATGTTCAGCGGGCAGTACTATCCACTAAATGTGACAGCGGAGGTCATTTTTACTGAGCCACGATGCAAAGCATGCAACCGTGGCATATGAATACCCCCCTTGCTGCCTTTGCAGCTTAAGGGGGAGCAGTTGGGTGGCAATAAAAATGTGGTGTTTGTACCGTTCGCGAACCACAAGTGTACTGGCAGGAGACGGAAATTTCTACTCAGACTTTCGCTGCTTTTTAAAGAAAAAAAAGTGTAGGACTTTGCACACCATTTGTTTTGGTGCACAGTGAATGTACGTATTTAGCTGACTTACACAGAAACTTCAATTAGGCTTTAATTTTAATAGTCTTGTATATTGTTTAGGGTTACCTTGATAGCAATCTGGGGTTTGTGCAAAATCACCTTCTTGCTTGAGCAGTATGTGCTAGTGACATCTTTCACAAGACCGGTGAGTCTTACCACGTTGCTCTCCACGGGGGACACTGCATACTGCAGCCGTGGAACCTGAGTTTTGAATATATGGCCTGATGGCAGAAAAATTTAGTTAATAAAGAACAGCAAATCCAAATACCTGCTGTTTAATAGTGATGGACGAACTTCCGACGGGACGTTTCGCGAACGCGAAACGCGAACGGCCACAAACGTTCGCGAAAACGACCGTTCGCCGCGGGCTCCATTGACTTCAATGGGAGGCGAATTTCGCAAACCTTTAGGTCGAATTTGCGGCCACGGGGTAATTATTAGGGGGTAGCACGTAGTCCCACCACCTGGACAATAGCATAATACATGTATGAGGTGAATTTGGGATCGATAACTACAAGCATTTTTTTTTTATTTGGGAAATTGTTCTGACAATTCAGGACTATGGAGCTAATGAAGGCAATGGAGGAGAGGGAAGGTCAGGGACCAGGGTAGGCAAACAAGAGGGTGCAGGAGATACAGAGCACTGACAGCAGCACCGTAATACAGAGCACTGACATCAGCACCGTGACATACAGCGCTGACAGCAGCTCCGTGACATACAGCGCTGACAGCAGCTCCGTGACATACAGCGCTGACAGCAGCTCCGTGACATACAGCGCTGACAGCAGCTCCGTGACATACAGCGCTGACAGCAGCTCCGTGACATACAGCGCTGACAGCAGCACCGTGACATACAGCGCTGACAGCAGCTCCGTGACATACAGCGCTGACAGCAGCTCCGTGACATACAGCGCTGACAGCAGCTCCGTGACATACAGCACTGACAGCAGCTCCGTGACATACAGCGCTGACAGCAGCTCCGTGACATACAGCGCTGACAGCAGCACCGTGACATACAGCGCTGACAGCAGCTCCGTGACATACAGCGCTGACAGCAGCTCCGTGACATACAGCGCTGACAGCAGCTCCGTGACATACAGCACTGACAGCAGCTCCGTGACATACAGCGCTGACAGCAGCTCCGTGACATACAGCGCTGACAGCAGCACCGTGACATACAGCGCTGACAGCAGCTCCGTGACATACAGCGCTGACAGCAGCTCCGTGACATACAGCGCTGACAGCAGCTCCGTGACATACAGCGCTGACAGCAGCTCCGTGACATACAGCGCTGACAGCAGCACCGTAAGCAGCCCCAGGAGGAAGTCAGCACAGCACAGGGATGGTGTGATCCCCTCATAATAAGAACCCCCAGGAGGAAGTCAGCACAGCACAGGGATGGTGGGAGCCCCTCATAATAAGAACACCCAGGAGGAAGTCAGCACAGCACAGGGATGGTGGGAACCCCTCATAATAAGCAGCCCCAGTAGAAATATGACACCGCTCAACCTCTTCAAAGAGGAGGGTAGGGGCATATAGTACGGTGTGCTTTTTTGGGTCAGGGAAGTGAGCCAAATGAATTAAGAAGGTCTGTGTGCTTGATTCCAAAAATTGTTTATAGACATATACATGGTCTACTGATCACATGTGTTGAATTCCTCCGAGATCCATGCCTCATTCATTTTTAGAAATGTGAGGTAGTTAACACTGTCGTGAGCTAGGCGAGTACGCTTATCGGTCACAATCCCCCCTGCTGCGCTGAACGTCCTTTCGGACAGGACACTGGATGAGGGGCAAGCCAACAGTTCGATTGCAAATTGGGCAAGCTCTGGCCAGAGGTCAAGCCTGCCCACCCAGTAGTCTAGGGGTTCATCACTCCTCAGAGCGTCCACATCGGCCGTTAACCCAATGTAGTCGGACACCTGACGGTCTAGGCGTTCCCTGATGCTGGATCCGGATGACACCTGTCGATGGGTCGGCTGAAAGAATGACCTCATATCCGAAGTCACCAACACATCTTCAAACCGGCCTCTTCTTGCAGGCGCTGTTGGATTGGTACCCGCAAATCCTTCTCTGGGAGTGGGAATTGCTCCTCTGCCAGCGCACGCAAAAGCAGAATGCAGCATTTCTCGAAGCAAGGCCTGGAAGTGCTGCATTCTGACAGCCCTCTGCGACGGCGGTAACATTTCCGCCATTTTGTGTTTGTACCGGGGATCTAAGTACGTTGCCACCCAGTACTGGTCCTTGACCCTCATGCTTTTTATACGGGGGTCCCTATTAAAACACTGGAGCATGAAGGCCCCCATTTGCACTCAAGCGGAAGGTATGTGGTGGTGGTGGTGTTGTTGGTGGTAGTGTCTTTGGGGGTGCACATAGCAGAGAGTGAAGAAGAGGGTGCAGATCGAGAGGATGAGGAGGGTGCAGAAGAATAAGGCTGAGTGAGCCACTCAACCAAGTCTGGTGCGTCCTTTAAAGTAATTGAACGCACCTTCTGCAACTTCCCACTTTGGCTCAAGGCTGTTGCTCCTGCCCTACCCCTACCACCCCTGCGGAAGGGCCTGCCTCTTCCTCTGCCTGTCATTTTTTAAATCACCCTGTGACAAAACTCTTAGTCCCTATACCGCTGAAGGACTGCTGCAGTATAGGGCAGCGGTCAGCAGTAGTGCACGTCAACCCTATGTATTGTGGACCGATAGCGGTCCTTACAGAACAGCAGACTGTACTGCACTCAGGCCTATGTACCGTAGCACCCTATACCAAGTTACCAGTCCTTATAAAAACTTTTGTGGACCAAGCAGGTTGTGTGTTAGTGTTTAGCAGACTGTGCGTCAGTCCCTATACCGCTGAAGGACTGCTGCAGTATAGGGCAGCGGTCAGCAGTAGTGCACGGCAACCCTATGTATTGTGGACCGATAGCGGTCCTTACAGAACAGCAGACTGTAACGCACTCAGGCCTATGTACCGTAGCACCCTATACCAAGTTACCAGTCCTTATAAGAACTTTTGTGGACCAAGCAGGTTGTGTGTTAGTGATTAGCAGACTGTACGTCAGTCCCTATACCAATGAAGGACTGCTGCAGTATAGGGCAGCGGTCAGCAGTAGTGCACGGCAACCCTATGTATTGTGGACCGATAGCGGTCCTTACAGAACAGCAGACTGTACTGCACTCAGGCCTATGTACCGTAGCACCCTATACCAAGTTACCAGTCCTTATAAGAACTTTTGTGGACCAAGCAGGTTGTGTATTAGTGTTTAGCAGACTGTGCGTCAGTCCCTATACCGCTGAAGGACTGCTGCAGTATAGGGCAGCGGTCAGCAGTAGTGCACGGCAACCCTATGTATTGTGGACCGATAGCAGTCCTTACAGAACAGCAGACTGTACTGCACTCAGGCCTATGTACCGTAGCACCCTATACCAAGTTACCAGTCCTTATAAGAACTTTTGTGGACCAAGCAGGTTGTGTGTTAGTGTTTAGCAGACTGTGCGTCAGTCCCTATACCGCTGAAGGACTGCTGCAGTATAGGGCAGCGGTCAGCAGTAGTGCACGTCAACCCTATGTATTGTGGACCGATAGCGGTCCTTACAGAACAGCAGACTGTAACGCACTCAGGCCTATGTACCGTAGCACCCTATACCAAGTTACCAGTCCTTATAAGAACTTTTGTGGACCAAGCAGGTTGTGTGTTAGTGTTTAGCAGACTGTGCGTCAGTCCCTATACCGCTGAAGGACTGCTGCAGTATAGGGCAGCGGTCAGCAGTAGTGCACGTCAACCCTATGTATTGTGGACCGATAGCGGTCCTTACAGAACAGCAGACTGTAACGCACTCAGGCCTATGTACCGTAGCACCCTATACCAAGTTACCAGTCCTTATAAGAACTTTTGTGGACCAAGCAGGTTGTGTGTTAGTGATTAGCAGACTGTACGTCAGTCCCTATACCAATGAAGGACTGCTGCAGTATAGGGCAGCGGTCAGCAGTAGTGCACGGCAACCCTATGTATTGTGGACCGATAGCGGTCCTTACAGAACAGCAGACTGTACTGCACTCAGGCCTATGTACCGTAGCACCCTATACCAAGTTACCAGTCCTTATAAGAACTTTTGTGGACCAAGCAGGTTGTGTATTAGTGTTTAGCAGACTGTGCGTCAGTCCCTATACCGCTGAAGGACTGCTGCAGTATAGGGCAGCGGTCAGCAGTAGTGCACGGCAACCCTATGTATTGTGGACCGATAGCAGTCCTTACAGAACAGCAGACTGTACTGCACTCAGGCCTATGTACCGTAGCACCCTATACCAAGTTACCAGTCCTTATAAGAACTTTTGTGGACCAAGCAGGTTGTGTGTTAGTGTTTAGCAGACTGTGCGTCAGTCCCTATACCGCTGAAGGACTGCTGCAGTATAGGGCAGCGGTCAGCAGTAGTGCACGTCAACCCTATGTATTGTGGACCGATAGCGGTCCTTACAGAACAGCAGACTGTAACGCACTCAGGCCTATGTACCGTAGCACCCTATACCAAGTTACCAGTCCTTATAAGAACTTTTGTGGACCAAGCAGGTTGTGTATTAGTGTTTAGCAGACTGTGCGTCAGTCCCTATACCGCTGAAGGACTGCTGCAGTATAGGGCAGCGGTCAGCAGTAGTGCACGGCAACCCTATGTATTGTGGACCGATAGCGGTCCTTACAGAACAGCAGACTGTACCGCACCCAAGCCTATGTACCGTAGCACCCTAGACAGACCAAGTTACCAGTCCTGATAAAGAGCTTTGTGGAACAAGTGAGTTGTGAATGATTAGCAGACTGCAGCAGAAGGGCAGCAGTCAAGTATAATATTCTTTCTATATTTGGAAGAAAGAATATTATACGTGTACAAGCCTATTACCGTACCACTGATACCAGTCCTGAAAAGAACCTTTGTGGAACTAATAGTAACAGCAAGTCTTTAAAATTATCCTCACTGCCTGACACACTGCTTCCTGCCTGTCCCTATACAAATTGGCAAAAAAGAGTAGGCTGGAACGATTAGCTGGAACAGCTCTTTTGTGGACCTGATAGTAACAGCTAATGATGATGATGATGATGATGATGAAGAAAGACTAATCTGGCTGAGCTGTCCCTAAAATAGCAGCATACAGCGCTCTGTCCCTTTATCTAAACTGACAAAAGAAACTCAGGCTGCTGACCTAACACCTATACCAGTCCTGAAAAGAACTTTTGTGTACCAAATAGCTAGCGTTTTCTCTGTCCCTACTCCACACAGGATCCTTTCCCTACAGTGACAGAAGAAAGAATGTAAAATGGCCACCGGATCGGGTGTATTTATAGGTTAGGGGGAATGTCCAAGTGTCCATGAGCTGTCATGTCTCAATTGGTTGTCCTGTAACACATGATAAACGTGTCACGAAAGGTTAAAGTTCTTGTATACATTAAACACGTAAGTCCGCCGGGGCGAACGACGGAAAAAGGCGTTCGAACCCGCGGACGGCGAAAGTCGGAAATTCGCCGCGAAACGACCGCCGGGCGAAACGTTCGTCCATCACTACTGTTTAACTTGTGTTTAATGTGTAAATCAATGACAAAGAATTATTCGCAGAATTTAGACAAGCCCCAGGGGTGGTACCATCACCATAAATTAATATATTCAGTGAAATTACACAAATATATGTTGGTCTTTCAGTGGCACCAAAATATAACATATATTAAAAACCTATAATATATTCAAAATGTTTTTTTTTTAAATTTAATAAAAAGTTCTTACTAAAAGACTCAATATGACATTTTATATTAATTACTTAGTCCATTATGTACCTAACCCACAACATTCGTTGTATAAACCATTCATAAAGGTGAATTATTAATGCTTTTTTAAGACCAACTCTGCTTCTTCAGGAGTTAGGAAAGAAGCATGATCCTAAAAAGATAACATTTCAATGACAAATACTTAAATACATAATATGTAAGTTACATCCACAGCAAGAACATTTTCTGAATGCAGGTGAACCTGTGTGCAAGATAATAAGTTGGGCCTATGTGTAGACCTGCAAAAAGAGACAGCCATGCCACACTGCAGCCACCTACACATATTTTCACACCTCCCCATACCAAAAAACAACCTTCAGTAATAATGCTGAGCGCAAACTGTGCAGAATGGTGGGTGTGGCTAGATTGTGCTAACAAGGGTATAATTCTTGCCACGGTTCCAGAACGTGGCTCAACCATGGGGTTTTCCAGCCCCCCAACTTCATGTGAGAAGATCCTTTAGTTACAGAGTTACATAGGTTGAAAAAAGACACAAGTCCATCTAGTTCAACCAATTACAAAAAAAATAAATAAAAATCATACAATCCCATATACACAATCTTATACCCACAGTTGATCCAGAGGAAGGCGAAAAACCCCAGCAAAGCAAGATCCAATTTGCTACAGCAGGGGAAACAATTCATTCCTGATCGCCCAAGAGGCAATCAGATTTTCTCTGGATCAACTTTACCTATATATGTTAGTACCCAGTTATATTATGTACATTTAGGAAAGAATCCAGGCCTTTCTTAAAGCAATCTACTGAGCTGGCCAGAACCACCTCTGGAGGGAGGCTATTCCACATTTTCACAGCTCTTACTGTGAAGAAACCTTTCCGTATTTGGAAATCTATTTTTTTCCTCTTATGTATTTGTACATGTTGATCATATCCCCACTTAAAGGTATTGTAAACCTTCGTGTTTTTTTCACCTTAATGCATTAATGCATTTTTCACCTTCTATGCATTAAGGTGAAAAACACCTGGCAGTGAACACCCCAACCCCCCCCCCCCCCCCACCGGGAATACGGTATCTCTCTGCCCGGGGGTTCTCCACTCTTGATAGCAGTTCTAGCAATGGTGAACAAACAGCGTGCATTCTAGAACCTGGATTTGATGTCAGGTCAGCGGAAGTGACCCTCAGGGAAAAGGTGGAAGTCTACCCGATTGGCTCATTTGGTAGTTAGGGAGAAGACAAAAAAAAGCAAGATGCCTCAGATAGTAAAACTAACTACCTATGCATCAAATGTCTACCTTTTTTGTCACATGTATGGCCCAACAGAGAAAAATGGGGCAGTGAAAGAGAGACTTACTACTGGTGCACTCCAAGCACCTCCACAGAACAATAGTTACAACCTCAATCGGCAATGCAGTTTTTAATTTGTGTTTTATTTTAGTGCGAATGAGGGGGGAGAAGGGAGTTGGGACTTTATATGAGGCAATGAATGGGTAGGTTCATCTGCCTCCATCCCTAGTAATTTATTAAAAACAGGAAGGGTTTCTATGAAGCATAACTGCAAAGTCAGTATGCAAGGACATGTTTAACGATTCCTCGTCCATATACAGAGATTCATAGCAAATTATGTAACATTGGTTAACATTTTTGATGAAATGCATAGTCCTAGGAGAATCTCAAACACATGATTGCAAGGTGTACCATATAACGGCTCTATGTATTTTGTGCAGTTTATCCACTCATCAGGATCAATTTGTGGTAAAAATATTTAGTATATACTAGACAATTGCTTTTGGGGATTACAGTCCTGTAGATGTTTCACTCCCTGCTGTTTGTGGCACCTTATGGCCATGTAAGAGTAACTGCTCCTTGGATTGGTTATGTGTATATTGGGGAATGTAAGAAGCCATCTTGCTTAATAACTGTTGAGAGCTCAGATTCAGGTTTGCTCAGTGGTGCACAGCCATTTTGTGGCAGAAACCAGAGCCTGAAAATGTGTTGAGCATTTATGGTTGCCCAAAGATCAGTCAACAATCGCGTGAGCACTGCAATATGTTGATGAGAAGCCTTCAGTCATGAGAATGTGGGGTATGAATATGAGGTGTCAAATTAACTAAGATTTAGCACATGGTTTATATCTGCTTTAATTTACAATTCTTGCTTTAGGTGGTAGTAATGCACCTAAACACAAATAAAAGTGACCTCAAACATGCTGCACAGATGTGAATCAACCCTTGACAGCCAGGTCTTCACAATGCTTGACTGCTACAGCACATCTATATTACACAGACCAATAAGTCCATGAAGCTTTTTCCCGAGAGTGCTGATTTCCAGTCCTATACAACTTTTAAAGCCCTGACAAAGAGGTACTTTAGCTACTCCTGAAATGCATTATCTTTAACATCATGTGTTATTCTAACTAAGGAATAAAAAAAATTAGATTTCAAGACTCTACAACAATTGGTGTGGCACTCACTTTGTGTTTCCAACCAGGTCCTGCATGGCACGTGCAGCCTGAATATTTAGGCAAAATATTATATACTGTAGGTCGGAGAGATACTGGAAACAGTGCCTTTACCACCAGAGCACATATCATCTACTTTGAAAGTACATATTTGCATATGTCAAGATTATATGATAATACTGTACCAAATAGTCCATGTTTCGATAATGACAATGTCATGCACATTTTTGTTCCATTACCTCTTTCTGCCTGGAAAGACACATCAAAGCTTTCTTGCCAGAAATGTACGCTGCCATTCCCATCCTCATCAATGTACTCTGCAGTAAGGCAAACGTAAAGGTTTTTTTGCACTTTGCTTTTGTTGGAGACTTCCAGTGAAAAAGGGATGCTATGTCCATAGAACACTTCGTCTTCTGTGTGGATGCTGAGGGTGATGGGAGCACTGGACTCTTCTGACAGAATAGCGGCTTCTGAATATTTCTGGAATACTTCCCAATGATGGACAGACCCTGTCAGCAATACAAGTATTTGCTTAGTAATCCCTTCAGAGTTAATGTTTTTAATTGTAATTTTCGATGCATGCATTTTATGTTCAAATCTACAAGTGCCCAACTGCATTTTGACTTTGTTTTCTCAAATATGAAAGTAACCTTTTACAAACCAAGGCAATTCAGAACATATGAAAGAAAGAAAAATATATAAGCAAAGATTTAAGAAAATTTGGTATTTTGCCTCCAGATGCAAATAGTACCCCTTTGCCATTTGCAATTATGGTAAAGTGAACAACTTTGCAAGTTTACTTTATGGACCATTATGTATTCATACAAGTTGCTCAAACTGTTGGCAATATATATTGTAAATCCTGATAATAATTATAGTAATAATAACCATTCTCCTTATTAATTCAGTTCCAGAATGTTGCCCTTTAATAAAATCTTTCTTTCCAGAACTTTGTATTCAAGATGAGGTCTTACTAATACTTTGGGGAAGTTCTGTCTCTCTTTTTCTCATCTCTACATCATTCATGAGGAACAAAATTAATTTGCCAAGCTTAGTAGCCTCCCACTCAGTGCCCCAAATGACTTACATTCTTCAATATTGTTAGGTAACACTTCCAAATTCTGAAAGCTGGTGATGAGCCCAAGCTTGTCACTCTGAAGCTGCACACATAGTCTTCTGTCACCCACTTGTGTTGGAGTGAAGGCAATTGGGTAGATCAAGTCATCTTCCGCCTGAACATTATGACATCTGAAAGTAACAGTGGAAAATTCAGTAGACCCTTGCAATGCATTACATACATTTACCATATGTTTAAAATGCATTTGACATGCACCTAAAATATACATAAAGTACTGTATATCTAAAGGCAAAACTTTTTTTGTGGATAGAGTAGGGAGTGGTTAAACCCTTGTAATTTTTTTTTCAGTTTCCAAATGCCTTTCACTTTCTCTCCTGGAGACGCAACAGGAAGTGAGAGGATATCTCTGCAAAGTGAGGGGAAATTTCCTCTGAGGGGTCATGGGAGTAAAAAACGCCACCTTACAGGTTTCCAGTACATATTTTTTTTATGCCTTTAAACTTAGTAAAGTGTTAGCCTACGTGGCCATGCATATTTTAAGAGCAAAAAAATGCCCCAAAGCTATGTTTGGAGAGGCGCATAGAAGCCTAATTTACACGTGAATGAGTAAAATGCACATAAATGCATGCTTATGCATCCATTGATGACTAGGATAAATTACCGTATTTATCGGCGTATAACACGCACATTCATTTTAAGAGGGAAGTTTCAGGTAAAAACTTAAATATTTGTATTGGCGTATAACACGCACACGCTATTTGCATCCAATTTTCATGGTGAAAAAGTGAGTGTTATACGCCAATACAGTAACATTCTCGCCAATAGAATGAGTTTACGCTCATACACTTATAAAGGCACATACAATCGTGCATAAAAATACATCATTAGAGGCATTTTTTTCTGCCAATATCTGGATGCGGCCTAAAACAGTGGTTTCAAGAAAGGATGTCCCCATCTATTATAAGTCCCAATGGCAAATGTCACTGGGAAAAATAGAGAGGGTCAATATACTAATCAGAAACAACAACAGAAATAAAACCCTATGGAAAAAAAGAACACCACACAGCAGGTTTAGTAGTCCAAAAATATGTAATCAAAGAAGTCCAAAAGTTAACAAGCCAGCATGTTTCAGGGGCTAAAACTTCCCCCTTTAACGGGGCTTCAAGTGTTGGTTTGAAAGAGTAAGACCCCTTTCACACGAGCGATCTGATCAGGTCCACCCTCCAGTCTCTTCTATAGAGCAGTGGACCAACTGATCCAATTCTGTCCGCCAAAAACAGACGGATGGCGGTATTCTATCTACCTATTCTCCATCTGTCTGGTGGGTCGGATGGCAACGGATGGAATTGTACAATCCGATTCCGTTCAATTGCCCCATACAGGAGAGAGCGGGGCCATGTCTGTGTCCGCTCTGCATAGCAGAGCAGACATGGACCTGTCTTGCACCTGCTCAGCTGGGGTCAGCGGAGAGATCCCCTGCTGTGCAAGCAGATTCCACTTTACAGAGTCATCTGTGTGAAAGGAGCCTAATAGTTTTGCATAAGTTAAATGGAGCGTGATTTAGCTCAGAAGTCAGCTACTTTAATCCTTCCCTCCAAAGGTGCTTCAACAGCTAGCTGTGTTAGAGGGTTTAATATAACTCGTAATCCAGCACCTCCCATTCAAACTTATTTAAACCTGACAAGAAATTTAACATTTCTACACTATATCAATAAAAAATTGTTGGCTTTAAATATACATTAAATATGGAATTAAAAGCAAAATACAAACTACTGTCAAACTGACTGGTTAGCTGATCTCAATATTCCATTTACATGAAAAACAAATGTAAAACTATCCACGCTATCAGATAAACAATAGATGCATTAAAAAAATGTATAGATCCACACTAGCAGCCAGTATAAATATTGTTGATGGCAATATAATATAAATACACAGAGTTAATTTGCAGCACTGAAGAGTTATGCAAAAAAGATGGAATCCAGGGGAGGTGGAGAGTAGATGATACTTCATTGTATGTATCGACACACCACACCGCAGTGCTCTCTTATATTACTCTCACCAGAAGGCAGATCAAACAAGCATGTAAGCATAGATGCTAGGGAATGATATCTGCAAACTTCAACATGAATTGCTCTCCCACACTGCAGGCACCGCAACTGCTCTCCTCAAGGATTCAATGATAGGTCTCTGAACAGGATCCAGCTATCACAGAATGCTCCACTCGATTATCCAATGAGGGAAATGCGCCCAAAAATGAATATAAGGAAGTGCATAGTAAGGCCCGTATGGGTATTTGATAAATGTATTTAAAAAGTCCTCAGAGTATAAAAATTATTTGAGTAAACTCATAGAATCAGGGTTTGAAGAAAAAACTCTCAAGAAGAAAGAAACATTTTTCTTTCTACCTACTGCACCCAGAGTACCAGAGTACTATTCCCAAGGTCCATAAGGATGCAGAAAATCCACCAGGTAGGCCCATTATAAGTGGGCTGGACTCAGTAACTTCCAGAAATGGGAAGTATTTTGATGGTTAATCAATGTACTTGTACTTGTTTCCTAAACCCCTTTGTTTTTGAAGGATTCCACCCAGTTAATTAAGTTACTTGGGGAGATGGAGTGGAGGGATAGCTATCTATTAGCTACTGCTGATGTTGCTTCCCTCTACACCATTATATCTCATCAAAATGGCTATGAGGCAGTGGAAATGTTTTTGAAAAAGGACCTTTCCTTGTCTACTATTCAAAGGGAGATGCTGTTGATATTCGCAATGTCCCATAATTATTTTTGGTTCAGGGTTTCTTTTTATCTCCAAATCTTTTGGGGGTGGTGATGGCAGCCAAGTTTGCCCAAAGCATGGCCAATTTGTTTATGGCCAAATGAGAGGAGGATGTCGTCTATGCCAACAGAAGAAATGGTCTTCTGAGGGAGGTATATAGACAACGTCCTCCTCCTATGAGATGATGATCTCACATCGTTGAATTCATTTTTTGAACAGCTCAATGAAAATTCCTTAGGGATATCTTTACAACATGAAGCTAGTTCCTCAAAGATACATTTTTTGGATCTTAATATAGAAATTAAAGAGGAAGTAAACCCTGATTCCCTGCAAAGGTAAAGCATAATGGGCTACTATACATCGCATAGTAGTCCATTATATGTCACTTACCTGACACAGGAGCCAGCGAAGTCACCGCTGTCCCCTGTAGTTCCGAGCGTCCATCTTCTTGGTGGGTCTCGCTGCTCCGGCGCTGTGATTCGCCAGAGCAGCGATGACATCACTCCCGCGCATGCGCACGGGAGCCAACACTCGCGGCATATCGCCGTGATCTGCGGCGTGCCCAGTGCGCCTGCGCGCCGCTGTCTACAGCGCATGTGCCGTAGACAGCGGTGGCTGTCTTCAGGCAAATATCTCCTAAACCGTATAGGTTTAGGAGATATTTCTTGGACCTACAGGTAAGCCTTAATCTAGGCTTACCTGTAGGTCAAAGTGGTTTGTAAGGGTTTACAACCACTTTAAGGAAGGTGCTCTGGTCACTTTGACCTACTTCAAATACGCTGACCATAATAGTTACATTGGTAAGGAAAGTTGTCCTCATCCATCCTGGCTAAAAGGTGTTCCAAGAAGTCAATTTGTTTGCTTGAGGCAGAGTTGCACTGTCTTTGAGGTCTACATTAAACAAACTTTGGTCCTAAAATCAAGATTTATCAATAAGGGTTATGTAGCAAATGAGCTTGATAATATCATTAGTGATGTGGGAAGTGCAAATAGAGCTCTCTTTCCCAATGGGGGCACTAAAAGAAATAAGGCGGATGAAGACTTGAATTTCCCCTTCATCACTAGGTTCTCTTGACAATATCTGGACATTAAAAAGATCACATCCAGATAAAATACTCAAGAATGATAGGTACTGGGGCCTGACATCCCTGAATTTCCAGAAGTCATTTTCCAAGGTGTGCCTCCTTTTAAATTATAGGTGTCACCAAATATTCTAGTTGTGCCCAATAGGATCTCTTTATTCCAGAAACTACATTTTTTTTTCCCTGCAGGAGATGTAGTGTTTGTCACATTAATAGTAATCAAAACAAATGGATCAGCCAGTTCCAGTCAACAGCCACTTCCAGATCCTATGATATAGACACCTTTATTACTTGTACCTCCCTTAATGTAGTGTATCTACTTATCTGTCCTTGTGGCCTGCAATATATAGGTCGCACTACTAGAGCCATGAATGTTTGCATCAAAGAACATGTGGCTAACATAAGGAGAGGTTTTCCGAAACACAGCGGGCACTACGTTCATTGCCATAGACAAATTTTACTCCCCATTGGAGAGGAAGTTTTGTCAGTTTTTGCAATACGTTTTTCCCTTTCTATTCTTATTCTCTGTCCTTATTATAGGTATTAGACTTTTAGGTAGAAAAGAAGTCTTATTTTATTTTTATTTTTGTTCTATATGTTTTTAAGATATGTCATTTGTTTGAGTGTCCAGTCAGTGGAGTTGTGCATACTTGCATGCTTAGTTTACAGAATTTTTTTATACAGTATTTGTTTATATAGACAAGACAATCTTATTGTGTATTTTGTAATGTACATCTACTTTCAGAACTTAAAGTTGTAAAGATATGTTCATTGTTTCTGATTAGTGTGTGCTGATTCTTTCTTTATTGGATGTGTCGGCTTTGGTTTTAACACTTCCGGTCTTTGGAACGCATTCGTTTAGTAGTTCCGGTTGTCTCTAGTTTCGATACACATCCGGTAATGAAAATTCTGGCTGTGTGTATATATAACTGTGTGCATGTGTCCATTAACTATTCCTCTGAAGACAACCTATTGGTTGAAATACATCAGGTGGTGCCTTGAGGACACAAGCACGATACGAGCCGTGGCTATTATACTTTTTAAATGCTTGTTTTTAACTCTGTTTGTAAGAACTTTTTAAATACATTTATCAAATACACATACGTGCTTCACTATGCGCTTCCTTATATAAATTTTTGGGCGCACCGCCTTCATTGGATAATCAAGTGGAGTATTCTGTGATAGCTGGATCCTGTGCAGAGACCTGTCATTGAATCCTTGAGAAGGAGAGCAGTTGCAGTGCCTGCAGTGTGGGAGAGCAATTTATGTTGGAGTTTGGAGATATCCCTAGCATCTATGATTACATGCTTGTGTGATCTGCCTTCTGGTAAGAGTGACATAAGAGAGCACTGCGGTGTGGTGTGTCGATACATACACTGAAGTTGGTGTGAGGGTCTTGTCTCATCTACTCACCACCTCCCCTGGATTCCACCTTTTCTGCATAACTCTTCATATAAACTCTTTGTATTCCACTTACATGAACCATGTGTCTTTTGGAGACCCCAATAATGAGATCTATCTGCTAAAGTTATTAGCCAATCTCTGATATATAAAGAAACTGTCAAGTGGTTTAAAGTGCACCTGTTAATGGGTTGTCATTACAGAAATTCTGTAAATGTATGACTCAAGTGTGCAGGATTGAACATTTGAAAGGCACAATTTCTTGAAGCCACCATGTTATGTTAACAGGCAGCAGGCATTTTCAGGAGAGATCTGTAAATGAAGCCAACAAATTAACGTGAAATCTCTAATCATTATGAATCATCAATGTTACGACAGTTCCCAGCAGCTTGGCGGCCTTCTCCCAACTCACACACATTCCTATTGGAGGAGGCAATCCATCATAGTGATGGGCCAATAGGAATGTGGGAGTAGGGAGAGAAGATGAGCTTAGTACAGGAGAATAAAAGCTACAGCAGGTGCAAAATGTCTGCACGTTATACCTACTAGCAGCTCTTATGATTTTGTATTATTTTGTAAGTACCCCCTTAAAGATGTTATTACTGGCCACCCAACCAGTTTGTAATTGCCGACTGTTCCTGATTGCCAATGGCAGCTATGATGTGGTTGCCTACAGAAGGCAGAGGAGCCAAAATTAAGTATAATATTAATAATACATAATCAAGTTACTAATATATATTAAAAAAGTACCTGTATATCCTCTCCTTATATACCAGACCCTTGCCTGTTGCTCTTATCACAATGTTCTTCAAGGTCTTCTTCAGAGGGTTGGTTAAAGTCAACAATGCAATGACTGGCTGAAACTCCACAGCAACCTTTGGCATCTGTACAAAGTAAAAACAAGTCTAAGCATAGCTGTTGATGAATGTGAGCTTAGGGTCACATTAATTGTTTGTCACCATCTTCCCAACTGGATTGTCAGCATGAATTAATATCTCCTAATAATAATCCATCCCATTATAACCTTAAAGTAAAGTAAATAGGAGTTTAGCCTCATCAATTTTACGCATAAAAAATCCTTTATAATGCTACATCAGGGATATATCTATTTCTTTTCAATATATCCAATGTTTCAAAAAAACAATTGTGGGCATGGACAGGTTCCTAAAGCGGTTGTAAACCCTGCTTTGTTATTTTTACCTACAGGTAAGCCTATAATAAGGCTCACCCATAGGTAAAATGAATATCTCCTTAACCTACAAGGTTTAGGAAATATTCACCCTGTGTGCAGCCGATGGCATAAGCGGCGCATGCGCTCTGAAGGTTCGGTGTACCGCGCCGGAACTTCAGAGCTTCTTGCTGGAACCAAGGGCTCCAATGTGCATGAACGTAAGTGACGTCATCATGGCTCTGACCACTAACAGTGCCAGAGCCAGCGATCCCGAAAGAAAGGATGGGAGAAGATGTCAGCCCTCTAAGCTCTGACAGGGTGCCGCTAAGAGGGCTAAGTTGAGTATTTCATAATGTGCTAATATGTGATGCATACTAGCACATTATGCCTTTATCTTTCAGGTTTTTTTTTGTTTTTTTTTCATCAGTTTACAATCACTTTAAGAGTAAAATAGGCACTGTAAGTAAATTTATACAATTTTGACACTATCAAAACACCATTTGGTCAAACGTTTTTGGACATCTAAGCCCTTGTACACACGGTCGGACATTCCGACAACAAAATCCAATCGTTCGTAACGTGATGACATAATTTAGTTACGACGGGACTACGTTCAGGCTAGTAGCCAATAGCTTTGGTCTCGAAATTTGATCTGAGCATGTGTGGCACTTTGTCCGATCGGAATTCTCTACAAACGATCGGACAAAGTCCAATCGAATCATGTTGTCGGAAATTTTTTATATCCAGCTCTCAAACTTTGTTGGTCGGAAAAAGTCAGATGAAGCCCACACACGGTCCGATCGGACATTTTCCGCCGGAATGTCTGACCGTGTGTACAAGGGCTTAGACTTCTTCAGTTGTACTTTTAATGCTACTGCATGCAAGAATGTTTTAGACTTTTGTGCACCTCCAACCTTCTGGCAACAGTTTGGGGGAAGACTCTTTAGAGCCGGTTCACACAGCGGGCGATGCGAGGCGACACGGCTCGCCTCGCCTCGCTCTCGCAAGTCGCCCCCGTTCTGTACAATGGAACCGTTCTGAGAGGAGCGACTCGAGTCGCTCCGACTCAGAAAAAAGGTTCCTGTACTACTTTTGGGTGACCTCGGGGCGACTTGCATTGACTTCTATACAGAAGTCATTTGCAAGTCGCCGCTGAGGCCGCGGCAGGTCGCGGCGAGGCAAGTCGGAGTCGCCTCGCCTCGCCTGCAGTGTGAACCGGCCCTTACTGTTCATGACTGTGCCTCTGTAAACAAAAAGCTTGTGCACACAGCCATGGTTTGACAGGTTTGGTGTGGATGAACTGGAATGGCCTGCACAAAGCCCTGACCTCCACTCAACTAAATACCTTGGGATGAATGGGACAGCCAACAGTGAGCTAGGTCTTTTCTGTTTCAATCGTTTTTATTAGTATTTTGAAAAAAGTAAATGAGTACTGTACAGAGCACCATACAATCATTGCATGCTCTGAATCATACAACAAGAATTGGTACGTGAGCTACGTCTTTTTCGTCCAACATCAGTACCTGACCTTACAAATGCTCTTTTGGTTGAATGGACATAAATACCTACAGACAAATTCCAAACTTTTGTAGAAATGTCTACATAAATGGGAAGAAGTTATAACTGCACAGGGTGACCAACTCCATATTAATGCCCATTGTTTGGAAATGGGATGTCCAAAAAGCTCATTTAGGTGTGACGGTCAGAAGTCCACAAAGTTTTGGTCCTATAGCTTACATATTTTAATACACAGATAAGTGGATGGTTATAGCATGATTGTCTGAATTAAAGGGGATCTTTTTTTCATGATTTTGAAGTAGTGGTTTTAAAGCTAAACTTCGAGCATACATAAAAGCATCCACCAATGCAGTTATGTGCCAATTAATAAAGCATTACATGCTTTTAAAAAAATAAATAAAAATCAGCTGATGTAAATACATGATTTGCACTTGAACAAAACTAAAATGTTTTTAAAGCCGGTCACACAAACTACAATATAACTGAATAACCTCTATACCCGCTCCCTTATTTTTACCAACAACTGTATAGCATGAGGGACTACCTAAATCTGCTCAATTTAAATTGTCAGGTAGATCCTTGTACTATATAATTGGTTGAAAATCTAAGGGAGAAAGTTAAAGAGTAAGAAAAGCGAAATGGACTATCATTCAGGAGTATTGCACTTTATTTTTACCAACATTATAATCATAAACTCTATATGGGGTGTAAATATTGTTTACTTATATGTGTATATAAACTGGTGTTGCGCAAACTATATATGTCCATCATCAAATTATAAACATTCCATAACCTATGATATATATCATAATACAAATAAATCACATATAATGTGCATCACAATAGTGCAGTCAGTTTCAAAGTGTATCAATATATTATAGTGTGCAACAGGTCATTTTCTAGCAGTGATGAGACTAAAATAATCACTTGCTTCCAGAAAAAAACACTTCTTGTGTGTAAATGTGTAAATAAATGGTGTACTTCCACCTCCTTGTGACACCTCTGTGCTCCCAGAACTATCACCTTAATGAGTAATTAAATAAACCTTTTGATCATGATCTTAACCTGGCTCCAGATCTCTCAGATATGTCTAGGTGATCCTTGGTAGTGGCCCCTTTAAGGCGCTGTCCACCGCGTTTATTCCGTACGTTAGGGTAAAACAAAGTGACCTCCCATAGTGTATTAGTTAAATTGAATTATTTTATTAATAGTAACTCTTACAGCCAAATCAATGTTAAAAATGCCTTGTTATGTCAAAACATAAGCAGCATGCAGGTCTCCGACATCAATTTTGGTTTGGGATGCCCTACGCGTTACGTCACATGTCACATGACTTCACCAGGGCCCTTTCTTGGATGCAAGTGATTATATTGGTCACATCACCACTGGAAAATGAACTGCACACTTTAATATAATGATGCACTTTGAAATAGACTACACTATTGTTATGCACTTTATATGTGATTTATTTGTATTATGATCTATATCACATATTATAGAATGTTTATAATTTGCTTATGCACATATATACTTTAGAGTTTACGCAACACCAGTTTATATATACACATTACCTTTACTTGTGGGAACACAGTGGGTGGCTGCAGCAACTTGTTTTAATTTTGTTTTAAAATATTTTCTTTTTTATATTTTATTGTGCACACACAAATTGTACTCTTAAAACCGCATTTGGATCAATATTTTGCACTCAGGTAACGCAGAGGTACACATTTGTTCATTTTTTACTTATACTTTGGTAGAAAAAATTGATAACTTTCATTTTTTCATGTTATTGATACATAATATCTGGAGTTGAAAATGAGTTAATCTTCATTAGTATTCATATTATCTACCTTTAATAAAAAAACAAATGGAGATTGGCCTATTGCAGTGCATTGGATATTACTTGCAGCATAGAGCTCTAATACCTGGATCATTAGATTTGGTTTGCAGACAGTCACGTCTTGTTCCTCCAAAGCAAAGCTGCTGGTTTGGTCCTTTGTATCCTTTACTAGTACAGTCACTCTTAGCAGATTATTATCCAGCAGAACCTTCTCGTACACCAAAGGATTAATCTTGCCAGAGACACTTCTCTCTGCAACGGCACAGAAGGGTCAGTTAGGGTCTTTAGTAATAGTATGATTTTTGTGTATAAATGTGATGGTGCTTTGCTTGTTCAAGGCACTTTGGAGGTGCTCCCACAGCTACTTTAACTTAAAGCGGGATACCGCCGGGACTCCGCGTTTTTTTTTTTTTTAAAAGCCAGCAGCTACAAATACTGCAGCTGCTGACTTTTAAAATAGTGACACTTACCTGTCCAGCGCGCCCGCGATGTCGGCACCCGAAGCCGATCTCTAGATCGTCTCTCGGGTGCTGCCGCCACCATCTTGGGTATGGGAATCAGGAAATGGAGCCTTTCGGCTTCATTTCCCGGTTCCCTACTGCGCATGCGCGAGTCGCGCTGCGCAATAAGGACGGTCCCCGCTGCCTCTGGGATCTGTGTGTTTCCCAGCAGGCAGCGGGGCACTTGCGGAAAGGGGCGGGCACTTGCGGAAAGGGGCGTAATCTATGCCCCTTTCCGCAGAGAGCTATCCCGGAAGTGGGTGCAGATACCTGTACTGTACAGGTATCTGCACCCCCTCCCCCCAGAAAGGTGCCAATTGTGGTGCCGGAGGGGGGGAGGGTTCCGATGAGCGGAAGGTCCACTTTAGAGTGGACCTCCGCTTTAAAGTGATACTAAATACACAATGTTTAATTTACTTTATCTCTTCTCTTTCTGTATGTGGAAGATGGCACTGTAATTATTTTAATAATAAACAAAAACATTTTAAGGACCTTTTTTCCTAATCAATATACAGCTGTCACATGACCCAGCTCTTTCCCAGCCTGTCTGCAGGGAAACATAAGCAGGAGGAGCTTCTAGTCCTCTTCTGCTGATCACATGTTAAAAACACCCCAAAAAACAGCCTTACGGATACAGAGTAAAAATAATTAATATCAATCAACTGATAAATCATCATACAAATATATATTTCAAATCCAATCTTTATTGTCTTTTAACAATACCATGGAGTGAATTCGTTTCGGTTAGTCGCAGGCTGTGTCACCTCCCTCCAGGCTGTGAATAAGGCCCTTTTCACACTTGTGCGACTTTTCCTGAGACTTTGGACATCGGAGTCACATGACAAGTTGTACCCCATGATTCCCAATAATAACCATTCATATCTGTGCGACTTCAAAGTAGCCCCTGTACTATTTTGGTCCGACTGTGATGTGAGTTGTGGTCCAAAGACCTCAAGTTTACACAGGCATTGCCTGAAATTGCAGCAAAATCGTGTCAAAATAGTGGGACTTTTAAGTCGTCGCAGTGTGAAAGGGGCCTAAGAGGGAGGTGAAGCCTCCATTAATCTACATGTAATATCCTACCCCCATTGTGTTTAGCTGGTTAGTGGGCATGGATGATAAGGAGGGAGTTGGCTGTCATTTACCACTGTGTATACGCCCACATGCGTGACTCTTTAGTGACATGGCCTGCTCAGATGTAATAGGGAGGAAATGCTTAGCATAGAAACTCACTGAAAACTGAGCATTTGCAGAGCTGCCAACATTACTCTGCAAAATTCCCAGGTGCATTGAGGACATGATCAAAAGGGGAGATAGAAAACAGCAGGGTGAACCAGGATTTTTGCAGAATATAGAAAACAAGTCTCAGTAAGTATGAACAGCATGTAATACACCATTTATTGATGTTTTTTATTATGTGGGTTTAGTGACACTTTCACTATTCTTAAGCTGGCCATACACAGATCAAAATTTAGCTGCAAAATTCAGCAGGGATTGACTGAATTTTAATCGGTATGTGGCCACCCTCACTCGACAGAAGTAGATAATTATATTGACTTCTGTCGAAGGAACATGTTAGTAAACTGCAGCCCCTGAAAGTGTATTCTGACAGCAGTTGGTGCGGCTGACAGAATACAATGTCCCAACGGGGGGGTTGGGATTCCTCTATTCACCTCATCGGTGTGTACGTCTTCCAGCTCTTTGGCTAAAACAATGAAACATTAACAATGTAAGGCCAGCCTAAGTAAGCTGCCACTCTGCTGGAGTGGGGAAGCAAAGTGACATACCTGGTTCTAATAGGCTTGGGTCATGTGACTGACTTTCACATGACTTGAGTCATGTAATAGACATGTAAAGGTCATGTGATAGACTTTGCTTTAACCCAGGTGATTGACTGCATGGGCACCAAACCCTGCCATATAAAGGGAGCCCTTATCCCTGTGTAGGCTGAAAATGTGAGAATTCTTTGAGGATTAGGGGCTGGTTTTGGAGGTAATATTTCTCTACAGGTACTCTTTAATTGTCCATTCTGTTCCATATACTGTATATTTTTATTCACAAAAAGTTATAATTACCTTCTCCTGAAATGAGATGGAAATAAAATTTCTCACTCCAGAACTGAGTTCCAGTTATGCCATAGTCATGTACAGGCTGGGCACCAATAACCAGCTCTAGATCCTTCTCCTCTTCGCTCACATTGGTCACTGTCACACTGACATTAACATCTTGCCCATACAGTTGGCTACTCTGAGGTATAATGGATACTAGGATAGGACTTAGGGTCATAGGGTCTTCACGAGCTTCCTTGTTTTTTAGCATCAGCTGTTTGGCTCTCTGAACTGCTTCATATTCTTCCTGGCAACCTGTTTGGAATAACATAAGCATGAGGATCATGATTAGATATGACATTTTACAATGACAGGCTTACAGGACAGCAGTCAGGATAAAAATGACCAGTAAACTTCTATAGTATAAGCATATAGATCCCCAATGTTCCTGATTTCGAGGGACTGTCCCTCATTCAGAACAAAGTCCCTCTGTCCCTCTTTCCTCCTCATTTCTCCCTCATCTTTGTCTGATCTATATAGTTGTATATAAAATGCACTACTTATATATCAAAATGTGTTTCCCAGTGCTAAACCTTTCACCCAATTTCTAAATTGCTGTATTTGTAAATCCCAAAAGCCAATATAAAGACATAGTAAAAAGCACTTTGGGTTTAACCAATAATTTTTTTTCCCCACAATTCTCCTTTAGGAGGGCATGGCAGGGGTGTGTGTCCTATCCTACATAGTTTTGCTAATAGGTGTCCCTCATTCCCATCTCAAAAAGTTGAGAGGTATGTATAAGGACAGAGATACTTGATATTACTTTTTTAATTGTAGAACAGTAGAATTTCACATTAAAGGTTACGATGTACAGATCAGTTTCTATCAGTTATTATTTGGATTGCTTTGCTTGTAATGGAATGTATGTTGTGTAAGGTATTGATGCCTGCTACAAGTGAACAATTGCCCAGATCACTTACACTAACATACAAAATATTTCCAAAAGTATTGGAACCCCTGCCTTTACATGCACATTAACTTTGATGGCATTCCAGTCTAAAGCCCCATACACACTATCAGATTTTCTGCAGTTTTTTTCCTTCAGATTTACCAAAACCATATAATATGAGGTCAAACCTTAAGGGTTTTAATTTGTATGCAATCAGGCAGGCCCTTGCACTACATGTTTTTGATAAATCTGAAGACAAAAATCAGCAGAAATATCAGCAGGGTTCAATATTGAGTTGGCCCACCATTTGCAGCTAGAACAGCTTCAACTCTTCCCGGAAGGCTGTCCACTAGTGATGGGCCAAACGGACCCCTGTTCGGTTCGCACCAGAACTTTCGAACACTGCGAAAGTTTGGACCGGAATAACAAACCCCATTACAGTCAAAGGGACCCGAACGTCAAAAATTGCCCATTTTGAAGGCTTATATTCAAGTAATTGGACATACAATGGTTGTAGAGGTCTGGGTCCTGCCCTGGGGGACATAAAAAGTTTGCCCTGGGGGACAAAAAAAAGTTTGTTGCATTGTGCCCATGAAACCTATACCAAAAACATTCTTCCAGATGAAATGATTGAACATCCTCAAAACTAGGCAGCCTCGAAGTCCTGCAGACATTTCACATCCAAAAACTTAATCGGTGACATCGGCATCAGTGCACCCCATCCCCACTTAGTGATTTTGATTTGCAGGCAGAATTGAAGTGATTTTGCTGATTCCAAATAGCATGGCCATTGGTGCAAAACACACAACACGCATTTGGTAGCCATTCATCCTAAATGGCACCTCAAATGTGGTGTGATTTTGCCACAATTGTCACATGACAGAATCTCGCAATCATGCCAAAGCACGACTTTAAAAATTGCGCCAATCTTGTCACCCAAGCAGGAGCTTCTTTTGAGCGACAAACGTGGAATCGCATGAAAAATGCTAACACAAAAAAGTGAAATATGGGGCCTAAGCTTTTTCTGTGAGAGGAGATCTCGGCAGCACAAGCAGGTGTGCTTTCTTTTGACGCTCATTGAAACCCAACTTTAGAGTCTTTGTTGTGATCTTCCACATTGAATAACTTCACATTGACCCCTTCAGCTCCCTAGGCCTCGTTCACGAGGATGCCACTTGTAGTCTGTGAAAGTGCCGTGTCTTCAAGCTGTCGGGTGCTGCGTGCAGGCAGCCTCTTTATGTCTATGGATGTACAGTGTCTGCATGGACGCAGTCACTCGTTCCAACCCTACAACTGTGCAGGTGCTGGTGAGCAGCCCTGAATGCAGACAGTGTGCAATCGAGTCTGCTCACCTGCATGGCCTTCAAATTGGTAAGAGAGGCTGTATCCATGCAGCAGGTGTGTTCCTATAGACATGTCTTAAGACACGGCCCATTCACAGACTTTTAAAATGAAATCCCAGGCTAGACTACCGGAGTCCCTGGGCAGGGGGGGCAACACCGCACACTTGGGGGGGCACAGTAATGATTGTGCGCCCCCCCAAATGTTTCACCCAGGGCAAGAGTAACAGATGCCCCCTCCATGCCACTGCAATCCGGGGACAAATCCGGGACAGACTGGCTCCGGGGACAGTGTCCTCAATCCAATCCGGGGATGTCTGGTCACCCTACCTTAGACGTGTCTGGTATGCTCATAGTCTGAAGAAGTTAAAACAAGCTAATAGCTGAAGTTAGCAATTTGTTTCAGTTTTTTGCAGCTGCCTCCTAGCCTTGTTGTAAAAGTGATGTGGGAGGCTGTAGAGCCACCTAGTGAGTTTTACAGGACTTGTTATGTGTTCTTGCCATCCCTTGGCCCCTCCTCTCCATGGACTACAAGAAACCGCTTCAGGATGGTGAGTGGGAGGAGCTCAGGGAACTACCATTTCCCTATTTCCTCTGTTGAGTGTGAACCCAAAAGTGCTCAAAACTTTTCTGGGTTCACAGGTGTCAAAATCCTGACTGACAATCTGGGTGCGGAGGTGATCAAACACAATCCTGCAGCACAGGGCAGGAGGAGATATTTGGGGTCTAATAGAGGGATTTTTTCAGCAGGAATATGGGGTAATGCAGTTCTGGCACCTCCAGAAATGTATGTAATGGCAAGGAGTCATGGGGTGTGATGGGGATCTATTGGTGCTGGGAGGATCTACCACTGATGGAGGGGTCTATTGTTGCTGGCTGCTGGAGGGTCTATTGATGCTGGCTGCTGGGAGATCTATTGTTTCTGGTGGGGGTCTGCTGTTGGTGGGTGGATCTATTGTTGCCTGCTACAGGTGATCAACTTTACTTTTTCTTGTCATGCAATGGCTGTATCTGTGTAGTTCTAAAGTCTCATTTTTTATTTTTTTTTACTTTAATGGATTCCTCGCATTAAGGTAAAAAAGGCCCCCCTATCCCTAAAAACTCACTTGACTCCTCAGCTGATCCAGCGCTGTCCCATCTCCAGCAGTGCTGCTCCCTCTTCCTGGTCTCACATTAGACTTTGAGAGCAGCAGAAGCCATTGGCTCCTGATCCTGAGGGAGAGAAGGAGCAGACAGAGCTGGGGAACTCCAGAAGAGGAGATAAGTAAGTATAGCATCTTTTTTATTTTAATAAAAAAAAGTTTCCTCTACAATAGCTTTAAATGCATTTCTATAGAATATCAGCCAACTTTTCAGTTTTTGTATTGCTCTTGCCACAAGTGTTACCTTAATGGACCTTGGCCTTGAATTTACCATAATGGATCTTGGCCTTGAATTTACCTTAATGGACCTTGGCCTTGAATTTACCTTAATGGATCTTGGCCTTGAATTTACCTAATGGACCTTGGCCTTGAATTTACCTTAATGGACCTTGGCCTTGACTTTACCTTAATGGACCTTGGCCTTGACTTTACCTTAATGGACCTTGGCCTTGAATTTACCTTAATGGACCTTGGCCTTGAATTTACCATAATGGATCTTGGCCTTGAATTTACCTTAATGGACCTTGGCCTTGAATTTACCTAATGGACCTTGACCTTGAATTTACCTTAATGGACCTTGGCCTTGAATTTACCTTAATGGACCTTGGCCTTGACTTTACCTTAATGGACCTTGGCCTTGAATTTACCATAATGGATCTTGGCCTTGAATTTACCTTAATGGACCTTGGCCTTGAATTTACCTAATGGACCTTGGCCTTGAATTTACCTTAATGGACCTTGGCCTTGACTTTACCTTAATGGACCTTGGCCTTGACTTTACCTTAATGGACCTTGGCCTTGAATTTACCTTAATGGACCTTGGCCTTGAATTTACCTTAATGGACCTTGGCCTTGAATTTACCTTAATGGACCTTGGCCTTGAATTTACCTTAATGGACCTTGGCCTTGACTTTACCTTAATGGACCTTGGCCTTGACTTTACTTTAATGGACCTTGGCCTTGAATTTACCTTAATGGACCTTGGCCTTGAATTTACCTTAATGGACCTTGGCCTTGAATTTACCTTAATGGGCCTTGAGTTTCAACAGATTTATGGGCTCCGCAAAGGTAAACCTGTGTCTGATTTGTCTGTGGTTTAATAAATACGACATTAAATTACCCTTTGGGTGCTTGTATTCACGGGTGATATTATCTTCAAGGTTGCATCCCACACTTTTTGTGCTCATTCCATCCCCCACTTGTCTTGCGCTGCTGAAAGCCTTCTTGAAAAATCCATCTGAATTTCGCACCCAATTCACAGTTTCTGTGACCACCTTGGAATAGATGAGGTAGGTATCATAATTTAAGTCCACAAAGCCTTCCTTGATGGCTCTCACTGGAGCAGGACCACTACAAAAGAGGGCTCCTGGAATCAAAGGAGGATTGTTAGCCAATGGGATCTTTAACACAAGCTATACTTATAACCTTATTTTAAATAACTCCCTTCTTGTATAACTTCTAAACCTAATATAATGCTCTTTTGGCTACCCTGACCTACTCTTATATGCCTGCACCAATAGCCATGCAGTCTTAAAGTATAACTCTAGTCAATATTATTATTATGACTTTCACTGCCAACAGGTGAACGTAATATTTCTTCACACTTTGGGACAATTAGTTCCCTCATTTTGTGTCTCTTGGAAAGGAAGTAAAGGGAATTCTCCCCTACAGCAATGGATAGAGCAATAAAAACTTAAATGGTTCTAAGCCTTCCCCACTCTTTCCAAAAACTTCATACAACTTTAAAAAGCTGCAGTAAAAATTTGATAGAGGCTCTAACCCTTCTACACCATATAAAAAAAACAATTGGAATTAAGAATTAATGTGAGAATTGAAATAAGATTCCCTACTGATAATTATCATTTTTATCAGTCAAGAACAAGATTGGGGAATCAGTCTGGAAATGAAAGAACATCACACTCATTCTAGGTATGTACACTATATTACCAAAAGTATTGGGATGCCTGCCTTTACACACATATGAACTTTAATGGTATGCCAGTCTTAGTCTGTAGGGTTTAATATTGAGTTGGCCCACCCTTCAGCTATAACAGCTTCAACTCTTCTGGGAAGGCTGTCCACAAGGTTTAGGAGTGTGTCTATGGGAATGTTTGACCATTCTTCCAGAAGCACATTTGTGAGGTCAGGCACTTATGTGAACAAGAAGCACTGGCTTGCAGTCTCCGCTCTAATTCCTCCTAAAGATGTTTTATGGGGTTAAGATCAGGACTCTGTGCAGGCCAGTCAAGTTCCTCCACCCCAAACCTTGCTTTGTTCACTGGTCCAAATCATTTGATGGAGGGGGGTTATGGTGTGGGGGTTGCTTTTCAGGGGTTGGGCTTGGCCCCTTATTTCCAGTGAAAGGAACTCTTAAGGTGTGAGCATACCAAGGCATTTTGGACAATTTCACGCTCCTAACTTTGTGGGAACAGTTTGGGCATGGCCCCTTCCAGTGCACAAACAAGGTCCCTAACGACATGGATGACTGGCCTGCACAGAGTCCTGACCTCAACCCGATAGAACACCTTTGGGATAAATTTGAGCAGAGACTGTGAACCAGGCCTTCTTGCCAACTTCAGTGCCTGACCTCACAAATGCATTCTGGAAGAATGGTCAAACATTCCCATAGACACACTCCTAAACCTTATGGACAACCTTCCCAGAAGAGTTAAAGCTGTTGCAAAGGGTGGACCAACTCAATATTAAACCCTATGGTCAAAGACTGGGATGCCAATAAAGATCCTGTGCGCGTAAAGTCAAACGCCAAAAATACTTTTGGTAATATAGTATATATATTTATATATATATATATATATATTATATATATATATATATATATGATAGAGATATAATCTATATATATATATATATATATATATATATATATATTTATATTTATACAGTACCTTAAAAAAGTATTCATACCCCTTGAAATTTCAACATCGTATCATGTTACAACCAAAAACGTAAATGTATTTTACTGGGATGTTATGCTATAGACCAACACAAAGTAACACATAATTGTGAAGTGGAAGGAAAGTGATAAATGTTTTTCACAATTTTTTACAAATAAATATCTGAAAAGTGTGGTGTGCATTTTTATTTAGCCCCCTTTACTCTGATACCCCTAACTAAAATCTAGTGGAACCAATTGCCTTCAGAAGTCACCTAATTAGTAAATAGAGTCCACCTGTGTGTGATGTAATCTCAGTATAAATACAGCTGTTCTGTGAAGCCCTCAGAGGTTGTTAGAGAACCTTAGTGAACAAACAGCATCATTAAGGCCAAGCAACACACCAGACAGGTCAGGGATAAAGTTGTTGAAAAAATTAAAGCATGGTTAGGTTATAAAAAATATCCCAAGCTTTGAACATCTCAGGGAGCTCTGTTCAATCCATCATCTGAAAATGGAAAGCGTATGGCACAACTGCAAACCTACCAAGACAAGGCTGTCCCCCTAAACTCAGGCTGGGAAAGTAGAGCATTAATCAGAGATGCAGCCAAAAGGCCCATGGTCGTGCACTCCACAAATCTGGCCTTTATGGAAGAGTGGCAAGAAGAAAGCCATTGTTGAAAGAAAGCCATAAGAAGTCCTATTTGCAGTTTGCAAGAAGCCATGTGGGGAACACAGCAAACATGTGAAAGAAGG
This sequence comes from Lithobates pipiens, assembly GCF_037356315.1. NCBI lineage: Eukaryota > Metazoa > Chordata > Amphibia > Anura > Ranidae > Lithobates > Lithobates pipiens. The sequence continues at coordinate 50,749,401 of NW_027507789.1, read as the reverse complement.
TGCTCTGGTCAGATGAGACCAAAATTGAACTTTTGGGCCTAAAAGCAAAACGCTATGTGTGGTGAAAAACCAACACTGCACATCACCCTGAACACACCAACCCCACCATGAAACATGGTGGTGGCAGCATTATTTTGTGGGGATGCTTTTCTTCAGCAGGGACAGGGAAGCTGCTCAGAGTTGATGGGAAGATGGATGGAACCAAATACAGGGCAATCTTTGAAAACTTAAGACTGGGGTGGAGGTTCACCTTCCAGTAAGACAGCAACCCTAAACATACAGCCAGAGCCACATTGAAATAGTTTAGATCAAAGCATATCTATGTGTTAAAATTGCCCAGTCAAAGTCCAGACAAAAATCAAATTAAGAATCTGTGGCAAGACTTGAAGCTTGACAGAGCTTGAGCTATTTAGCAAAGATGAATGGGCAAAAATGTCACTCTCTAGATGTGCAAAGCTGGTAGAGACATCCTCAAAAAAGACTTGCAGCTGTAATTGCAGTGAAAGGGGGTCCTAGACCTTGACTCAATATTGACTCAAGCACGCCATGCTTTTCACATATTCATTTGTAAAAAATGTTGAAAAACATTTATCATTTTCCTTCCACTTCACAATTATGGGCCACTTTGTGTTGGTCTATCACATAAAATCCCAATAAAATACATTTATGTTTTTGGCTGTAACATAACAAAATGTGGGAAATTTCAAGGGTATGAATACTTTTTCAAGGCTCTATGTATATATATATATATATATAAACTATCTTTCATAGTTTAGTTTATCCTTCACTTTCATGTAAGGGGCCTCAGCAAAGTGTCAGGTCACCTGAGAGCAGATGACATATACACTCTGTAGGAGTCGGAAGTGCACCGCTAGGTAGTGGACCTTAGGACTGACTGCTGCGGATAGTACCCAGGGAGATTCAGGACACAGGTCTACTGGATCACTAACACAGATCCCAGTAGGAGCTAGAGCATAGATTCCCCAGGGCGCAGAGTCTAAGAGCCAGCAGGTGTTCACCAGAGCCTCCAGTGGTGAGGATGGACTTCGCTGCAGTCTGGCTCCAGGTCGCGGCCCCTAGTGTCTCACAGCTCACACTCAGAGTAGACTACAGGAGAAGGAAACAGCAGGCTGAAACAACAAGAATAGTAAGGGGATAAGGCAGAGGTCAGGGCAACTAGCAGACAGGTACAACAGAGTACACGCCAAAGGTTCAGGGTCACAGGCAGACAGGGATGGTCAGGGACATGCCAAAAGGTCAAGGTCACAAGCAGACAGGAATCATTGAGAACACGCCAAGGTCGGTAACAGAGACAAACGAAGAGCACACGGCAAGCAGGAAACAGGAAGCCAAACAGACAATGGATACACAATGGTTGATCAGCCCTGCTGGCTTGCAGTGCACAGGTTAATATAGGGTTCCCTAATAGGGCCTGGGGTGGAGTCACGCTTAAAGGAGAGGTTATAAAAACCACCAGGTGGAAGTGGCTGACCTCTTAGTCAGAACACATGGAGGGGAGGTAAGAAAACAGAGCAAGATCACTGCATAACCATGACACAAAGATTATAATACGGTTGGCATGTTACCATTGTATTTCAGCTGTGCAGTGGCATCAAGGACCTGCCAGCCATTAAACCCCTTATAGAGATCTCTTCTCTCCATCCAGCACTCATTCCATACATGGAAGTGCCTGCAACAAAACAATATGCACTAAGATATAAGAAATAGTTTAGCAGAATCAAGTTTGAAACAGGAGTATGGGACATCAATAATTTACAGTATATATAAAATGTAGAGCTGAATTCCAGCATATTTACATTGGTCCAACTTGGACCAATGTAAGTATGCATTTTCCATACCCTGACATTTTATGTGAAAACAGAGAATCACAGTAGTAGCGGTAGTAGTAGTCACCGCTACCACAGCGATCCTAGCTGTCCTCTGGCTTCTGTGCTGAGTGGCTGGGGTTGTTCGCTCTGCATGGGCACCATTCAGATAATGACTTGCGCTTTTCTTAATAAATGCAGATGGGTTCTCTAATTGAAAAGGTGGACACAAGTCATTCTCTGATTGGCCCATGTCCTGAGCGAGCATTGCGATAGATCGTTTATTTTTACATTTACGTTTATTTTGCATAAATAAAGAACATTTACAAGTCAAATAATGTATAGTAATTAATGAAGTAATTGAAATGAGAACACTCAACACCTCATAAGCCACTCCAAAAATGTGGTCAGTTAATGTGTTTGAAATAAATTGTTCACTACCACAGAGGCATCCTTTAATGTCCCATAATGAGGTGCCTTTACCTCCTGAGCTATGGAGTCAACTGAATTACTAGGCCCATGCATAGAGCTGCCTATTCAGGGGAAACGTGGCTTTCACCCTAAAAATGAACCCAACAATTAAGCAGGGGGAGACATTTTCTGGAAAAGGGGTGTGGAAAGCATAAAAGGGACCTAACCCTCCGTTAGACATTGACCCATGTAAGACTAATGCCGCGTACACACGACCGGACTTTCCAGCAGAAAAGGTCAGACAGAATAATTTCATTGGATATTCCGATCATGTGTGGGCTTCAGCGAACTTTTTTTTTTTTCAAAAAGTCTGACGGACCTAGAAATAGAACATGTTTTAAATTTTCCAGACGGAATCAATTCCAATCGGGAAAACCGTTCGTCTGTATGCTAGTCCGACGAACCAAATACGACGCAAGGGCAGCTATTGGCTACTAAACTTTCTTTTCTAGTCCCGTTGTACGTCATCACATTAGAAACTGACAGACTTTGGTGTGATCGTGTGTAGGCAAGTCCGTTCGGTCGGAACTCCGTTGGAAACTCTGTCAGAAAGACCGTCAGAGTTTATTCTGAAGGAAAGTCTGGTCTTGTGTACGTGGCATAAGTGCTCTGTGCCTCCTGGATGAACAGCAAAGTTCTAAAGACTATATACTTTGAGGAGTTCATTAAAGCATAACTCCACTTTTGTTAATGTAGCGGTACCCTCTTGAGGGCTGCTGAGCGTTGTGGTCCGTCTGCCAACCTGCCCAGCCAGGCAAACAGTTATCATTCACCCTCAGGGAGAAAACCAGTCCTTGAACTTTGTTTGTATTTTTATTGAGGAAAATAAACTTGGATGGGGATGGGATACTCATGAGATGCCCAAACTGATTGAAGAAAAATATATATAGGACCGACTATATACACCTCCGATATATACAACTCCAATCTTCAACTCCAGCACGTCACTTGCTTGCAGACTATCTCTCCTCAACACCTCCAGCACATCACTTACTTGCACTTCCCAGACCAGCTAGCACTGATTTGTACGTCTGACACTGGCTCAGCCAGGCCTAGGGTAAATGCCCTTTGCAGGCAGGGTCCGGGGGCCCCTTTAGTGTAGCAAAATTGTACATAGTCCCAGTGCTAGCTGTCCATCTGGCTACTGCTCCCAGTACCACCTCTTCAGGCCCTGTCAGCCCTCCTGGCTGCAGCTGCCTGTGCCACCACAGTCCACTCCACTGATTCTGCACCCATCCTAGACTGCAATCTCCCAGTCTACTCAGGCATGCCTCCCTAGTCCTCTCCCGACTGTGTGTCACTCACCAGCCCTCATGGCTATGACCTGTTGTTCCTCTCCTGGAGACTTTGCCTGGCAGTGCTCTTCCGCTGTCCTCCCTTGCTCCCCTGCCATCTGTCCAGGACACCTTTGTGTGTCTTGAGAAGGGTCCTGTCCTCACCCAAGAGCCAGGCCCAAGATCACCCCCTCTCCCTCAAAGACCCAGACAGCCTAACATTCCATCTCCAGCTTCCAGCTGAACAACTCTTCCCCAGCTGGGCTGACCCTGAGTATTTAAGGAGGCCTACCCCCTGTCAATCCAGATTGGGAATTGGTCAGGGCTCCTCAGAACACCCCAGGCAGCTCCACCTCCAGCTGCCGCTAAGCTGATTCAGTTGTTGTTGTTGATCTGCTCGTCAGTCCTGCCTACTTAAAGCCATCCAGCTCACTTCATCACTGCCTTCGCCTTTGGTCACATCTCAGAGACTTTTTTTGAACACTTGCTCGTTGAGATCCCTTCTGGCTCCTGATCCTGCTTGCTGTACTACTACGTTGATCTCTAGCTCTCTGACATTGGCATTGGCTGACTACCCAATCTGGTTACTGAACTCTGGCTATGTATTGACTACGCTTACTCTGTTTACCTTTTTATTATTATTAAACAAGTGTGATTAACTGTACTTCTGTCTCGGTCTGATTCATGGTTTCTGACACCAGAAAACACCAGAACATTCTGGAAAGAAGTGAGAGGTCTTGGTGATGCTGCCTGTGATTCACCCATCTCTACTCTGAGTCATTCCCATCCCAGATCAAAACACACCCAGGCTCTGCCAGCCAAGCCCGGAAATTGAACTACTCTCACAAAAACATGCACAATCCTTCTAGCACACTAGAGGGTGCTACATTGAGAAAAACATTCCCCTCTGGGTGATCTATGTACATTGTAAGGTATTAACAAACTTTGTTGCAGATTCCTACCTTTTATTATGCTGACAAAAATCACTGATTGTTCGTCTGTGCCTCTGTGCTGATTTAGTCTAATGGGATTGGCTTAATATTTATCAAGCAGCTGTTGCAGCTATAGAGCTCTAATGAGGAAAATTGCAGGATCTGCATCCCTTTAGACATGATTTCCTATTGGGAGTATCTTATCAAAAATATTTTTGTTGCAGGGGATGCCAAAATCTGACTTGTATCTTAGTGTAGACTTCTGGGAAAATCAGTGAGTCAATCATGCTAGCAGGAAATTATGTTTCTGGGGGATGTTCTGTACACATTCTGTGTACAGAAAACCTCCAGGTAGCCATACTGCATTGCATTTACAGAAAATGACAGCGGCTACAGATTGAAAAGGAAAGGTCTTTTTTAACCGATTCAGCCCCGGAATATTTTGCTGCTGAATGACCAGGCCATTTTTTGCAACTCGGCACTGCATCTCTCTAACTGACAATTGCACGGTCGTGCGATGCTGTACCCAAACAAAATTGACGTCCTTTTTTTTCCCACAAATAGAGCTTTCTTTTGGTGGTATTTGATCATCTCTGAGATTTTTTTTTTTGCGCCATAAATAAAAAATACACAATATTTTGTACTTTTTGCTATAATAAATATCCCCATTTTTTTTTTTTAAAAAGCACATTTTTTCTGAGTTTAGGTCGATACGTATTCTTCTACATATTTTTGGTAAAAAAAAAATCGCAATAAGCGTTTATTGATTGGTTTACGCAAAAGTTATAGTGTCTACAAAATAGGGGATATAATTATAGCATTCTTCTTCTTTTTTTTTTACTAGTAATGGTGGCGATCTGCGATTTTTATCAGGACTGTGACATTATGGCGGACACATTGAACACTTTTGACACATTTTTGGGACCATTGGCATTTATACAGCGATCAGTGATATTAAAATGCACTGATTACTGTAAAAATGTCACTGGCAATGAAGGGTTAACACTAGTAGGCGATCAAGGGGTTATCTGTGTTCGCTAATGTGTGTTCTAACCGAAGGGGGGATGGGACTGTCTAGCGGAGATGAGAGATCGCTGTCCATATTTTGTATGAACACATGATCTGTCTCTTCTCCCCTCAGAGAACTGTGATCTGTGTTTTTACACACACAGATCCCGGTTCTTGGTGTGTTACGAACGACCGCCGGGCACTCGCATCGGCTCCGGGGGTGTGCGCTCCCTTAGTGGCCACTGGGCGAAGATACGTTACATAACGTCGTTTCACCCAGCCGTGCCATTCTGCTGCAGTCAAACTGTGGCGGCTGGTCGGCAATTGGTTCATAATATTCATTTACAATATGACTTGTGTCACAATTGTATATGCAATATTATTATTTTTTTATATGCTATTTTTTACCATGAATGTGGAGTTACCCTTAAAATACTTTTTTATTCATTAAAGCGGTTGTATAGTCTTTTTTATAACTTTTACCTACAGGTAAGCCTATAATAAGGCTTACCTGTAGGTAAAAAAAAATCTCCTAAACCTGTATGGTTTAGGAGATATTCACCTCACAATGCGCCGCTGACTGCAGCAGCACATGTGCACAGGGGATTCTTGGCTGAAAGTCTGGCATTGTGGCTCCGGCTACTCACAGCGCCGGAGCCGCGATACCCGGAAGACACGCCGAGGGAACATGTCAGCTCCCTCAGCGTGGATCGGGCGAGATGTCAGGGTCTCGTTCTAAGGTAAGTATTTCATTATGAGCTAGTATGCGGTGCATACTAGCTTATTATGACTTTTCCCTTGCAGGTCAGAAAAAAAAATAAAAAAACGTCAGCGGGTTTACTCCCGCTTTAAAGACCTTTAGTAGATATTATTATTATTATTATTATACAGGATTTATACAGCACCAACAGTTTGCACAGCACTTTACAACCTGAGGGCAGACAGTACAGTTACAATACAATTCAATACAGGAGGAATCAGGGCCCTGCTCGTTAAAGCTTAAAATCTATAAGATTGTAGTGTGAGGCATATAGCTGTAAGCAGGGGCATTGCCAGGTCTACAAAAGATCTGGAGCTAGAGCCCATAGCAGCGTAGTAAAGAAAGTCATATGCTTGGGCGGGTATACACATGTATATACAGTAATATATGTGTGTGTGTGTATATATATCCCCAGAGAGCCCTGCCTCACATCAGGGTCCCCAGAAAGCCCCCCCTTACATCAGGGTCCCCAGATAGCCTCCTCCTTACATCAGGGTCCCCAGAGAGCCTCCCCCTTGCATCAGGGTCCCCAGAGAGCCCCCCCACTTACATCAGGGTTCCCAGAGAGCCCCCCCTTACATTAGGGTCCCCAGAGAACCCCCTTAAATCGGGGTCCCAGATAGCCTCCCCCTTAAAACCTAGGTCCCCAGAGAGCCCCCCTTGCATCAGGGTCCCCAAAGAGCCCCCCACTTACATCAGGGTCCCCAGAGAGCCTCCCCTCCCCTTGGGGACCCCTACATACTTGGAGCTATGGGCCCAGATTTGGGGCTGGGCTATAACCCAAAAGCCACCCCCTAGAGACGCCACTGGCTGTAAGCTGGTAAAACTTACTGTACCTAGCTTAGAGAAACTTATAACTTTTGTATTGAGAGGTTCGGAGTTTAATATTGTTGTGTAAATTGTTGAGTCAGCAATTGTTCTAAAGCATACATAGCAATATATCTATGTTAGTTGTAATTTATCTTAATTAAAAATCTACTTGGAGTTTGGCTCACATGTATTTTCTTCCGCTATATAATTCATTAAACCCTTCTACTTATGTATAACTTGTCAGTTCCCTAACGCGTATGATTGTCATGTGGACATTAGATTGTTTGCATCTTTAACTTGGTGACTGGTGTTAACAGATGTACTGTATATACTCCATAAAACACTGCAGAATGGGATGGTGCTATATAACTCAGATAAATAAATGATTGTTGTTAAGAAGGGAGTGATGATTCAATTTCACATTGTCATACTTTTCCAAAGTTTAAGAACTTTTGAGTCCTTACCATATACTGTCATTCCTGGACCTGTGAATCCGTGCCCCATTCTCATTGTAATACAAAGCCTTCTGAAGACTCTCTTCTGTGTTACAAGCTGAGTTGTAATTTGTAACAATCCGACTTGGTATCCCCAGGCAGCGCAATACTGCAGAAAAGTGCAAGATTCATGTTTAATGTTCAAAATCAGGAAAAATATTGGAAATTATGTAGTAATAATAATAATAATAAAAATAATAATGTTTATCAGCTTTTTTAAATGGTGCTGGTCAGTAATCGCTCCATAAGACTTACAGGCATTTCCCACCATTTTTTTTTTGGGGGGGGGGAGTGTGTTATTTGGAGCGAAAAATACAGTAAATGGATATGTAATGTGAAAACATACTTTGCCAAATACAGGGCAAAGCATCAAGTTCACTTTAATGAGACGACCATGCCAGGTGGTAAGTGGATGCTGAGTAGAAGGTTCCAAACAGGGAGTACTAAGGAAAATACATAGACAAGAGGCCCATTGCACATGACAAACCAGAGAGAGAGGAAAAATACGTATTTTTATTTTTTACGCTATAAACAAATAAAAAAGGCCCAATTTTGAAAAAAACTCATTATTTTTTACATTTTGCTATAAGAATTATCCCCAAAAAATATATACAATTTTTTTTTCCTCAGTTTAGGCCGATATGTATTCTTCTACATATTTTCGTATAAAAAAAATTGCAATAAGCGTTTATTGATTGGTTTGTGAAAAAGTTATAGCGTCTACAAAATAGGGGATAGTTTTATGGCATTTTTATTAATATATTTTTTTTTACTAGTAATGGTGGCGATTGCCAATTTTTATTGTGACTGCGACACTATGGCGGACACATCGGACACTTTTGGCGCTATTTTGGGACCATTCACATTTATACAATGATCAGTGTGATTAAAAATGCATTGATTACTGTGTAAATGTGACTGGCAGTGAAGGGGTTAACCACTAGGGGTTAAGTGTGTCCTAAGGAGTGATTCTAACGGTGGGGGGGGCTATGTCTGACACCACACTGATCACTGCTCCTGATTACAGGGAGTGGTGATCAATGACAGTGTCACTAGGCAGAATGGGGAAATGCTTGTTTCCATCAGTATTTCCCCGTTCCTCCTCTCCGTGAGACGATCGTGGGTATTCCCATGGACATCGAGTGCACAGGACCCGCAATCACACTCACGGAGCTCGTGGCAGGTACACGCCCCAGGCGGCACGCACGCGATGGCACGGCGGCAAATTTAGAGGGATGTACCTGTACGCCCATTTGCCTGTCTGTGCCATTATGTCAACGTATATGTACATGTGGCGGTTGGCAAGCAGTTAAAGCGGAGGTCCACCCTAAAGTGGACCTTCCGCTCATTGGAACCCTCCCCCCCTCCGGCGCCACAATTGGCACCTTTCAGGGGGGAGGGGGTGCAGGTACGCCCCTTTCCGCAGAATCTACGCCCCTTTCCGAAGGTCCCCCGCTGCCTGCTGGGAAACACACGGATCCCAGAAGAAACAGCGGGGACCATCCTTATTGCGCAGCGCGACTTGCGCATGCGCAGTAGGGAACCGGGAAATGAAGCCGAAAGGCTCCACTTCCTGATTCCCATACCCAAGATGCCGGCGGCAGCACCCGAGAGACGATTGAGAGATCGGCTTCCGGTGCCGACATCATGGGTGCGCTGGGCGGGTAAGTGTCATTATTTTAAAAGTCAGCAGCTGCAGTATTTGTAGCTGCTGGCTTTAAAAAAAAAACAAAAAACGGCGGACTCCCGCTTTAAATATGCGTTTTGTACCACCCAAGAATAAGTGTTTGTCTTTCTATTAGAGCTGTTGTTGTGGAGGTCATGCAACCACTAAGAGAGACAGATACCAGGGGGGGGCTTGGAGTGTAGTTTATGGACCTTGTGAGGAAGACACTGAGAAATGTTCTGTGGAAGATCAGAGAGAGGGTGACAGAACCATAGTAGGAGACAGAAAGTAAGGTAAAGTTGCGTAAGATATAAAGTTACTGTACTTTTCACCTTGGTGATTGGTCTAGTGGTCAAGCACCGTTACACCGTATTTATATATTATTTTCAATTAAGTGGTGCAACAGCATATTGAGAGGTTGTTGGAATGTGTTTTATGAACAGCTTGAACCTAAATTGCTTTGTCACATTAAATATGGCCTTCCTTCTGCATATACTCCTCTTCCTTTTGCTCCCCCACTGATCCATTTATTGCTGGTAGCAAAAGCCAAATACACCAAAGTCAAAAAAAAAAACACATGACAGGACTGATGCTTTGGGATTGGCCGATCAACCACACAAAATCCCCAACTAAAACCGATTTAGAGCTAACACAATGCTTCTTTTTTCTCACATTCAGCTAGTCCTGGAATAGCATGATATTTACGGTAAATACAACCCTGGTAATACCTGTACACAGTACTGCTGTAAACACCCAGTGATGTCCGTATACTGTCCGACTCCCCTCTTGGAACCACTGGCGCAGCACTGGGATGCTGCTAATCCATTTATAGGACGGTCTTCCATTCTCACACATAAAGGCAACTCTGTCTTCATCATCCCTAAGGCCAATCTGCACACAAAATTAGCATATAGAGATGATACAATTTTATTTTATTTTTTTACCAAGAATCAATATTTTTCATTTTCTTACCATGTCTCCTATTATCTGGCAGATGTAGACCGGATCATTTCTCTTGATGTAGTGCATTTCTGGTGTTTCTTGATAGCGTGGGTTTGTGTCCAAGAACCTAATGCATATTTCTGGTACGTCCTCCTCAAACTGTAAAATGAAATTCTCCAGACTCAGCTCAGCATCAGCACATAGGAAAATTTAAAAAGCAAAAATACATTTATCATCTAAGGCTAAATGAACAAGAAGACAACTGTGGGCCTGAGCCTTGGGAAAAAGAGGAAATGGGACACCACCAATAACAAAGCGCAGTTTTTTTTTTTGCATTTTCCCTCCATGTTTGTATAGTTGTGGAAATTACGTAATGGAACCAAGAGCAAGGTCTACTGAGAAGAGTCATAAGACTCAGGTGGCCTTTTCATGGTAGTTATTTGCCAGATAAAGAAAATGTACTACTCAAAGGATGCCATGGTGTCACAACTACTGGTGGACAGCAGTGTTACTAATGGACATGGTTTACTGTAACACAAGTATTTAAGATCTTCCAGCATCACATTCCTTTGTGGCCCTTGGCATTCCTTTACATAACCTCTCTAATGCTCTGAGACTTCCTTCTGCCCTATAATGTGAGTGTACATCTGAAAGAGGGGCAGGTGGCTATATAGTACCCATCATGTGTTACTGACTCTGATCCCACTCTCACTGATGTCTGAATCTCTACTTAGAGCCACCAGCCTAAAAAGTTATATTTGTACTGGCCCAGGGGGCAAATGGCCCCAAGCCATGTCCTACCCTGGTAAGACTTAAACATGAAACCATCATTTTTTTATTTGCTGATTATTTCCAGGTAGATATAAACATATAAAAAAGTTGGCATTGTGTATTAACACACCTACCTGACCAAAGTGCCAAGATGAGGGCTGAGCATGACGGTATGCTGTGTTGACACACCTACCTGACCAAAGTGCCAAGGATGGGGCTGAACATGACTCTCTGTGCCCAGATAGATAATGCCATCTTCACTAAGGACATACTCTCGACGTTCAGCTTCATTGTGCAGGTACACTGGATCATCTAACAGACCAAAACACCATAAAAAGGGTTCAGCTGAGGTCAATGTTATAAAGTGGAACTATAGTCTTTTTTATAAGAAACCTGCCTTGGGAGAAATGTTGGGGCTGTAAAATCTGACTTCTTTTAGAAAATGATAGCTGTCTGGCTGCCATGCTGACTTTCCTTGGTCAATGACTTTGAGTCAGTAACGCAGAAAAAGTATGTTGATAAGTATTTATGTCCTTCTCTGACTTTCCTAATCTGAAAACATAATCTGGGTCAGACAATCCAAAAATGAAGCCAGAGGGCCTGATATACTAATGGGTATGCGTGTATGATCACACATTGGTACAACACATACTTTAAAATGTATAGAATTAATTATATGCCCACAATATGCACAAACACACGTGCACAGGCTATAGTGAATATACATTAAATTTATTAACAAGGGTGGTTTGCTACAGAATTTATGCTCCAGCATTTGTATGGACATCAGCTGATCTGTGGTATACCTAAAATAAATATGTAATTTTCCCTAATGTTTTTGGGTCTAACTGCTGCTGGCATTTCAAATTATTGTACCATATAGAAACAAAAAGGAATCAACTGTGCATGGGTTTAGTTAAAGGGGACTTTAACTAAACAAACTAAACTAACCTGAAATAATTCATAAATAAAAAAATAAAAAAAAGAATTAGAACACTGTATTTTATGCTCACATGTGGCCAGAAAGAAAAAATGGGCTTCCTATATGTTCCATGCCACATAACTGGAAAGTTGCAGAATATCTCCTGGTCACCAGCTGTGTTGTCCCTGTTTCCATGCTGACCAAGCAACTGAGATTTGATGTTGTATTACACCTTACATGATGCATTCCAAATATGAGACTCGTTATTTTTATTGTTTTAAAATTTTGCCAGGTCTGCTTTACTAAAGCTTTCATCGTTTTAGTAGTAGTTCTGATTTGTAGCAAAAATTATAGATGGTAAGGCCACAAAAATTATTTACAATCAGAAGTCTGTGGGGCCCACAGAGATTAACCCTTTCATGCCTAAGCCTATTTCTAAAGTTAAAATCCGTATTTTTTGCTAGAAAATTACTTAGAACTCCCAAACATTATATATATATATATATATATATATATATATATATATATATATATTAGCAGATACCCTATAGAATAAAATAACAATTGCTGCAAATTGTTTATGTCACACGGTATTTGCGCAACGGTCTTTCAAATGCAAATTTTCTGAAAAATACACCTTCAGAAATAAAAAAATAATAAAAAGAAAAACAGTAAAGTTATCCCAATTTTTTTGTATAATGTGAAAGAGGATGTTACACCAAGTAAGTAGATAACTAACGTGTCATGCTTTGAAGTTGCGCACACTTGTGGGATGGCGCCAAACTTCAGTACTTAAAAATCTCCATAGGCGACGCTTTAAAATTTTCTACAGGTTACCAGTTTAGAGTTACAGAGGAGATCCTGTGATCCTATAATGATTGCTCATGCTCTGACGATCACGGTGCTACCTCACATGTGTGGTTTGAACACTGTTAAATTTTTTAAATGATTATTTATTTATTTATTTTACACTACCATCTTTAAAAAAAAAAAATGTGATCATTTTTATTTATTTAGGTACTCTTTATGGAGGGATTTCGGGTTTAAAAGTTTGCACTTAAAAATATTCAAAACACCAACATCCAGTGATCCGATCTAGTAACATCCGGGTTACTAGATCGGATCAAAGCCGATTCCGGCTTCATCCGGGTCTTTGGCCAGCCAGCGGATGTGTCGGCTGGCCGCTCAGGCCTCCTGGTGGGACAGTAGAGCCAGGGTGGGCCATGGAAGGCGACAGGGGGGGGGGGAGTGTCCCCTCCCGCTTCTTAGGATAACAGTTGAGTGGCTTCTTAGCCGCATCGGTTAATATCACTAAAAAGCTAAACACTGACTCATCACCCAGGAATAACACCTTTAACCACTTGACCACTGGGCACTTAAACACCCTTAATAACCAGACCAATTTTCAGCTTTCGGTGCTCTCACATTTTGAATGACAATTACTCAGTCATGCAATACTGGACCTAAATTTTTGTCCTTTTTTTCACACAAATAGAGCTTTCTTTTGGTGGTATTTAATCACCGCTGGGTTTTTTATTTTTTGTGCTATAAAAGAAAAAAGACAGAAAATTCTGTAAAAAATGAATTTTTCTTCGTTTCTGTTATAAAATTTTGCAGATTAGTAATTTTTTCTTCATAAATTTTGGCCAAAATTTATACCACTACATATCTTTGGTAAAAATAAGTACAAATTGGTGGATATTATTTGGTCTTTGTGAAAGTTATAGAGTCCACAAGCTATGGTGCCAATATCTGAAAATTGATCACACCTGAAGTACTGACGGCCTATTTCAATTCTTGAGACCCTAACATGCCAGAAAAGTATAAATACCCCCCAAATGACCCCTTTTTGGAAAGAAGACATTCCAAGGTATTTAGTAAGAGGTATGATGAGTTTTTTGAAGTTGTCATTTTTTCCCACAATTCTTTGCAAAATCAAGATTTTTTTTACTTTTTTTAATTTTTTTTCACAAAATTGTCATATTATCAGTTCATTTCTCACACAGCATATGCATACCACAAATTACACCCCAAAACACATTCTGCTATTACTCCCGAGTACGGTGATACCACATGTGTGAGACTTTTACACAGTGTGGCCACATACAGAGGCCCAACATACAGGGAGCGCCATCAGGCATTCTGGAGCACCCAGGACAATTCTGACATTTCTCTCCTACATGTAAAAATCATCATTTATTTGCTATAAAATGACATAGAATCCCAAAACATTATATATGTTTTTTTTAGCAAACACCCTGGAGAATACAATGGTGGTCGTTGCAACTTTTTATCTTGCACGGTATTTGCGCAACAATTTTTCGAATGCTTTTTTTTGGGAAAAAAAACAGTTTTGTGCTTAAAAAAAAAAAAAAAAAACACAGTAAAGTTAGCCCAATTTTTCCATAATGTGAAAGATGAAGTTACACCGAGTAAATCGATACCTAACATGTAACTCTTCAAAATTGCACAGGCTCGTGGAATGGCGCCAAACGTCGCTACTTAAAAATCCCCATAGGCGACGATTTAATTTTTTTTTTACTGGTTATATGTTTTGAGTTACAGAGGAGGTCTAGGGCTAGAATTATTGCTCTCGCTCTAACGTTTGCAGCGATACCTCACATGTGTGGTTTGAACACCGTTTTCATATGTGGGCGGGACTTACGTATGCGTTCGCTTCTGCATGCGAGCACATGGGGACAGGGGCGCTTTAAAAAAAAATATATATTTTATTGTTCATTTTACTTTATTTATTTTAGTTTGACATTTTTTTCCCCAAAAATAAATTTTTTGATCACTTTTATTCCTATTACAAGGAATGTAAACATCCCTTGTAATAGGAATATGGCATGACAGGTCCTCTTTACAGTGAGATATGGGGTCAATAAGACCCTGCATCTCATCTCTAAGCTGGGAAGCCTGCAAAAAAAAAAAGATTCTGGATTTGATCGTATTGGCGAGTCGCTAGAAGCACCGGAGGGCGGCGGGAGGGGGGGTGTCTATGGCTGGGTATTGCAGGGTATCACCGACTATGGCTGGGTATCTCAGAGTATGGCTGGGTATCTCAGAGTATGGCGTTGCAGAGCATTGCAGGATATTGGAGGGTGTTGCAGAGCATTGCAGAGTGTTGCACGGTATTGGCGGGTGTTGCAGAGCATTGCAGAGTGTTGCAGGGTATTGGTGGGTGTTGCAGAGCATTGCAGAGTGTTGCAGGGTATTGGCGGGTGTTGCAGAGCGTTGCAGGGTATTGCAGAGTGTTGCAGAGTGTTGCAGGGTATTGCAGGGTATTGCAGAGTAATGCAGAGTATTGCAGAGTATTGCAGAGTATTGCAGAGTAATGCAGAGTATTGCAGAGTATTGCAGAGTAATGCAGAGTATTGCAGAGTATTGCAGAGTAATGCAGAGTATTGCAGGGTATTGCAGGGTATTGTAGGGTATTGCAGAGTATTGCAGGGTATTGCAGAGTAATGCAGGGTATTGCAGAGTATTTCAGGGTATTGCAGAGTAATGCAGAGTAATGGCAGGGTATTGCAGAGTATTTGCATGGAATTCAGGGGTTAATTTTCGGTGAGCAGCGATGTGGGCACTGCAGATGCAGCCCACATCGCTGCTGACACCGATCTCTTCCCCCTCCGCTGTTCCGATCGGTACAGAGAGGGGGAGGGAGGAACCGGCGTCATGTTATCATTTGACGGAGCGATCACGTGGTAAACGGCCGCTATGAGCGGCCGTTTACCGTGATCCGTGATGCACAGGACCCGGCGGTCACGCATGCTCTCGAGTGCGCGCCCCAGGGGGCGCGTGAGAGCGGAATTCTGGGAGGACGTCATATGACGGCCTCCCAGAGTTAAGAAACCGCCCTGTAGCCGTCATTTGGCTATAGGGCGGTTATTAAGTGGTTAAGCCAAAAACTTATATTTGCGTGAAGGGGTTAAAGTGGTATTAAACTCTAATTTTGTGAGATAGGTACGTTTTTTTTTTTATGATAGAAGAGACCCTATTAGTCTGTTCTGCTGTAAATGCTTCCCCTCTGCCTGTCAGCTGTAATGTACATGAGCCACATATGTGCAGCTCAGCATGTATTTACGGCACTACTCTGGGCCGTGATGATATGACTCCTGTGCACATGTGCAGGAGTGATCTCATTGCGATTTCGCCATTCAGGTGGCAGAGAGCGAACCTGGAAGGAAGACAAGTGGAAGACAGACGTGCCTATGACCAGTGCACATGGGGCTTCATTTAACACATAAACCACTTGGGAACCTGTTAAAAAAATATAGCTTAAAAGCTACAATAAAAGGACTTATTTCTATCTATCTGTACCTGTATGCTATCCTGATTTCAAGCTGGTGGTGCTCATTATTTTGTATAGAACTGAAAGTGTTCCCAGCTAGTGATGGACGAACGTTTCGCCCGGCGGTCGTTTCGCGGCGAATTTCCGACATTCGCGGTCCGCACGTTCGAACGCCTTTTTCCGTCGTTCGCCGCGGCGGACTTACGTGTTTAATGTATACAAGAACTTTAACCTTTGGTGACACGTTTATCATGTGATACAGGACAGCCAATTGAGACATGACAGCACATGGACACTTGGACATTCCCCCTAACCTATAAATACACCCGATCCGGTGGCCATTTTACATTCTTTCTTCTGTTACGATAGGGACAGGTTCCTGTGTGGAGTAGGGAGAGATAAACCACTAGCTATTTGGTACACAAAAGTTCTTTTCAGGACTGGTATAGGTGTTAGGTGTTGATAGGTTTGCTGTGCTGCTGATTCTTGCAGCAGCCTGAGTGTCTTTTGTTAGTTTAGAGAAAGGGAAAGGACGGTGTATGCTACAGGGACAGCCAGATTAGTCTTTCATCATCATCATCATCATCATCATCATTAGCTGTTACTATCAAGGTCCACAAAAGAGCTGTTCCAGTAACCACTAATCGTTCTCTTTTTTTGCCAATTTGTATAGGGACAGGAAGGAAGCAGTGTTGTCAGGCAGTGAGGGTAATTTTAAAGACTTGCTGTTATTATTAGTTCCACAAAGGTTCTTTTCAGGACTGGTATCAGTGGTACAGTAATAGGCTTGTACATGTATAATATTCTTTCTTCCAAATATAGAAAGGATATTATACTTGACTGCTGCCCTTCTGCTGCAGTCTGCTAAACATTCACAACTCACTTGTTCCACAAAAGTTCTTATAAGGACTGGTAACTTGGTATAGGGTGCTACGGTACATAGGCTTGAGTGCGGTACAGTCTGCTGTTCTGTAAGGACCGCTATCGGTCCACAATAGATAGGGTTGACGTGCACCACTGCTGACCGCTGCCCTATACTGCAGCAGTCCTTCAGCGGTATAGGGACTGACGTACAGTCTGCTAAACACTAATACACAACCTGCTTGGTCCACAAAAGTTCTTATAAGGACTGGTAACTTGGTATAGGGTGCTACGGTACATAGGCTTGAGTGCGGTACAGTCTGCTGTTCTGTAAGGACCGCTATCGGTCCACAATAGATAGGGTTGACGTGCACCACTGCTGACCGCTGCCCTATACTGCAGCAGTCCTTCAGCGGTATAGGGACTGACGTACAGTCTGCTAAACACTAATACACAACCTGCTTGGTCCACAAAAGTTCTTATAAGGACTGGTAACTTGGTATAGGGTGCTACGGTACATAGGCTTGAGTGCGGTACAGTCTGCTGTTCTGTAAGGACCGCTATAGGTCCACAATAGATAGGGTTGACGTGCACCACTGCTGACCGCTCACCTATACTGCAGCAGTCCTTCAGCGGTATAGGGACTGACGTACAGTCTGCTAATCACTAACACACAACCTGCTTGTTCCACAAAAGTTCTTATAAGGACTGGTAACTTGGTATAGGGTGCTACGGTACATAGGCTTGAGTGCGGTACAGTCTGCTGTTCTGTAAGGACCGCTATCGGTCCACAATAGATAGGGTTGACGTGCACCACTGCTGACCGCTGCCCTATACTGCAGCAGTCCTTCAGCGGTATAGGGACTGACGTACAGTCTGCTAAACACTAATACACAACCTGCTTGGTCCACAAAAGTTCTTATAAGGACTGGTAACTTGGTATAGGGTGCTACGGTACATAGGCTTGAGTGCGGTACAGTCTGCTGTTCTGTAAGGACCGCTATCGGTCCACAATAGATAGGGTTGACGTGCACCACTGCTGACCGCTCACCTATACTGCAGCAGTCCTTCAGCGGTATAGGGACTGACGTACAGTCTGCTAAACACTAATACACAACCTGCTTGGTCCACAAAAGTTCTTATAAGGACTGGTAACTTGGTATAGGGTGCTACGGTACATAGGCTTGAGTGCGGTACAGTCTGCTGTTCTGTAAGGACCGCTATCGGTCCACAATAGATAGGGTTGACGTGCACCACTGCTGACCGCTGCCCTATACTGCAGCAGTCCTTCAGCGGTATAGGGACTGACGTACAGTCTGCTAAACACTAATACACAACCTGCTTGGTCCACAAAAGTTCTTATAAGGACTGGTAACTTGGTATAGGGTGCTACGGTACATAGGCTTGAGTGCGGTACAGTCTGCTGTTCTGTAAGGACCGCTATAGGTCCACAATAGATAGGGTTGACGTGCACCACTGCTGACCGCTCACCTATACTGCAGCAGTCCTTCAGCGGTATAGGGACTGACGTACAGTCTGCTAATCACTAACACACAACCTGCTTGTTCCACAAAAGTTCTTATAAGGACTGGTAACTTGGTATAGGGTGCTACGGTACATAGGCTTGAGTGCGGTACAGTCTGCTGTTCTGTAAGGACCGCTATCGGTCCACAATAGATAGGGTTGACGTGCACCACTGCTGACCGCTGCCCTATACTGCAGCAGTCCTTCAGCGGTATAGGGACTGACGTACAGTCTGCTAAACACTAATACACAACCTGCTTGGTCCACAAAAGTTCTTATAAGGACTGGTAACTTGGTATAGGGTGCTACGGTACATAGGCTTGAGTGCGGTACAGTCTGCTGTTCTGTAAGGACCGCTATCGGTCCACAATAGATAGGGTTGACGTGCACCACTGCTGACCGCTGCCCTATACTGCAGCAGTCCTTCAGCGGTATAGGGACTGACGTACAGTCTGCTAAACACTAATACACAACCTGCTTGGTCCACAAAAGTTCTTATAAGGACTGGTAACTTGGTATAGGGTGCTACGGTACATAGGCTTGAGTGCGGTACAGTCTGCTGTTCTGTAAGGACCGCTATCGGTCCACAATAGATAGGGTTGACGTGCACCACTGCTGACCGCTGCCCTATACTGCAGCAGTCCTTCAGCGGTATAGGGACTGACGTACAGTCTGCTAAACACTAATACACAACCTGCTTGGTCCACAAAAGTTCTTATAAGGACTGGTAACTTGGTATAGGGTGCTACGGTACATAGGCTTGAGTGCGGTACAGTCTGCTGTTCTGTAAGGACCGCTATAGGTCCACAATAGATAGGGTTGACGTGCACCACTGCTGACCGCTCAC
Source organism: Lithobates pipiens (assembly GCF_037356315.1). Lineage (NCBI taxonomy): Eukaryota > Metazoa > Chordata > Amphibia > Anura > Ranidae > Lithobates > Lithobates pipiens. Next base: position 50,729,999 of record NW_027507789.1, on the reverse strand, counting down.
CTATACTGCAGCAGTCCTTCAGCGGTATAGGGACTGACGTACAGTCTGCTAATCACTAACACACAACCTGCTTGTTCCACAAAAGTTCTTATAAGGACTGGTAACTTGGTATAGGGTGCTACGGTACATAGGCTTGAGTGCGGTACAGTCTGCTGTTCTGTAAGGACCGCTATCGGTCCACAATAGATAGGGTTGACGTGCACCACTGCTGACCGCTGCCCTATACTGCAGCAGTCCTTCAGCGGTATAGGGACTGACGTACAGTCTGCTAAACACTAATACACAACCTGCTTGGTCCACAAAAGTTCTTATAAGGACTGGTAACTTGGTATAGGGTGCTACGGTACATAGGCTTGAGTGCGGTACAGTCTGCTGTTCTGTAAGGACCGCTATCGGTCCACAATAGATAGGGTTGACGTGCACCACTGCTGACCGCTGCCCTATACTGCAGCAGTCCTTCATCGGTATAGGGACTAAGAGTTTTGTCACAGGGTCATTTAAAAAATGACAGGCAGAGGAAGAGGCAGGCCCTTCCGCAGGGGTGGTAGGGGTAGGGCAGGAGCAACAGGCTTGAGCCAAAGTGGGAAGTTGCAGAAGGTGCGTTCAATTACTTTAAAGGATGCACCAGACTTGGTTGAGTGGCTCGCTCAGCCTTACTCTTCTGCACCCTCCTCATCCTCTCGATCTGCACCCTCTTCTTCACTCTCTGCTATGTGCACCCCCAAAGACACTACCACCAACAACACGACCACCACCACCACCACCACATACCTTCCGCTTGAGTCACTGGAATTATTTTCCGATCCATATCAAGAGGACATTTCTGATGCGCAGCCACTCTTGGTATTGGATCAGGAAGAGGAGGTAGCAACAAGCGCTACTCAGCAGTCTGACGCCAGTACCCAGATCAGCCCAAGGAGGAGGTTGGTCCCCGGTGTTGCTGCCTACTCCGAGATCTCTACTTATAGCGGTGGGGAAGGTGACGTTGATGATGACGTGTCTAGTGATGTCACGTGGGTGCCCACAAGAGAGGAAGAGGAGGGGAGTTCAGAGGGAGATATGGACCAGCAGATAGGGAGGAGAAGCAGCAATGACTTACATTGCACAGCAGGGACAAAGCAGACTGCAAATGTATCAGGAGCGAGTCATCGACCATGTACGGTCACATCTGGCGCTCCCAGGACACCGGCACATGGCTCCGCAGTGTGGGCTTTTTTTAACGTGTCCGCTGCTGACAATAGCGTTGCCATCTGCAATCTTTGCAGTCAACGCGTTAGTCGCGGTAAGCCCAATACTCACCTAGGGACGACCGCCTTAAGAAGGCACATGAGCAGCCATCACCGAGCCCAGTGGGAGCAACGGAACACACAAAGCCACACTGCAGGCTCTCACCGTCCAGCCTCGTCTTCTACTTCTCCTTCTCCTCTCTCCTCACAATTGTCCTCCACTCCACCTTCCATCACGCCAAGCTCACATTTTTCTGCAAAAAGGCAGGCTTCCGTGGGCCTAATGTTTGAGCGTAAAAAAATGATGACGCCGGATAACCCTCTTGCCCAACGGTTGGCGGCTGGCTTGTCAGAACTCATAGCCCGCCAACTACTGCCATATAAACTGGTGGACTCGGAGGCCTTTCGCAAATTTGTGGCCATTGGAACACCACAATGGAAGGTCCCAGGAAGGAAGTATTTCTCAGAGAAGGGCATCCCAGAGCTATATGGCCATGTTCAGCGGCAAGTGAATGTATCTCTGGCACACAGTGTCGGTGCCAAGATACATCTGACCACAGACACGTGGTCTAGCAAACACGGGCAGGGAAGGTATATCAGTTTTACTGCCCACTGGGTGAACCTTCTGACGGCCGTCAAGCATGTAACCCGTGGCACCCGTGTAGATTTGGTTTTACCGCCACGGATTGCATGCAGGCCTGACTCTTCTTCTCCTCCTCCTACTCCATCCTCCTCCCTCTCCTCCTCAGCTGCCTCCTCCTTTTCCACTGCTAGCGTCTCTTCCACTGCACCGCCCAAGCTCCCCAGAACCTATTCCACATGCCAGGTGAGACGTTGCCATGCCGTGCTGCGTCTGTTGTGCCTGGAAGCAAAGAGCCACACTGGCCCGGCACTCCTTTCAGCTTTGCGTTCACAGGCAGATGAGTGGCTAACACCGCTCAATTTGACAGTTGGTAAAGTGGTGTGTGACAACGGTGCCAATCTGCTTAGCGCATTGAAACAGGGCAAAATCACGCACGTGCCGTGCATGGCACACGTCTTAAACTTGGTCGTGCAGCGATTCCTTGTCAAATACCCTGGGGTCCAGGACATCTTGCGGCAGGCAAGGAAAATCTCGGCCCATTTCAGAAGATCTTACACGGCCATGGCTCGCCTTGCTGACATTCAGCGGCGACACCATCTGCCGGTCAGACGTCTTATTTGCGATTGCCCGACGCGATGGAACTCAACCTTCTATATGCTTGATAGGCTGCTCCAGCAGAAACGTGCAGTTAACGTCTACCTGTATGAACTCTGCGAAAGAAACGGTTCTGGGGAGCTGGGTTTTTTTTCACCGCGCCAGTGGCTGCTCATGCGCGACACATGCAGACTTCTGCGGCCATTTGAGGAGATCACCAAACTGGTCAGTCGCAGCCATGGCGCCATCAGTGACATGGTACCTTATGCCTTCTTTCTGGAGCGTGCATTGCGTCGTGTCATTGATCAGGCTGTGGAGGAGCAGGAGCGGGAAGATGAGGAAGTCGCAATGCTGGATGAATTCCCAGGGGGGGCTACTCTATCTGAGACAAGTCAACAACAGGAGTCTGATGAGGAGTCAGAGGAGGATGGTGCCGGGGCGGATGAGCAGGAGCAAGAAGAGCATGCTTTAAACCTTTCTGGGATCCCTGTTGTGCGAGGATGGGGAGAGGAGAATGAAGAGGACGACATTATCCTGGATGATGAGCAGGAGCCAGGCCACCACACCGCTTCCACTTTAGTGCAAATGGGGGCCTTCATGCTCCAGTGTTTTAATAGGGACCCCCGTATAAAAAGCATGAGGGTCAAGGACCAGTACTGGGTGGCAACGTACTTAGACCCCCGGTACAAACACAAAATGGCGGAAATGTTACCGCCGTCGCAGAGGGCTGTCAGAATGCAGCACTTCCAGGCCTTGCTTCGAGAAATGCTGCATTCTGCTTTTGCGTGCGCTGGCAGAGGAGCAATTCCCACTCCCAGAGAAGGATTTGCGGGTACCAATCCAACAGCGCCTGCAAGAAGAGGCCGGTTTGAAGATGTGTTGGTGACTTCGGATATGAGGTCATTCTTTCAGCCGACCCATCGACAGGTGTCATCCGGATCCAGCATCAGGGAACGCCTAGACCGTCAGGTGTCCGACTACATTGGGTTAACGGCCGATGTGGACGCTCTGAGGAGTGATGAACCCCTAGACTACTGGGTGGGCAGGCTTGACCTCTGGCCAGAGCTTGCCCAATTTGCAATCGAACTGTTGGCTTGCCCCTCATCCAGTGTCCTGTCCGAAAGGACGTTCAGCGCAGCAGGGGGGATTGTGACCGATAAGCGTACTCGCCTAGCTCACCACAGTGTTAACTACCTCACATTTCTAAAAATGAATGAGGCATGGATCTCGGAGGAATTCAACACATGTGACCAGTAGACCATGTATATGTCTATAAACTATTTTTTTAATCAAGCACACAGACCTTCTTAATTCATTTGGCTCACTTCCTTGACCCAAAAAAGCACACCGTACTATATGCCCCTACCCTCCTCTTTGAAGAGGTTGAGCGGTGTCATATTTCTACTGGGGCTGCTTATGATATCCCTGTGCTGTGCTGACTTCCTCCTGGGGGTTCTTATTATGAAGGGATCACACTATCCCTGTGCTGTGCTGACTTCCTCCTGGGGGTTCTTATTATGAGGGGATCACACCATCCCTGTGCTGTGCTGACTTCCTCCTGGGGCTGCTTACGGTGCTGCTGTCAGTGCTGTATGTCACGGTGCTGCTGTCAGCGCTGTATGTCACGGTGCTGCTGTCAGCGCTGTATGTCACGGTGCTGCTGTCAGCGCTGTATGTCACGGTGCTGCTGTCAGCGCTGTATGTCACGGTGCTGCTGTCAGCGCTGTATGTCACGGTGCTGCTGTCAGCGCTGTATGTCACGGTGCTGCTGTCAGCGCTGTATGTCACGGTGCTGCTGTCAGCGCTGTATGTCACGGTGCTGCTGTCAGCGCTGTATGTCACGGTGCTGCTGTCAGTGCTCTGTATTACGGTGCTGCTGTCAGATGCCTCTATCACGGTGCATGTGTCATTCCGGTATGTCACGCTGCTGGTGATCATCTCCTGCACCCTCTTCTTTGCCTACCCTGGTCCCTGACCTTCCCTCTCCTCCATTGCCTTCATTAGCTCCATAGTCCTGAATTGTTAGAACAATTTCCCAAATAAAATAAAAATGCTTGTAGTTATCGATCCCAAATTCACCTCATACATGTATTATGTCATTGTCCAGATGGTGGGACTACGTTTTACCCCCTAATAATTACCACGTGGCCGCAAATTCGACATGAAGGTTTGCAAAGTTCGCCTCCCATTGAAGTCAATGGGGCCCGCGGCGAACGTTCGGTTTCGCGAACGTTTGGGTCCGTTCGCATTTCGCTTTCGCGAAACGTCCCGTCGGAAGTTCGTCCATCACTATTCCCAGCACTTAACTTTTCCCATATTTTGTTACAGCCTTATTCCAAAATGGATTAAATTCATTATTTTGCTAAAAATTCTACAAACAATACCCCATAATGACAACGTGAAAGAAGTTTGTTTGAAATCTTTGCAAATTTAATTAAAAATGAAAAAAATAAATCACAGCCTTTGCCATGACACTCAAAATTTAGCTCAGGTGCATCCTGTTTCCACTGATTATCCTTGAGATGTTTCTACAACTTGACTGGAGTCCACCTGTGGTAAATTCTGTTGATTGGGCAAGATTCGGAAAGGCACACACCTGTTATAAGGTCCCACAGTTAACAGTGCATGTCAGAGCACAAACCAAGTTATGAAGTCCAAGGAATTGTCTGTAGATCTCCGAGATAGGATTGTATCGAGGCACAGATCTGGTGAAGGGTACAGAAACATTTCTGAAGCATTGAAGGTCCCAATAAGCACAGTGGCCTCCATCATCCATAAATGGAAGAAGTTTGGAACCAGCAGGACTCTTCCTAGAGCGGGCTGCCAGGCCAAACCGAGTGATTGAGGGAGAATAGCCTTAATCATGGAGGTGACCAAGAAACCAGATGGTCACTTTGACAGAGCTCTCTGTGGGGAGAAGAGAACCTTCCAGAAGAACAACCATCTCTGCAGCACTCCACCAATCAGTATGGTAGAGTGGCAGGTGGAAGTAAAAGGCACATGACAGCCCGCCTGGAGTTTGCCAAAAGGCATCTGAAGGACTGTCAGACCATGAGAAACAAAAATCTCTGGTCTGATGAAACAAAGATTGAACTTGTTGGCCTGAATGGGAAGCGGCATGTCTGGAGGAAACCAGGCACCGCTCATCACCTGCCCAATACCATCCCTATAGTGAAGCATGGTGGTGGCAGCATCATGCTGTGGGGATGTTTTTCAGTGGCAGGAACTGGCAAGCCTAGTCAGGATTGAGGGAAAGATGAATGCAGTAATGCAAAACATCATTGATGAAAACCTGCTCCAAAGCACTCTGGACCTCAAGACTGGGGCGAAGGTTCATCTTCCAACAGGACAGCGACCATAAGCAAACAGCCAAGATAACAAAGAAGTGGCTACAGGACAACTCTGTGAATTTCCTTGAGTGGCCCAGCCAAAACCCAGACTTGAACATCTCTGGAGAGATCTGAAAATGGCTGTGCACTGATGCTCCCTGTCCAATCTGATGGAGCTTGAGAGGTCCTGCAAAGAAGAATAGGAGAAACCGCCAAAAATAGGTGTGCCAAGCTTGTAGAATCATACTCAAAAAGACTTGAGGCTGTAATTGGTGCCAAAGGTTCTTCAACAAAGTATGGAGTAAAGGCTGTGAATACTTATGACATGTAATTTTTTTTTTTAAATAAATTTTCAAAGATTTCAAACAAACTTCTTTCATGTTGTCATTATGGGGTATTGTTTGTAGAATTTTTAAGAAAATAATGAATTTAATCAATTTTGGAATAAAGCTGTAACATAACAAAATGCGGAAAAAGTGAAGGGCTGTAAAAACTTTCCGTATGCACTGTAGAGCAGTTTGTTTTATTTGTATATATATTAATACTGTGACTGTATATATATATATATATATATATATATATCTTTTTTAAAACTATTGATTTAAAGGGGAATAGGACCAGTTAAAGTGTTACTAAACCCACAATAGTAAAATCAATGTGCATATGCAGTAAAGCATGCTTGTTATACTCACTGTGGGTTCAATCCTCAGGGGTTAATTCTCTGCAGTGTGTAAATAGGCTGTTTGATCCTGTCTCCTCTGATTATCTCCTACTTCCACTATCTCCAAAAAATAACCTGATATTTACAGAGCCAGGGGACAGGCTGCACATGCACAGTTTGGTGTGCATTGCTAGAGAAATTGTTTTTTTCTTAGGAGAGTGCATGTTATCAGCACAGGGCCAATCAGCACTGTCCAGACAGAGGGTTAGGGGTCCTGTATTCTCATTGGACAAATGTGTGAGAATGAAAACTCCTACCACAAGCTTTAACCAGGAACTGATATAAGTCACAAGACTGCTTTATACTGCTGATGAGAAAGGTATTTAGCAGTTTATATTTACTAAAATATCAATTTTCTGTGTACTGAGGGAGATCAGATATTGTGACTGCAGGGTCCTGGGTTTAGTAACACTTTAACAACTTAAATAAACAATTCAGTCATCCTATGATACAACCAGAGAATAAATAAAGTTGTTATTAGTAAAGGAGTGGTTATCTCTGTTTATTCCAAAAAGGGCAGTTGAAAATCTTAATACTGCCCGACACATACACTTACAGTAGCCTCACATAATGTATGCTTACCCTCACACCAAGGGTTAAAAAGTATCATGAACTCCCCCAAGTTTTCAATGACTCCACTGGAGATTTTGATTGATATCGTATAGTATCCAATGATGGCATTGGCTGGTGTGTTGACACACACTTTCCACAAGCCTTGGTTGCAATCAACGACCCTGGAACTCCATGTCTTCCTGTCACTAAGGCTGGATATGGGAAAACTGTTCTTAGTTCCATCCTTTTTTGAAGGTTTGGGACCTGAAAAACAAGAATTTCTGCATAAAAAAAAAGGTAATTTGAATCAGCCATTGGCTTCCAGTCATTATCTCAACCTGGTTATTACATGTGGCTATTTGATTGAGAAATTTAACTTTGCAATACATTTTTCAATGAAATTGCAAACCATTCAAAATATAAAACAATTGTTTTGATAGACTGCAAAGTGACACCGAAGCTGAAGTTGAAAGCAGCAGAAAAATCTGATTTCTTTTGATGAAATCTCCACATTTTTTTTTCTGTGTTGATTTCAATTTCAATTTGATCATATTTGAAATTTTGCACATTGAAAGTTGCATTCCACAAAATACTGGTAATATTGATACAAAACCAGATTCGATTTCACATTCAAGCTAATTCTGGTGGTTCATCAAACTCGAGGGTGGTAGATTACTTGGTTTCTGGTATATTTGTGATTCCTGATTAATTAAAAGTGGTTAAAATTGACCGAATCATTTCCACATGTATGGGCAATGGTAAAGTATCACCTGATCAGTGCTGGACTAAAGCAGCAATTATGATGTTAATCAAAAGTATTCTTGGTCCTCTTACAGCTTTGTAATGGAAAAACAAATACAAAATACGGTGACTTTAAATTGCTAAAAATGTTGTTAAACTGTTTACACCAAGTGAATAATCAGACCAATATTAATGTATTTTCTCATGAAAGGAATATTTAACAGGGACAAATCCCTACAAAAAAAGTCTAAGCCCTTGTACACACGGTCGGAGATTCCGACGGAATGTGTCCTATCGGACCGTTTTGTTGGATGTTCCGACTGTGTGTGGTCTCCATTGGACTGTTTCCATCGGAATATCCGACGGACCAACTTTTCCAACTTGCCAGTAAAATTTTCTGACAAAATGCTCCGATCTGACATACTCCGATCATGTGTAGCCTACTCCGACGAACAAAGTGCCACACATGCTCAGATCAAATTCCTAGACCAAAGCTATTGGCTGCTAGCCTGAACGTAGTCCTGTCATAACGAAATAATGTCATCACGATATGTACAATCGAATTTTCCGACAACTTAGTCCGACCGTGTGTATGCAACATCACTTCCGGACCTCTTCCGGAATTAATCCGTCGGAATTACTCAGACGGATTTGGTTGTCGGAATCTCCGACCGTGTGTACAAGGGCTAATGGCTGTAGACCAGCTCACATCCCCTCTGCTGCTCAGTTTTTTGGGATTGCATTAATCTAACTGTTACGCTGCGTACACACAATCGGAATTTCAGCCAGCAAAAGACCGATGAGAGCTCTTCATCGGAAAATGCGATATATAGCCCATATAAAAAGATTATAGCAATGTGACCAGGTTGTGTAACCATAAAATGTCCATCCACAAATGGCAACTTCCATAAGGGGATTAGAAGCAAAATCCATCAGCAGCTACAGTGTATAAAAGAGAAGAGAGGCGCCTCTAAGTGTAGCAATATGGTTACAATTAATGATGGTACCATATTTATAAACTCAAATTGTTGATGAATAAAACAGGCACAGGTATGCAGGCATCCGGATTAAAGCTGTCCACATAGACCGTCCTCCCCACCACTGGCTCTCACTGCTGTCAGTCTGCAATTGTGACTGGGAAGACTACCCTGCAGTAGAACATTCTGAAAGCGAGGCTTGAACTGCTCATGGAGCTCAGAGTGGAAGGAATGACATCAATAGTGGTGCAGAGGGCGGTCTATGTGGACAGCTTTACCCCGGATTCCTGCATACTTAGATGTGCCTGTTTTAATCATCAACCATGTGAGTTTCTAAATGTTGTAGCTTCATTAAATGTAACCATATTGCTACACTTAGAGGCGCCTCTCTTCTCTTTTATGCCCAGTTGTGACATGACGCTACTTGTTTATCAAGACATCGCTTGTATATCAAGTCAAAATGTATTAAAAAATTTTGCTTGTCTTGTAAAACGCTCTCAAACCAAGTTACTCTCAAACCAAGGTTTTACTGTATATCCATTAATAAAAAGTGACACATCATTCATGCTCCACTGCTGTGCCATGACATGAGATGCCTCTTAGACCCCATTCACACCTGAGCGTTTTGAAGCTTGAAGCCTGGAGCTACAAAACGCTGGAGGGGAAAAAATCCATTATTCTCTATGGAGATGGTTCACATGTCCACTCCAAAACGCCTGAAGCTCAAACAAGTTCTGGAACCTTTTTTTTAGGCAGATTTGGGTGTTTTTCTTCTTTTTACATTGGTGACCTTTTGCCCTGCACAAATCGTGGCAAAACTCTGTAAAAAAAATGCAGCAAAAACGCGGTAAAACTGCCTGCCTGAAAACGTTACGCTCAGGTGTGAATGGGGCCTAAGTGAGAATGGGGCACATACAAAACTATTTCTTTCTAGGTACCCAAGCAGTAACTGACATTTATCCAGTACTGAAAAAAAACAGTCACTGAACTAGGTGTTATCAAACTCTTGGTGTTGTCCATACAATTACACTTATGTTAAGCCTTGTACACACGGTCGGAGAATCCATCGGAATGTGTCCTATCGGACCGTGTTGTCGGATAATCCGACTGTGTGTGGTATGCATTGGACTGATTCTGTCAGAATATCCGTCGGACCCAATTTTATAACTCGCTGGAAATATTTCCCGACCAACTGGTTCGATCAGACACTCCGATCATGTGTAGTGAATTTTGATCGGACCAAGTGCCACGCATGCTCAGATCAAATTCCTACATCAAAGCTATTGGCTACTAGCCTGAATGTAGTCCCATCGTAACGAAATTACGTCATCACGTTCTGAAAGATCGGATTTTTCGACAACTTAGTCCGACCGTGTGTATGCAACAGTTTCGGACAAGATCCGTTGGACAAAATCCGACGGATTTGGTTGTCGAAATCTCCGACTGTGTGTACAGGGGCTTAGAGATTAAAAGCCCTCCAGCTTTACTGCACTTTGAATTTTTTATTGTTTTTTTTATTATTTCTTGCTTCCAGATCCATCATGGTTTTGAAGGTCCCTCTAGAGAGGGTTTTGCTAAATGTTCTCCCTCCCTCATACACATTGCTAATCTTAGTTTGTATCAGGCATCACTTAATGGCTCAGACTGGTCCGGATCTGGACCCAGTAATAGTCCAATCTGGACCACAGCCTTGCCAAGTAGTTGCCTGAGTGTCCTCTCCCGCCGCTGGCTCGCCTGCCCGCTACTGCCGCTATCATCCTTAAATAGGAGCACAATATGGGAGGCACGGCAGGTCAGTCCCTTTTACCAAATGGCAGCCCCCCCCCACCTTATTTAAACAAGATGGAAAGCATGGTAGGTCTGGGCTAAGGGCAGGGCATTTTAAGTTGAGATGATTGGTGATTGGTTACTAGGCAGAAGAGCAATCACAGCAATCAATCACCTGCCTTTAACATAAAGTCCCCCCCTTAGTACATACCTGCCGTGCTTCCTGTCTTGTGTGAATAAGGTATGGGAGGGGGTAGTGCTGCAATGTTATGAAAGGCACAGACAGTGATATCAAGGGAGGACTGTGATGGGGAGGGCCTGTATGGAGGGGGTCTGTGAGGAGGGGGTCTGTGATTGGGGGAATGTGATTGAGGGGTCTGTGACGGGGTATCTGTGATGGAGGGGGCTATGAAGGGGGGGCTGTGATGAGGGATCCGTAAAGGGGGCATCTGTGATGAGGGATGTGTGATGGGGGGGGCTGTGATTGGGGGATCTGTGAAGGGGTCTGTGATGGAGGGATCTGTGATGGGGGGTCTATGATGGAGGGTTCTGTGATGAGGGGTCTGTGAAGGGGGATCTGTGATAGAGGGGTCTGTGATGAGGGGTCTGTGAAGGGGGATCTGTGATAGGGGGGGTCTGTGATTAGGGGTCTGTGAAGGAGGATCTGTGAATGAGGGGGTCTGTGATGCTGTGATGGTGAGTCTGTAATGGGGGGGGGGGGGTTGTGATATAAAAGGGGGTCTGTGATGTGAAGGGGGACTTATGACAACAATATAAGGGCATGTCCACACTTGTGCAGAGATCTATGTTTTTCTGCACTAAAATAAAAAAACAATTGTTTTCTAGGTGTCCTGTTCACACTTCAACAGTGCCCCTGGGTGTTGAGCAGTGAGTTGCGAAATGCATACTGAATGATATGTAATTTTGCCATTTCAATAAAGTTGATAGCAAAAGAGGACAATGCGGAAATGTGCACACGAGTTCCTTGGCCTCACACTAACAGGTGCCCACACAGTAGAGCCCTACATTGTACCATAAGGGCCAGGAAGATTGGGTCCATAAAGGCGTGTGTTAATCCAGCACCCTTGTTGTATGTGCTAGTCTGAAGAGTGTCAGATAGAGCAAGGAGTTGCAGCATTTACCAAGTTTTAAGCAATATTTCTGATGTCCCTAAAGTGGGACTGAAATCAAAAGGTGAAGATTTATTATATAATAGGGAATCCTGAAAGATTTACCCTTCCTTTTGATTTCCTTCTCCACTTCCTTCCTTGTGCCTTGAGCATCACAGATATATATTTGCAAAGTGAGATTATCTAAGGCAGCCAATCTCAACCAGTGTTCCTCAGGACTCTAGGGTTCCTCCAGAGGTTTCTAGGGGTTCCTTAAAGTCCTGTACATACAGGCCAAATATTGGGTGGTCTTGGCCGATTTAATAGAAACGGGTTGCATTTGGCCCGTTTGTACGGCAGCCTGTCCGACAGAAGCATCCTGAACATCTGGCTTCGTTCAAAGGGGCATGACCGAAAAAGGTCTTTCAAACGGCATCCGATCAGCGTTCTCAATAAAGGCAGCCCCCTGTCAGAACACAATAGCTCAACTGGGGAGATCGATGCACTAACATCAGATAGTTAGTACAGAGGCTCCTCCCAATCTACTCAAGTTTTTTTGTTCGGCCCGCTGGGTTGAACAAATAGAAAAACTGCTAGTGTGTACTAGGCTTGAGCTTTGGCTAACTCACCACCCATCTGTTGGTTCCTAAATAGTTCCAGGTGCAATGCCATGTACAACATGGCATGACTGCAAATGTGATATTCTGCAAACCACTGTAAGAGGGATATTATTCTCAATGACCAACACCAATCTAAGTGACATTTTTCCCAGTGGGCTAATCCTATCAAGGGGTTTCCTGGGACCAGAAAATTGTTTCAAGGGTTCTTCTGGGATAGAAAAAGGTTGAAAAAGACCAATCTAAGGTCTTGATTGCTAGTATCACCAAACTTGGAGTGAGAGTTTGTGATATCACTACTGTGCTGCTCATTCTCCTTTCCTGAAATAAAGTTATATGTGAAGATCTGCAGAAAAAGGAATCTTCCTGCTTTTGCTTCATTCAGTTTGTGAATCAGTGTTTTCTGAACCTCTACACTAAGGATAAGCTCAAGGTTTTATCTGAACACAAATGTGGACCGAACTTTGGCTGTTCGTCTGAACACTGGACTTTGTGCTCATTCTGTGGGAGTATGTGTGAGGAACCGGAACCTCTAGGATTTCCTCTGTCATAGGGAGACAGTGATCTGTTTGGATGCTGATACCCCATTTGACTTTGGTGGCCATCTTGGGTGAGGACAGAGCCTTTTTATAGCCCTGGCTCCTGGGCTTGGTGTGCATTTTGCGAGTGGCTAGCATAGGGACAGGACACCCATCCAGTACTTAGAGATATAAAAAGGTCCTGGAGGAGTAGAGAAGTGCAGGGATTACACCATCCTCTCCAAGGAAGTCTCCCCATTCGGTTTGGATTGGCCAGGCTTCATTTTGCTCTTTGTGGCAGACTCTGTCGCCATCTCCAGGTCTTCAGACTTCTGCTCCACCGTTGTTACAGTTGTGTCTCTGAAAGGGTTCACTCCCCACTGGGCCTGTTTCTACTTGCTGAACTTTTCTACAATATATTACTATTGACAAACTTGGTCTCTGTATGCTCACTGCCAGGGCTGGACTGGGAGAAAAATTTGGCCCTGGACTTCATCCAGACCGGCCCACTTTAATTTTGCAAACACGCAAAAAACAGTATATAAACTGTATGCAATTGCGCAAAAAAGCCCCTAGAGAACCCCCCTTACATCAGGGTCCCCAGAGAGCCCCCCACTTACATCAGGGTCCCCAGAGAGCCTCCCCTTACATCAGGGTCCCCATATAGCCTTCCCCTTACATCAGGGTCCCCTGAGAGCCCCTCTTACATCAGAGTCCCCAGAGATCATCCGCCTTACATCAGGGTCACTAGAGAGCCAACCCCTTACATTCGGGTCCCCTAAGAGCCCCCCCTTACATCCGGGTCCACAGAGAGCCTCTCTCTTATATCAGGTTCCCCAGAGAGCCCCTCCTTACATCAGGGTCACCAGAAAGAGGGCAGGTAGTGGGCCGGGACCCTGTGGTTGGGGACTCCTGGACTGACTTGGGGCTATGGGCCCCAGATTCGGGGGCTATAGCCCCAAAAGTCCCCCCAATGATGCCACTGGCTGTCACTGAAACCGGCCCACTGAGCCATCGGCCCACCGGGAAACTCCCTATAGTCCCTATGGCCAGTACATGCCTGCTCACTGCCTACCACACAACGCTGCACCTAGCCCAAATAGTGCTGCTGCTTCTTTAAGTGGAACTAAACTTTGCAATACTTGCCTTTCCTTCAACAGTCCATTGTCCCTCACTAGCTCTGCCATCTTCTACCCAGCTTCTTCTGGGTCCTGGGCTGTGGTTGTCTTCATTGACAGCAAGGGATGACATCATTCCTGCACATACGCAGAACTTCAGGCACACTGGCATTGTGAATGTAAAGTGAGACTTGTGCAACAAATGCACATTCGATAGAATACTGCGAGCAGACAGGTAGGTTTCTTCTGCATATCTCTTCTGCAATTGAGAACCTGCCTGCTCACCGTTTATTAAAGTGATACTTTAGTTCTGCTTTGAATATTACCCCATGGGTCATCAGAATAATCTGGGGGTAGCTCTGGCATGAGGATGCAAAGCTCTGCTCCACTACCTAGATGGCCACCACCGTACAGAGACAAATGTGGAACAAGACATGGTAAGTCAGTAATAAGGGAAAAAATTGCTACAGGAAGCTTACAGGCAATAATGGCGACTTGTCATTTGCCCTCTGCTTGTGTTTTATAAGCACATCTTGCATAGTTCAGGTCCTCCTTAAAGAGAGCCTGCCTGCGCTTTGCATCAAATGTAATGTTAACTTGTTTTATCTCACCTGTTTCTACAATGAGGCGAAATCTGCTCAGATCCTGCTGTCTTAGGGTATGGTTTTGAAACTGTAATGTGATCGTAAATTCTTGTCCCCGTCTTATGAACAGGCGTGCCTCTTTGCTTAGGCCGATAGTACGATGCTCTCTGTTGTTTCGTGTCACTTGGAGATCACATGTTACGGGTGGTCGATCTGACATAAAATCAAAACATATATTAGCCTTCATAGATCTGAAATAATTGCACATTCTCCAAAATAGTTACATTGTGAAATTTTGTTTAATGTTACAAAATGACAAATAGGTTACTGATCATACATATTCCATATTGCACAATACAAATAAATCTAACCTCTTATGCCGCGTACACATGATCGGAATTATGGTCGGAAAAAGCACTGATGGTTTTCTCGACGAAATTCAGACGGAATTCCACTCAAGCTGTCTTGCCTATACACGGTCACACCAAATTCCGACCATCAAGAACGTGGTGACGTGCAACACTACGATGAGCCGAGAAAAAATCAAGTTCAATACTTCCGAGCATGCGTAGGAATTTTGCGCGTCGGAAATGCTACAGACGATTGGAATTTACGAGAGAGTAACCTTAAAGCACCCAACCAGACTGTAGTTCCATGCCTGCTCTCAAATTTTTGCTGGCGGGAATTCGGCCAGCTAAATTTCGATGGAGCCTACACACAGTAGCATTTTCCGATGAAAAGCTTTCATCTGGCTTTTGCTGGCCGAAATTCCATGGCATTAGAGGACAACTGAAGGTAAACAGTTTAAATCCCTTACCTGCTCCTATACTAGTTTTACAGTTTTGCAAATTTTAGTTACATGCATGTTTATCTCCAATGAAAAAAATGAAAAAAACTGTGTATATATATATATTGTATACTTACAGACTGGGTCTTTTTGTTTACATTGTTTACATGTAACAATGAATATTTTTGGATAGAAAATTACTTAGAACCCCCAAATTATATATATATATATATATATATATATATATATATATATATATATATATATATATATATATATATATATATATATATTAATTAAAGCAGAGGCCCTGAAAATAAATCGTTTTTTTTTTCTGGCATTTTTTATTTTTTTATTAAATAAATAACACAGATTAAAATAACAGGCAAACTACCAAATACAAATAATACTCCACTTTCTCTAACACCACCACAGATAATAACCAACACAATGCCAACATACTATAAGACAATACAAAATCCTGATCACAAACCAGAATTAAATCTTTACCTCCAGCCCTCACAGAAAATAATTATATACCTTGATCGCCACGAGCAAAAATTATTTGCTGTGTCTCTCTGTGGTGCATCGTGGGTGTAACAATCTGTCACTGATGGTACTCCGCAGACGTCAGTGTATTGTGGTGTGGGTGGGAGGAGTTGTCCAAGATAGAATGTAACTTGAACAATATTCTGGATGGTCTTTTTTCAACCTATGTAACTATTCTCTCCAACACTGTTGTAAAAGTCTCCAATTCCAATCCAACAACATCAATGGCCTTGCGAATCAGTTTGTTGAGTCTGTTGGTGTCGGACACTCTAAGCCTGCTTCCCCAGCATGCCATTGCATACAGGAAAACGCTGGCCACCACAGACTTATAAAACATCTTCAGCATCATCCGGCAGATGTTAAAGTGGTTGTAATCCCTTACAGACCACTTTGACCTACAGGTAAGCCTAGATTAAGGCTTACCTGTAGGTCCATGAAATATCTCCTAAACCTACACGGTTTAGGAGATATTTGCAAAAAGACAGGCACCGCTGTCTATGGCGCATGCGTGCTACAGGGGACAGCGGTGACATTGCTGGCTCCTGTGTCAGGTAAGTGACACGTAATGGGCTACTATGCGATGCATAGTAGTCCATTATGCTTTACCTTTGCAGGGAGACAAAGAGGAAGTAAACTCATCAGGGTTTACTTCCTCTTTAAAGGACCTCAGTCTTCTCAAAAAGTAGAGGCAGCTCTGGCCCTTCCTTTAGAGCACCTCAGTGTTCTTGCTCCAGTCCAGCTTATTATCTATGTGCACTCCCAGATACTTGTAACTCGCTAATTCCACATCCACTCCTCGGATGGAGATTGGGGTCAGCGGTGGCTTCTTTTTTCTGAAATCCCTAACCAGCACCTTTGTCTTTGTCCCATTTAGATACAAATGATTAATCTCACACTATGTGACAAAGTTCTCCACCACAGTCCTATACTCTAGTCTCTCCCACATCCCTGATACAGCCCACTACTGCAGTGTCATCAGAAAACTTCTGAAGATGGCAAGTCTCTGTCTGGTAGCTGAAATCAGTGGTATAGACAGTAAAAAGAAAGGGAGAGAGAATTGTCCTCTGTGGAACCCCAATATTGCTAATTACCCTATCTGACACACAGTCTTGCAAACGCACATACTGTGGTCTTCCTGTCAGGTCAGGATTTTTATTTGCAAACCGTAGACAACGAACAGTCTCTTAAATTGGGATCAGAGGATTAGGAAGAAAGTTCAGGTACTCTTAGTGTCTAAGTCAATAATGAAGGACTTGCTTACTTTGACTGCATCCAGAGAATAGCCATTCACAACTGGATGTTCACTTAGGTTGGATAGTCCCTCTCTCACAAGGTCTAGCAGCCAACAAGGTGCTTAACTCAGAAACAAGTCTCTGCCACAGACGTTGTTGTAGAACATACAAGAATAAGTCTCTGCCACAGACGTTATTGTAGAACACGTAGGAAAACTAAACTTGTAGAACACTCGGGTGATACCTGGATCTTTCAGCCAGCTTGGCGATATCCACGAGACCGGATTCTCTTAGGTACTTCAGCTCCTCCAGGCTCTTGCTAAGAAACCAACCCGTACGTGGCCTTCTTCTGAAGAGTCCTCCCCTGGATAGCTATGAAGTAACTGGGTCTCTCCCAAACCCGGAGACGGCAACCAAACACCTCAGAATCCTCCTTTAGTTTCCTTGCCTCGGGCTAGCCAGCCACGAGACAACAAGATCGGGTGGATCCGCACCCCAGGCCGTAGCCTTCCTGGGGGCTGGTCAGGGGGACCAGGACCATGAAGTCAGCACATCCTTCTGGACCGGAAACCCCGGACCACCCCGCACCAAGGCGACATCCGCATCTTAAGTACCCTCTCCCAGAAAGCACAGCAAGAGGGCCACTCCCACTGGGCGGGCTCCGAGAGAGAGTAATCTTAAAGCACCCAACCAGACTGTAGTTCCATGCCTGCCAAAAGGGACAGTGCCCCCCTGTGGCCAGGCTGAACATCCCATAGTCCAGTCAGACTGATGCTGAGGTACAAATTTACCCAAACCAAACTTCCGTTCAGGTGTAATCTTAAATTGAAAAAAAAAACATAGCGCATGCTCTTCAGGAGCCGGCGCTACATTAATGATTTTTTCTTTTAATTTTTTTTTAATGTTTCTTTACTTTTTTTGATCACTTTTATTGCTCTTACAAGAAATGTAAACTTTCTTGTGACAGCAATATGCATGTGACAGGTACTCTTTATGGAGAGGTCTATAAGACCCCAAATCTCTCCTCTGCTCCTAAAAGCATTCAAAACACCAAGATCAGTGTTTTTGAATACTTTTGATTTTTTAAAGACGGCGCCATTGACATCCGGGTAAACTGGATTCCAATGGCCAATTCCAGCTTTGCAAGCTGTGGAAGGCCTCCTGCATGCTATCGGGTAGATATCCTGTCTCTGCAGCCTCAGACAAGGCCTGCAAAAGCAGCGTAAGGAGGATGCCACCATAGTGAGAATATACCTCCTCTGGAATACCATACGATCCCAGGGATTTATTTTTAGCCCCTGCCAGTGCCTCTGTCAATTCCTTGATAGTAATCAGAGAACTCAACATGGCCCTGTCAGCCTCAGAGACCTGAAGAAAGGGGCAGTCCTGCAAGAATAACACCAGGTCAGCATTAGTCTTAGAGGTATAAATGTCAGTATAAAATTGGTGACACCAAGTATATCAGAATTAAGATGATGTGTTTCCCCCTGACCCTGACCAAATAGCTAAAATGGAGGAAGCATCCCTCTGTTCCTTGGCCACTAGAGCTAGAAGATGACCAGTGTTCTCACCCTCCTCAATTTGTCCTGTTGCAGAAAGTATCTCCTCTTCTCAGCTGCAGACAATACTATACAACGACTGAGTCTCATTCCATGAGTCTCTATTGGACTGTGTAGGGTCAGTAACCAGTGCCGGTTCTCTAGTTTGCAGTTCATTTTGTATGCTAGTCTCCCACTCCCCTGACCCCTGCTTGATGTCTGTAATCTCACGTATGAGACAGCCCCTCTAGAACGCCTTGAGAGGGTCCCACACAACAGCAGGAATGGAGGAACTCTGTCAAGTAATGAGAAATCTCGTCTGGGACTGTTAACAACGTCAACCAAAAGGGGTTCACTCACCAAAGCGGCGTAATTTGCCTTACCCAAAAAAGAGAATGATCAGACAGCAGATGGGGTTCATACGCCGAATACTCACTGCATAAACACAATATTCCCCAGGCCTAAATCTATACACAAAAGACCTCCATGAGAAGCTGGATGGCAAGAGTAACATTTAACAATAGTATGCCTCTCCCGTCACACATCCCTCAGACCCAGATAAGACAATAAGGAAGAAAAAATGGTGTAGCAGGGTCCCAGGCTTCCTTTAGTCTAATGAGAACCTCTAGAGTTAGGGATATCTGACATCCTTCTTTGTGGTTACAAGGCATGGTGGGTGTAGTGCAAGATAGATTCATGGGCGCCAGACACTTCTTGAATGCAAAGAGATTTATTGTCTCTTAAACAGAACTGTGGGAGAGAGGGTTCAGGGCCAGGGCATCCTTTTGTAGTTGCAATGTTAATTAGCCGACTCTGAGACTTCTATAGGTAGACAGCCATGCCGGGAAAGGCATCCAGCAAGACACCACATGTGTAGGAGCGCTGTCTCCTATGGCAACAGTCTTCTTATGCCGCGTACACACGACCGGACTTTTCGAGGGACTAGGTCCGGCAGTCTTTCTGACGGAGTTTCGGCGGAGTTCCGACTGACTTTCCGAATGAACGGACTTGGCCATACACAATCACACCAAAGTCCGACGGATTCGAACGTGATGACGTACGACTGGACTAGAATAAGGAAGTTCATAGCCAGTAGCCAATAGCTGCCCTAGCGTCAGTTTTTGTCCGTCGGACTAGCATACACATAAACAGATTTCTCGGTCCGGCGGAGTTCCGGTGGAAAAATTTAAAACGCGTTCTATTTCTAAAGTCCGCCAGATTTTTGGCAAGCAAAGGTCCGATGGAGCCCACACAAGATCGAATTGTCTGATGGACTAGTTCCGTCAGACCTTTGCTGTCAAAAAGTCCGGTCATGTGTACGCGGCATAACAGTTCCTAACAAAAGTTGTAACAAACTCTTTTACTCCTCCTATGATCACTTCTTGAAGATTTTACGCCCACTGATCTCCCAGTTTCTCTCACTAGACTTGCTGGTTCACTGCCACTGAACACCATGAGCTCTTCCAGTCATCTTACTTAGTATCTTCCTCAAGTGTTACCTCCACTTCCCTGCTGGATCCCTAGATTGGCCCTCCAGATACTTCTCAAGCGTCACCCCACTGGCTGGGTCCCTGGCTTGGCATCTGCTGAACTTTCTCGATTCTTCACCATCCCCGGTTAGTGAGAACACTGTTTCGGTACTTGCTTCAGCTGCTCACTGTGGTCCCTGGTAATAAGGCGGTTAGGCCCTTAGTGGCAACATCTTGCCCCTCTACCTCCGACCATGTCAGGTTCTCCGGCCGGCAGAACCATCACTTCTGGTTGGACTGCAAGCTGCAGTCCCAACCCTACGCTGCTCTCTTGCTTCTGGATAGGCCATCAGACAACCCAGCAGCCAGATGTACCCGGGATAGGCCCAAACTAGCAGTCCAGGTAGCCAACAACACATCCACCTAGACAGCCATCCAGGTGGCACAGAACCCAGATCACCTGACCTCACCCAAATAAATAGGCTCTCCCAGCAGGCCAAGGGACCAAAGAAGATGCCTGCCCATTGGCTGAGATACCCCAACTATTCCTAATCTGTCCTTGTAATGCCCTTGTCTTATCTAATGTCACCAGATACCCAAGCAATCTAGTGACAGAGCAGAGAAGTACAGCAATTCCATAATAAGGGTGGAATCATTTGATCCCCTATCAATTGGCCAAGGCGACTATACCTGGTAGGTAAATTTACTAGCATCCCTGCCTAAACATCAGGGTGCTACATCGGTTTTACCAGCAATGTGTTTTACTGAGATCAGAGTTAGGGATAGTCTATCCAATTGGATCAAGAAAATTGTTAAAGTCACCCAGAGCCAGTACCGGCATGTTAGGATGTAAAGCTATAAACTGGGCTAGTGTTCTGAAAGAGTCTGAGGAGAAAGGCGGGGGGACATACATAGCTGCAATAATACATACAAAGTCATTGAGTTTGCATAATAGAAATACAAATCTGCCTTCCCCATCAATCCTCTGCTGCAAACACTCACAAGAAATGTTACTAGAGATAAATACACTAATACCACTCAAGTAGGAAGAATGCATTGAATGTAATTGAGTGGGAAATGTACGCGAACGCAGCAGGGAAACTGAGTCCAGTTGCAGATGGGTCTCCTGGAGGCAAATCAAGTGCTACAACCTGGTGAAATATTTAAAGATTGCACTCCTCTTGATTTTGTCCCCCAAGTCCCTTACATTCCATGAGAGAAGTAGTAGTAGTCCCTTAGCATTCAAACTCGCCATAAACAGTACTGTTGAGAAAGGAGCATAGGCCTGATGGCCCATCTCCATTTGAAAATATAACCACCATTTGATCTGAGGTAAACATTGGCAGCAATGACATATAACAGGAATCCAAACATAATCATCCCACCACAGACTCAAAATTTAGCTCAATGTGCCATCTAGTGTAGGCTGAAGCTAATTGCAACAATGCATATACAGAGAAAAGTTCCACCTCTAAGAGATAACGAAAAAAAGAAAAAAATACATTCAAAGTTAGTGCATTGTCCGGCCAACCGCGCCTCACAGATCAAATCAGTTCCTCAACAATAAAGGGGATAGAGTCCTCGCAAGACCATTCTCAGGGGGCACTGTTGTGGTGGCCCATGAGGGAACTCGATGGGCCCTTTTCACTGCAAACATGGGAGAGAATGCCTCTTGGCCAAAGGTATTTGTTAGCCAGACGTCAATGAAAGCTGCTGGATTTTTGCCTTCTGCCTGTTCAGGAATGCCCACTGCCTGCACATTATTTCTGCATAGGCGGTTCTCCATGTCCTCTAACCTGGCTGCTTTAGCAGAGGCCACAGATTGCACATATTGACATCTCTCTGTAGGGGTTGCCACTCATCTTCTAGGGTACTAAGGAGGCCCACAGAAAATTCGCTGCCCTTTTGCAGATGTATGGCAGAGCCATTAATTCTTACTGGCACCCCCACGCATCTTGCTAACGTGCCTTTTGGTGCTGCACAATTTTTAAAACGTGTCAACTACTTTTTTTTATGTTTCTCATGAGTTGAAATTAATTAAGCCCATTGAAATTGAATGTGCTGCACTAAACACAATGTGCAGTGGCATACAAGTGTGTGCACTCTATTGCACCTGCGAGGTGTGAACAGAGTCTTAACACAGATTGGTGCTTAGTGGAATGCACATACCAGCTTAAAGTAATATTTCACGAAGGACACATGGCTGGACACATGTGGGTTGAGTGTATGACAGCACTTTCTGGCAAAGTGCATTTATACTTGCCCTTTTTTCCTGACCTAAATGATCCCTCAAACCCCCATTTTTACAGATATATGGTATACTTAGCAAGATGCAAAAGCTGCAGTCTCCATTGCTTGTTGAAACTCAGCAGTGAAGTGCCCCCCCTCCTGGCCATGCCAGCTCTGTACCACCCAATAGGCTTCTGTGGAACTTGTCCTACCTTCAACTCTCAGGAGACATACCAATCAGCAACGGCCATGCATAAGGGGCACACGGACACCACTCCCCTATCCATGCATCCGGCCTCCTAATCTACATGCAGGGCTCCAGTCGCATGGATTTCAATGGGGGGGGGGATTTGTTTGTAGAAGCACATGATTACAGCCCAAGGCTCTAATTGGCTTCAAAAAAGGGTGGACTCCGGGAGCAGAGTTGTTGTTTCCCTGATTCTCCTCCTGGCCAATCAGTAGAACCGATTGACCAGGGAGTCCACAGTTGCCAACATTGTAAAGAAAAATGTATAGGGACACTTTTTTGTCTGTAGGCGGAGTCTTATTATAATTAGGGGGAAAAGTGCACCGCAGCAAAAAATGAGTGTGGTTTAAGCAGAATATTAGATGTGGCTCAAAGGGGGTGTGGTTAGAGTCTGAGCTAAACGAGAGATGGAGGGAGAAAGAGGGAGGGGAGAGAGAGAGAGAAAGAGAAAGAAAAATCTAGGGAGGGAGGGAAGGAGGGAGAAGGAAGGAAAGAAAGAGGGATTGGAGGGACAGCAGGTCCAGATCCTACACCACAATAGAATAATATGTGTATTGCAGAAAGTTTAACAATCAGCAGATAAAGATACTCCAAACACATGGTGTTAGCGCTTCAATCATCCTGGCACAACAGTTGTTATGGTGTCAGGATGATGGTGCATTATTACTATTATTACATTGTAATATAAAATGAAATCATTCAACTCACAATAATGCGGAATCAGTGGGAGCCCTGAGCATGTCACCTGCCACGTCCCCTGTCACCAGATGCCATCAGGTGCCCCCAGCGGAGTTCCTACTTACATTATGTGCCCCAGCAGAGTCCATCCTTACATCAGTTGCCCCCGGCAGAGTCCCTTCTTACATCAGGTGCCCCCAGCAGAGGCCCTCCTTACATCAAGTGTCCCCAGCGGAGCTCCTCCTTACATCAGTGTTCCCATCAGCGGAAGATCCTCCTTACATCAGTGTCCCCATCTGCGGAGCCCCTCCTTACATCAGTGTCACCATCAGCGGAGCCCCTCCTTACATCAGTGTTCGCATCAGTGCTTGAAGGGGTTTCTTCTGAACGTCAGATTGTCTCGTAAAAGGCATCAAATAGACCAACTGCTCTCGCCGTCGCACCGTGGGGGGGGGGGGGGGTGTCATTGGTTTGCCTCCCCCACCCAAAATATTGAGCACCAGCCGCCACTGATACCAATAGAGGTCATTGGGGAGGTACTGCACAGGCACATGCATAAGAAGGAGCCTTGCTGGGGGCAAACAAACAATGAAGTTTGTGGCCATCTAATCTGGTAATTATGCATCTGTGGAGGGGAAGGGTGGGATCATTTTGGGCCAGGGCAAACAGTCTGAAAGTGCAGTTATTTTTTTAATCATGTTACCCCATTCACTAGAAGCTTATATAAACCCCAACACATTAAAGTAATTAAAAAAACCTAAAAATCCTGCCACAAAGGTCCTTGCTTAAACCTCATACACACAAGCCGAATATTGGATGATATCGGCCGGTTCAGCAAAAACCAGCTGACATTCAGTTTGTGTGCCAAACAGCCGTTTTTTTGTTGAACGGGCATTCTGGAAAACCAGCAGCCAATCAACATCGATCAGCGCTGGCAGCCAATGGCTGCCAGTGCTAACTGGTGTGTTCTAGTGGTGGGCAGTGCCCCAATCACATAGTTAGTACAGCAAGCTTCTCAGTGTTTTTCATTTAGCTCGCTGAGTTGAATGAAGAGAAAAATTTAATAGTGTGTACCAGGCTTTAGACACTTCTTTTTATAGGCTGATAATGCTCTGACCCATTTTCCTAATTGTTCTCCAGTGTTATCACAATATCGCACACACTCTCCCAATAAAGACTATAAGTGCAATGCCCATGCATATTCCACTATTGTCATCTTAGAAATGTCATGCAACCATCACTGCAGTATGTGTAGATAGAAAGTGGCTGCAAGGAGGCGGCAGGGAATTGACCATGCTGATATAAAAAGGATAAGAAACGATCTATTTTATTCTTAAACAATGACAGTTGTTTATGATACACAGTTATGCCCTGTACACACGGTCAGACTTTCCGACGGTAAATCTGCGATTGGATCTTGTTGTTAGAAAATCCGACCGTGTGTGTGTGGGCTCCATCTGACTTTTTCCATTGGAATTTCCGACACAAAAAGTTTGAGAGCAGGATCTAAAATTTGTGCCACGCATGCCCAAAATAAATTGCGAGACGAAAGCTATTGGCTACTGCCCTCTTTATAGTCCCGTCGTACATGTTCTACGTCACCGCGTTCTGAACGATTGGATTTTCTGACAACTTTGTGCGACTATGTGTATGCAAGACAAGTTTGGGCCAAAATCCGTCGTAAAAAAATCTGACAGATTTTGTAGTCGGAATGTCTGACCGTGTGTACAGGGCATTATTCTGCAAATGTCATTCATTCAGGGTCCATTTACTTCTTTGTGGTGTGTTAATAAAGGTGCTTTGCATTAAAGCAACTCATTGAAATGAATGGGCTGCCAATGCATCCTAATGTGCTGAAAAATAGATGTGACACTTTTGCTAATGCAACACATTCCAATGCACTACTGTGCATTGCGGCACGCTATTGCATTGCCTTAGTGCCTTGCAGTACCAGTTAAAATGAATGGCATTGCAAGGCAGTAATAAATGTTATGTGCATTACCGTATGTAGCGATAACATGTGCAGTACCATGGCATGGCCCTTAAGATGGCCATACGTTATACAGTTTTTTTATTGAATTTCCTTTAGATCGGCTGTACCTTCAACTGCAAGTGCCTGCCTGATTGCATACAATTTGAAAGTGTTTGACCTCATATTATATAGTTTTGGTAAATCTAAAGGAAAATTGTATAATGTATGGCCAGGATTAGGGTTTACAAGGCCCTATAAGATCAGAACATGTATTACACGAAACTGAAGCAAGCTATAATCAAACACAGATATCGGTATATACAACCAGCCATAGGTGTTATGTCTGTGTTCAGGCTATCAGACTATACCCCAGACCATCACAATGATAAAATTAATTTATAAAGCTTGTTAGGTATCCTTCCCAGTATCCATCCTGGTGGCAGATGCCATCTCACCTTTCCTCATGTTTCCTATGGATGCCGGACTGGTACCTGTCGTCCTTCAGCTGATTGCCAGCGCTGTCTCAGTCCCTGGAGCTTTTTCTGAATTGTTATCTGTCACTTACACTGTGTTATCAGCCAGAGCAGCTTCCTCCTCACTGCCGGTATAGCAGCCATAGTACGGTGGGGTGTGTGCCCAAAAGTGCGTCATGGAGGGAATTCTTTATTTCAAATGTTCAAAAGAAAATAAGATAAAGATTTATTTATTTGTGTCTCTGGAATCTTCATCATGTTGTAAGAAATGTCATCACGGAAATATAGTCCTTCCCTTTGTGTGCAACTCACTTTTTTGGGGGTAATGTTGCCCACAGATTGGGTGGTCAAGTGTTGAGCTGATTATTCTATATATATTACTATAAGGCATGTGTTTGGGTTTCAGTTATTTAAAGCGGAACGTCAGTAATTTTTTTCAACTTTCCATTTATTAAATCTTCTGCCCTTGTTGTTTTTAACTTTGGATAGCAAAAGTTTTTTTTTCTGCCAGTAAATACCTTATACAGCCCACTTCTGTTTTTTTGTCCGTTAAAAAGCTTAGGCTTATGACATCATGCACACCTCTCTCTCTCTCACTCTCGTACCAGGAAGGAAGGGGGGATAAGTCATAAGAGGGCCAATGAGATCTGCAGAGCTGGAGGTGTGCCTCTGTGTGCCTGTGTAAATCCAGGAAGTGAACAGGCAGCAGCTTCAGTTGCCCACAGTTAAAATGGTTGCAGCCAGACTCAGTGGAGGGAGATTTCTGCAGCATATGTGGAAATTACAGAATCACAGTATATACCGTTCCTTTGAAAAAGTATTCATACCCCTTGAACTTTTCCATATTTCATCATGTTAAGAGAGGTATGGACTCAAGTTAGAGAGATATCAATTTTCCCCTGTATAAATCATTAGTAAGACCTCATCTGGAATATGTAGTTCAGGTTTGGGCACCAGTTCTCAAAAAGGATATCGGGGATGTGGCGAAAGGAAATATTGGAGGAACTGAATTTATTCTCTGTTGAGAAGAGGAGATTAAGGGGGATATGATTAATATGTACAAATATATAAGGGGTCCATATAGTGAACTTGGTGTTGAGTTATTCACTTTACATTCAACACAGAGGACAAGGGGGCACTCTTTACGCCTAGAGGAAAAGAGATTCAATTTCCAAATACGGAAAGGTTTCTTCATAGTAAGAGCTGTCAAAATGTGGAATAGATTCCCTACAGAGGTGGTCATGGCCAGCTCAATAGATTGCTTTAAGAAAGGCCTGGATTATTTCCTAAATGCACATAATATAACTGGGTACTAACATTTATAGGTAAAGTTGATCCAGGGAAAATCCGATTGCCTCTCGGGGGATCAGGAAGGAATTTTTTCCCCCTGCTGTAGCAAATTGGATCACGCTCTACTGGGGTTTTTCACCTTTCTCTGGATCAACTGTGGGTATAAGATTGGGTATATGGGACTGTTTAATATTATTTTTTATTTATTTTTATGGTTAAACTAGATGGACTTGTGTCTTTTTTCAACCTGACTAACTATGCAACTATGTAACTATGTAACTAAAAATTCTTCTTTGCAAAATAGCTCAAGCTCTGTCAGATTGAATGGAGAGCGTCTGTGAACAGCAATTTTCAAGTCTTGCCACAGATTTTCAATTGGATTTAGGTCTGGACATTGACTGGGCCATTTTAAAACATGAATATGCGTTGATCTAAACCACTACATTGTAGCTCTGGCTGTATGTTTAGGGTCGTTGTCCTGCTGGAAGGTGAACCTCCACCCCAATCTCATGTCTTCTAAGATTGCCCTGTATTTGGCTCCATCCATCTTCCCATCAATTCTGACCAGCTTCCCTGTCCCTGCTGAAGAAAAGCATCCCCACAACAAGATACTGCCACCACCATGTTTCAAGGTGAGGTTGGTGTGTTCAGGGTGATGTGTAGTGTTAGTTTTCCACCACACATAGTGTTTTGCTTTAGGCCAAAAAAATCTATTTTGGTCTCATCTGACCAGAGCACCTTCTTCCACATGTTTGCTGTGTCCCCCACATGGCTTCTTGCAAACTGCAAACAGGACTTATTATGGCTTTCTTTGAAAAATGGCTTTCCTCTTGCCACTCTTCCATAAAGGCCAGATTTGTACAGTTCATGACTAATTATTTGTCCTGTGGATAGATTCTCCCACCTGAGCTGTGGATCTCTGTAGCTCCTCCTGAGTTACCATGGGCCTTTTGGCTGCTTCGCTGATTAATCCTCTCCCTGCCTGGCCTGTCAGTTTAGGTGGACGGCCATGTCTTGGTAGGTTTGCGGTTGTGCCATACTCTTTCCATTTTCATATGATAGATTGAACAGTGCTCCCTGAGATGTTCTAAGCTTGGGATATTTTTTTTATAACCTAACCCTCCTTTAAACTTCTCCACAACTTTATCCCTGACCTTTCTGGTGTGTTCCTTGGCCTCCGTGATGCTGTTTGTTCACTAAGGTTCTCTAACAAACCTGTAAGGGCTTCACAAAAAAAGAAAACTTACTGAGATTAACCACTTGACCACTGGGCACTTAAACACCCTTAAAGAGGAAGTAAACCCTTCCAAACAACTTGGACCTATAGGTAAGCCTAGATTAAGGCTTACCTGTAGGTCCAAGCAATATCTCCTAAACCTATATGGTTTAGGAGATATTTGCCCGAAAATGGGCACCGCTGTCTACGGCGCATGCGCCGTAGACAGCGGCGCGCAGGCGCACTAAATGCGGCAAATCCAAGAATGGATTTGCCAAATTTGTCGACTCCCGTGCGCATGCGCGGGAGTGACGTCATCGCGGCTTCGCCGTATGACAGCAACAGAGCTGCGAGGCGCGACTCCCGTGCGCATGCGCGGGAGTGACGTCATCGCGGTTGCGCCGCTGTCATTGGTCGGAGCTGCGAGACGCCACCAGCAAGATGGACGCGGCGGACTACAGGGATCAGCGGCGACTTCGCTGGCTCCTGTGTCAGGTAAGTGACACATAATGAGCTACTATGCGATGCATAGTAGTCCATTATGCTTTACCTTTGCAGGGAAAAAAAGAGGAAGTAAACCCATCAGGGTTTACTTCCTCTTTAATAACCAGACCAATTTTCAGCTTTCGGTGCTCTCACATTTTGAATGACAATTACTCAGTCATGCAACACTGTACCCTTATGACATTTTTGTCCTTTTTTTCACACAAATGGAGCTTTATTTTGGTGGTATTTAATCACCGCTGGGTTTTTTATTTTTTGTGCTATAAAAGAAAAAATACAGAAAATTCTGTAAAAAAATTAATTTTTCTTTGTTTCTGTTATAAAATTTAGCAGATTAGTAATTTTTTCTTCATAAATTTTGGCCAAAATTTATACCACTACATATCTTTGGTAAAAATAAGTACAAATTGGTGGATATTATTTGGTCTTTGTGAAAGTTATAGAGTCCACAAGCTATGGTGCCAATATCTGAAAATTGATCACACCTGAAGTACTGACGGCCTATTTCAATTCTTGAGACCCTAACATGCCAGAAAAGTACAAATACCCCCCAAATGACCCCTTTTTGGAAAAAAGACATTCCAAGGTATTTAGTAAGAGGCATGATGAATTTTTTGAAGTTGTCATTTTTTCCCACAATTCTTTGCAAAATCAAGATTTTTTTTACTTTTTTTCACAAAATTGTCATATTATCAGTTTATTTCTCACACAGCATATGCATACCACAAATGACACCCCAAAACACATTCTGCTATTACTCCCGAGTACGGTGATACCACATGTGTGAGACTTTTACACAGTGTGGCCACATACAGAGGCCCAACATGCAGGGAGTGCCATCAGGCGTTCTGGAGCACCCAGGACAATTCAGACATTTCTCTCCTACATGTAAAAATCATCATTTATTTGCTAGAAAATTACATAGAACTCCAAAACATTATATATGTTTTTTTAGCAAACACCCTGGAGAATACAATGGTGGTCGTTGCAACTTTTTATCTCGCACTGTATTTGTGCAGCAATTTTTCGAATGCTTTTTTTTGGAAAAAAAACTGTTTTGTGCTTAAAAAAAAAAAAAAAAACACAGTAAAGTTAGCCCAATTTTTGCATAATGTGAAAGATGAAGTTACACAGAGTAAATCGATACCTAACATGTCACTCTTCAAAATTGCACAGGCTCGTGGAATGGCACCAAACGTCACTACTTAAAAATCCCCATAGGTGACGATTTAATTTTTTTTTACTGGTTATATGTTTTGAGTTACAGAGGAGGTCTAGGGCTAGAATTATTGCTCTCGCTCTAACGTTCGCAGCGATACCTCACATGTGTGGTTTGAACACCGTTTTCATATGTGGGCGGGACTTACGTATGCGTTCGCTTCTGCATGCGAGCACATGGGGACAGGGGCGCTTTAAAAAAAAAAAAAAATGTATTGTTCATTTTACTTTATTTATTTTAGTTTGGCATTTTGTTCCCCAAAAATAAATTTTTTGATCACTTTTATTCCTATTACAAGGAATGTAAACATCCCTTGTAATAGGAATATGGCATGACAGGTCCTCTTTACAGTGAGATATGGGGTCAATAAGACCCCGCATCTCATCTCTAAGCTGGAAAGCCTGAAAAAAAAAAAAGATTCTGGATTTGATCGTATTGGCGAGTCGGTAGAAGCACCCGAGGGTGGCGGGAGGGGGGGGGGGGTGTCTATGGCTGGGTATTGCAGGGTATCACCGACTATGACTGGGTATTTTAGAGTATGGCTGGGTATCTCAGAGTATGGCGTTGCAGAGTATGGCGTTGCAGAGTATGGCGTTGCAGAGTATGGCGTTGCAGAGTATGGCGTTGCAGAGTATTGCGTTGCAGAGTATTGCGTTGCAGAGCATTGCAGGATATTGGAGGGTGTTGCAGAGCATTGCAGAGTGTTGCACGGTATTGGCGGGTGTTGCAGAGCATTGCAGAGTGTTGCAGGGTATTGGTGGGTGTTGCAGAGCATTGCAGAGTGTTGCAGAGTGTTGCAGGGTATTGGCGGGTGTTGCAGAGTGTTGCAGAGTGTTGCAGAGTGTTGCAGAGTGTTGCAGAGTGTTGCAGAGTGTTGCAGTGTAACGCAGGGTATTGCAGTGTAACGCAGGGTATTGCAGTGTAACGCAGTGTAACGCAGAGTAACGCAGAGTAATGCAGAGTAATGCAGAGTAATGCAGAGTAATGCAGAGTAATGCAGGGTATTGCAGGGTATTGCACAATAATGCAGAGTAATGGCAGGGTATTGCAGAGTATTGCAGGGTATTGCACAGTAATGGCAGGGTATTGCAGAGTATTTGCAGGGAATTGAGGGGTTAATTTTCGGTGAGCAGCGATATGGGCACTGCAGATGCAGCCCACATCGCTGCTGACACCGATCTCTTCCCCCTCCGCTGTTCCGATCGGTACAGAGAGGGGGAGGGAGGAACCGGCGTCATAACATGACGCCGGTTTGTTTACAAGTGATCACTCCGTCATTTGACGGAGCGATCACGTGGTAAACGGCCGCTATGAGCCACAGGACCCGGCGGTTACGGATGCTCTCGAGTGCGTGCCCCAGGGGGCGCGCGAGAGCGGAATTCTGGGAGGACATAATATGACGGCCTCCCAGAGTTAAGAAACCGCCCTGTAGCCGTCATTCGGCTATAGGGCGGTTGTTAAGTGGTTAAATTACACACAGGTGGACTCTATTTACTAATTAGGTGACTTCCGAAGGCAATTGGTTCCACTAGATTTTAGTTAGGGATATCAGAGTAAAGGGGACTGAATACAAACCACACCACTCATGCGCACCACACTTTTCATATATCTATTTAAAAAAAAAATGAAAACCATTTATCATTTTCCTTCCACTTCACAGTTATGTGCCACTTTGTGTTGGTCTATCACATAAAATCCCAATAAAGTAAATTTACGTTTTTGGTTGTAACATGACAAAATGTGGGCCATTTCAAGGGGTATGAATACTTTTTGAGGCACTGTATAAAATAAAATGCAAAGTGGTTGGAGGGAAGCTTCAGAATGGCAAAGATGTTTTTCTTACAGATTATGTGAGCAGACTGCAGTTCCTCTTTAACTGAGCTCTAATCTTAAAGCCCAACTCTTGGCTAAAACCCTCTCCCCGCTTTTTTGCCTCTTCTGCTCATTGGAGCAACTCTTCAATCTAAAAGAAATCTTTATTTTTTTCTAGGTACCGTAATTTATCAGAATATAACACGCACAGGCGTATAACACGCACCTTCATTTTAGGAGGGAAGTTTCAGGAAAAAATAAATACATTTTAAATTAAGAACTTTGAAGCAAAATAAGGGTCAGTGCCCATCAATGCAGCCTCCCCATTGCCCATATGTAGCCTGATCAATGCCATCTGCAGCCTCACGATTGCCCATCAATGCAGTTTGATCAATGCCCATCTGCAGCCTCACCATTGACCATCAATGCAGCCTAATCAATGCCCATCTGCAGCCTCACAATTGCCCATCAATGCAACTTGATCAATGCCCATCTGCAGCCTCACCATTGCCCATCAATGCAGCCTAATCAATGCCCATCTGCAGCCTCAAAATTGCCCATCAATGCAGCTTGATCAATGCCCATCTGCAGCCTCACAATTGCCCATCAATGCAGCCTGATCAATGCCCATCTGCAGCCTCACCATTGCCCATCAATGCAGCCTGATCAATGCCTATATGCAGCCTCACCATTGCCCATCAATGCAGCCTGATCAATGCCCATATGCAGCCTCACCATTGCCCATCAATGCAGCCTAATGAATGCCCATCTGCAGCCTCGCCATTGCCCATCAATGCAGCCTGATCAATGCCCATATGCAGCCTCACCATTGACCATCAATGCAGCCTAATCAATGCCCATCTGCAGCCTCACAATTGCCCATCAATGCAACTTGATCAATGCCCATCTGCAGCCTCACCTTTGCCCATCAATGCAGCCTAATCAATGCCCATCTGTAGCCTCAAAATTGCCCATCTATGCAGCTTGATCAATGCCCATCTGTAGCCTCACAATTGCCCATCAATGCAGCCTGATCAATGCCCATCTGCAGCCTCACCATTGCCCATCAATGCAGCCTGATCAATGCCCATATGCAGCCTCACCATTGCCCATCAATACAGCCTGATCAATGCCCATATGCAGCCTTACCATTGCCCATCAATGCAGCCTAATCAATACCCATCTGCAGCCTCACAATTGCCCATCATTGTAGCTTGATCAATGCCCATATGCAGCCTCACCTTTGCCATGAATGCAGCCTGATCAGTGCCCATCTGCAGCCTCACCTCAGATTACTGCTGCCTTGAAGGGGACAGGGATCAGGGCAGGACGAGCGCTGTCAGATTACATACAGAGCTAATCTCCTGTTTAGTCAGCAGCCTCTTTAATACAAAGTTCTATGATAGACAGAACACTGGTCCAATGTCGGCCCAGGAGGAGGGACTTCTTATTGCAGAGGCCTCTGAGTAAACAAGAGATTCTCGCTGTATGTAATCTGACAGCTCTTGTCCCGTCCCCTCCCCGTTCCCTCCTAGGCAGCCCAAATTGTGTCAGCTGCATTGAGTGGCATTATTCCATAAATCCATGGGGAGGGGGTAATGTACCCTAGCTCCCCTCCCCAGGTTCAAAGGAGGGGTGAAAGATAGATCAAGAGATCGATTGCATATAGCAACCAGAGCTGCTTTTAAATTTTCTTTAAAGCTGATGGGGGATACTTTTTTGTGACTTTTTGTCCAATCTGGAATTGGGATTTAAAATAGATCTAAACCCTAACTGGATTACATTTGGTTTGCTAAAGCACTATGTCACATAAGAAATTGAAATGAACTATTAGTTCCATATTATACTTTTTTCACCATTTTTTTTAACCTTGTTTTGTATCGAAGTGCTGCTGATCTGCAGCCTCTTCAGCCACTTCCGGTCTACATACACTTTTTCAGTATCAGTTGCATGTCATTGCTCTGTCCCAGCTCCCCGATAGTGACAAGAGTTTAACAAGACTTGTGGCCAGTCATTAAAATTAGAAGAAAAGAGGTTTGACCTTAAACGACGTAGAGGGTTCTTTACTGTAAGAGCAGCAAGGATGTGGAATTCCCTTCCACAGGTGGTGGTATCAGTGGGGTGCATCAATAGTTAAAAAAAACGATTAGATAAGCACCTGAACGACCGCCACATACAGGGATATACAATGCAATACTGACATATAATCACACACATAAGTTGGACTTGATGGTCTTTTTTCAACCTCACCTATTATGTAACGATGTAATGTCTTTGGCAATGTGTTTTGGAATGACCATTTGTGGTTTCCAACAAAAGAGCATAAGATGGGGTAACAACACAGGAGCACAACTGAGAGATGGTTGTTATCCCAATACAGAAAGTGCCTAAACAAGGACTTTCTTGGCAAGATCACAGTGTATCAATTTAATAAAAACTGTAAATTTATAAGATTAAAAACAACTTTTAAAAAGCAATGAACATGGTAAGGTCCCCCTGCATACATAGCTGTCTAGCTGCAGTGCATCCTTCCTGGCATTTCAGCACGCCCATGAGGGACAGCCTAGGGCAGCCGCAGGACGACATCAGTTTAGTGACGAAACGCATAGGGAGGAGCAATGTGTGGATGTTTCACGTCCTGCTTGTACGGGCGTGTTTGTACTATTTGCCGGCCGGCTTTTTTATGGAAATTTTTACTTGTGCACTCTCTGCTTGTTAGCACAGATTTTTATAGAATAAAATACCACCCGGTTTTACCGATAGCGATTCTCTTTTATTTTTCTCCACTGGTTTAATACTCATATCAAGGTCATTCTTGCGGCTGGCTGCTGACTGCTGGATAAGCCCCCAGGAACGTCTGGCTTATTGGTCACCAGAGGTGCTGGGAAGATCAGGGGCCCTGGCTGGGTATTAGCCACAAGCTCAGACAGCTTGTGCAGCTGGTAAGCTTGCACTCTATGTGGTGGTGGATACACGTTGTCTCATAAGTCACGGAAGATTGTATCACATGGTGTTTTATCCTTTCTTTGGAACTTTTTAAAGACTGAGGATTCACTTATTTATCATTTATGGTCACTTATTATTTGCCTTGTTTGGAATCATTCATTCTCTGTGACTTATTTTCAATTCGATCGGACATATCGATCTGACTGATTTCATCTTATTGCACATTTGTAAAGATTTTTTTATGTTTGAGCGCAGCTTCCTATGTTTCTCATTTATATTTGTGTGTATTTCACTTAGGCCCCTTTCTCACTGGGGCGGGAGCGGAGTCGGCGGTAAAGCGGCGCTATTTTTAGCGCCACTTTACCGTCGTTTCAGCGGCGGTATTTGCCCGCTAGCGGGGTGGTTTTAACCCCCGCTAGCGGCCGAAAAAGGGTTAAAACCGCGCTGCCCCATCAATTTCAATGGGTAGGAGCGGTGAAGGAGCGGTGAATACACCGTTCCTTCACCGCTCCAAAGATGCGGCTAACAGGACTTTTTTTACCGTCCTGGTAGCGCACCGCTCAGGTTTGAAAGCCCTCCAGCTTTCACACTGGAGTGAGAGGGGCCGGATTTTTTCAGGCGCTATACAGGCGCTATTTCTAGTGCTGTAGCGCCTGAAAACCACCCCAGTGTGAAAGGGGCCTTTGAGTTGCAGCTGGTGTAGAGCGTTCAAATAGCACAGTTTTTCTCTTTAACATGAGGGACAGGTGGTTGCAGCTCAGCTGCCTGCAGTCTGCTAAATTCTATGGAAGGCTGAGGCTGGATGGAACTGAATCCTGTACTGAGGTTAACAGTGTTTAGGGCCCTATGCGCTCAGGGACAAATGGCCAGAACGCAGGTCTTCTGCATTCCGTGCATTTCTCCCTGAGCACATAGGGCCCTAATTGTGTGTACTACTTAGTACATTCAGCCCCATCCAGCTGCAACCTGCCATAGACTTTGATCACCAGGAGGGATACACTGCAGCTAGATGGCTCTGTATGCAAGAGTCCTAATGCTTATATACGATTTTACTAATTGAGTTTTGGTCTACTTTAATAAAGTTTAAAGTGACATTAAAGCCTTGTTTTTTTTTTTAAAAATTAAAAAAACAGCCATTGGCTCCTGCTGCTATCAATCTGCCCAATGAGGAGGGAGACAGCAGCTGGAGCCGCTGCTGTTACGCATGTTGCTGGATCGGATCTGATTAAGGTAAGAAAGAGGGGGAGTGGGGGGGGGGGGGGGGGGGAGCTGAAGCACAGAAGGTTTTTCACTATAGAATGCATTAACTGCTTAACGACCGGCCACCGTCATTATACTGCGCCAGGTTGGCTCTCCTGGGTGAATCACCGTAGGTGTACGTTGGCCGCTCTAAGAACGATAGGGGGGGCGCGTGACGCCGGTGACAATGTGCATGGCTGACGGCCGCGATGTCCGCCGGCCACCCGCGATCGCCATAGAGAGCCAGAACTGGGACCTGTCAATGTAAACAGATCCCCGTTCTCTCAGGGGAGGAGAGACAGATCTGCTGTTCCTAGTGATTAGGAACAGCGATCTCTCTCCATCTCCAGTCAGTCCAATCCCCCCACAGTTAGAAACACCTCCCAGGGAACACATGTAACCCCTTGATCGCCCCCTAGTGTTAACCCCTTCCCTTCCAGTGACATTTACACAGTAATCAGTGCATTTTTATTGTATATGTCAATGGTCCCAAGAATGTGTCAAAAGTATACGATCTGCCTGCCGCAATGTCGCAGTTCCGCTAAAAATCTCAGATCGCCGCCATTACTAGTACAAAAAATTGTAAAAAAAAATGCCATAAATCTATCCCCTATTTTGTAGATGCTATAACTTTTGCGCAAACCAATATATATACTCTTATTATGAAGGAGAAGGGATCTCATCGCTCCAGGAGTACACATGCAGGCTGTAAACTGTCTCTTCGGATGAGAAGCCACAGGTGCTGGCTATTACCACTAGCAACAGATGAAAAACAAGCTTTGGACTGCCCCACTCTTCAGAAGACCACTTTCTTTTATTGGAAAATAATATCACAGCTCAACAAACACAGCGAACAAGGAAAAATTGCTGACGTTTCGCACTAGCTGTAGTGCTTATTCATAGTCTATGAATAAGCACTACAGCTAGTGCGAAACGTCAGCAATTTTTCCTTGTTTGCTGTGTTTGTTGAGCTGTGATGTGATTTTCCAATAAACGAAAGTGGTCTTCTGAAGAGTGTGGCAGTCCAAAGCTTGTTTTTCATCTGTAAATATACGCTTATTGCGATTTCTTTTTTAACCAAATGTGTAGAAGAATACATTCTGGCCTAAACTGATGAAGACATTTTTTTTTTTTATTATAGTATAGCAAAAAGTAAAAAATTTTGTACCGCATGTGAATATCAATGAATATTGGAAACCTTGGTTTGGACCTAAGCTGGAGGAATAGTCTTCAGGAGTACTGCACCCAAAATCCACCAACAGCTGATGCAACGCTTTGCAGGCTTCACTGAATAAAACATAAATTCTCATTTTATTTTATTAATTAATAAGGGTGCTTTTATTTATTTATATATTTATTTTTCAGAAGGTGAAATAACCTTTAATAGCATCTAGAAAATTTAGACAACTACCCAATGTGTGTTTGCCTTTAAACCCTTACTATTTTGCATTTCTTAAATTTGAGTCCATATTACACTGTTTCTTATATGATATTATATGATGTCTAATGTTAATGAAAGCTTAGCCTGGATTAAGCTGACAAACAGCATTCATAGAAAGTCAGTTACTCCAGCAGAGTGACTACCAAGTAGTAAAGAGAAACTCCCACTGATAATTTTTTAGATATAGAGCTAGGTCATACTTTTGCAATGTGCAGAAGGAAGATAAGATTCAAAAAGTATAGCTCATTTAGGACAGTGATCAAACAGACAACACGTATGTAGAAGTGTTTTCAAAAGCGTCAGATACATCATACTGGTCATAGTCATCTTCAATGTAAGTGGTAAGGGTGGCAAAGGGTGGGATCTACACTATATGGCCAAGAGTTTATAAACAGCTGACCATCACACATATATGAGTTTTTTGGATAGTTTGTCTGTGGGAATGTTTCCATTCCTCCAAAGACAATTGTGAAGTGAGGTACTAGTGTTAGCCCTTATACACACGGTCAGATATTCCGATGGAAAATGTCCGATCGGACTGTGTTGTCGGATAATCCGACCGTGTGTGGGCTCCATCGGACTGTTTCCGTCGGTATATTAGACGGACAAAGTTTTAGAGCTGGGCTATAACATTTTCCGACAACATGGTCCGATCGGACTTTGTCCGATCGTTTGTAGAGAATTCCGATCAGACAAAGTGCCACGCATGCTCAGATCAAACTCCTAAACCAAAGCTATTGGCTACTAGCCTGAACGTAGTCCCGTCATAACGAAATAACGTCATCAAGTTATGAACGATCGGATTTTCCAACAACTTTGTCTGACCGTGTGTATGCAACACAAGTTTCGGACAAAATCCGTCAGACAAAATCCGACAGATTTTGTTGTCGGAATGTCCGACCGTGTGTACAAGGGCTTAGACCAGAAGACCTGACTTTCCAATCATACCAAAGGTGACCAATAGGATTAAGATAAGGGATCTGTGCAGGCCACTCTTCTCTTCACACCATACAAATTTGAATATAAGCTCTGCGCTATTACACCCCTAATTGCATAGCTGCCTGCACACTGATTACTCCTATGTGAGCATAACCTGAAATAAAGTTTAAACAGGTGTAGCACTAATATATTAAAGTACAGTATATATTTATATCATACTAATATATTGTGCTTGCTGCAACTAAAAATAATCCCCAATTAAGCAATGATTACTTAAAATCAAATGTAATATAAAAGTAAATCAATTCATTATATAAAGTGCATTGTGCCCAGTGAATAAATCGATCCATGAATATAAGAGTCAATACATATTATAAAAGTGCCCTGTGGCCTCCACAAACCCTTTTTTGATGTTATCCACTTGTTCGCCAATCCTTTTGGAGAGACGCCTAGTGGTCCTACCCTAACATATTGCAACTTGCATGGGCATTCTATAGCATAAGTAATAGGTGCTATCACATGTGATGAACTCTCTTATGTTATTTTTTACTGGTTTGTCACATTGGATTTTAACTTAAAGGAGAAGTGTTTGGCTGGGGTTTTCCTAAGGGTCACAGGAGTGCAATTCGGTTTGCACTCATGTGACCTGTTTTCCACAGAGAGTGGTCTGAAGTCTGCTCTCTGCTGACGTCACCAAGTTCAGTCCAGGCACCATGTCATCCCATCTTTGGAAGTCCGGATCTGCCAGGTCCCTGGACTGATGACTGTCTCAGCCTCTCAGCGAGCCGCTGAGCCACTGAGACAGCCGCTCCCCGCCCCTCCACAGCTCAGAGCCCCAGTGAGCGTGGAGGAGCAGAGCAGGAGAGGTGCTGATTGACAGTCAGCAGCTCTCCTCTCAGAGAGCCAAGAGAACTGAGCCATCAGCGATGTTCAATGGCTTGGCTCTCAGTGCAGAGACGCCAGGGGACAGATGCTGCATCCACCTAGGATACATAAGGGAAAAAAAACCAAAGCCATACTTCTCCTTTAATACTTTTCCTGACTATTTCTGCAAGCCTTACATCTTTTACATTTTAAGTACCTTTTTGGATCTATTCTAAAAAGTTTAGATTTTTACTAGGGGGATTATGCACCAAATATTTCTAAGACTGGGTGCCTTACAGTATATCAATTTAGGACAATTTGGCAATATGGTTGTTAGAACCCTGTCTCTTTTTAAAATGGGCCAGTGTTTTCTCACTATTCTTTCAATGTCTTTAAACTGTCTATTAAAGTGGTTGTAAACCCTTACAAACCACTTTGACCTACAGGTAAGCCTAGATTAAGGCTTACCCGTAGGTCCAAGCAATATCTCCTAAACCTATATGGTTTAGGAGATATTTGCCCGAAAACGTGCACCGCTGTCTACGGCGCGCAGGCGCACTGAGCGCGGCATTCTCAGCGACGGAGCTGCCACGCGTGTCGGCTCCCGTGCGCATGCGCGGGAGTGACGTCATCGCGGCTTCGCCGAATGACAGCGGCGGAGCTGCGAGACCCCACCAACAAGATGGATGCGGCGGACTACAGGGGACAGCGGCGACTTCGCTGGCTCCTGTGTTAGGTAAGTGACACATAATGGGCTACTATGCGATGCATAGTAGTCCATTATGCTTTGCCTTTGCAGGGAATGAAAGAGGAAGTAAACTCATCAGGGTTTACTTCCTCTTTAAACCTAGTACAGAAGGCTACATCGAATCCTTTATTTGGTTCCTGCTCTTTTTTGTTCCGCTAATAATAATATTTCTCTTTTAAATGGCCCAACTGAATACTGTAATACCGCGTACACACAATCGGAATTCTCCTTGGAAAAAGCTCTGATGGTTCACCCGATGGAATGCCAATGGAATTCCACTCAAGCTGTCTTGCCTACACACGGTCACACCAAATTCCGATAGTTTAGAACGCGGTGACGTACAACACATACGATGGGAGTAGAAAAAGGAAGTTCAATAGGCAGTAGCCAATAGCTTCTGTCTCGTAGTTGAATCTGAGCATGCGTAATTTTTGGCATGTCGAAATTGCATACATACGATCGGAATTTTCATCGGGAAAATTGAGAACATGCTATAAATTTTTGGCTGGCAGAAATTCGGACAGCTAAATTCCGATGGACCAAACATACGGTATCATTTTCCGATGAAAAGCTCTCATCTGTCTTTTTCTGGCCGGAATTCCGATCGTGTGTACGCAGCATTATATCCTTTTACAACCAACCTAGTAACCAAAATGTCTGCTTGTCTATGGTAATCCTCCTCTGATTCACAATTATGGTGCATCCTCATAAGCTGACCTTTAAGTATAATATTTATCTATTCCAGATGATGACAGTTTGAAGTAGGGATGTACCCATTTCTATTGTTTAAAAAAAAAAAAAAGGTCCTGGTACGTTTCCCGTCCCTTTAATAAATCTCTAAGTCACTCTCACTGTTCCAATCCCCTAAAAATTATTTGTTATATTGATTAACATTTATTGAATCAAAGAAATGTGTTAACGATCCTTCTGTACCATCCCACACCACTATTATGTCATCTATAAATCTTTTAGAGAGTTTCAGTTGGGTCCATTTATGATCATTGATGTGTTTTCTTCCCAGTTACTCATAAAGAGTTTGGCAACACTGGGAAAATTCTTTGCTTCCATAGCTACTCCTCTCGTTTGTACATAATACTTCTTGTCGTACCAGAAGTAACTTCCCATTGCCATTTCCAGCAGTAAAAATATATAGCTTGGATTCAAATAAAAAGACACAAATAAATAGAATTATTTTATTTCTTCTTACAATGCTAGAAAATCATGCATCTTTATATTTACAAACTATCTGAAAAATAATCCCTGCATTACCACCTGAACAGAGTTTATTCCTGGGAATTTACTAGTTTAGTGCAAGCATTTTTGCTCATGTATCAAACTTCTGATATTTGTTTCCTGGGCTGGGCAAGGGGAGAAGGGCATTCGTCAGGTGTACAAACAGGTGAATATGTGCATATTGCACGTTTACAGGCACTCCCATTAAATTATGTATAGGCCAAAAATGCCCGACTATGCTAAAAAAGCTCATGTACTTTTTTGAGCATAGAGTTTTGGAGCAGGGACAATCGCCGTATAGGTAGTCAGCTGAAAGAAAGTGTAAATGGGGACTTCAAGTAAAGTACTGTGATTAGAGACCACTCTTAATATAGAGTAAAATTGTTTGATATAAGGTTTTTTTGGAAGGTGGCTAGGTAACCAGCTATATCAAAGTCTACTTGGATGTGATATTACTGATAAGGTCTGGGGGCTAAGGCAGCCCATAGATG
This sequence comes from Lithobates pipiens, assembly GCF_037356315.1. Taxonomy (NCBI): domain Eukaryota; kingdom Metazoa; phylum Chordata; class Amphibia; order Anura; family Ranidae; genus Lithobates; species Lithobates pipiens. The sequence continues at coordinate 50,688,447 of NW_027507789.1, read as the reverse complement.
ATTCAATTTTCTTTCCATCCACCACTGGTGGATGGAAAGAAAATTTCTGGATTCCTCCATCAACACAGTCAATGTTGATAGGGGAATGCCTCCCGCAACACTATTGTGTTCTGCCAACAGTGGTGGGGCATGGGTTGCCTTGGCAGAGCACAATGATTACTGCCAGCCACTGACAGTAAACATATGTAAAAAATCCAACAGGCTGATTGTACCCGAGTGGATGGATCAACTTGGATAAAATCAACCTGCCCATACATGGATTGAATTTTGTCTGGTCCCTGCTGAATTTGGCCAAATTTCAATACCTGTATAGCTGGTTTAAGTAATCTATTGATTGCATTTTCCCTATTGTTAAAAAAAAAAAAAGAAATCCAACAGGTAGAGTGGGTGTTCCTTTTAATGGCCACAACTGATATAGAAGCCAAAGAAGTCTAAAGCAGAAATCTACACAAGAAACCATAAATTGCCTGAGGGACATACTCATATACTGTATGAGGTGCAACACACTCTATTGTAAAATCTACAAGGTAAAGATTTATTGGTAAATACAATTTCGACAGATCAACAGTGACATAATGCCATACAGTCAAGCAGATTGGTTAATATATACATATTGATTCAGTAGCCAGGTACAGTGTAAAGCCTCATACACATGATAGGACTTTGTACAAACTTTCCCTTGGATTTTTGTACAAAGGGCGTCGGCCCTGAACTTGTATTGCATACACACAGCAGGACTTTTTCAGCCAACTTTCACCAAATCATGTGGTTTTTCTGCTCTTTACCGCCACCTTTGGTCAACTTCTGTATTGTTTGATCTTTTGCATTGGTTCTGAGCATGCCTGTTTGTACTTTGTACAAAAGTCCTATGGTTTTCTGTATACACGATCAGACTTTGCTCCGTCGGACTTTTGTTGCCAGAAAGTTTGTCCATTCGCACAGCCAACAAAAGTCCGATAAAAACCAAAAAAGTTTGTCCGATGGAGCGTACACACAGTCGGATGTTGCTCCAAAACAGCTAATTTGCATGTTTGTTGTCAAAAAGTCTGATCGTGTGTATGGGCCTTTACAAAGATCAATCAATAATAGGTGTGCAATCCAAAAATATGGAACGCTTCACGAATTGGCATGTCATCGTCCTCTGTATAGTTCCAATTTTAGCATATGTGCTGCCGAAGAAGATTGGCAAGGAGGCCCCTGCGCAAGGATGACGCGCAAATTTGTGAAGCATTCCATATTTTTGGGTTACACAGATGCAAGTTCACACCTATTATTTATTGATTGATCTTTGTAACACTGTACATGGCTACAGAATTAATATGTATATATTGACCAATCTGCTTGACTATATGTCATTATGTCACTGTTGATCTGCCAAAATTGTATTTACCAATAAATCTTTACCTTGTTGCTCCTCATATAAAGTCCCATGGGCAATTTATGGTTTCTTGTGTATATTGAACGGGGATGGAGGGGCTTCACGGGGCACAACCAATAATATTTTGTTATAGTTGCAAAAGCAGAGATCTAACCATCAAATATAAATTTCAGGTGGACCAACCTTCTGAAGGTGCATTCCAGTCAAAATGTAAAATTTACTATTGATGTATTTCATAAGGTTTATAACTCCCTAGTTTTCCCTTTATTTTTTGTGCTTGGAATCCTTATATGTACCAAGTCAGAACTGTGCTAAAAAAAAAACACAAAGACCCCTTTCACACTATGGTGGTTTTCAGGAGCTTTAGTGCTAGAAATAGCCCCTGCTAAGCACCTGAAAACCGCCTCCCATTCGTTGCAGTGTGTCTTTTAACACTGGGGCAGTGCGCTTCTAAGACGTTACGAAAAGTCCTGCAAGCAGCATCTTTGGGGCGAGTTGGGAGCGCTCTATTTAGTACTCCCAAAACGGCCCTGCCCATTGCAATGATTGTGCAGCACTTCCAAAGCGCCTTAAAAACGATTTGAAAGCACCACAAAACTGGAGTTTTTAGCCCCTTTTCTTTGGATAAAAACCGCCCCGCTAGTGGCCGAAAAGCACTGCCAAAACAGTGGTAAATCGCTGCTAAAACGAGTAGCGCTTTAGAGATAAAGGTCGGCGCTGCCAGTGTGAAAGGGGTCTAATTTGCACTGGTCTCTCTGCAAAGGTCAAACATGCCACCTGCTCAATCAGATCTAGAGCTCTCCAATCGACAGCGAGCAAACTTTTCCACATAAGCTGTTGACTGCTTTACAAATCAAACAAATTTTAAAACTTCTTACCTTTTGTTTTAATTCACCTTTAACTGAAATTTAATTTTGGCTTTAGAGCTGCTTATTTTCCCTGCTGATGTTTTCCATATTGTATCTGCAGTTATCAGAATAATTTTGCTTCTAGTGCTTGCTTTTTAACCATATGAAACACAAGAACAGACTCATTGGGGTTAATGAACTGGAGAGTGCAAAATATGCTGTAGCTCTGCATAGAAACCAATCAGCTTACATTTTTTTTTTTTTTTAAAGCTTAATTGAATAATTTGAAATTGGAAGCTGATTGGCTACCATGCACATCTGCACCAGATTTTTCACTATCTAGTTTTAGTACTTTAACCCCATTGTCTTATATGCAAATCCCATTCCATACTGTGGTTCATTTACCATATTTGTCATATGATACATCCCTATCAGCACATTCCACCAATCTAGAGGGCTTTCCAAATTCCCTGTTCCGAAAACCCAACCAACCACACCTGGAGAAGTCCTATTTTGGTCTTGGCATGAAAAAAAACAAAAATTTTTGAGGCTGAGTAGATCAAGGGTTGACTAAAACAGTCTTGTAGCCTTTCAGGACCTGGAACTTGTTGCTGCTGAAGTTCACTTGAAGCTGTTTGAGACCAGGTTTGCAGGGAACCAATTCAAGTTCCACAATTGATGTTTCCTTTTTCTTCATGGTGCCCACACTGAAAAAGAAAACAAAGTCAGCATATGTAAATGATAAAACCACAATTACAATCACAGCCTGAATGCGTTCTGCCAGGCAAACTTACTCTTCTAGGACAATGTACCCCCTGGTCTATGACAAGGCACATTAAATAATATATGATGAATCCCTGTACTGCTCAAGTGAAGTAAAAATGTTGAAATGAGACAAACTGGTGAGAAAAAGCAGGCAAAATTTAAAAGGTAAACAGTAACATCCTCTGCTTACGGGGTTTTATTGACAGCAGCAGGAGCCAATGGCACCTGCTGCCTTAGCAAATCCTGTAAAAGCAGAGAGAGAGAAGAGAGCTGCTAATGATGGGCACCACGCTGGATTGAATGAGGACTCGGGTAAGTATTTAGGGGGGTGAGGGTGAAAACACTGGGCCATTTTTTACCTTAATACAGGGAAAGCATTAAGGTAAAAAAGTCATGTATTTAGAGCCACATGAAATCCTTAATCCAAATTTCTTGTGACTTTAAATAGTTCATTTGGATCAAGCTGGCCTTCACCAACTGATGTGCCCGCTGTGAGCGTTGTAAAAACTGTATGTAGAATCAGCCATTTAGAGGAAGCATAACATTTCATCAATGAATAGCAAGCTTCCTCTGATTGGCTGAAGTGAAGGTCATGATGTGCCCACCTCTCCACCTCAGCTAATCAGAGGAAGCCTTGTTCTCTTAAATTAAAAACAAGTCATTCTGTGAATGGCTAAGTAATTATGTTCAGCCATTGTAGATGACACCAGAGTTTCCCACTTTAGCTTTGTATGTTCACATTCTAAGTCCTGTATTTAACTATATAAACTCACTTTACTGTTATAAATACGTGTAAAATGCAAAACACCGGTGGGTGTAACAACATGTTCGCTTCCCCCTTCTTAGTGTATCCTTACTGTGGACGAGTGTGGGGTGTACCAAGATGGCGGCGACGGAATGTCACTTCCATAGTAAACTGCGATGGGTTGCTGAATATGTTGTTACACCACCGAGAGGACCCGATAGCCGCCGAGATACACAGGACTCTGTATCTCGGCGGCACCATTTTTAAACTTCAAGACTGCAATGACAAGGCTGCAAATGACACTGACAAGGCTGCAATGACACTGGACAAGGCTGCAGATGGATGGGAAAGGTTGCAGATGGACACTGACGAGGCTGCATTGATGGGCATTTAAATGTAAGTTTTTTCCTTAAACTTCCCTCCTAAAAGTTTTTTTCCTTAAAATTCCCTCCTAAACTTGGGGTGAGTGTTATACGCCGGCGCATGTTATACGCTAATAAATACGGTAATGTATAGAAGGTAGGGCCCGAAAGTGACACAAGCCCAGGGGCCTCCACCACCCTAAGTCCTGCCCTGGTTATAGTCAATATGTAGAGCACTACAGTGGGATGAAGATTGCTCCCTAGAACTCAGCAGTGAATGTTCTGATGTACCAGGGCACAATGACAGGCAATGTGCTTATCTCATAATTAATAACTTAATTAGCGTAATTTGTTTTCACAGACACTTTTTCAGGCTACATTGTCACACAAAGAAATTTGACCCTCATAATTTTACATAGCTTGATCCATAATGGTCCTTTTCTTTTTATTTGCTATCACACACATTCTATAGCCATTATCTCTGTGAAGTTGATGTTTGTGCAGTTACTTACAGTAATTTAAGCTGAGTCTTCATCAGACCACTGCCCTCGATTACCAGTAGACAGTCCTTTATATCATCATTGAGGGGATTGGAGAACATCAGACGTACCTTGCATGGTTTGTTCACTACAGGAGATCCCAGGAACTGCATGTAATAAAAGGTAACAAATACAGCAGAATTATTTTATTTCTTTCCAGTATATCTTAAGCACTGATATATTTTTCAGTACTTTACAAATATATAGGGTAGTCTATATCAGTCCCTATGACCTAAAGGAGCTCACAGTCTAAGCCTTTGTGCTCACGGTCGGACATTCAGACGGAAAATGTCTGATCGGACCGTGTTGTCGGATAATCCGACCGTGTGTGGGCTCTATCTGACTGTTTCCATCGGAATATCCGACGGACAAAGTTTTAGAGCTGGGCTATAAAACTTTCCGACAACATGATCCGATCGGACTTTGTCCGATTGTGTGTAGAGAATTCCGATCGGACAAAGTGCCACGCATGCTCAGATCAAATTCCTAGACCAAAGCTATTGGCTACTAGCCTGAACGTAGTCCCGTCGTAACGAAATAACGTCATCACGTTACGTACGAACGGATTTTCCGACAACTTTGTCCGACCGTGTGTATGCAACACCAGTTTCGGACAAAATCCATCGGACAAAATCCGATGGATTTTGTTGTCGGAATGTCCGACCGTGAGTACAAGGGCTTACACCCTTGCCACACCCATATGCACAATATAGAGCAATTGGGTAGGATGCTGTGTTTATATTTCCTCTGGCTGCTCCTGGATTTCCTCCAAGTATGTGAGTATGGATGTGGTGCGTATGTTACATTTTAAAGGCTAAGGCAAGCCATAGACAGAGTGAATTTCTTTTCTGCAACACAGACAGTGTTGATGGGGGGACACAGTGTATTTTGCTGGAAAGGTTTTCCACCTTTTCACTGTATGTAATATAAAAATCTGCAGCTTTTCCATTAATGCTGGGAGTGAGTGTCCAACAGTTTATTACATTGTAGCAACAATGCAGGAGATGGGGATTGCTAACTGGAAGTTTATTGGCTAGACCTCAGATGAGGGTAGTGCTGGGGGGGGGGGGGGGGGCTTTGGGCAAACTGTCCCACAATACAATTGTTAAGTGCTTTACAAAGTTGCACCATTTTTGATATCTACTGGGGTCCCTTGAAGCCATAGGAGATTTTATGGATAAGGTGAATTTTGCCTTTACACTGATTTTGGAGACTGGTATGAATAGTTGTATTTTCTATACTAAAGATTCAATGGTATACTGTGCCTTGAAAAAAGTATTAAAACCCCTTGAAATTTTCCACATTTTGTCATTTTACAAACAAAAAAGTAAATGTATTTTATTGGGATTTTATGTGATAGACCAACACAAAGTGGCACATAATTGTGTAAATGATAAATGGTTTTCAAAGTTTTTTACAAATAAATAGCTGAAAAGTGTGGCGTGCATTTGTATTTAGTCCCCTTTACTCTAAGGCCGCGTACACACGCGGGGACTGTTCGCCCAACTTTGTCCGCCAAACAGTTTCAGCGGACAGTCCGCTCAAAATTAGCATGGACGGACTTGCCCACACACGACGAACGAACAGTCCGCTGAAACCGTGCGCGATGACGTGAACGGCACGTACGACGGGACGAAAAATACGACGTCCTATACACTGCAATGCAAACTTCGGCGTGTAAATCCTTTCTGAGCATGCGCGGAACTTAGTTTGACGAACAAGCCTACACACGAGGGGACTGTTCGCTGAAACAGAGTTTCAGCGGACAGTTTTTCGGAATTTCCGAAAAACTTTGTTCAGCAGACTGTCCGCTGAAACTGTCCGCTGAAAGCCCACACACGAGCGGACTGTCCGCCGAAACACTGTTCAGCGGACAAAGTTGAGCGAACAGTCCCCGCGTGTGTACGTGGCCTGATACTCCTAACTAAAATGTAGTGTAACCAATTGCCTTCAGAAGTCACCAAATTAGTAAATAGAGTCCTGTGTGTAATTTAATCTCAGTATAAATGCAGCTGTTCTGTGAAGCCCTCAAAGGTTTGTTAGAGAACCTTAGTGAACAAACAGCATCCTGAAGGATAAGGAACACACCAGACAGGTCAGGGATAAAGTTGTGGAGAAGTTTATAGCAGGGTTAGGTTATAAAACAATATCCCAAGCTTTGAACATTTTATAGAGCACTGTTCAATCCATCATCCAAAAATGGAAAAAGAGTATGGCACAACTGTAAACCTACCAAGACATGGCTGTCCACCTAAACTGACAGGCTGGGCAAGGAGAGCATTAATTACAGAAGCAGCCAAGAGGCCCATGATAACTCTGAAAGAGCTGCAGAAATCCACAGCTCAGGTGGGGAATCTGTCCACAGGACAACTATTAGACACACACTCCACAAATCTGGCCTTTATGGAAGAGTGGCAATAAGAAAGCCATTGTTGAAAGAAAGCCATAAGAAGTCCTGTTTGCAGTTTGCAAGAAGTCATGGGCAGGACACAGCAAACATGTGAAAGAAGGTGCTCTGGTCAGAGGAGACCAAAATTTGAATTTTTTGGCCTAAAAGCAAAACATTATGTGTGACGGAAAATTAACACTGCACATCACCCTGAACACACCATCCCCAGTGTGAAACATGGTGGTCATGGCATCATGTTGTAGAGATGCTTTGCTTCAGCAGTGACAGGGAAGCTCATCAGAGTTGATGGGAAGATGGATGGAGCCAAATGCAGGGCAATCTTAGAAGAAAACCTGTTAGTCTCCAAAAGACTTGAGACTGGGGTGGAGGTTCACCTTCCAGCAGGACAACGACCCGAAACATACAGCCAGAGCTACAATGGAATGGTTTCGATCAAAGCATATTCATGTGTTAGAATGGCCCAGTCAATGGCCAGACCTAAATCCAATTGAGAATCTGTGGCAAGACTTGAAAATTGATGTTCACAGATGCTCTCCATCCAATCTGACAGAGCTTAAGTCATTTTGCAAAGAAGAATGGACAAAAATTTTCACTCTCTAGATATGCAGAGCTGGTAGAGACATACCCAAAAAGACTTACAGGTGTAATTGCAGCGAAAAGTGGTTCTACAAAGTATTGAATACAAATGCATGCCACACTTTTCAGATATTTATTTGTAAAAAAAATTTAAAATAATTTATCATTTTCCTTCCACTTCACAATTATGTGCCACTTTGTGTTGGTCTATCACATAAAATCCCAATAAAATACATTAAAATGTTTGGTTGTACTTGTAACAGGACAAAATATGGAAAATTTCAAGAGGTATGAATACTTTTTTAAGGCACTGTAAATGAGCAAAATTATGGAAAATCTGCTTAATTTTTTATTCTGTGGACTACATTGTTCTTTCTGATGAATATACATACAGTTTGCATAGCAATATTAGTAAATTGTTAAAAAAGTGGTCAAAAAGACCACTACTGAATCTGTCAACATGCCACCCACAAACAGCAATGGAGTGTGGGCTCTCTGTCCCCTGGGAAGCGCCTGGTCAACCAGTGGGATCCATGCACTAGGTCTTTCTATAAAGGACAATGGCCATCTCTGTCCGAAGTTTGGCACATGCATTCAGAATGTTCATTTTTTTATAAACAGGGTTCAATAAATATGTGATGGTTTCAAAGGGCACTAGGTGCCAGAGATGATATTAACACTGCTTTTCTCTGGGCATGATGCAGAAGAGAGGGCTTGGTTTTTTCGAAATCTGTGGCCTTTATGCCACTGAGATGGTAAATTAGGAGTGTTGAGGAATGGGATAAATAAGTACATTATATTAAAAGTTACATGATTCTTTTAGTGCCTGGGTATATAGATTTATCTTACATTGATTGCGATTTGTGGAACAGCCAGGGTGATATCTTTCTTCACGAGAAGTTTCTCCCAGGTCACATTCTGCTCGCCAACAGCTGTCACTCTTACCAAGTTGTTATCATCAAGATACTTTCCATATTGTGAATATGGGATTTGTAAAAAGACCCATTTCTCTGCCAATACAGTAGGTAAAGATTTTAATAGTTATTCATACATTCATATACGCAGTATATATTTCAATTACTTATATATTTTTATTTAAATTGATTCACAGTCTTATATCCCAATAGTTCTTTATTTGGCTACGGGCGCAATGTGTATTCTGTATTTTATTCTATTGTGTTTTTGTATGCAATGCAACTATAGCATAGTCTTAGCCCTTGTACACACGGTCGGAGATTCCGACGGAATGTTTCCTATCGGACCGTTTTGTCGGATATTCCGACTGTGTGTGGTCTGCATCGGATTGTTTCCGTCGGAATATCTGACGGACCAAGTTTTCCAACTTGCCGGTAAAATTTTCCGACAAAATGCTCCTATCGGATATACTTCGATCATGTGTAGCCTACTCCGACGAACAAAGTGCCACGCATGCTCAGATCAAATTCCTAGACCAAAGCTATTGGCTACTAGGCTGAACGTAGTCCCGTCGTAACGAAATAACTTAATCACGTTTTGTACAATCGGATTTTCCGACAACTTAGTCCGACCGTGTGCATGCAACATCACTTCCAGACCTCTTCCGGAATTAATCCGTTGTAATTACTCCGATGGATTTGGTTGTCGGAATCTCCGACCGTGTGTACAAGGGCTAAGACTGGGATCGGCAACCCATAGATTGATATCTAATGGTTGACCATGGGCAGCCGACATATAGATTGTGAACATGGATTGCCAATTCTGCCCCCCCCCCAGCCACCGCCGCTCTCATTAGCAGAGCGAAGAGAGAGAGAGAGACAGAACAGCACCGTATGAAGGACAGGAGCTGCTTCAGTTAATCTTTCAAGTTAACCAGCAGTCCTAGCAACCAATCACCAGCTTGTTAATATGAAAAGTTAACAATGGCAGATCCTGCTCCCACCCTCATCCAATACTATGCTGTCTCTCACTCTCTGCTCTGTTGTACAGCCCTTTTAGATAGGGCAGTGCTACCTACATTGCATTGTGTAAGGGGATTGATTTGAAAAAAAGCACTGCTTTGAGGGAGCACAGGGGCAGAGGACACTACTGTGGGGGTAGGTTCCAAGGACACTGCTTTGGGGGGGCAGAGGACCTTGTTTTGGGGGGCAGAGGACACTACTCTGGGGGGAGGAGAGTGTCAGAGGATACTGCTTTGGGTGGGGGGGCAGAGGACACTGCTTTGGAGGGCAGAGAACACTAGATTGGGGGCCAGAGGAAACTCCTTTGGGGTGACAGAGTACATTACCTGGGGGGGGGGGGGTGATGTGAAGGGGGTCAAGGACACTACTGCAAAGGGGGCAGAGGATTACTATGGGGGAATGATTTGAAGGGGGGCAGAGGACACTATTGTAGTGGGGAGTGTGATGTGAAGGGGGCAGAGGACACTACTGTAGGGGGGCGGGTCTTGTGAAGGGGGGCATAGGATACTACTGTGTGTTCTTAATGCCATCTTTTTTGCCATCTCCCGGTAGGTTTTTTTTTTCTTTAAATGGCTCTGCCCCTCTGAGGATCCTTGATTTCCTCCATGTTGTCCAGGTAGACCTCAATCTCTGAAAAGGTTGCCTACCCCTGGTCTAACCTGTTATCAGTATAAACAGAAAAGTCAGTGCCTACTACCCATATGACACATATATGGCAGGACTCCCAGGTGCTCAATCCACAGTCACTGGCTGAGTAAAGTAATATGGGAAAAATGATCCGTATCCCAGTTATTGCTCTTAAAATTTCTTAATTTTAATGAAAAGTTACAGTAAACAAACGCAGATGAAGTCAGTTGACGCGTTTCAGCCTATAAGGCCTTAGTCATAACCATGGTTTACTGTGGCTTTTCAATGAAATGAAGAAATTGTAAGAGCAACACCCGGCATGCGGATCATTTTTCCCACTAATCTGTTATTCCCAGATTTTTTGGACAAGAAGTTATTTTACTACTTTACAATTTTACAGCTAAACTACAGCCTTATGTCAAAACCCTTTATGTAGTCACTTTTTTTTTTTAACAAAATGGGCATCCAGCTAGTCTAAGAAAAGGAAAAAAGCCTCAGGCTGCAATACTCACCTCCAGTTTGTCAGGGCCTTCTTTAATATTTATTGGGCAATACATTTCTTGACACCCCCCCCCCATGCAATTTCGCTCTCCACCTGCTCTGAGACATACAATAAATAGCAGCTAGACTCAAAATCTGTTTACTGAATCAGATCAGGCAGCTATTGCGCTTGGTTGCCGGAGGTTACAGTGCATCATTACCGCTCACTAACTGGTTGCTAGAGGTTACAGCACACATTACAGCTCACTGATTAGTTGCTAGAGGTTACTACACATGATTTCTGCCTGTTGATTGGTTGCTAGAGATTACTGACCTCAGGGCGGCATGATATACATATCAATGATTATATGACCTCAGGGGGGCATGATATACATATCAATGGTTATATGACCTCAGGGGGGCATAATATACATATCAATGCCGCTGACCACTGCTATTTACATATGAATGCCACTGTTATTTACATATGAATGCCGGTAATTTACATGTCTGCAGGTGAGTCATCCGTACACAGCAATAGGGCAGAGCTGGGCAGCATTAGTAGTAGCACTTCACACTGGGATATCAGGACACAGCAAGGGACTAAAACCTCAAGGGACGAGGGAATTTAAACCAGGATATTTGGCAAGTATGAGGCAGCTGCTTTGGGCCCCCCAACAATGACAGGGCCCAGAGCAGCTGCCCCTTTTGCCCTGCCTTAAAACCGGCCCTGCCCAACAGTACTTCTTTTTGCCACAAGACATCCTCAGTCTTCCAGATTAAATAGTGTCCAACTTCACTCAATTTTACTTAACAGCCGAGGAGATACTGGGAATGTAGACAATCAAGGGACCAACCCCTGAGGGTACATCACCACTATGCCTTTCATTCATGATGCATTGATGAAGAGAGCAATGCTGATGTTATCACTTCGGCACCACTCTCTGAAACATCAGTGGACTGCTCAGGGCTGAAGAAGAGGCAAATAAGAACAGGATCCATTGTGTTATGTTACAGGCCCGAACACATCTGGAAAAGGTAAGTATGAAAAAAAAAACAAAGCTAAAACTATTGATGGGGCTGGGGTTGATCAACTAATGAAAGTAATTGCCTCTATAATGGAACTCTGACTGGGAAAGGTCAGTATTTTTGGTCAATTATGCACATGTGCTAACAGAAGAAAGAAGAGAATGATGACCCATCAGTCTGCTGCTGGTCCCTCAATGTCCTGTCACAGGCTTTGCACAGGGATGTGACACGGCAGTATTGCTTAATGGCAGATATTGCAAGCCATCAAGTTGGCTGTGCTTTCTGCCAAAATGAAACTGACTTGCATGAGAAAATTACAAATCCATTAGAAGGAATTACATTTCCTGTATACGTATTTCAAACTTTAAGCCCTTGTACACACGGTCGGACATTCTGACAACCAAATCCGTTGAATTTTGTCCAACGGATTTTGGCTGAAACTGTTGCATACACACAGTCGGACAAAGTTGTCGGAAAATCCGATTGTACATAACGTGATGACGTTATTTTGTTACGATGGGACTACGTTCAGGCTAGTAGCCAATAGCTTTGGTCTAGGAATTTGTTCTGAGCATGCGTGGCACTTTGTCCGTCGGAGTAGGCTACACATGATCAGAGTATGTCCGATAGGAGCATATTGTCGGAAAATTTTATAGACAAGTTGGAAAACTTGGTCCATTGGATATTCTGACGGAAACAGTCCGATGGAGACCACACACAGTCAGATCATCCAAAAATACGGTCCGATCGGACACATTCCGTCAGAATCTCCGACCGTGTGTACAAGGGCTAAGAATTGGGGTTGGGTCTATGTTTCAAGTAGTAGCTTCTATTTTTATTTGTACATCATTTTCTGATACTCTGACACGTTTGATGTGCATTGTTTTATATCTCTCATGAAAACTGTCATTGATAAGTATGTAAATCATACACATTACCTTCACTCGGCTCAAGCTCAATGTACATGGATTCCTTCCAGAACTGGTGTCCAGGTTTGCCTGTGTGCTTAATAGCCTGTGCACTAAAACACAGTTTAAGGGTCTTGGCAACAGAACGCAAGTTACCAGATAGTAAGGCTAAGTTTATTGCTTGTCCCAGCTGTGGAGACTCCACCAATTTAAACCTCAGATTCAGTTTAGCGTCTTGCAATGGGCGATTCAGCTGTTCATATTCATGGATAGATCCATTCTGAGATTCTTGTTCAGGGAAAACATCATTAACAGTGAAGCCATTGGTATGGTTTTGGTGTACATCACCATTGGAGAGCATCCTAGTGTTTGTCTTTTGTAGTCTTTTCATTGCTTTCAGATACATTTTTCTTTCTTCGATGGTTCCTTGACAAATGACAAACAAATCTTTATGCAATAAAACAGATATTAAAAGATGATCATACTTGCAGACTTATCCCTAACACACGTTGCCTGTTAATTGTCCACTGCAGGAACTTCATAAAAGGAAAAAATCAAAAGGTTTTGGTTAAATTTCATTTTTTTAAGTGTATACATTTTTAGTTTCCTTTACTATTTATTATATATGAATCCAAAATGTTCTCTGACTAGACAAGATAGAGACTGTGACATCAATGCCCCACCTCTCCACCTCATTCAATAAGAAAATGCTTTGCGGCAGGGCGGTCACTCGGCATGCATAAACTAATTGAGAGCAGAGTAGTGGCAGTGCCAACTACAATAATTTTTCAGCATCTGCATAAGTCCCATAGGTATGGCACATACATACTTACGTAGCGGTACTGCCCAGCACGCCATTCACCTCTCAGACTTTCAGAGACATAGAACAGTCCATATGCATTTTCTTTTTTGTTTTATTGGGGGGATTGAACTTGGATGGGGTAAGGGAAATATGGGATGCCCAGTAGAATTGGTAGCACTTGCTTGGGACAACTATATACAGTGCAGTATATACACTCCATTTCTCCTCCCGCACATCACTTCCTCTCTAATCTTCAGATCTTTCTCCTCTAGCACATTGCTTCCTCTCTAATCTTCAGGCACAGCTAGCACAAAGTGGCTAGGCCTGACACTGGCTCAGCCAGGCATTTAGCAATTGCAGATAGGAACCGTGGGCCCCTATAGTGTAGCAAAATAGAAAGTCTCTGGTGCTGGCTGTCCTAAACTTGGCTACTAAGCCAAGTAAGCCATCTTCAGGCCCTGCCAAGCCACCTTTCTGTAGCTGCCTCTCTCCACTGCCCCTTTCACCACAGTCCACAACTCTGCACCCATCTCAGACTGCAAGCTCCCAGTCCTCTCAGGCGTGCCAGCCCAGTCCTCCAGACTGTGTCTCACTTACTCTCCCGGCTGCGACCAGATGTTCTCCCTGGAGTCTCATAGTAGTGCTCTCTCCCACTGTCCTTGCTCTCTATTGTGCCTCCAGTCCAGGACCTCTTCATGCATTCTTGAAGGTGGACCAAACTGCACCCATGCCCAGACCCAAGGTCACCCCCCCAGACTGGGGAGCTCCTTCCAAGGCCCCAACAGCCCCCCACACTCCCTCACTCCAGCTCTTCCACCTGACAACTCCTCCTCAGCTGGGCTGACCCTGGGTATTTAGGAAAGCCTACCCCCTGCCAATCCAAGTTGGTGATTGGTCAATGCTCGTTAGAATACCCCAGATAGAGCCACCTCTCCTCTCCTCCTCTCTTTCCAGAATCTTCTGGAAAGAAGAGGGAGGTCTTGGTGATACTGCTTGCGAGTGATACCAGCTGCGGCCCTGAGCCACTCCCAGCAACAAAACAGACAGGCCTGACATCAAGCCTGACCAGACTAATGTACCTGTCCACAAAAAATCCTACCTCTAGCACATACCTACCTACCTAGAGGGTCAGTGGCAGTTGGTGCTCAAACTTCTTTTGGGGGCACAAACAAACTGAAAAATTAAACTGTTAGTAATGCAGGACTGTAAATAGCCATTTATCAGGTGATTATGTATCATTACTGCTAGATAAAACTGTGCCCATCATATGCAGCCTCACTATGCACATCAAATGCAGCATCACATCACTGTGCCCATCAATTTTAGCCTCAATGTGCCCACCAATTGCAGCATCACTGTGCCCATCAATTGCAGCCTTACTGTGCCCATCATATGCAGCCTCACTGTAACCATCACAGTAGGCCAATCACATCCACATTTCAAGTAAAATAAAATAAAACCACTTAACACTTAAGGTGTCCTCATCAGAGCCCTCTTTTACATCAGATGTCCCAATCTGATGTAAAAGACATGGGGCTCTGCCAGCCCCCCCCCCTTCCCCTTCTCGCAGCAGCTCTATGAATGGCCTCCTGGGATACATGACAAGATTATCCCAGGGGGGCTGCTGAAGAATTACATGTAATTTAAGCCTAGGCTAGAATGGTGAAGGGGGGCTCAATAAAATAACTCCCCCACCAAAAGAAAAATGTTGGCTATTATGATTATGGTGGAGAGTGGACCCCAAGTCAAGCCACAAAGCAAAGTTTCACTTTAACTATCTGAAGTTCAGGTTTAAATTTTATATGCGACTTTATGCAGTTTATTATTACCATGATCTTGAGAAATCTTGGATTTACCTTCATCATATTTATAGCTGTCGGTGATGTCTTCTCGTTCGTCCGCTCCAGCACACTTTGTGCTAATTTGATTTCCAATCAAATGTGGATCACAAAAATGCTTTTCTTTTTTTGTCCCATATAATGTCCACGACACACAATCTGCGTTCACCATGGAGAAGACAAATGGGGAATCATAGTTCAGGTGGACCTCCCCTTCTCTTATGGCTTTCACAGAGGTAGGGCCACAGCAATAAATACCTAAAGGAACATAAAAGGTTTATGTTGAGAAGCATAGTTAGCATGTAAGTGGTACCAAACAATTGCAATATGTGTTCTTCATACCATCACTTGTCTCCTGCGGGGTTGGATCTAGAACTTGCCATCCTCCATAGCCTGGAGGCAAGTCTCTTCTTGCCATCCAGCACTCACACCACACATGGAAGTTCCTAGGTTAAAAAGCAATCTTATAATTTCGACAAGAAATATCAGTTGCACTAGGCGTAACTGATCCAAGTGTGCAACAGACAAAAAATTTCTTGCACACTAGCTGCTATTATATAAAAAGAAAATTCTGAAGATATTCAAGGAAAATATAATATCAAATATCGTGTGGAGATATCGGGCTGATTGATTCTTGTGGTGAGTGCATTACCAAAGGGGATATTCATGCACGTGGTGTATCGGTGATGGTTATCAGGATCTTAGTGATTTTCTCTATGGTTCTGGGGGGATGCGGATCACCCTATATACTTCATGGACTATTCTATGGACTTTATTTTTTCTTAATTTACTGACTAATGTCTGTGTAATGTACAATTTATTGTTCATTAAATGTCAATTACTGCACTGAATACTTTTGGGTATTTTAAGTGCTGTTAATGCTGGGATTGTATTTATATTTTCCTTGCATATCTTCACAATCTTATAATTCCAGTTTAAGGTCAAATGTTTTTGTCTTTTCAAAGGCCATAAGACTGAAGATCGAACTCCTCAATCGAATTAAAGTCTAATTGAAGTCATGATGTACAGTATATCATTATGCAGTCACACTCCCTTAGCAGCATTGTCGATTGGAGCATTGTGTGGGGAGGCACTGAAGATCCGTACCAGTCTGTTTGGTGTGAGAGGAGCAGCCTGGCTCTCTAGTGTGCTGCCGGACAGTTTGATATTGTTGTAAAGCTTTCACTCAAAATAATAATAGAAAGCTGACATTCTTTACTTGTTATACAGACCAACTGAATAACAATTAAAAATGTCTTACATTCGACTTTAACCACTTACCGCTCATAGGATGTACCTGTATATCCTTGAGTTTCACTGGGTATACTGTTGCCATGTCTGCAGCTACAGTTTCTTTTTTTTTTCAGCTGGCGATGCTGAATAAAGTAAAAGCAATCCAAGCGGCTACACAGCTCACACCGCGGAGCCTGAGACTGAAGATGGCAGTTTCGATGGCTTATCATAGAAATGACCGAGGACTGGAACTTCCCCTATCATCTCTATGGACTATGCCAGGGGTAGGCAACCTGGGACCCTTGACCTGTTGTGGAACTACATTTCCCATGAGGCACTGCAAGGCTGGAAGTTACAATTACTCCCAAATGCATGATGGGAGTTGTAGTTCTGCAACAGCTGGAGGTCCCCGGGTTGACTACCCCTGGTCTATGTGAACATTCCTGGACTAGGGTATGTAGGGTCCACTATTTAAAGCATTTGAACAGACTTTGTCCTGTCCATTAGACTTAGTGCACTATATACAGCACATGATAACCAAGGCTCATTGTTTTCCTAAAAACCTCACTTTCTTCCTTGCCTAACTTCATTAGAGTAGGCAAAATCCTCACTTACTTCCTTGCCTAACTTTATTAGAGTAGGCAAAATCAATTCATGATAAGAACAGCCACATCAAAGGGAAAGGAAGCAACATTTACACAAGGCTCCACATATATAAATTCCTAAATGGCGTAAGCTTCCCCTATTAGTGGTGGGAAGAGTGAATCTAATAAAAATGGTATGGGCACCACAACTTTTATATGTGTTCCATAATTCACCTATGTGGATTTCGAATAAATTGTTCAAATGCATGGATTCTCTAATGAAAGATCTAATATGGAAGAAAAAGAAGGCTAGATTTAGTTTAACCACCCTACAATATGGGAAGGATCAGGGCGGACTGCCCATACCGCACCCTTAAATTTTTCATAGCCTCACAAATTCAACAACGTGCGGAGTGGGGATGGTACACAGATGGCATCAACGGTTCCCACAGGGAAACAATGGATCACTTATGTTAATTCTCTTCTTCTTAGGGAGCGTCTAGCCTATAGCCGCAAGAAGGCTGTAAGAAAATTCAATCTCATTTGGCAACCATGGCTGAACGATCCTAGCCTTGCCCCTCCATGGGGGATGGGGGGAGAGAGAGGGAAAGAGGTAGTTAGTGTTTTAGTTGAAAAATCACAATATTTGTAATGCCTTCAGTCAGTGCTCATGTTCTATGGATGCCTGATACAATCTGTTCTATATGTGTTGTCTTCCTTCAAATGCTGCAATCATTGTATGCATTGAAATAACAATTTATCAATAAAAAAGTTTTGATTTAAAAAAAAGATTCCTGAATGGCATGTGCACTTCTATGATGTCTTACCAGATGCTGTCATGAGTTTCCCGAGGAAGCTTTTTGCCACTTGAATCATAATATTCATCAATAATAAGATTACTGTTGGTATCGTGAGCAGAATTGAAGTTGGTTACAACCCGACTTGGAATTCCTAAACATCTCATCACTGGAAAAAAAAAACAAGAGAACAGCTAAGGTACTGCAAACATATGTCTAGTGCCCTTGAATATCAGTAGGTGCTTGTCTATAAATACCTTGATAGTGATGATGATGTAATTTATATTGCTAGACATTGTATATATTTTATGATATTGGAAATTATTTTTGAACACAAGTTGTTGACTGGACAGCTAAGATTGTCCATTGTCCATGGATTGAAGGACAGAGAACGTTATTCCTTTCTAGTACCACAGTGGAGTTAAAACAAATGTTTGTAGGAGTTTAATGATTCTTTGTTCAAAAGTGTTATGCCGTGTACACACGGCCGGACTTTTCGACAGCAAAGGTCTGACAGAACGAATCCGTCAGACAGTTCGACCGTGTGTGGGCTTCATCTGACCTTTGCTGTAGAAAAATCAGACGCACTTTATATTTAAAACGTATTTCAAATCTTTCCGACGGACTCCAGTCCAGTAAAAAAAAATCAGTTCGTCTGTATGCTAGTCTGACGGACAAAAAACAATGCTGGGGCAGCTATTGGCTACTGGCTATGAACTTCCTTATTCTAGTCCGGTCGTACATCATCACCTCGAATCCATTGAACTTTGGTGTGATTGTGTGTGGCCAAGTCCATTCGTTTGGAAAGTCCATCGGAAGTGCGCCAAAAGACCTAGTCTGCCGGAAAGTCCGGCCGTGTGTACACGGCATTACTGTAAAGTGGAACGCCAATATTCATTTTGGATAGAAATGGAACCTGTATTAGGTTTTTACTGTGGTCATCTGGGAGGGATGTGAGGAGAGATTGTTTCATCAGTGTATACTATATTAGAGATATTGGCGATACATACATCAGTAAAACACTTTTTTGTAATGGAAAAGGGAAGTGTTAAAACAGTGGTTCAAAAACTGCAACCCTACACTTGCCTTTAACTGGCCCTTGGGGACTATACCTTGGGGACAGTAATGATGGAGCACTTTTCCACCTAATGACGCCAACGATGAGGCACAATTCCTGCTTCTAACATCAACAATGGAGTACTATTTCTTCCACTGACGCCAACAATGGAGTACTATTTCTTCCACTGATACTACAACGATGAGGCACTATTCCTCCCACTAACACCAACGATGGAGTATTATTTCTCCCACTGACATTAACGACATTGCATTATTCCTCCCACTGACACCAACGAATGGGCATTTCTTCCCACAGGTGCTAAGCCATTTCTTTTACTCCAGCTGACCACTGTCTGACTCCCCTAGAATCTGAAGGATGTTGAACTTGCCCTTTTGTTTAAAAGTTTGAAGATTGTCAAATTCGAACCTCCCATCAGGTTTTTATTGCTGTCTATGTTTATGCTAGGGGAATGTGCCCTGTTTCATGGACTGCTGTCTGTGTGATTGAAAATTAGGAAGAATGTCCCCAGTGGGGTCAAAGACAGTAATCAAAACCTGACAAAGTTTTAACCCCTCTCCAATAAAGTAAAAATTGTTTTACTGATGTCTGTGTCCCTTTTGGATGGACTTTCCCCAATATCTTACAACGGAGACCACTGTAAATAAAATAGGGATTCTAGCTATTTCCTGCTCTATCCAAAAATTTTGGGTTACTATAGTAAGGAGTATGCCTTTAGATCGGGATGGTTACGGTATGTCAGAAATGTTACATGGGATGATTTTGCAAGCAGTACAAAGTAGAATGAGCCCAGAAGGAAGCTGTCACTCAAGCCCAATCAACTGTGGCCACTGGCCAGGGCATTCCCTACACCATATCTATACCTGTACAAAGGGCTGGGGATGATTGTGACATTATTGACAGATCTAGACTAAATCCAAGCTCATCCTTACTTATGATATTTAGGGAATGAAGGACATCCATGTGGGAAGAAAAAAGAACTTGCAAACATGGAATTGTTGAAAAATGTTAGTGTGTTTTTTCTTCATAGAAAAGAAGGTCACCCTCTTGGAAAAAGACTGTTGTGGTTTTTGGAATTGACCCTCTAAAAAATAGACTGCTGTGGTTTTTGTGATTTAAAAAAATGATACCCAGTTTGTTTGAGTTTCAATTTTAGCCTATTTATGAGCAGTTTTTACTTGACCAAGCTTTTCATTTCTTCACCTAGAATCTGGTAATGAAGTTATCTCCCACTGAAGATCTCCCACTGATCGCCTTCTTACATTAGGTGTCTGAAAGCCCCATAGCTTGTGATATCCTTGAAGTGGAACTTCATTCTCTCAGTCAACATTGACTATTTTGAATCCTTATGCTGTTACTAAATTCATAGGAAGATATATTATATTTACTTTTTTTTTTTTACATTTTATTTTACATTTTTTCAGTTACTTCCTGGTTTCCAGGCCTGGGCAAATGATGTCATACACCCCAGGAGTCGTCAGGAGGGGGAGGATGGTTTTCTTAGCTAAGCATGCCCTTCTGCCTACATGCCTGAGCTAAGGGGAGATAGATTCAAGGAAGTAAATGCTAAATGAATCATCTGCCCTTACTCAAGATGGCCACTGCCAGATATGCTATGGGGATGTTTGATTGCTCAGCAAAATAAAGCATGGCGACATAGATGGATGGGTGAGTTTGCTTTGAATAATACAAAAAAATTAAATCGAGTTTTTGGTTTGTAGTGCTCAGATGCAGTGAAGTTCTGCTATAAATGTAATACTATAAATGTATTGCTATAAATGTATGTATGTATGTATGTATGTATGTATGTATATATTGGCATAAATGTAAAAGCCAATTTGTTTTATGAATATAGAGTACAGCTCCGTTACCTGTGCACATGACTGCCGCAAAGACCCAGCACTGACCATATTTGACTGGGTGGCAGTCGGCTTTATACCATTGTCTTAAAATGGCAATACTCCCATTCCATGAGGAAGGATTGGTACCATTTTCGTAATCCTCACTCCAGTTTCCTTGAAGTACTCCATTATCATCATTAGAGTTAATCTAAATATTAGAAAAACAAGAGTCATTGCAAAACAGTAAAGAATATACCAGACACAATCTGAAACAAGTACATAAATAGTGCATATTTGCTGAACACATTTTATATAGGTTAATACATTTTGTATTAATCTTTTGAAGCATTAACAGCTTTGGAGTATAAACAGCTTCTGAGCCACATTGGGGTATCAGAATCAACTTTCCAAAGGTATCTCGGGGTATCTCCCTTCCACTGAAAGGGTTTAGTGCTAGTTGATTTGCAAGAAGCACAATACTAAGGGCTCTTTCACATGAGCAGCCAGAGGATGGTAAACACATGTGGCTGAGCCAGGATTTAACCACCCCTCGACTGCCCAGCTAAATTCTACTATTGATTCCAGATGGGCTTTACACATGAGTTGGCCATGGTAATTTTAACTTGGCTTGCAAAGTTTGACAGGTGGCACTGCCTGTCAAAGGGGCCTATTAAGGTCAACGGGATTGTTCTGACACTGTGAGCCAAATGCTTGGCTTGCAGTTGCAATGCGGTATTTTAATAAAAATCCCCTTTGACATTCAGGAGGTGGCTTGATTGTCCTCATAAACACCTAGCAGCCGCTGCTCTACTGCCTTCTGAATAGCGATCGACCACAGAGCACTTTTCACAGGGTGGTAGACACTGCTGCCCATGTGAAAGCGCCCATACCATTTTCTTTGCTCCCCCAGCAGCCATCACTTATTTCCAAGGCTCCCGGGATGTAGGAGAGCCTGGGATGTGGGAAAGTGGTCCTTCATTGTATGTGATGATGTCAAAGAGCTGTGACTGGTTGAGCAACAGAGGAGTGGCTTCAGAGGACAGGTCGTCTGGAGAAAAGAAAATCTGCAGAAGCAAGGGATAGTATAAGTATTGTACCTTATCCTTTACCCCTGAACCAAACAAACATTAAAACCTACCGTATGCACCGTGGAGGAAGCAGGGGTTGCGTGGCACTGCGAGGTGAAATGTTAGCAATACCTGAAGTTTGGCTTTAAGTGTCCACTGAAAAATGCTATGTCAGTTATACAGTATCTCACAAAAGTGAGTACACCCCTCACATTTTTATAAATATTTTATTATATCTTTTCATGTGACAACATCAAAGAAATGACACTTTGCTACAATGTAAAGTAGTGAGGGTTATGCTTGTATAACAGTGTAAATCTGCCCTCTAAAAATAACGCAACACACAGCCATTAATGTCTAAACCACTGGCAACAAAAGTGAGTACACCCCTAAGTGAAAATGTCCAAATTGGGCCCAAAGAGTCAATATTTTGTGTGGCCACCATTATTTTCCAGCACTGTCTTAATCCTCTTGGGCATGGAGTTCACCAGAGCGTCACAGGTTGCCACTGGAGTCCCCTTCCACTCTTGATGACATCACAGAGGTGGTGGATGTTGGAGACCTTGCGCTCCTCCACCTTCTGTTTGAGGATGCCCCACAGATGCTCAATAGGGTTTAGGTCTGGAGACATGCTTGGCCAGTCCATCACCTTTATCCTCACCTTCTTTAGCAAAGCAGTGGCCTTCTTAGAGGTATGTTTGGGGTCATTATCATGTTGGAGTACTGCCCTGCATGGGATCATGCTCTGCTTCAGTATGTCACAGTACATGCTGCCATTCGTGGTTCTGTGGGATGACAGCCATGCAGACCAATTTGATGCAGTGTGGGGCGTATGGTCTTAGCACTGACAGGCTGACCCCCCCACCCCTTCAACCTCCGCAGCAATGCTGGATGCACTCATGCCTCTATTTCCCAAAGACAACCTATGGATATGACGCTGAGCACATGCACTCAACTTCTTTGATCGACCATGGCGAGGCCAGTTCTGAGTGGAACCTGTCCCGTTAAACCGATGTATGGTCTTGGCCACTGTGCTGCAGCTCTTTTTTAGGGTCTTGGCAATCTTCTTATAGCCTAAGCCATTTTCATGTAGAGCAACAATTCTTTTTTTTCAGATCCTCAGAGAGTTCTTTGCCATGAGGTGCCATGTTGAACTTCCAGTGACCAGTATGAGAGAGTGAGAGCAATAACACAAATTTAACACACCTGCTCCCCATTCACACCTGAGACCTTGTAACACCAATGAGTCACATGAAACCGGGGAGGGAAAATGGCTAATTGGGCCAAATTTTGAAATTTTCGCTTAGGGGTGTACTCACTTTTGTTGCCAGCAGTTTAGATATTAATGGCTGTGTCTTGAGTTATTGTGAGGGTACAGCAAATTTACACTGTTATACAAGCTGTACACTCACTACTACGTTGTAGCAAAGTGTAATTTCTTCAGTGTTGTCATATAGTAAAATATTTACAAAAAAGTGAGGGGTGTACTTACTTTTGTGAGATACTGTAAGTGGGGGGCTGGTAGGCTAAAGGGGCCTCTGACATTCTACATACTATATCTTGGACAGACAGACAGCAACATTTCCCTTCCATAGTCTTCAATTCTTTTCCTGTCCACCTGAGAGTTTTGGGCATTCCCACCAAAGTTTGCAACTTTTGTAAGTTACAGCATGTTGTGTTTTATTTCCAAGGTATACAATGAATTAAAAAATTAGAAAGAGCGAAGCTCACTAATAATAACCACAGCAGGTGTAGAGACCCTGCAACTCAAGGACGAAGATCCTAACTTCAGAGATATAAGACATTGTTAGGCATTTTTAACTATCTGGCATCTACACAAAACTGAAATATTTTAAATATTTAAAAAGTGTAAAGGATTAGAACCTCCTGCTGCATGGAAAAATCTCGTAATGCCAACCTTCCTGTCTATAAGTATACTTCTAATAAGGAGCCTTTTCCCTTTTCCGTGCAACCACTTCCATCACCGGGTGCAATGCCTGCTCACCCTAGGGGGATACCCCCTTGGGTCAAACAAAGCTCTCAATGTTCTAGGACAAGCCAGCCTGGAATAGCAATAAGACATTCACAGCGTTCTTCAATATAAAACCATCTGTTCTCTGGAGTGTCTTGGGAAGAGAAGGAAAAAAAACTTTAATCGTGCAACAATGTAAATGATTAAGGGCCGTGGATAAAGGGCATACAACAATTTCCCATTCACACGATCTATTGTCTTGTGTATTACATAAAATATTAATGTGTAAGGCAAATCAGGGAGACACTGCTCTCCTCCTCACCGCTACAGCCGTGTAGCTAAGACACCAGATTGTGACGTCAACGACTCTTTCCGACGTGTTGCGTCATTGATCATGTGACTTCTTCAAGGGATCCTAGAACATATTACTGATAGCTTTGTTTGACCCAAGGGGGTCGCCTCCTAAGGTGAGCAGGCATTGCACCTTGTGATGGAAGTGGTGGCACGGATCACATAATCAACCATTATATTCTGTGGAGGAGCACTTTATTAACACTCATTTTTTTCATATTACCAATTGTTGGAAATATGCACTATCAATTTTTTTATTTTTTTATTCACATTTCACTTTATGTACACTACATCATATAGAACAAGCGCACCTTTGCTCAAGAATTTTAATTCATTATATAATGTCACTGGTTAACAAACTTAAAATCAAAACAAACCAAATTACAGTGTTATAGATTACATATCGAAAAGGTTTTGGCTCTCTTTACTTACTGAAATTGTATACTCACCATGGCGCACACTACTCGACTTATGTATACTGCACTATTTCTACAAGATAAATCCTTAAAAGCATCTTTCAGGTAGTTTAAATTCTTGTCCAATAGCTTTAAGCTTATATCCAAGATGTCTTCTTCAAACTATAACGAAAGGTTGGCTTAATATTAGTATATGGGGCAACATCATATAATAAATATAAAATAATATTCTGAGAGCCAATGATGGCACCTGACCTACTGGTTTCCTTTTTTTTTTTTACATTTGCAAATTTACAATAGTTGACTCCCTTGTGCCTGACCGTGGGTCGGGCGTACTCAATGTCCGCTGGCGATCTGAGATGAGGAGACACAGAACGGTGAACTGAATAAGTAAACTAGGCAATTCCCCGTTCTGCCTGGAGATATGACAGAGATCTATTGTTCCCAGTGATCGGGAACAGTGATCTCTGTCATGTCTCCGGCAGCCAGCCACCTACAGTTAGAACACGCTGAGGGAACACACTTAACCTATTGATCGCCCCTAGTGTTAACCCCTTCCCTGCCAGTGTCATGTTTACATTGATCAGTGCATCTTTATAGCACTGATCAATGTAATAATGTCACTGGTCCTCAAAAAGTGTCATTTGGGGTCAGATTTGTCTGCTGTAATGTTGCAGTCCCGCTAAAAATCGCAGATCGCTGCCATAACCAGTAGAAACAATAAAAAAAACTAAAAGTCCCTAAATCTATCCTGTAGATTGTAGACGTGATAACTTTTGTGCAAACCAATCAATATAAATCCAATGAGATATAAATATAAATCTATTGCAGTTTTTTTTACCAAAAATATTTAGAAGAATATATATCGGCCTAAACCAAAAAAAGAAATTTGTTTTGGATATGTATTATAGCAAAAAGTTAAACTTTTTTTTCAAAATTGTCCCTTTTTGTTTGTTTATAGCGCAAACAATTAAAACTGCAGAGGTGATCAAATACCACCAAAGGAAAGCTCTATTTGTGGGAAAAAATTTTTGTTTGGGTACAGTGTCTCAAGACCACGCAATTGTCAGTTAAAGTAACGCAGTGCCGTATCTCAAAAAATGGCCTGGTCATTAAGGGAGAAAATCCTTCTGGTCCTTAAGTGGTTAAAGCATAACTAAAGGAAAGACTTTTTTTTTAATTTTAGACAGAGTGGAGCTGGATTAGAACCCCTGTCCATTTTTATTGCTGTCGGTGCCCCAATTAAGGAAATTCATCCTATTTGTCCTGTTTGCCATTATCATTGAAAGTAAAAGAAAATCCCAAATTTTGGGTTGTGACCTGAAACCTAATAGAGGGAAAATCTTCCAGTGGGGACCCTAGTGCTGGTGACACGGGGGTCCCCAAGGAATTCCCCTAATTTGCAGGGATTTCTTCTCACTTCCTGTTTTGGTTATGGGACAGGAAATGAAGGGGAATCTCCGCAATGTGACACAGATGGCGGAAAAAAATCTAACAGGGGTTATAACCCTTCCTTGTTCTATTGAAAATGAAAAGAAAAGTTTTGCCTATAGTTCAGCTTTAAATGTATGTTCTGCTCTGTTAGCTGCGCTGTTTAGTTAGTGTTGCCCAGCAGAGGCAGATAAGGATTAACTCTGCTAGCCAGACTTTTCTGGGCTTTTCTGAGCAGCACTGCCCTCTGCAAGTCTAAAAAGGGGATAACTGCTCTCTGTCTGGGAAGAGAAGGAGAGAGCTGCTGAGGATGTAATATCCACTTGATTACTTTACCACCCTTTCTGGGAGCACATTTAGGGTTCCAGCAGGGGCTATGGACTTACATGGACTTATGCTACTAGTTATGGATTCACTGCCAATTATGGACTCTTGCCTTACTAAGCACTTAAATGGACTGTACCACTTAATTAATGTATGACTACCTCATGGGGCACTATTAAGGGCCACTAGAGAACTTTGTGAGAAATGTGATGGAGATGTTATCAAGTACTGCTCCAATGCCTCATTTAACTACTTTAGTAAAGGATCTTTATTGTTTATCTAAATAACCTGGTCTGAAGTCTCTCAAGGAGTGCATGTATCAAAAGTACAGGGCTTATCCAAAGGGGCGTGAGAAGATAGAGAAGATACGGTACAGGGGTCTAATGACCAGAGAAGCTGTCTTAAGGAGGCTATATAGCCCTTGCTAAGGACTACCACCTTTGTGTCACTTGCTAAAGCAGCCAACCAGCCAGGAAACATATTACATGGTAGGGGTGACCGATACTGGTGAAGGGATGTTGTGCTCAGCCCCTTGACTATTTACTGTTTCCCCATGCACTGGGACCAACCTTGTGGCACAGAGTACCTAGGGACCTAGCCTGGCCAACCAGCCAGGAAACATGTGACATGGCAGGGGTGACCGATACTGGTGAAGGGATGTTGTGCTCACCCCCTTGACTATTTACTGTTTCCCCATGCACTGGGACCAACCTTGTGGCACAGAGTACCTAGGGACCTAGCCTGGCCAACCAGCCAGGAAACATGTGACATGGCAGGGGTGACCAATACTCTAGTGGTGAAGGGGTGCTGTGCTCACCTCCTTGACTATTTACTGGTTCCCCACGCACTGGGACCAACCTTGTGGCGCAGAGTACCTAGGAACCTAGCCTGGAGTCACAGAGAGAGAGATGGAGCCCCTGGAGGAGAACAAGCATGGAGTTATGGAGAAATGTGTTTCCTGAGAGTGAGGTGACGGGACTGCTGAGTTGGTGGACAAGCTCCATGGTACCAGCTCAGAACTGCACATTGTGTCTGCAGTGCATTGTTCAATGGACTTTTGTTACATAGTTACATAGATCAGTGCCTACATCCAATCAAATGCAGGCACTGTTCCGGTGTTCTGACAGCCGGCAGGGGAGATATATCCATCCATGCTGTTAGTGTGGATGGAAGAATCTGTTAGATGATGATGTCCTCATGTCAGCGCCATGCTCTGCATCTCTGAGAAATTACCATGCGTGTTATGTGGCTAGAGCTCAGAGTTGGAGCTTAAAGAGACAATGAGGTTGAGTTACTAAAGGCAAATGGACTGTTCACTTTGCATGGGAATTTTGCCCAAAACTAAGTTAACGAGCTGAAGCCTTGCTGACTTCCATCATTTAATCATGTGCAAAAATATTGCTGTTTTTTTTTTTTATTATCCTTGCATGCGATTGGGTATTCCTGACAAAGCGACATTTCACCACATTCAATAAGTTCTTGCACTGTTAACAACCTATTTGTCTTTAGTAAATCAACTCCAATGTCAACTTGCCATTTCCGCTAATGCAGTGTATTCAGTATTTGCTGCTCAGTAGTAAAATGTGCAATAAAGAAAGTTGTTTCATATTTCCTTGAGTGTATAATAGTAACAACAGAATAGCCATTTTTTTTAGAGTAAACCAACACCATATACCTGCCCAAAGTTCCATGGACAAGAAGAAATCCATTTGTGGTTGCCTTGATAAACAAACCCGTAGTCATTAATGATGTATTCTTGACGCTTGGTTTCATTCTCCAAGAAGACGTCATCATCTGCCAAGTTCAGACAAGACATAAACTTACACATTTCTGTCAGACACTAAAACAAGTACCATCATATATATGTAAT
Organism: Lithobates pipiens; assembly: GCF_037356315.1. Lineage (NCBI taxonomy): Eukaryota > Metazoa > Chordata > Amphibia > Anura > Ranidae > Lithobates > Lithobates pipiens. The sequence goes on along the minus strand of NW_027507789.1, from coordinate 50,660,239 downwards.
TGTCTTGATTTATATTATTTTGTTTTCAAGACAATCATGTAATTTTCTTAATCCGGTAATTTTGGGGTTTTTGCATTCTCATCAAGGTTTCACCAGAAGTAATTCAAGTAAAGGCATTGAGAACTTTTGTGATGTATTTCAGTTACATTACTACTGTGCTTTTTCTTTTATTGTAAAGCATATCTAAACTTAAGTTCAAAAATGTAATTTACTGTATTGTATCCTACCAGTCCTTAGATGTGGTGGCTGCATTTGTTTTCTTTTTTTTAAGCTTTTTTTTCCACCTGGTCATCTTGCGAGTTAAACTCATCCTAGGGTGACAATGTTTACTCCCCATACTCCCCATACTCTATCTAGGGAGCTCAGTCACTAAGATAGGACTACAAACCTTTCCCTTTCTCCTCTCCATTACATAGAGGCAACAGTATCTGAAGTCCACAGAGATTACAGGGAACAACGTAACTGAGTAGAATACAGCATTTTGATTCTATTACCAGATTGATCAGAAGCAATCGAATCGGCAAATAATCCAGTAAACATAACTTCCCCTTCGAATGATGTAGATTTGATTTAGATCGGATACGTTCAAACTAAGTTGACGAGGCAAGGTGGAAGATTATTGATCATTTTGCATTGATCGGTGACATTGGAATGCTGTGTTCAAGAATGTGATCCCCTTCTGATTGATTCTTTTAGGAGAGTGCATGGAAAAAGCAGAGATGTGATCAATAACTTATGATCTGATCTACATATTGATCAAAATTTACCCCCTAAGTGTGGTCTATTGATCACAGGAAATGCTCTTGATAAAGTCCATACGACGAAATGCGTAGGGGTTGTGATGTCAGACGCTGGACTGGAAACCAGAAGTGGGGTATCCTCCATGTTTACCAGCTCTGTATGATAGAGCGGTTACATTTTAGATCAATGTATGCCCATTTTTAATATGACTAAGGCTTTTTTTTATGATTACTAAACTATGGAGTTGATTTTGTGCTTCCTTCCATAATATTTAAAGTGTTACTAAACCCAGAACCCTGCATTCACTATACCTGGTCTCTCACAGCACACCGAACATGGAAATGTAAATTTTTTGAGTAAAAAATACTTCTATCAGCATCTGGTTAAAGCTTGTAGGAGGAGATTTCTTTCTACTCTGACTGTCCTATGAGACTGCACGACTCCTGCTCCTCTGTCTGGACAGTGCTGATTGGCCCTGTGCTGATCATATGCACCCCCCCCCCCAAAAAAAAACTATCTAGCAACACACACCAACTGAACATGTGCAGAGTGACTCCAAAGGCTCTGTACTATCAGGAGATGGGTTGGGGACAGTGGAAGAAGGGGAGGATAACAGAAGCAGGATCAAACAGCCGGTTTACACAATGCGGAGGATTAACCCCTTAGGTTCCACAGTGAGTATAACAAGCATGTTTCACTGCATTTACTGATTTTACTGTTGTGGGTTAATGGAGCGAACCAGGGGACTGGTGGATGTTAACCAGTTCCCGACCGGTGCACGCCGATGTACGTCGGCAGAATGGCACGGGCAGGCATATTGGCGTACAGCAGTGTTTCTCAAATCCAGTCCTCAGGCCCCCCCAACAGGTCATGTTTTCAGGATTTCCCTCAGATGAAACGGCTGTGGTAATTTCTAAGGCATTGAAACTGATCAAATCACCTGTGAAAAATAATGGAAAACCTGAAAACATGACCTGTTGGGGGGGCCTGAGGACTGGATTTGAGAAACACTGGCGTACAGGTACATCCAATCTTAAATGCCACCCTGCCATCGCGAGCGCTTGCCGATCGGGACCCCGTGAGTCCGGTCGCGGGTCCCGCGGACTCGATCACCGCGGGCATACCTGCGATCGTCTCACGGGGCGGCTGAACTGGGAGATGCCATAGTAAACAGCATCTCCCCGTTCTGCCTAGCAACAAGTGACGCTGATCTCTGCTCCATGTGATTGGAGCAGAGATCAGTGTTCACTAAAAGAAAGCCCAGCCCCCAACAGTTAGTAACACGCCCCTAGGAACACTTAACCCCTACACTGCCACCAACTGGTTAACCCCTTCACTGCCAGTGTAATTTACACAGGAATCACTGCATTTGTATAGCAGTGATTGCTGTATAAATGACAATGATCCCAAAAATGTGTCATAAATGTCCGATGTGTCTGCCATAATGTCGCAGTCACAATAAAAATCGCTGATCGCCGCCATTACTAGTAAAAAAAAATTATTAATAAAAATGCCATAAAACTATCCCCTATTTTGTAAACGCTATAACTTTTGTGCAAACCTATCAATAATCGCTTATTGCGATTTTATTTACCAAAAATATGTAGAAGAATACGTATCGGCCTAAACTGAGGGGAAAAATTTTTTATATATATTTTTGGGGGATATTTATTATAACAAAAAGTAAAAAATAATGTTTTTTTTTCAAAATTGTCACTCTATTTTTGTTTATAGCGCAAAAAATAAAAACCGCAGGGGTGATCAAATACCACCAAAAGAAAGCTTTATTTGTGGAAAAAAAAGGACGTCAATTTTGTGTGGGAGCCACGTCACACGACCGCGCAATTGTCAGTTAAAGCGAGGCAGTGCCGAATCGCAAAAAGTGGTCTGGTCTTAAGACAGCAAAATGGTCCGGTCTGTAAGTGGTTAAAGAGCTGACTTGCGGGGGGGAGAAAGACACCTGGTGGCCTTTTTATATATTGCATCTTGCCTGATATGACCCGTAATATTGAAGAGTCTAAATAACTGTTGAGAGTCCATTGAATATATTTGCTGCACTGTAGTGAAATAGTGATGGGAAGAACAAATTTCACTTTGCTATGGATGCTTTGTGGACTGAACCGTTTTATGTGTGGACATGAGGACTATTTTTGGAATTCTAGTGTATTTTCGCCAATTTATTAACACCTATGTATAATTGTATTTATATGACACTATTGTTGGTTAGTGTATTATTGTGATTGTAGCGCTGGTATTGCAATATATAAATCGATCAAATGTTTTTTTTTTTTTACCCCAGATATGTATCAGGAGAGATCGGAAAGGAAATCGATCATTTATCGAAGCATGTATGGCCACCATTAGTGTACATGCACACAGTATGCACACATACTTAAGGCCCATACACACGATCGGACTTTTTGACAACAAACATGCAAATTAGCTGTTTTGGAGCAACATCCGACTGTGTGTACGCTCCATCGGACAAACTTTTTTGATTTTCATCGGACTTTTGTTGGCTGTGCAAACGGACAAACTTTCTGGCAACAAAAGTCCGATGGAGCAAAGTCCGATCATGTGTACAGAAAACCATCGGACTTTTGTACAAAGTACAAGCACGCATACTCAGAACCAATGCAAAAGATCAGACAACAATACAGAAGTTAATCAAAGGTGGCGGTAAAGAGCAGAAAAACCACATGATTTGGTGAAAGTTGGCTGAAAAAGTCCTGCCGTGTGTATGCAATACTAGTTCTTAGCCAACGCCCTTTGTACAAAAATCCACAGGAAAGTTTGTACAAAGTCCAATCGTGTGTATGAGGCTTTAGAGTACATGCACCATCAACTAGTAAGCAGGATTTGGCTGGCAGAAGATGGAGCAACATCAAGCAAAAAAGTGCTCTACACGCTGTATGTAATGTTTCAGCAACGTTTCCATGTGTGCAGAGTAAATGGCCTTGTTTCCCAGACACAAGTAGATTCTCAAAAAGTCTTCAGTTGCTAGCATACAAGTGGCTCTTGCACTTTTACCCTGTTTCCCCGAAAATAAGACCTAGCGGGATTGTCGGTGATGGCTGCAATATAAGCCCTACCTCCCCCAAATAAGCCCTAGTTAAAGTCCTTGTAGGTCTTATTTTCAGGGTAGGGCTTATTTTCGGGGTAACAGGGTATAATGTATATTTGCACTCTCCATTGTACACATGTAAGCATTACCAAAAACCTTTATATACATACAGCATAAAATATGGTCCATACATCATAGGCGTGCGCACAGGGTGTGCCAGGTGTGCCTGGACATACCCTAATCACCGTGTGTGTTTCAGATTCCCCCCTGTTTAGACCCTTGATATTTCACTAAAGCCCCCTAACGGGGCTCCTAAAGAAAATGTAATTATTTAAAAGATAAAATAATATAAACTACTGACACCGTCCACTGCTGTATTGACATTGTCCATATATATACACATGCATATGTGTTTGAGCTTTGGGGTGCACACCCTAATGCAATAGGCTGTGCACACCTATGTCATATATGACCCCAGGCACAGATTTTAATAATTGCATGCCAAATAAATTTTGATTGGTTGTTATGATCACTGCACCTTTTCATAAATTTTTAATGAATCTGTTATGATACTCTGTAAGGTAAAAACCTAAAGAGACTGTATGAGCAACCACACCTAAAATCATGTGTGGATAGCCGGTAAGCACTTGGCAAGAGTTTGATGTCCTCAAACTGCACTTTTTCCCAAATGTTTTATACTCATAGAGCCCAAACTGGCCTTTAAATGGTCTTTGGGGCATTATTACTTCCACTAACACCAATTATGGGGCACTATTCCACCCCCTGACACCAATGATGGGGCACTATTCCTCCCACTGACACCAATGATGGGGCACCATTCCTCCCATTGACACCAATGATGGCGCACCATTCCTCCCCCTGACACCAATGATGGGGCACCATTCCTCCCCCTGACACCAATGATGGGGCACTATTCCTCCCATTGACACCAATGATGGCGCACCATTCCTCCCCCTGACACCAATGATGGGGCACCATTCTTCCCCCTGACACCAATGATGGAGCACCATTCCTCCCACTGACACCAATGATGGGGCACCATTCCTCCCCCTGACACCAATGATGGGGCACCATTCTTCCCCCTGACACCAATGATGGGGCACCATTCCTCCCCCTGACACCAATGATGGGGCACCATTCCTCCCACTGACACCAATCATGGGGCACTATTCCTCCCCCTGAAACCAATGATGGGGCACCATTCCTCCCCCTGACACCAATGATGGGGCACCATTCCTCCCACTGACACCAATCATGGGGCACTATTCCTCCCCCTGACACCAATGATGGGGCACCATTCCTCCCACTGACACCAATGATGGGGCACTATTCCTCCCACTGACACCAATGATGGGGCACTATTCCTCCTACTGACACCAATGATGGGGCACTGTTCCTCCCCCGGACACCAATGATGGGCATTATTCCTCCCACTGACACCAATTATGGGGCACTACTCCCACCAATGACACCAATGATGGGGCACTTATCCTCCCACTGACACCAATGATGGGGCCCTATTCCTTCCACTAACACCAATGATAGGACACCATTCCTCCCACTGACACCAATGACGGGGCACTACTCCTCCCAATGACACCAACGATAGGACACCATTCCTCCCACTGACACCAATGATGGGGCACTATTATTCCCACTGATGCCAACAATGGGGAATAATGATTCTTCCCATTGATAGAAATAATGGGGCACTATTCCTCCGATTGACACCATGAATGTGGCATTTTTCTACTCTCACTGACCACCAACCCTGGCACCTTTTTTTTTTAACAACCACTCGCCACCAAGCGGGGTAGGTTGTTTACACCCACCAATGTCGGGGTATTTTCTACTACCATTTATCACAGTCTGACCCTCCTAAAGGCTCAAGACTTGGGACCTGACCCTTTGTTTAGAATGTTCTGGAGGTTTTTCACAGCTATTGCTGTGTGGTTGTTAGTTCAATAGGTGTAGTTGCTCTAATCAGTAATTAAATCATTGTTATAATTAGGCTCATACAGAACAACAGTTGTCTTTTATCCATTGTTTCTCCTGACATTAGTTTGACAGAGGCACTGAATCAACATGCTTCTGCTGTCTTTATATTGGCACACTAACTCTCTAAATGACTGGGTGCTTTTTGGCCATCTGCTTAACCACTTAAGGACCGAGACTCTTTCTGAGATTTCTTGTTTACAAGTTAAAAACTTGCTAGAAAATTACTTAGAAAAAAATGGCGGTCGTTGCCACACCGTATTTGCACAGCGGTCTTACAATCACACTTTTTTTGGAAAAAATACACTTTTTTAAATTAAAAAATAAGACAACAATAGAGTTAGCCCAATTTTTTTTATATTGTGTTTCGCCGAGTAAATTGATACCCAACATGTCACACTTCAAAATTGCTCCCTTGTAATACAAAAAAAGCATGACAGGTCCTCTTAAATATGAGCTCTGGGGTCAAAAAGACCTCAGATCTCATATTTACACTAGAATGCAATAATAAAAAAAACATCACTTCTGCCCTGCAATGATATGGAGATACGGGTGGGGGCCATCTTCCAAAAAGGATCTGATCGCCTCCATCACTGCCGACGGCTCCGGTAAGTGGCGGAGGGCACTGGAGTGTGGCAGGAGGGGGGAGCCCTCTTCCCCCGCCGATAAAAGTGATCTTACGGTGAATCCGCTGCAGACTCCACTTTTATCTTAAACCGGCCTGCTCACTAAAGAAGAGGATACCGGGGTTATGGCAGCTAGCTGCTGCCATAACAACGATATTCCTCTTCAAATAGCCAACGTATTAGGAAGGTGGGCGGTCCAGAAGTGGTTAAACTGACTAAGGACTCTTTGAGACAGGTAGTAATGCTTGCAGACCATGGATCGTTTTTCAGAGGGTGGTATAGAGACTGCTGGCAGGCTTTGGAGATGCTATGCCCTCCTTCTGATGCCTGTTTATTTATGTCTTTTTACAGTTTTTTTAATTAACAAATGCCAATTTTACATTGCAAGAACACTCTGCAACATCAAGCCAAACATTTGACGCACGTTGCAGTGCAGCCCTATTGATCTCTATGGGCCTGTTGATCTCAATAGGTGAATTTAGCAGGCAGTGCTACTTGTCAAACTCTGTAGCTCTAGTTTGAAATGCCTCAGCTTCAAAGCAAGGCATTGTGCCCATGACATGTGTACAACACTGTCAGGATGTAATGTTAGAATTTTGGTGGGTGGGTGGGTGTAAAACCATGGTTCAGCCAGCTGTTTTTACCTGCCGCCCTGGTCGATAGTGTGAAATAGCCCCGATTTAGCCACTTCCATCTCTCCTAGGCACATGGTAGAGGATGTGCCCCTCCTCTAAATCATTTAGCTGTTTCCAGCACAGCATCTGCAAAAAGAACTTGCAGCAAGCTTGTGTGCTTGTATAGCATTTTCCTCCTGCTCTCTGCAAGTGGTAAATATGCAATATCAATATGCATTTTTTTTAACGTGATTAAAAAGAAATACAGAAAATTCTAAATATTATATTTTAATACATAAGTGAAAGGAATTCTGGTTCTGGACAACCATTCTTGGTTAATTCAGGCAGACCACCGGGATCCTCGGATCCGTGAGAGACCACATGAGACACAGGAAACAAGCTGGAGTGTGTTCATAAGATCTCTGACTTTATTGAATACAACGGTAGTATATATACCAGTAAAAATACATGCCTAATGCCGCGTACACACGACCGGACTTTCCGGGAGAATAGGTCAGACGGAATCATTCCATCGGATAGTCCGATCATGTGTGGGATAGTTCGATCATTTTTCTTTAAAAAAATTCAGACAGACCTAGAAATAGAACATGTTTCAAATCTGTCCGACAGACTCAATTCCTATCGGGAAAATCGTTAGTCTATATGCTGGTCCGATGGACCAAATACGACGGAAGGGCAGCAATTGGCTACTGGCCATTGAACTTCCTTTTCTAGTCCCGTCGTATGTCATCACGTTCAAAACGAACGGACTTTCTAATGGACTTTAGTCCGTTCGTGTGTGGGCAAGTCCGTTTGTTTTGAAGTCCATCGTAACTCAGTCGAAAGAGCGCCAGGAAGCACGTCAGACCTTTTCTGACGGAAAGTCCGGTCGTGTGTACGCAGCATAAGGGTTATTCAAACTTTACACTCTGTACTTTCTTATCAAGAGTTAGGCCTCTTTCACACGAACTGTCCGTTCAGGTCGGCCTGTCAGTTTTTTAGGCAGACCGGAATGGACACTCTATAGATGGTGACATGTCCGCTGACATCCGACCCGATTCGATCCGAAAAATAGTGACGGAGGAAAAACCTACTTTTCCATCCGTCTGAGGATCTGATCAGGTGACCACGAACTCTACGGTCCGTCGTCATCCGATCCCCCATAGGGGAGAGCGGCGCTCTGACAGGTCCGTCCCTGCACAGAGATGGACCTGTCATCTCCCTGCTCAGCGGGGATCGATGGAGCGATCCCCCGCTGAGCAGACCGGCCTCCATACACGGCCACGTCCGTCTGAAGGAGCCCTTAAGCTGCTTGACTAGATAAGAAGAAATAGCTGATGACTTGCTGACACAAATTCAGCTTAACCACAGTATCTCATAGGCCAGGGTGTGGTATGCAAACTTCTAAGCTGATTGTGGCAAAACACACACACACACGAAAAGTTCACTTCTACTTTATGTAAAATGGAAGAGAATCTAAGATGGAGTCAGTTGTTTATACATTCTATTACAATAAGGAAAGTAAAATTATGTAAAAAAACAAACAAACAAAACAGTTTCCTTGAAATGCTTTTGACATACCTGCACACCAGGGGTTGAACAGCAGCCCAAACGTCCCTAGCTGATAAACCGCAGCTTTACCGCCCTTGGAAAGCTGAACCTTTAAAGTGTATTGTCCAATAATAGCATTGGGTGACGGCATGATGACGATTACCACTGAATCGGATCCATTGGACTCCAGAGCTGCACTCCAGGCTCTTCTGTTTAATGCCTTTGTTATGGGGAATATGACTTTTGTTCCAGAAGGCTGGTCAGGCCACGGTCCTAATAACACAAAACAGTAAAAGTATACAAAGAAGGGTGGATCAAAGAGAAGATTTATTGTTAAAGCTCGGTATTAGTCAAGGTGTAATAATACATTTTTATTTGCTATAGGATGTTATTGTTTACTTTACTGAACCTTCATGGCTTCTTTGAGGGAAATCGCTTACCTGTCTCAGCAATGCAGAGAATTTTGTCTTTTCCTTCTTCAAATCCTTTTGTTTTGAAGTGTAAGACTAATGAAAACGGCTGTCCTCTGCGAAGGATAAGACGCCTGTCACTAAATTCTATTGTATGGTGCAAGGTGTTGTTTTTCTTGCATTGAAAGTCTGTATAGGCCACATCCAGTACTAGGAGAAGAAAACATAAACGTACTTAGAATGTCTGATACTAATGTGTTTACAGGGTTCATAGACAATCTTATCCTGAAAAAAAAGCTAAAGTCAATTTGAATCCTAACAGAACATCTACTTTTCTAAAGCATGTATGTTATTTCCAACTGCCATTTTTTAAAATACATTACCGTGTTCACTTATTTTTTTAAATCTTTGCATCTGTGTGCTATTGCTCTCTAACCACTTGAGGACCGAGCCTCTTTTTAAGATGTGTTGTTTACAAGTTAAAAACAGTTTTTTTTTTGCTAGAAAATTACTTAGAACCCCCAAACATTATACATTTTTTTCCTAACACCCTAGAGAATAAAATGGCGGTACTTTCTGTCACACCGTATTTGCGCAGCGGTCTTACAAGCGCACATTTTTTGGCAAAAATACACTTTTTTGAAAAAAAAAATAAGACAACAGTAAAGTTAGGCCAATTTGTTTTATATTGTGAAAGATAATGTTACGCAGAGTAAATTCATACTCAACATTTCACGCTTCAAAATTGCACCCGCTCATGGAATGGTGACAAACTTTTACCCTTAAAAATCTCTGTATGTATGTGCATGTGTGTATATGTGTGTATTATATACAGTATCTCACAAAAGTGAGTACACCCCTAACATTTTTGTAAATATTTGATTATATCATTTCATGTGACAACACTGAAGAAATTACACTTTACTACAATGTAAAGTAGTGAGTGTACAGCTTGTATAACAGTGTAAATTTGCTGTCCCCTCAAAATAATTCAACACACAGCATATAATGTCTAAACTGCTGGCAACAAAAGGGAGTACACCCCTAAGTGAAAATGTCCAAATTGGGTCCAATTAGCCATTTTCCCTCCCCGTTGTCATGGGACTCGTTAGTGTTACAAGGTCTCAGGTGTGAATGGGGAACAGGTGTGTTAAATTTGGTGTTATCGCTCTCACTCTCTTATATTGGTCACTAGAAGTTCAATATAGCACCTCATGGCAAAGAACTCTCTGGGGATCTGAAGAAAAGAATTGTTGCTCTACATAAAGATGGCCTAGGCTATAAGAAGATTGCCAAGACCCTGAAACTGAGCTGCAGCACGATGGCCAAGACCATACAGCGGTTTAACAGGACAGGTTCCACTCAGAACAGACCTCCCCATGGTTGACCAAAGAAAGTGAGTGCACATGCTCAGCATCATATCCAGAGGTTGTCTTTGGGAAATAGACGTATGGGTGCTGCCAGCATTGATGCAGAGGTTGAAGGGGTGGAGGGTCAGCCTGTCAGTGATCAGACCATACGCTGCACACTGCATCAAATTGGTCTGCATGGCTGTTGTCCCAGAAGGAAGCCTCTTCTAAAAATGATGCACAAAAAAGCCTGCAAACAGTTTGCTGAAGATAAGCAGACTAAGGATATTGATTACTGGAACCATGTCCTGTGGTCTGATGAGAACAAGATAAACTTATTTGGTTCAGATGGTGACAAGCGTGTGTGGCGGCAACCAGGTGAGGAGTACAAAGACAAGTGTATCTTGCCTACAGTTAAGCATGGTGGTGGGAGTGTCATGGTCTAGGGTTGCATGAGTGCTTCCAGCACTGAGGAGCTACAGTTCATTGAAGGAACCATGAATGCCAGCATGTACTGTGACATTCTGAAGCAGAGCATGATTCCCTACTTTCGGAGACTGGGCCATAGGGCAGTATTCCAACATGATAACGACCCCAAACAGACCTCCAAGATGACCACTGCCTTGCTAAAGAATCTGAGGGTAGAGGTGATGGACTGGCCAAGCATGTCTCCAGACCTAAACTCTATTGAGCATCTGTGGGGCATCCTCAAACGAAAGGTGGAGGAGTGCAAGGTCTCTAACATCCACCAGCTCCGTGGTGTCCTCATGTAGGAATGGAAGAGGACTCCAGTGGCAAGCTCTGGTGAACTCCATGCCCAAGAGGGTTAGGGGCAGTGCTGGAAAATAATGGTGGCCACACAAAATATTGACACTTTGGGCCCAATTTGGACATTTTGTACCCACTTTTGTTGTCAGCGGTTTACAATAATGGTTGTGTGTTGAGTTATTTTGAGGGGACAGCAAATTTACACCATTAGGCCTCATTGCGTGGGTATCAAAATTGTCACTGGTAATTCACAGGTATGTCAATCAGCGCCTAGCCACACCTAGTCCTGCACACTTTTTGGATTGACAACCTCTGCTGCTGATACACTCTCACTGTGAGCTGCAGTGTCTGAGATGTGGAGTGTGTGATACACAAATGAAGGAGACATTTAAGGGAACCTCTTGCTTTGCATAGAAGTAATAACTATGACACCTGTAGTCTAAAAAAAAAAAAAAAAAACAGAACTACACGATAAATCAAAGAAACAACTTGCAATTTCCCAATAATTCTAACTAAAATTATAAAACGGTTATATAGCTTAAAGGGCTTGTAAAGGTAAATATTTTTTCACCTTAATGCAGCCGCCGAGGGACCCCAGAAGAGCAGGTTCGGGGCCACTCTGTGCAAAATGAGCTGCACAGTGGAGGTAAGTATAACATGTTTGTTATTTAAAAAAAATAATTAACTTTACAACCACTTTAATTTTGTATATTGTATATTTAAAGCTTTTGCACTCCAGGCATTAGACTTTTTTTTTCATCAACCTAGGAAACTGTTTGTGAGACATATAATTAGCAGTTAAACGAAGACAAAAACCTGGTGCACAAGGCACGGTAAACCCCTAATGGTAAATATAAGAACAATAATGACATCATGTAAAAACAAGATACATAGTACCCAAATGTCGCAACTGTATGTGAACCAAACTGCCCTTTTAAAGCGGGAGTCCGCCGGGACTCCGCTTTTTTTTTTTTTTTTTAAAAGCCAGCAGCTACAAATACTGCAGCTGCTGACTTGTAAAATAGTGACACTTACCTGTCCAGCGCGCCCGCGATGTCGCCACCCGAAGCCGATCTCTAGATCGTCTCGCGGGTGCTGCCGCCGCCATCTTGGGTATAGGAATCAGGAAATGTAGCCTTTCTGCTTCATTTCCCGGTTCCCTACTGCGCATGCGCGAGTCGCGCTGCGCAATAAGGACGTTCCCCGCTGCCTCTGGGATCTGTGTGTTTCCCAGCAGGGGCACTTGCGGAAAGGGGTGTAATCTACGCCCCTTTCCGCAGAGAGCTATCCTGGAAGTGGGTGCAGATACCTGTACTGTACAGGTATCTGCACCCCCCTCCCCCCTGAAAGGTGCCAATTGTGGCGCCGGAGGGGGGGAGGGTTCCGATGAGCGGAAGGTCCACTTTAGGGTGGACCTCCGCTTGAAAGACATGCGGGCTAGTGGTGATGCATACTGGTGTGGAAACCTTACAGGTTACGGACAAAATACAGACCTTCTTCGTTTTTTTATGTCAAATGGGTACGAGAATTGAAATCGCATATACAATTGCAGCATGTGTCTAAACAAGAGGTGATGGGAATGGTGGTGGCTCCTTCAAGCGGGATAGAGAAATCCACCATGTACCTCCTAGGGCCGAGGAGGTGCATGGTGGATGTCTAAGTGCTCACATAGGTATTTTAAAGTTGAGTATACAACAATCTCTGCACCCTCATTAATAAGCCCATCAGTAGCAGGAGCTCCATGCCCCAATTCTAGGGGTCCTTGCAGTGAAGCAGTTGTTGCCATGTCCCCATAATCCTCTTTTTTCCACTCTGAGGTCAGATCTTGCTTAATTTAGGCTTGAGGGATCCACCACCATTCCCATCACCTCTTGTTTAGACACATGCGGCATTTTCTGTAAGAGCGTCAAAGATGTGGAATTCCCTTCCACAGGCGGTGGTCTCAGCGGGGGGCATCGATAGTTTCAAGAAACTATTAGAGAAGCACCTGAACAATCACAACATACAGGGATATACAATGTAATACTAACATATAATCACACACATAGGTTGGACTTGATGGACTTGTGTCTTTTTTTGACCTCACCTACTATGTAACTATATTTGTTTGTACAATTTTAATTCTCGTACCCATTTGACATAAAAAAAAATATCTGAAGAAGGATTGTATTTTATCTGTAACATGTAAGGTGTCCACGCCAGTATGCATCACCACTAGCCCACTTGTCTTTAAAAGGGCAGTTTGGTTTGACCTACAGGTAAGCCTAGATTAAGGCTTACCTGTAGGTCCAAGAAATATCTCCTAAACCTATACGGTTTAGGAGATATTTGCCCGAAGACAGGCACCGCTGTCTATGGCGCATGCGCCGTAGACAGCTGCGCGCAGGCGCACTGAGCGCGGCATTTCCAACAACGGAGCTGCCGCACGTGTCGGCTCCTGTGCGCATGCGCGGGAGTGACGTCATCGCGGCTTCGCCGAATGACAGCGGCGGAGCTGCGAGAACCCACCGAAAAGATGGATGCGCTGGACTACAGGGGACAGCGGTGACATCGCTGGCTCCTGTGTCAGGTAAGTGACACATAATGGAGTACTATGCGATGCATAGTAGTCCATTATGCTTTGCCTTTGCAGGGAATGAAAGAGGAAGTAAACTCATCAGGGTTTACTTCCTCTTTAAAAGCTTTGGATCATACCAAGTTCAATATGTTCTGATGCTTTTTCAAACCACTGAGGGCTGGTTCACACCATGCCTGCACATGAATTGTACAGGAGGCAACGGTGTGTTCTTGTGTGATTTACATGTAGTTCTATGCGGTTTGGTGGACTGCACCACACCAAAGTAGTGCATGTATTACTTTTTAAAGCACACTGTAACTGGATCACATGGCCCTAAGGGTTTATTTACATCCACAAAACCAGAAGTGATCAGATCACTCATCCCTTACAGTTTCTTAGACCATAGAAATAATCAAAGCTATTCTGGTCTCCGATCAGCTCCATGTTAAGCCGGTGGAACTGCTGTCTGTACTCTCGGGTTCCCCCAGTGGGATGGTAGAGTCTGAGAGAGCCGAAGAAGGTGGTGGGGCACGTTTCCTCTCCCTGCTTGTAAAACAAATCCAGCAACTAATTAGCCGCTAGGATTGCTTTTACAAGAAAGCTAACCACCGGCTAAAAAAAAAACGAACTATACCACTCAAAAGTCCAGTGACATAATGGTGGTCATCAAGTGGTTAATTGTTTCAGCCATAGCAACAGGATGTACAAGGGTTGCATTGTATTTACTGCGTGCCCAGCTGCTATCAAAAGTTTTGAGTAGGACTTTCTTCTAATACAGCTATAAAGCAAGAAAATATCATAACTGGAGGATAACTGGAGGATAACTGGATCTTTTCTAATAGACGCAGGGAATTGACTTTTTACAGTCGATATATAGATGATGTATTCTTTGTTTGCGAAGGCACAGAAACAACTCTTAAGCAATTTATGGAACATCTAAATAGTAATAAGAGTAACATCAAACTGGAGTATAATTTGAATCCACTACAAATACAGTACTTGGATGTTGAGGTAATTAAAGAAGGTAATCACTTACGTACTAAAACATACTTTAAGGACACCGACAGAAATAGCTTCATACCTGTACGGAGCGGACATCACCCTAGGTGGCTGACCAATATTCCTAAAGGCCAGTTCACTAGGTTTAGACGCAATTGTACTGTGGATGAAGACTACATCAGGCAGGCGAATTCACTCAAACTGCAGTTTGTGGAGAAGGGATACAAGTCTCAAACACTGGACAAATTAATTGTGGATATAGGCCAAAAGACTCAGGATGAATACTTACAATCAAAAATTAAACAAAACAATACCACCTATGAGTGAGGTTTCATTTCCAATTACCACAAACAATACAAAGATGTAGAGGCCATTATTACTAGACACTGGCATATTCTCCAGTTGGATAGAATAATAGGTCAAATCCTACCGGAAAAGCCCCCTTTCATATATAGAAAAAATGCCACCTTTGGTGACCAGGTGGTCAAAAAAGTACTTGACCCACCCAAAAGATTAAAAATGTTCTGGGAGCAAACAGGATTCCACGCTTGCAGGAGATGCAAAGCGTGTAGACATGTTACCACCCATTTAAGAGCATTGACTCAATTTACTTCCACGGCTAACAATTGAACATTTCCAATCAAAGAGTGTATCACCTGTAGATCTACTCATGTAGTCTATGCACTTGAGTGTCCGTGCGGCCTCATGTACATAGGTCGCACGAAACGCATGCTCTCCACAAGAGTCACGGAACATATTTATAACATTAGCATAGGATACAAAGAACATAGTGTATCATTACATTTCAGGAATAAACACATGAGAGACCCCAAGGGTCTTAAATTCTGGGGGATAGATAAAATACATCCAAATTGGAGAGGCTCCAACATGGTGAGGGAGATCTCTCGCCGTGAAACTGAATGGATTTTCCTCACGGACACGCTCAGCCCTAAGGGCCTCAATATTGAACTTGATGTAAATTGCCATATCAGTAACTATTAGAATAAATTAAATGCCCTTTCAACTCCATTAATAAATAGGAAGAGCTCCGTACATCTAGTTATTACCACCATAATGATAGAAATAACGTAACAATCTAAGAAACCTTGGATTTGACCAATAAACCCCCGAGAATATAGTAAATGTGAGCACTAATAGGTCAAAATGATAGGAGGGATACTTCATATATATATACATATATATATTTTTGTTTTCTTTTACATTACAGCAACAAATTTGTATTTTTTTGCATTTAGGAGATTATTTAGTATAACGGGCCCTCCATCATATGATTGGTATAAATATAAAAATAAGCATTTTATCTCTAATACTTTTAAATAATATAGTAATATTAATGATCCAGTAGTTTAATACTCTGCTGGTCTTTTAAACTTTTTTTATTTTATATTCTACTTTTTTTATTTACATTCTGCCTTTATATTTTCATTGAAAAACAAATATTGCGTAAAGAGTAGTGAAATATGGATGTTTTGCTGGTTTTATATAAGTTATTTTAAAACATATTATGTATGTATAAGCATTATGTCGATTATAATAATGTATGCATGATAAATGTAATTAATCTTGTGAAGCTAGATACCACCTATCCTGCAGAGACTGCAGAGACTATATAAGCAGCAGTGCGGGATGGATGGATTGTTTACCACCAAATGCAGCGGTGGAGGTACTACCTTCCGGTGACATTTGAACCGGAAACTGAGTGATAGGAGAGAAGACCGAAAGGTCTACCTCTGCTGACAGCCACTGGATTCGATGGGAGGGACGAGCGAAGTCGTTAGGTTAGCGACGCCCCTCGCCTACAATGAGCATAGTACAAAAGACTGCTACGTATGTCACGTGACCACGCCCTCTGAAGACGTAATCACGAAACGCGTCAGGCGTGGTCACGCGAGCAGTGAAGGGGAGTAAGAGCCGACAAGGACCCCGGTCTCTACACGGGGGCTGCGACGGACGAGAGCTGCAGCCCACTGGTGAGGCGCTTGTATGGCACAACTGACACCCCAATTTTACAGGCTTTTATAAATGGTTTTAATGTAAGCATATTATGTAAGGGGGGTAGGGTATTTTGATTATTAATAAAAGATACTACACTATATCAGACCCCTTGAATCTTTTCCATGTCCGCAACCAATGAGTGGGAATCTAACGGAGCACACAGAACCACACAGAGGGATTCCGCACAGCGGACATAGGCTCAAAAGGGACTAGTGTCTGGTAAGCGGCCATCTGAGTGCATATTCACGGATGTGAAAAGTTTGGTGAAGGTGTAGGACTCCACCCACGCACATCCAGACACATTGGAAGATAGAGCGCAGGATACACATTCTAATGATATATAAAAAACGAATGTGAAGGACTCTGTTTTGTGGTGCTGGACTGATTAACGTGGGACAGTGTGTGTTCACATCCCATATATATGATTTGTTTCTATGTTAGTGGTTACAAGCTCTTGTATAATGCATTTGATCTAAAGGTACTGCATGATTTGAACAGGTGATTGATGGTTTCACTGGTAAGCAGTATAAGCGCTGTTAGTGATCGTTTTTGGGTTTCCAGGTTGATCACATTTTGATGTATATGATATGGTTGTTTTTATAACAGCAGCTAAATATTGAGATTTAACCCCAAGTGGGAATAATTTGACCACATATATGAGCGCTGGGGGCAGAGGTAGACACATCAGTTACTGAGTGGATACCCCTGCAGAAAATATATATAAAGCAAGAAAAATGTTGCAAATGCTTTACTTTTTTAATTTTTTTTGTGAATTTGTTGCAAATTTCACATGTAGGGCAGCCTACTGAAATGAATGAGCTGCCCTAAACGAAACATGCAATATCGTACCTGCATAGGTGAGAACAAAACCTTAATTGACCTGATTCTTTAGAAGTAACACAGCAGTGAACATTGCAACATCGGACAATACGTAGCGAAACCAGATTCTTATTCTTGGCATTTATTGCTTCACAAGATTAACCACAAAGCTGGCTGAGTCATTTGTCTCCAAAAAGTGAACAGAATGATATACATGTATATAAAATTTCAGAGCCAAAACAACAATTAGTACTGAAATTAATTTAAAATAATTTGAAATTAGTTTTAAATACAATTGGAAATTATGTCTAATGTTTTAGTATGTTTGTTTTTCGCCTGCAAGAACCTGGAGCTGTTAATTTTTAGTGCTAGTTCACACCAGACGCAGTTCCGTTCAGTTCCATGTGCTTTTTTTATGCACTAAAAATGCATGCACAGTGTTTTCCATGTATTCCAATGGCTCTAGTTCACACCATGCAGTCAGTTTCTGGTCAGTTTCTGGTGCAGAAAAAACGGAACTGCACGGAACTGCATCTGGTGTGAACTGGCCCTGAAGGAAATAAAAAAAAGTACCTTAATATACCATGATGCTTAACCACTTTCAGACCGGACCATTTTGCTGGCTTAAGACCAGACCACTTTTTGCGATTCGGTACTGCGTTGATTTAACTGACAATTGCACAGTCGTGCGACGTGGCTCCCAAACAAAATTGACGTCCTTTTTTTTCCCACAAATAGAGCTTTGTTTTGGTGGTATTTGATCACCCATACCCCTGCGGTTTTTATTTTTTGCGCTATAAACAAAAATAGAGCGACAATTAAAAAAAAAAACGCATTCTTTTTTACTTTTTGTTATAATAAATATCCCCAAAAAATAGTTTTTTCCCCTTAGTTTAGGCCGGTACGTATTCTTCTACATATTTCTGGTAAAAAAAAAATTGCAATAAGCGATTGATTGGTTTGCGCAAAAGTTATAGCGTTTACAAAATAGGGGATAATTTTATAGCATTTTTATTAATATTTTTTTTTACTAGTAATGGCGGCGATCAACGATTTTTATTGTGACTGCGACATTATGGCGGACACATCGGACATTTTTGACACATTTTTGGGACCATTGTAATTTATACAGCAATCACTGCTATACAAATGCACTGATTCCTGTGTAAATGAAACTGGCAGTGAACGGGTTAAGTGTTCCTAGGGGTGTTTTACTAACTTTGGGGGGCTGGGATTTGTGTTAGTGAACACTGATCTCTGCTCCAATCACATGGAGCAGAGATCAGCATCACTTGTTGCTAGGCAGAACAGGGGGATGCTGTTTACAACGACATCTCCCCGTTCAGCCTCCCCGTGAGGCGATTGCGGGTATCCCCGTGGCGATCGAGTCCGCGTGACCTGCGACCAGACTCACGGGGGTCCCGATCAGCACGCGAGCCCGCCGCTGGCGGCGAGCACACGATGGCAGGACGGCATATAGAAATGGACGTACCTGTACGCCAATATGCCTGCCCGTGCCATTCTGCCGACGTACATCGCCGTGCGCCGGTCAGAACTGGTTAAATCCTGTCAATTTTCCATTTGGGATATTCTCCTACACTTCCTTTCTCTGCGAATCAATCGGATGTGTCTCTTAGGCTGGATTCACACCTATGCATTTTTGTGCTTTTTGCATTTTGCAGATTTGCACTACAGAACGTGTTCCATAGGAAACAATGTTAAATGGACTGTAGTGCAAATCTGCAAAATGCAAAAAGCACTATAAATGCATAAATGTAAATCAGGCCTTAGACTGTGATCACTGAAGCAGGGGTCCCCATTAGAATACTTCTCCGTACCTGATAACAATGTTTTTTTTTTTTAATAAATTTCCTTCCTGGTGACGATGGTCACCACCAGGACAGATACAGAGGATGAATCTCCCTTGCTGGGATACAGACAGCAAAAAAAACCACCTAACAGAGGTTCTAACGTTTACCTACTTTATCCAAAACTTAAAAATGAAAATTAAATTTTGGATATACAGTGAGCAGGAAAAGTATTTGATCCCCTGCTGATTTTGTATGTTTTCCCACTGACAAAGAAATGCTCAGTCTATGATTTTAATGGTAGGTTTATTTTAAGAGCACTTTCACACCACACCGCCCATAGCGTCAGCGGTAAAACGCCGCTATTTTTACAGCGTTATTAGAGCGTTTTTACAGCGTTTTTACAGCGTTTTTGGGGCGCTAGCGTTAAAATTACCGCAACGCTGTGGGCGTTTTTACAGCGTTTTACAAGCGTTTTACAAGCGTTGGGCGTCAAAGAGCCACCTCACCTCCCTACATCACTTCCTGTTTACTTCCTGGGATCTTGTGAGGTGACAGAGGATACAGAAAGAAGATGGAGTTCATGGAGCTGTTCTTGATGTTTGTGCTACTGTATTGGGAAAATATCCACCAACAGAGGCAGCAACGTCGGTATTGGGTTCATCCCATCCTACAAACACACAGCTCTATCGGGCAATTTGTGTTGCTATATGAGCACCTAAGAGTGCACCCAGACAAATTCCGAAACTATACTCGAATGAGCATTGGAACGTAAGTATCTATATCCTAATCCCGCTCCCACTGCTCCCAAATCTCCAACCATAATCCCACTCCCACTGGTCCCAAAACCCAAATCTAGAACCATAATCCCACTCCCACTGGTCCCAAAACCCAAATCTAGAACCATAATCCCACTCCCACTGGTCCCAAATCCCTGGTCTCTTTCAACCTCCATCTTCTCTTAGCTCCTATCCACCTCTACAAACAGGATTTCCTGATTTACCAGCATCCTACGCTTCAGTGAGATCATGTTACCTCCCCACAGCTAGTCCTGTTGCTGTGGATGCTATCTTTTTGTTTGCATGTTTATCTTTTGTTTGTGAGATCATGTAAAAACAAGCAGTTTATATAAAGTACATGCAGTGTCTTGTTTTACTTCAAATCTACATTTTTCTACGATTTCTTTGGCACTTTGATGGCTTGGAAATCATTGTGACCTTTCCACAATTTCAGTCCTGTTGTTGTAGATGCTCTCTTTCTACTTGCATGTTTACTTTTTTTGAGATCATGTGACTTTTTCTACAGCTCAGGGCGGATTATAGGCGTTTTTAGGGCGTTTTTACAGCGCTTTCAATTCATTCCAATGGAGAGGAGCGTTTTTGAAGCGCTTTTTTTAACGCCCAAAAGCTGCTCCAAAGATGCTGCTTGCAGGACTTTTCTCAACGCTCAGCCAGCGTAACGCCTTGGTGTGAAAGGGTCCATTGAGATGCATGGAGAGCGTTTTATGAGCGTTTTAATAGCGTTATTTTTAACGCTAAAACGCTGCAAAAACGCCCTGGTGTGAAAGGGGTCTAACAGTGAGAGAGAGATTAACAACAGAAATGTCCAGAAAAACGCTTTTCAAAAAAAGTTATAATTTGATTTGCATTTTAATGAGTGAAATATGTATTTGATCCCCTATCAATCAGCAAGATTTCTGTCTCCCAGGTGTCTTCTATACAGGTAACAAGCTGAGATAAGGAGCACTCTCTTAAAGGGAGTGCTCCTAATCTCTGCTTGTTACCTGTATAAAAGACACCAGTCCACAGAAGCAATCAACCATTCAGATTCCAATCTCTCCACCATGGCCAAGACTAAAGAGCTGTTCGTGGATGTCAAGGAGAAGATCGTAGACCTACACAAGGCTGGCACGGGCTACAAGATCATCACCAAGCAGCTTGGTGAGAGGGTGACAACAGTTGGTGCGATTATTTGCAAATGGAAGAAACACAAAATAAGTGTCAACCTCCCTCGGTCTGGGGCTCCATGCAAGATATCACCTCATGGAGGGAGTTCCAATGATCATGAGAATGGTGAGGAATCAGCCCTGATCTACCCGAGAGAATCTTGTCAATGATCTCAAGTCAGCTGGGACCATAGTCACCAAGAAAACAATTGGTAACACACTACGCCATGAAGGACTGAAATCCTGCCACACCTGCAAGGTTCCCCTTGCTCAAGAAAGCACATGTACAGGCATGGCTGAAGTTTGCTAATGAACATCTAAATGTTTCAGAGGAGAGCTGGGTGAAAGCGTTATGGTCAGATGAGACCAAAATTGAGCTCTTTGGCTTCAACTCAACTTGCCGTGTTTGGAGGAGGAGGAATGCTGCCTATGACCCCAAGAACACCATCCTCACTGTCAAACATGATGTACCCCCCACAATGTCAAGAGCCTCATTTAAATTCCCAATTTCCTTCTTCATTCACCATCAAACACGGAGGTGGAAATATTATGTTTTGGGGGTGTTGTTCTGCTAAGGGGACAGAACAACTTCACAACATCATAGGGACGATGGACACTGCCATGTACGATCAAATCTTGAGTAAGAACCTCCTTCCCTCAGCCAGGGCATTGAAAATGGGTCAATGGGTTATAGATGGGTATTCCAGCATGACAGTGACCCAAAGCACACAGCCAAGGCATCAAAGTGGATCAAGAAGAGGGAAGGAGTGGCTCAAGAAGAAGCACATTAATCGTTTGCCGACTGCCGCATGTAGATATACGTTGACAGAATGGCACGGCTGCACAAATGGGCTTACCTGTACGTCCCTTTGAATCTACTGCCATGCCATCGCGTGCATGCCACCAGCGGTACACTCCCGCCACGAGCTCCGTGAGTAGGATCGTGGGTCCCACGGACTCGATATCCACTGGGATACCCGCAATCGTGTCACGGAGAGGAAGAATGGGGAAATGCTATTGTCCGGGGCTCAAGTGGTTAATGCCCTGGAGTGGCCTAGCCAGTCTCCAGACCTCAATCTCATAGAATAAATGTGGCAGGAGCTGAAGGTTTGAGTTACCAAATGTCAGCCTCAAAACCTTATTGACTTGGAGAGGATCTGCAAAGAGGAGTAGAACAAAATCCCTCCTGAGATGTGTGCAAACCTGATGGCCAACTACAAGAAACATCTGACCTCTGTGATTGCCAAAAAAGTTTTGCAACCAAGTACTAGGTCATGTTTTGCGAAGGGGTCAAATACATATTTCACTCATTAAAATGAAAATCAATTTATACCTTTTTCAAAATGCGTTTTTCTGGATATTTTTGTTGTTTTTCTGTCTCTTACTGTTAAAGTAAACCTACCATTAAAATTATAGACTGATAAGTTCTTTGTCAGTGATCAAACGTACAAAATCAGCAGGGGATCAAATACTTTTTTCCTTCACTGTACTTTAATCTTCTTTAAAGCTGGCACTTTCATGTAACTCTTTCCTCACCTAAAACCTAAGGGCCCATTCACACACATACGCAAGTGTTAGTTCCCCTTTTAGGTATACCCTGAGTGATGCTAATGAGTGGAGTTCTGTACTCTTTATAATCTGGTGTGGGTGGGGCCCTGAGCAGAAGGTGTATGGGAACTGGCTACCCCTGACTTAGCCCTTGTACACATGGTCGGACATTCCGACAACAAAATCCGTCGGATTTTTCCTGACGGATTTTGTCCAAAACTGGTGTTTCATACACACGGTCGGACAAAGTTGTTGGAAAATCTGATTGTTCAGAAGGTGATGACGTTCGTTCGTTACGACGGGACTACGTTCAGGCTAGTAGCCAATAGCTTTGGTCTCGTAATTTGATCTAAGCATACGTGGCACTTTGTCCGATCGGATCATGTTGTCGGAAAATTTTATATCCGGCTCTCAAACTTTGTTGGTCGGACATTCCGACGGAAAAAGTCCGATGGAGCCCACACACGTCGGATTATCTGACAACACCGTCCGATCGGATATTTTCAGTCGGAATTTCCGACCGTGTGTACAAGGGCTTACAGCATGTAGGTTTGAAGCCTGGCTAGTAGTAGGCCTTCTTAGGCCTGGAACATAAGGGACACAACCTGGTGGACTTTCTCCTAAAACAGGTATGTGCCTACCCTATAGTAAAAAAGGGTGGGGGCCCTGGCCAGCTTGGTGAGAATCCCTTATACACCTATGTGTTGTGGTAACAACAATGTTGCCACAATGCACCATAAATATGTTAGTGTGCCATTTGTAATGGCACCCCACTAAGGAAAACACATATGTTGTGGTGTGTCGTTTTGCTAAAAATGGTGCATGTCCATTCTGGTGTGTTGACTGCTTTGTTGCAATGACCGTCAACATGTGACATAATGCATCCTAATGTAGAGCACAAACCGGATTGGTCTGGCATTTTGATCCCGGGTTCCATTGCCTAATAAACAAGCAACAGCCAGGCACACAACTTTTGCATTCTCAGAAGCCGTAAACAGTCCGTGTAGCTTTTCTTTTTTTTATTTTGGATGGGGTAAGGGTGATCCTAGGGATATTCCAGCAAACTGAGCAGCAAGCGAATAGGAATTCTAAAATATTTTCAGTCCTAAATGCAAAGGGTAGCAACTAAAGGTCTTCAAAGAGAGTTAAGGAAACTCCATGGATCCAACAGACTACTTACTGTTTCTGATTTCCAGACAGCCAAGTGCAGGTTCAGCAAACTTCAGTACTTCAGTTGCCAATGTACTGGATCTGTAGGCCTTTCTAAAAGCACTCCTGGAAGCATAGGACAGAGGTTCCCCAGCCAAACTGTAGCTGGGACAGCACAGAAAGGCTGCAGTCCAAGGGAAATCTCCCAGGGGTGCCGCAGCCCTCAGTCTGGGTCTCCCCTAGGACCAAGACTCTTCGGCACTGGACTCTGGCCCATCTATAGCTCTCTGAGCTCCCTGCTGATCACCCTGAGTCCAGAGCAGACCTGGCTAATCAAGCCATACCTCCCTCATTACAGAGAGGCCAAAAACTACATTTAGAAGAGCAGTATCTCTGAGGATGCTACAATAACACAACCCAGAAAGGAACAGTGTGTATGGGCCCTGAGGTATAAAGTGTTACTCAAACAAACTCTTTAACTAGTTACAGACTACCTGCCGCAGTTGTAGTGTGGCAGGTTGGCTTCCCTGCGCAAATGGCCATTGTACGTATAACAAACATGTTATACTTACCTCCTCTGTGCATTGGTTTTGCATAGAGCAGCCTGGATCCTCCTCTTCTTGGGTTCCCCTTCCCTGCTCCTGGCCCCTTCCTCCTGTTGAGTGCCCCCTCAGCCAGCAGCTTGCTGTGGGGGTACCCGAGCCGAGTCACAGTTCTGTGTGTCCATTCAGACATGAACCCCCGACCTGGCCCTGCCCCCTCTTTCCCCTGATTGGCTAATTGACTTTTATTAACATCTGTGAGAGCCAATAGCACTGCTGCTGTGTCTCAGCCAATCATAAGGAGAGTCCCAGATAGCAGAAGACACTCATGGACATCACTGGAGAGAGATGGGGCTCAGGTAAGTATTAGGGGGTGCTGGGGAAGCTGCTATACACAGAAGTTTTTTTTTATCTTAATGCATTGCATTAAGATAAAAAACCTTCTGCCTTTACAACTCCTTTAAGTCACAATAAGGGCAAATATATATATATAAATATATTTTGGATTAAGTAGGAGGGTGTTTTGCCATCTGTATCTTACTGGGAAGATTACCCTTCACTTCCTGTTCTATAGCAAAAATATGAAGTCAGAGGAATTCCCATCAAAGTGAAAGAATCCCTTGTGTGACCAGGAGTGAGACTTTGAAGGACCAAGAACAGTTGAATATATCAAAAAAGTACAAGATATATTAACACAAATAGACAGACAGTGATTGGTAAAAAATTGGTTGATCAATAAAAGCAAAGAACATGGGATACAGTGAACAACATGGAATCAAACCACTAAATGAACCTAAGGATCCATTGTCAAGGGTAAGACAGAGGAGATCTATTCTGACGTGGTTCAACATAAATAGGTGAACATCTTCTTCAGGGACAGTAGGTTATGTGGCTCCAGCTTTATGCAAACTCAATACCATCTATCAACGATTCAATCAATGGAGATCATAACTCAGAACCCCAAATGTAAACTGCAGGCCTCCTAAAGGGACCAGAGCTCCCGAAGGACCATTGTGCATGAAGCACTGATGTCAAGCATGTATGTCATATGGGACACTGGATGACTATGACAATTGGAGAAGATCTTAGCTTTGGGGCCATATATTTGCAACACCCCGATGGAAAGGGAAGGATAAGCACAGCCTTAATTGAGTATAGACCAATTATATTTATCTGTTAAGCCTGAGCATATCTAGTTGTGCATCAAAACAGCGGTGTAGCTGCTGTCTCCCCGATACGTCTTCCCCTGAAGAAGATGTTCATCTATTTCTGTTGAAACGCGTTGGAATAGATCTCCTCTGTCTTACCCTTGACAGTAGATCCTTAGGTTCATTTAGTGGCTTGATTCCATGTTGTCTACTGTATCCTATGTTCTTTGCTTTTATTGATCAACCAATTTTTTTACCAATCACTGTCGGTATATTTGTCTTAATAAATGTTATACTTTTACGATATATTCAACTGTTCTTGGTCCTTCAAAGTCCCACTCCTGAGGAACTCTCTTTTTGCTATGGTGGCCGCATTAGCTTGTTTTTTTCATGCTTGTTCCACTTTCTGTCCTATGATGACAAAGCTCAATCACTGTATTGTATCTTTGGAGCAGCAGCGTTGTCACCTTGGGACAGGGAGTGTGTTAGAGAGCAAGAACTGGGAAAAATGCTGACTGATAAGAGTACAGCACAGGCAAGAAAAACAGGATGTTATCAGTTTACAAGCTTTCTGGCAGGATCAGCAAGAATTTGTTGTACACATTGAACATAGGGGGTTATTTACTAAAGGAAAATCCACTTTGCACTGCAAGTGCATTTGAAAGTGCACTGAAAGTTTACTTGGAAGTAAAGTCGCTGTAGATCCGAGGGGGACATGCAAGGAAAATAAAAAACAGAATTTTAGCTTGCACATGATTGGATGATAAAATCAGTAGAGATTCCCCTCATTTCATATCTACCCCTTAGATTTAGAACGACTGCACTTTCAAGTGCACTTGCAGTGCAAAGTGGATTTGTCTTTCGTAAATAACCCCTATAGTTACATAGTTAGGGCTCTTTCGCACGGGACGTGTCCGTGTACGGAGCCCGCTCTGCTCAAGCAGGGGATGGCTCTGTCGATCCCCGCTGAGCAGGAAGATGACAGGTCCATCTCTGCACACTGTGCAGGGATGGACCTGTCAGAGCGCCGCTCTCCCCTATGGGGGATCGGATGAGGACGGACCGCAGAGTCTGTCGTTACCCGATCCGCAGACGGATCGAAAAGTAGTTTTTTTCTCTGTCACACTTTTTCAGATCGGAGCGGGTCGGATGTCAGCGAACATGTCACCGCTGACATCCGACGCTCAATAGAGGTCTATGGAGCGTCCGTTCAGGTCCGCTAAAAAACTGACAGGCGGACCTGAACGGACAGTCTTTGTGAAAGAGGCCTTAGTATGGTTGAAAAAAGACACAAAGGGGGTTATTTACGAAAGGCAAATCCACTTGGAAGTGCAGTCGCTCTAAATCTAAGGGGTAGATTTGAAATGAGTGGAAGCTCTGCTGATTTTATCATCCAATCATGTGCAAGCTAAAATGCTGTTTTTTTTAATTTCCTTGCCTGTCCCCCTCGGATCTACAGAGGCTTTACTTCCAAGTGCACTTCCAGTGCAAAGTGGATTTGCCTTTCGTAAATAACCCCCAAAGTGTTCAAGTAAAGACCCAGGTGTAAATGGCAGGCGAGAGTATCCAGCAGAAATAAATGGGGAGAGACTAATTCTATAAAATGGGCAGCCTAAACCAAAGGATCTTTACCGTAACTCAGACAATGAAAAAAAGAATAGGAGGGGAAGAAAAGAGGGGGGGGGGGGGAAAAGGAAGAAGAATAGGAGAGGTCCCATGGAATCTTGATAAGCATAGGATCAGATATGTAAAAAGAAGGTGATCAAATCTAGATGTATGGGCATACTCAATCCAGGGATGTCAGGTCCGAAGGAACTTATGGGAATCAGCCAAGATCACTGTCAACTATTCGTTAAACATAATGTTATGCATGCAGTGTGTTTTACCACCTCGAAACTAAGGGTATGATTTTTCCAGGCCCAGCTTTTTGAATTTTAGTAGCTGTAAAGAGGTGTGCAGCCAATTGCCATTCTGAGTGGAAGGGAGAGTCAATTTGTTTATGAAGTGAAGTAAATAACCCCCAATGTCCATCCAGTTCAACCAATAAAAAGGGGAAAACAAAACAATTTTTTTCTTCCTACAATCCTGTATATACAATTCCTTCCTGATCCCCCAAGAGACAATCGGATGATCCCTGGATAAACTTTACCTATCAATATATTAAAGTACTTTCAGCGGTACAATATATTTACCAGACCAAAAGGGAGCACGTACTGTAAGTGACATTCCTTGTTAAGGTTTGCATACTATTTAAGAATGGCCCCATAATTGGGTGCTGAGGAGGCAATGAGAGGTTCTGTAGGTATGTGCAGGCAGGAGTTTCACCTAAAAGTGGTTCTAATGGTAAAACATTTATTCCCTAATGCATTCCTTGCATTAAGGTAAAAAATATTTTGCCACATGCTGTGCCCTTCCCCTTAAACACTTACCTGAGTCCTGTATTGATCCAGTGCTGTGCTCCTCTGCCGGTCTTCTCCCCTCTCACCTCACTCTCACAAGCTTGGCTGAGAGCAGCGGAAGCCATTGGAAGCCAATGTGAACACTGAACAGACCCCTAGGGTCCTTTGACTATTCCACTAGGATATTTCAATGTGAGGCTTCTCACTATCTTGAATATCTCCTTGGCTGTCTGACCAGGCAACCTCAGTCTCTTCCTGGAACCTTCTGGCCATGTTTTCAAGGGGTGGCACTGTGAGGCTTGGGCCTTTTACTTTTTTACAGACTGGTCTTCACGTACTGTAACTGTTAAACAGTTTTTGGGCACTGCTACCTCAATTGACCTGTTTTTTTTGGACTGGACTAAATTCCCAGTATTCTTTTTGTTGACCACATCCAGTTGTTAGGTCTATTCTTCCTAGTTAGGTAGTATGTCGTTCCACCTGTTGAAGGGTTGTTTTGGCCCACAGCTATTGCTGGTGTGGGCTCAGTGTCCCATTAGATAAAGCTATTCCCCTTAGCAATGATCTCTTCTGTCCTGGCATGAGCAACAGTATGTTGCTCTGTGGCCTTCCTCTTTTGGTAGCAGATTCCCATGTCTTGCAGGTGGTTTCATCAGATTAAGATCTGAAGACGGTCCTTCTGATTGTCCTCTGTTCAGATCTGTCATTGGTCCTCCTGTAGGATGCTTGGGCACACACGGGCGCCTGGACAACAAGGGAACTTGGTACAGTAGGACAGGAAAGCATTTGCCCTGTGCAGCTCTCTGAAGCAGCTGAAAGTCAGTTCTCTCCCTCAGGCCAGCTTTTAGTTGCTGCAGGGAGAGACACAGACACAAGGCATCATTCTGTAATTGCGCCTCTCCCCGCCCACATCTGATGCCCCCCCTGTGTGCCTGGGCCCCCCTCTTGCAGGCTTCCCTGTCTTGCCAACGGCTGCAGGTACACGTGGTGATATGTCACAATCAGGATGGAGAACAGGGAAGGGGCCAGTAAATATGTAATTTACTAGCCACTTCCTTTTCTGAATGGACAAAAAGCGAGTGATAGGTACTGATCACTCACTCTGTTCATTCATAACTGAAAAAGAGTAAACTGTTTTTACTATTTCAGTTTATAAATGAACAGGAGCCTCTGTCTCCTGTTCATCTGTTCATTCATCTTCAGAGGCTGCAGAAAAAGGAATTGAAGAATCTGTGACCTCAATTTCTTTCTCTGTCTTAAAGGTGAGATGTCAGGGGTCTGTTTAGACTGCTGATATCTCACCAAAGCGCCCCCCCCCCCCACCCCCAACAATGTTGTAAAAAAAAAATGTAAAAAATATTTAAAACATTTTAAAAATAATAACATTGTAAAAAATAGATTTTAGAAAATAAAAATGAAGTTAAGAAGTTTTTAAATTGTAAAATTATATTAAAAAAATTGTAAAAAATAATAATAACCTTGTCAGGTAGGCTGTACTGGGCCCTGTGATTTCTAACAGCAGCCCTGTTTGGATTTCCTGTCTATTTCTGCATTTCTGTGTTGCTTTAAGAGCACAGTGCACCAACGCTTGGTGATGTTTGCTTTGTATATTACTTTCTATAAAAACTGAGGCACGATGGGTAGAAGAACGGTTATACAGGGGCTGGCTTACAACTTTTCCATTTGACCGTTTCCCAGCCTCCTGGTGGTCTCAGTAAAACCCAACAGTTTCTGTATTCCTGTGTTCCTCAGTTGGCTTGAAGAATGGAAATGCATACCTCCCAACTTTTTGAGATGGGAATGAGGGACACCTATCAGCAAAAGTATGCAGGCATAGGACACACCCCTTGCCACGCCCCCTTGATGGAGAATTGTACAAAAAAATAAGATTGGTTAAACCCACAAGTGCTTTTTTTACCACTACTATTCCTTTGTATTGGCTTTTGGAATTTACAAAGGAAGCAATTTAGAAATCAGATGAAATGTTTAGCACTGGAAAAAACTTTTTGATAGATAAAAAGTGCATTTTATATACATCTATATAGATCAAATGAGGGACAAATGAGGAGGAATGAGGGACAGAGGGACTTTGCTCCAAATCAGGGACAGTCCCTCGAAATCAGGGACAGTTGGGAGCTATGGAAATGGCAAATTTTTTTTTTTTCTTCGGTGGCCTGAGTAAGCACCTAGGTAAGAAAAACCCAGAATAACGGCTACTAGGATTCTGCATTAGCCAGATAATAAATGCCGAAGGACAGTAGGTTGGGTACCAGAGTCCAAGATATCAGCACATTGCTGTTGCAGTAGAGCATGTACAGTGTAATGTCACTCATGGACTCTCAAGCTAAATATGCAAATAGTAACTTTCTCCAATGAGGTCCAATAGGTGCTAGCTTGTCATTTTGCTGATCTCTGACACCCTCTCTTTGGGCAGATATAAGGTGGCTCACAAGCTTCACGAGATTACGAAATGTGCTTTATATCACCTACCTTGCGCCATGTCTTATTATCTCTCTTCCCCTTCGCTCTGCCACTTTATGCTGTGTGCTTTCACCGCGTCTCCTGGAAAGACTACAGGATGTCACTAGTTGCTTTGTTGTCTGCGGGATGGAACATAAAACAGCAGAGTCAAGGTGGGGCGGCAGGAGTCATTACTGCATTTCTGATTTGGTACATCACAACTGGTTCGCTCACTTGGAACAGTTTTTTTTTTCTACTTGCCAATGCAAGTAGGCGCGGCTACATATTTATAAATCTTGTCATTATTTCATCACTGCTTTGAGAAGCACTTTCTTTTGTGTTGCCTGGCTGATGTTATTCAGATATGTTAATGAATTCTTAACAGATGAGAGAAAGTTTTAGCTCTAGACGAATTATTCCAGCACCAGACCTTTGCTTCCCCAGTTTTTAGCTTTATGCAATTTTCATATTATTTTTCAGTAAAACCTTGGATTGTGAGTAACTTGGTCTGCGAGTGTTTTACAAGACAAGCACATTTTATTTTTTTTTAAAAATTTTAACTTGATAAACAAGTGATGTCTTGCAATACAAGTAGCGTCACGTCACAAATGAGTATAAGGCTCGGTTCACACTGCTGCGACTTGGGATATAACTTATGATACTCCAAGTTGCGTGACATCCCATGTTAATCAACGAGAGCTGTCATAATTAGCACTACTGAAGTTGCCTCGACTTTAGAAAAGGTTCTTGTATTACTTCAAGGTGACTTCTATCTGACTTTCGGCCATAGACTTTAATGGAAGTTGCCTCCAAGGTGGATCCTGATCCTAATTGATGTGATTTGGATCCGACATTACAGGAAGATTACCCAGTCATTCCCTGAAGTTGACTCGAAATTGACCGGGCAAAGTCATGACAACTTTCCGGTTGCAACAGTGTGAATTGCTTCTCTTCTCTTTTAGACCACTTTCACACTGGGGGTGGGGTCCGTTAGCGGTAAAGTTTTAGCTGTACTTTACCTTCCTTATAGCTGCGCTTTTTGGCCACTAGCGAGGGGTTAAAAGAAAGTGCACATGTTACGGCGCTGCCAAAACGCTTTGCAGGCACTTTGGCTGCACTGCCCATTCATTTCAATGGACTGTAGCTCCTGAAGCGCAGGTTAATTTGTTTTACTTTTACAGTAGAATTTATACTGTATTTTGTATTGCTGTAATAATTTTTATTTAAACAAATGGTTGTGTACATTACAATGGTATAGAGCTCATTAGCTCTGAAGCATGTATAATCAAATAACAATTGAAGTTTGATCATGAGTAGGGATGAGGTGAACACCCCCCGGTGTGGTTCGCAACATGTGAACAGGCAAAAAATTAGTTTGAACACGGGAACACCGTGTCTATGGGACATGAACATGAAAAATCAAAAGTGCTAATTTTAAAGGCTTATATGCATGGTATTGTTATAAAAAGTGTTTGGGGACCCGGGTCCTTCCCCAGGAGACATGTATCAATGCAAAAAAAACGTTTAAAAACATCTGTTTTTTCGGGAGCAGTGATTTTAATAATGCTTAAACTAAAAAAAAGTGAAATATTCCTTTAAATTTCGTACCTGGGGGTGTCTATGGTATGCCTGTAAAGTGGTGCATGTTTCCCGTGTTTAGAACAGTCCAAGAGCAAAATTACATTTCTAAAGGAAAAAAAGTAATTTAAAAGTACTCGCGGCTATAATAAATTGTCGGTCCCGGCAATACACATAAAAGTTCATTGAAAAAAAACGCATGGGATTCCCCCACAGTCCATTACCAGACCCTTTGGGTCTCCTATGGATATTAAGGGCAACCCTGAACAAAAAAAATTGTGTGGGATGCCCCCAAATTCCATACCAGGCCCTTCAGGTCTGGTATAGATATTAAGGGGAACCCTGCACCAAAATTAAAACACAAAAATGGCGTGGGGGTCCCCCTCAAAATCCATACCAGACCCTTCAGGTCTGGTATGGATTTTAAGGGGAACCCCATGCCAAATTTTGGGGTCCCCCATTTCATAAAAATAGTGTGAAAATGGTAAAAATGACATGGCACGGCTTGGGGACAAGTCCTTTATTAAAAAATAAAACTGGCCCACGAAGTCTTCTTTTTCTTCTCTTGCTTCGCCGACGGACCGTAAAAGAAAAACACCACCGACCCGCCTCCATGGGAGGCTCTCCGCCCCATGGCACGTCTTTGCTTTGACAGCTCTTTTATGACTGAGGGCAGGGCCACATGGTGACATCACCGGGTGGTCCCGCCACCTCTGACGTTACAGGGAAGCCATAGGGATGTCCCCATGCATTAGAGGTGGGCTGGGTCACCCGGCAAGGTCACCGTGTGGCCCCGCCCTCAGTTATAAAAGAGCTGTCAAAGCAAAGATGCGTCATACTGCGGGTGCCTCCATGGAGGCGGGTCAGTTGTGTTTTTTTTTTTTTCGGTCCGTCTACAGGGGCTGGTATGGAATTTGGAGGGACCCCCACAAAATTTTTGGGGTCTGGTAACGGACTGTGGGGGAATCCCATGCAGTTTTTTTCAATGACTTTTATGTGTATTGCCGGGACCGACAATTCATTATAGCTGAGTACTTAAATTACTTTTTTTGTGAACTTAGGCTTACTATTGTAAGCTGTAAGCATGACTGTAGATGTGTGCCAGCAAAGTGGGAAAATGGAGGCAGAGTAGGCCTGGACAGGGGAAGTTCTGTTCTTCTGTTAATGCTGCAGCAGGCATGTTATTGGTTTCTAGGATGCCAGTGGGTTGGGGAAGGGGCTGAAGGGGAGACCATAGGCAGCCTTTGCTAAACTTGAGGATATGCCACTGACCCTAGCTGCAGGCCAGATAAAATCTTGTAGTGAGCCAGATGTTGCCCATGGGCCTTCGTTTGGAGACTCCTGCTCTAAGGTCAGCATCTGCTTTCCAAGTTGCCTATTGTCACAATAAGTTCAATCTCTGTGCTTCAGCAGTAGTCTTTTTGTTCTTGGCTATGTGTACAGGTCTCACAAATATCATTCCCCAATGCTGTTACCTCTTTTGTAAAGTCTGAATGATCACTGGAAATGCCCCAGTAACTGATGATGACATTCTCCTAGATTCTTATTCTCTGGCAGACATTGAGAGAGTTTTCGTAGGATGAAGCAAAAGAACCCCCTTTGATAATAGAAGGTATATTTTATTGAAAACTTAGGTGTTGATGTGCAGTTTTGATCAGATAATTTTTTGGCAGGAAACTAAAATCATGGCTGGTCCACTAAGTGAGACCATTGGGAGACATTGGTCTGGTTTCATGCCTATTTGTTATCTGCCTGGCGAGTGGATCTCCATCTCTTCGGTCACACAAATGCGTTTCATTTGCGTCATCAGTTTCTTCAGGATGCTAGTACACATGTTTGATTCTCACTTACTTACAGTGCCTTGATAAAGTATTCATACCCCTTGAAATTTTCCATATGTTGTCAACCAAAAACGTAAATGTATTTTATTGGGATTTTATGTGATAGACCAACACAAAGTGGCACATAATTGTGACATGAAAGGAAAATTATAGATGGTTTTCATAATCTTTTACAAATAAATATGTGAAATGGGTGAGCATTTGTATTCAGCCCCCCTGAGTCAATACTTTGTAGAACCACCTTTCACTGCAGTTAGAGCTGCAAGTCTTTTTTGGGATGTCTCTACCAGCTTTGCACATCTACAGAGTGAAATGTTTGCCAATTCTTCTTTGCAAAATAGCTCAAGCTCTGCCAGATTGGATGGAGAGTGTCTGTGAACAGCAATTTTCAAGTCGTGCCACAGACTCTCAATAGGATTTAGGTCTAGACTTTGACTGGGCCATTCTAACACATGAATATGCTTTGATCTTAACCAATCCATTGTAGCTCTGGCTGTATGTTTAGAGTCATTGTCCTGCTCGAAGGTGAACCTCTGTCCCAGTCGAAAGTCTTTTGCAGACTCTAATGCCGCATACACAAAATCAAACTTTTCGACGGACTAGGTCATGTGTGGGCTCCAGCGGACTTTTCTTTCTCAAAAGTCCGATGGACCTAGAAATAAAACATGTTTCAAATCCTTCCGGCGGCTTCGAGTCCAGTCATAAAATCCGGTCGTCTGTGTGCTAGTCCGACGGACTAAAACCGACACTAGGGCAGCTATTGGCTACTGGCTATGAACTTCCTTATTCTACGTCATCACGTTTGAATCCGTCTGACTTTTGGAGTGATCGTGTGTGGCCAAGTCCGTTCATTTGAAAGTCTGACGGACCTCCGATGCAAAGTCAGTCGAAAAGTCAGATCGTGTGTACGTGGCATGACAGGTTTTCTCCTAAGATTGCCCAGTATTTTGGCTCCATCCATCTTCCCATAACCATTTACTAATTAGGTGACTTCTGAAGGCAATTGGTTCCACTGGATTTTAATTAGGGGTATCAGAGTAAAGGAATACAAATGCACACCACACTTTTCAGATATTTATTTGTAAAAAATTTTGAAAATCATTTATCATTGTCCTTCCACTTTCCAATTATGTGCCACTTTGTGTTGGTCTATCACATAAAATTCCAATAAAATACATTTACGTTTTTGGTTGTAACTTGACAAAATGTGGAAAATTTCAAGGGTTAGGAATACTTTTTCAAGGCACTGTATACTACATCTAAGACCATAAATTTAGACACTACATCTTCCAATCACACACCCTTTTTCTTCTGTATCCATCCACTTGCCAAACTGTTAAATTTAATGGGGAAAATCTCAAGTAAGTGCAATTCGGCTCAAGCTGTCTTGCCTACACACGGTCACATCAAATTCCGATCATTTATAACGCGGTGACGTACAACACGTACGACGTGACTAGAAAAAGGAAGTTCAAAGGCCAGTAGCCAATAGCTTCTGTCTCGTAGTTGAATCTGAGCATGCGTGATTTTTGGCGTGTCGAAATTGCATACACACGATTGGAATTACCGATAGAAAGTTTTTCCATCGGGAAAATTGAGAACATGCTATCAATTTTTGGCTGGCGGAAATTCGGACAGCTAAATTCCGATGGAGCATACACACGGTCGCATTTTCCGATGAAAAGCTCTCATCAGTCTTTTTGTGGCCGGAATTCTGATCGTGTGTGCGCCGCATAAGAAGATATAACCATGCCAATGGTATAGCAGAAAACATAGCACAGCAAAGAAGGTTTGTGGTGCAGGATGAGAGGACAGTCAAAATTAGAAGCGCCCCCCCCCCCCCCACACACACACAGTTGCAGAATTCCAGCTGCCTGCATACCGGAAGCAGTGTGGCCGTTTTATAGGGGCGCTAGATTAATTTGCCTCTAAGCTCAGTTCACCCCATAAGACTGGCGCTACACTAACAGTTTAGCGCAAGCCGGCGGGGACTCTTTCCGTGCTGCCCTCCTGCAAAGTGCTGCCCTAGGCCTGGGCCTTGTCAGCCTAGGCCAGGATACAACATCTGCAGTCATCACGCACTTTAAGTGTTCATTCACACTTGTGTGACTTCAAAATTGTGCGATTTCCATTGCGACTTGTTTTGTGCATTGTTAGTGTGAGAAGTAGACACATTCATGATCTGTACCATGTGTTGGAAATCTCAGGAATGATCTAATATTGGCTTCATAATTTATTGTCTGGATGCCAACAGAGTTGGTTCATGCACAGGGTGTGAGGAAGCTCAGTCTAATATATTGTTTTCAGTGGTAGCAGTTCCTTGTGACATGCTGCTTCTATCCCCACCAAAAGCCTGCAGGGAAGGGACTTGTTCTGTTTCAACACGTCCGATGACTATTTCCCTGGTTTTGCTCTCTGCGTGGACCAGGTATTGTGTAGTGATTCACAGTATCAATTACTTCCAAAATCACAGAGCGTTCTTACTGATATTTTGTCTGTAAATGCAAAACTTTGCTCTGTTTAATCTGCACCCGATGAATATTTAAAAAATTGTTTTGCTTTGGTACCGTACTTGTCCTCAGGGCAATGCCACTATGGTCTTTTAATATTCAGCTTCCATTGACTTCAGTGGGTTTCAGATTCAGCATTCAAACTTTAGTAATCTTTGCCAAACCCGACTCAAATTGAACCCAGATATGTTCAACTCATCACTACTCTGGAGGAACCCCGGGGCAGTAGCGCACCAAGTGGGGGGCAGCCCGCCACGGATGCCTCACACTGGGGGGTGTCAGGTCAGTGCCCCCACCTCCACGACTGAAGCGGTGACAGCGGAGTGGGTTTAGGCAGCGGCACAGTGACAGGGCAGGTTAGAGCAGGGAGAGCTGCATTTGCGTTGCAGGGGGGGGGGGGTGCGGGATGACAGAGAGGTGTCACCCATCGGCAGGGTCACACAGCCGAGCAGAGTGAAGCTGCTTCCCCTCCTCTCTGTTTATGTGTACACAGGGGGAGGGGACTTACTGTGCATGTGCCACTCTGATCTTAGGTACATTATGGGTGTACTGAAGGGGGGGTCTGTACTGTACTGAAGGGGGGGTCTGTACTGAATGGGAGGGGGGTCTGAACTGAAGGGGGTCTGCACTGAAGGGAGGGGTCTGCACTGAAGTGGGGGGTCTGCACCGAAGGGTGGGGGTCTGCACCGAATGGGGGGGTGTGTACTGAATGGGGAGTCTGTGTAACATGCAGGGGGTCCATAGCTGTGGGGGCTGTATAATGTAAAGGGGCCCAGAGGTGTAGGGTGCTGTGTAATGTAAAGGGGCCCAGAGATGCAGGGTGCTATGTAATGTAAAGGCACCCAAAACTGTGGGGGTTGTATAATGTAAAGGGGTCCAGAGGTGCCGGGTGCTGTGTAATGTAAAGGGGTCCAGAGGTGCAAGGTGCTGTGTAATGTAAAGGGGTGCAGTGGGGCTGTGTAATGTAAAGTGGTACAGAGATGCAGGGTGCTGTGTAATGTAAAAGGATCCAGAGATGCAGGGTGCTGTGTAATGTAAAGGGGTCCAGAGGTGCAGGGTGCTGTGTAATGTAAAAGGGTCCAGAGGTACAAGGTGCTGTGTAATGTAAATGGGTCCAGAGGTGCAGGGTGTTGTGTAATGTAAATGGGTCCAGAGGTGCAGGGTGCTGTGTAATGTAAAGGCACCCAAAACTGTAGGGTGCTGTGTAATGTAAAGGGGTCCAGAGGTGCAGGGTGCTGTGTAATGTAAAGGGGTGCAGTGGGGCTGTGTAATGTAAAGTGGTACAGAGATGCAGGGTGCTGTGTAATGTAAAAGGATCCAGAGATGCAGGGTGCTGTGTAATGTAAAGGGGTCCAGAGGTGCAGGGTGCTGTGTAATATAAATGGGTCCAGAGGTGCAAGGTGCTGTGTAATGTAAATGGGTCCAGAGGTGCAGGGTGCTGTGTAATGTAAATGGGTCCAGAGGTGCAAGGTGCTGTGTAATGTAAATGGGTCCAGAGGTGCAGGGTGCTGTGTAACGTAAAGGGGTCCAGAGGTGCAGTTGTGAAGAGGGGGTACACAGTAGTCACAAAGAGATATTGAAGGATGCAGAGGTATGCAAGGGGCACAGTGGGGTATTTTTACATTTTAACGCGGGCGGGGGGGGGGGGGGGGGTGCCAGATATAGGATCTGCCCCGGGTGCCAAATGCTCTAGGTACATCCCTGCCCCAGGGTTCCTGGTTTAAAAATTCCATTCTAAAATAACCATAGGGTGCACTGCCATAATCCCACAGCTGCCAGAAAGGTGTAGGTGTAGGTGTAGGGTTCTGTGTAATGTAAAGGGGCCCAGAGATGCAGGGTGCTGTGTAATGTAAAGGGGTCCAAAACTGTGGGGTTGTATAATGCAAAGGGGCCCAGAGGTGTAGGGTGCTGTGTAATATAAAGGGGTGCAGGGTGCTATGTAATGTAAAGGGGTCCAGAGGTGCAGGGTGCTGTGTAATGTAAAGGGGTCCAGAGGTGCAGGGTGCTGTGTAATGTAAAGGGGTCCAGAGGTGCAGGGTGCTGTGTAATGTAAATGGGTACAGAGGTGCAAGGTGCTGTGTAATGTAAATGGGTCCAGAGGTGCAGGGTGCTGTGTAATGTAAATGGGTCCAGAGGTGCAGGGTGCTGTGTAATGTAAAGGGGTTCAGAGGTGCAGTTGTTGAGAGGGGGTACACAGTAGTGACAAAGAGATATTGAAGCATGCAGAGGAATGCAGGGGGCACAGTGGGGTGTTTTTACATTTTAACATGGGGGGGGTGCCAGAAATAGGATCTGCCCCGGGTGCCAAATGCTCTAGGTACACCCCTGCCCCAGGGTTCCTGGTTGAAAAATTCCATTCTAGATCTAAAATAACCACAGGGTGCACTGCCATAATCCCACAGCTGCCAAAATGTAAATCCTTTTTTGCTAAGTCCGTGTTTTAGGCCCCGTTCACATTGGTGTGGCTTAC
Source organism: Lithobates pipiens (assembly GCF_037356315.1). Taxonomy (NCBI): domain Eukaryota; kingdom Metazoa; phylum Chordata; class Amphibia; order Anura; family Ranidae; genus Lithobates; species Lithobates pipiens. The sequence goes on along the minus strand of NW_027507789.1, from coordinate 50,621,311 downwards.
GATTTCATTTAACAGAAGTCAATGCAAGTCACAGCGTAATTGGAAAAAAATACTGCATGGACAATTTCAAACTATATGAATGGTTCCATTGCCAGCAATGAGGTGCGGTTTGTCATGCCATTTGGAACTGTCATATTGCATGGCAAATCACATACGTGTGAACGGGGGCTTAAAGTGTTACTAAACTCACAACAGTAAAATCAGTGTGTATATGCAGTAAAGCATGCTTGTTATACTCACTGTGGAACCTAAGGGGTTAATCCTCTGCATTGTCTAAAAAGGCTGTTTGATCCTGTCTTCTCTGATCCTTCCCTTCTTCCACTGTTCACAATCCATCTCCTAATAGTTTAGAGCCTTTGGAGCCACTCTGCACATGCTCAGTTTGGTGTGCATTGCTAGAGAGTTTTTTCTCTTGGGAGGGTGCATGTGGTCAGCACAGGGCCAATCAGCACTATCCAGACAAGACGGTCAGGGGTCCTGCCGCCTCATAGGACAGTCAGTGTAGAATGAAAACTCCTCCTACAAGCTTTATCCAGTGCTCGGTTGGACACTGATAGAAGTCACAAGACTGCTATATACTGCTGATGAGAAAAGTTATTTAGCAGTTTATATTTACTAAAATACTTGAAATGCCGTGTACTGTGGGAGACTTTTTTTGCGATACGGCACTGCATCTCTTTAACTGACAATTGTGCGGTCGTGCGAGGCTGTACAAAAACAAAATTGATGTCCTTTTTTCCCACAAATAGAGCTTTCTTTTGGTGGTATTTGATCACCTCTGCGTTTTTTTTTTTTTGCGCTATAAACAAAAGAAGAGCGACAATTTAAAAAAAAACTAAATATCTTTTACTTTTTGCTATAATAAATAGACCAAATTTTTTTTTATAAAAAAAAAAGATGTTTTCCTCAGTTTAGGCCAATATGCATTCTTCTACATATTTTTGTTAAAAAAAATAAAAATAAAAATTGCAATAAGCGTATATTGATTGGTTTGCGCAAAAATTATAGCGTCTACAAAATAGGGGATAGATTGATGGCATTTTTATTATTATTATTGTTTTTTTTAATTAGTAATGGCCGCGATCTCCGTTTTATTTCTTATCTGGAACTTATGATATTGCGGCGGACACATGGGACACTTTTGACACATTTTTGGGACCATTACAGCGATCCGTGCTATACAAATGCACTGATTACTGTATAAAAGTCACTGTCAGGGAAGGGGTTAACACTAGGGGGCAATCAAGGGGTACTGTGTTCCCTAGGTGTGTTCTAACTGAAGGGGGGATGGGACTGTCTAGGAGGAGAGACAGATCGGTGTTCATACATAGTATGAACACACGATCTGTCTCTACTCCCATGAGAGAACCAGGATGTGTGTTTACAGCTGTATGTTTTTGTTCTCACTCTGTCACGAGCGATCATGGGAGCCCGGCACTCGCAGCAGGCGCGTGCACACGCCCCTAGTGGCCGAAAGGCGAAGTGACATAAGGTAACGTTGTTTCGCCCAGCCATGCCATTCTGCACAGTAAAACTGTGGCGGCTGGTCGGCAAGCAGTTAAGGTGGTAACTGGCAGGGCCGCTGATAGGGCAGTACAACCAGCCCTGTTGCACCGGGCCCGGCCAGCAGGGGGGGCCCGAGCAGCTTTTAACTTCTAGCTAAAAAAAACAAAAAAAACGAAATAACTATATTAACCTGCACCCACTTGATTACTAACATATATAAGGAATATATATTCATTTCCTGGGCCCCATCAGGTTACCAGAGGGGCCCAGGAGGTGAAAGCAGAAGAGGGACTTTTTTTCCATTTTCGGGTGCAGGGATACAATGCTGTGCCTCATGCTGCTCTCAGTATACCTGCACAAACTAAATTTCTTCCTGCTCACTGTACGCCTCTCTGGCGGATGGATATTATTGTTATACGGATCCCTTCATCCAGTAAGTGCTGCAGCTTGAGGGACTTATCACTGGGACGGCTGAGACAGACAGAGCAGCAGGAGTAATCTGGACAACAGCAAAGGTACACAGACAAGCAGTCCCCTGCACATACACACACACTGACAGGTCACACTATTGTAGCATGTGCAGTCCCCAGACTCTGTGTGCTCATGGTTATTATCATTATGATGATCAGGGCACAGTAGGTGCTGTATGGCTCTGTCAGTGTAACATGGCTGTGTGGTGCTGACTTTCCTGATACATGGCTGTACTGTGTGTTAAAGACTATAACTCAGCACAGCCATAACAAAGTCAGCACCAGACAGTCATTTTACACTGACAGAGCCATACAGCACCTGCTGTGCTCTGATCATCATAATGATAATGACCATGAGCACATAGTGAGATGCTACTTTTACACATGTGATGGGGGAAGGGACAGTAAAAACACATAGCCAAGCTGCATTTTTACCACCCCCAAACCACTCCCCTTTCATAACCTTTCACCCAAGCTTTGCAATTAGGTCCTTTTTCATGCAGACCTGATTGAAAGCTCTGTATGAAGACACAAACTGAATGGGCACAGATGTCAAAACACTGAAATCTCTCCCATTCAGATGCAGTTATGATTGGTGGGGCGCTGTAAATGTTAAATGTTCCAGCTCCTGCCTCAAGACACCCCCCTCCCCCACCCTGACAGCGTGGAGGCAGGGGTGGGGTTATGGGCGGAGCCAGGATGGGTTGTGGGCGGGGTCAATGGGGCCCCATCAGGTAGGCTGTATGGGGCCCCATGATTTCTAACAGCGGCCCTGGTAACTGGACCTCTTTACATATCTAGCTGAAGGGCTTTGTGATCAGTGGTGGGGGGGGGATTGGGCTCAGCCTTGCGATATCTTGGCAGAAGTGAAGGGAAGGCCCAGGTATGGCAAGGTGGTAGACACAAGCTTGCATAGGGGAAATGGCTTCCCCACTAAGCATTAGAAGCGGAGCGTTTATTCATGCTTGTCCATTACACAGGCATGACTGGTGTGGTATAGAAGAGTGATTGGCTATGGGAACATAGATGCTACAGTGCTCCAAATAGGTTGTGCATGCTCCTGTTATGCAGATTGAGGATGTGGACCTGTGCTATTACCAGCCCAGTCGTTGCCTTGTAAAAGAAGCAGTGACATCATCACTGAACCTCACATACAGTGGGGATAATAATTATTTGATCCCCTGCAGATTTTGTAAGTTTGCCCACTTACAAAGAAATTAAGAGTCTATAATTGTTATCATAGGTGTATTTTAAATGATAGAGACAGAATAGCAACCAAAAAAAACCCCCCACATGATACAAATGTTATAAATTGAGTTGCAGTTCAGTGAGTAAAATAAGTATTTGATCCCCAAGCAAAACATGACTTAGTACTTGGTGGAGAAACCCTTGTAGGTAAGCACAGAGGTAAGACGTTTACACCCCTTTCACACCAGGGCGTTTTGCAGGCGCTATAGTGTTAGAAATATCGCCTGCAATCTGCCCTAAAGAAGCTGCACCATTATGTGTAGTGTGAAAGCCCCGATGGCTTTCACACTACAGCGGTGCGCTGGCAGGACGTCAGAAAAAAGTCCTGCCAGCAGCTTCTTTGGAGCGGTGAAGGTGCGGTGTGTTTACTGCTCCTCCACCGCTGCTCCCCATTGAAATCACTGTATCACCGCCGGCAAAACGCTGCTATTGCTATAGAGCTGTCCTTTGAAGGCTCTTTGGTCTTGCCCATGTTGGAGAGGTTTGAATGGAAGAAAGATTCTGTGGACAGGTGTCTTTTATACACATAATGAGTTGTCGTTAGGAGCACTAATCTATGTACTACATGAGCACATACTGTAGCCAGTCTGTAGGAGCCAGAATTAAGTTTGAAAGGGAATCAAATACTTATTTTACTCTCTGAATTGCAACTGAATTTATAACATTTGTATCATGTGTTTTTTCTGGATTTTTGGCTGATATTCTGTCTCTATCATTTAAAATGCACCTATGATAAAAATTATAGACCCTTAATTGCTTTGTAAGTGGGCAAGCTTACAAAATCTGCAGGGGATCAAATAATTATTTTTGCCACTGTAGTCTACACAGAGAGCAGAGCTGTGGGTGCTCTCAATCTGCTTACCAGAATGATATGAAAACAGGCATATAACCACATGATGCAGGTGGTAAATATTAAACTTGGATAGCACGCTCCAAACTTGATAGATGGAATATAGGGTTAACCAGGTACATCAGTATCAGATGGAACATCAAAACTCACACTTTTTTTGTCACTGTTCGGAAACAAACTTTTTTATGTCCTGATTCCTGGCAGGATGGCATAGCAGTATCTGATATATTATACAAATACATGCACCCTTTGCTGACATGGAAAAGAAAGCCAAGATGATGTGAAGTAATTCATATTTTATTTAATTTATTTATTTTAATACATACAATATTCAGATTAAACATAACCATAGGAGAATAATTTAGGTAGTGTAGCTGTATGTGATTTAATTTGTAAATAAGATGATCCACTGGGTAGGGAATAAAACATGGCTACAGCAGCTGGGCCATGGGCAGAGCCAAAGTGTGCCACATGGCATTCTGGGAACTGTACTTTTACCAAGCAGCACAAGAATACCCTGATAAGCCAGACTAAGAACTGCTTGAAGGGGTATATCCTAACATTATGTGCTGGGTACACTGAAATACTTATAGAATCTAAATGGTAAATAACCACATAATGTCAGATTGATGAAGATGATGATGCTGAATTTTTTTCAGCTGGCTTTTGGACTTCCACCTCTATGTATCCTTTCGCATTCTGGAACCTGTTAGTTGTTAAATCAACTAACAAATGTCTTTGACCAAATTTATATGGGGTTATTGTTAGAGGAATGTTTATAGTCTCGTTGGGTTTCACCGAGCCCCCTCTAAAATAAAAAGAAATTAAAAAAACACGTTAATAGTAGAAATTAACAATTGGTATATGCATTCAGACAGTTCTACAGTATACCTTAGTACACATACTAATGCTGGATTTAAGTGCCCATTGTTTGTAGAAGAAATACATACTGTATGTTACCAGTGTACTGTCATTTTTTTACCTCTCTTTTCTTTCAATTGATTTTTATTCAAAGATTTAACAAAATAAAAAAGTACTAAGAAAATGTCAAAAGATGGATGCACCAAGTATTGTAAGCAAAATACAAATTAACCAAGCCTAACAGGTTGGCCCCACCAAATGGAGCGACAGCTTCCCAAGGATATAAGGTCGGTAAATGTAATCACCCTGTTACAGAAACAGAATAAAGGTATATCTATAAAAGAAAGAAAGAAAGATAAGAATTGGTCTCCTCAATCCAGGTCCCCAACCACAAGGCATCCCAGTATCTAGGGAGCTTTAAGATATTTATTCTAGGGATTCCACACTTTCAAATCTGGCTTGTTTACCTCTTAGCCCTTGTACACACGGTCGGACATTCCGACAACAAAATCCATCCGATTATTGTCCGAAACTTGTGTTGCATACACACGGTCGGACAAAGTTGTCAGAAAATCCGATCGTACGTAACGTGACGACGTTATTTCGTTACGAGGGGACTATGTTTAGGCTAGTAGCCAATAGCTTTGGTCTAGGAATTTGATCTGAGCATGCATGGCACTTTGTCCGATCGCAATTCTCCACACACAATCGGACAAAGTCCAATCGCATCATGTTGTCAGAAAGTTTTATAGCCCAGCTCTAAAACTTTGTCCGTTGGATATTCAGACGGAAACAGTCCGATGGAGCCCACACACTGTCGGATTATCCAACAACATGGTCCAATCGGACATTTTCCATCGGAATGTCCGACCATGTGTACAAGGGCTAAGAATGCTTGTCAATTTTTCATTAATCCTAATCCAGGATATTTTGTGTTTAACCAGCGTGATGTTAACCGCTGGTGATTTAAATTCTCACGCTATAGTAATTTTAGCTGCTAACGATATAAAGAAGATTAGGATTCGGAGGTGTCTGGGGATCTTATAGGTCTCGATAAGTCAGTGAACAACGCTGTTTTGACATTTTTGGGTATATTATGTCCTGTGAGTAGACAAGATTGAATATTTTGATCCAGAATTGCTGGACCTTCGGACAGGACCACCAGACTTGGAACATATTGCCCTCCCACCCACATCCTCAGAAACAGAAGGATGAGATACCAGGGTAGAGTTTCGCCAGCTTAGCCGGATCAAGGTACCATCTGGACAGCACCTTGTAGTTCACTTCCACTATAGAGGTATTGAGTATTCCTTTATGCACCAAGGTCGACCACTGCACCTGCACCTCCTCTATAGTCGCATCCAGGTCCGATTCCAATGTTATTTGGTAGGGCGGCTTGTTACGTTGGCTATTAAAGAGAACATATAGCTCTATAGCCAGGAGCTGGCTATTGTGCCTGCAATTCAGGGACAGATGCAGTGCTGTTAATGTGGCGCTGTCTCCCTCTAGTGTTAGCATGGACCCCATGTGTAATTTCCTGACAGAGGGAAATGAAAGCAGAGCAAATCATCGTGGCATGTGTAGTGCAGAGTGCTGGGGTTTCAATTCCAGCAGGACTGGCCTGAACTACAACCACCAGATTGCTGAGGAGGAAGGAATAGATTGCTGCAAGAGGATATAAAAAGGCTGGCTTAGGCCTAGATTGCTCTCTTGGGACGTCAGCTTGGATCTGCCAGCAGGAGCTATGTGTCAGTGTGAGCTGCGGCCTGCATAGAAGGAAGCCATACAGCTGCATCCAGAGGGACATCTGTGGACAGCATCACTTCCTAGCTGCAGCAGTCCAGAGGTTGATCCAGATCCTTTAGCATTACCTGCACTTCAGATCTGGGTAGGCCGTTGGTGCGATCGGACGCCATTCCCTGAGCCAGGACCCAGAGGGAGAGCCTGAAATCATAATCATTATCATCTGCATCATTGCCAGCAACTTCTGTGGTGATCGGTGAGCGGGCACCTGCCCATTTGAACCCTTTTTGAACCCATAGACACTGCATATAGACATCATTGTATTTGCCCACATTTCTGACACTTGTAGTCCCAGATAAAGCAAGTTCTTTTTTACCAATAGACATATGTGCTTTGCTCACATCCCTGTCATCTGTGACTCTGTTGGATGCAATACTATTAAAGCAACATATATGGTGACCATGTGCTTGTAGGTTTTACAGGAAACGTTTGCAATTACAAGGAGTTGATTACACAAAAGCTAAATTTGCTCTGTTACATCACCGAAGAATTATTTGCTTCATCATACTTTGAGTGCTAACTGAAGATTTGCCAGATTCCACAGAGTTATCATTAACCCCTTTTTGTTCTTTCCTCATCTTCCTAAGAGACTAATATTATTTAGCACAAGAGGTCTGCTCACATTTCTCTGGAACTCTGTTTAAAAGGAGCCAGCCAATCTAAATACAACAGTTTGCTGAATGTTTGTCAGTAGTTGATGTTAAGTGCCTGTGAGCTGAGTAGATAGATGGAATGTTCTGACATAGTTCTATTAAGTGTCAGTCCCCTGCTTCTCTGCTGCCTGTTCATATAGGCCTCAAGGATCTAGAAGAATTTGCAATTGCACTGTGTTTCTTTGCATTCTTTTTGTATTGCCAAGTAGAAGTTTTTAGATTGCACAATTACATTGCATGCTAGAGATGTATTATTTCAAACAAGTTACTGTTCTGTCCACCAGATGTCTATGCCTATTATCTGTACTTGTGTTGTTAAATTTACATGTAAGATGTGTACTTTACATAAGACAATCATATGTGGCGTGCAGGCTCCATCTAGCGTTCATTTTTTGTATTGCTGCAGTTATTCAGTTTTTTTGACTCACTGTATCTGTAGTTAAGAAAGTTGTTAGTACACAGGGAATTCTGTGTAGAATCTTCACAGGAAGTGAAGAAGCCACTATTCTTTGAGAAGACACTGCAGGAAGCAAGACTTTCTCAATCTATCGCCATCAACCCTTAGAGAACTTAAAAGGTAAGTTTTTACTATCACATCTTGTATTGTATATTGTTGTTTCTGCAATATATGCTGTATTGTATGCACTATTGTACGTATTGAGGTCTATTTCTGTTATTTTGTAGTTTCAACTGGCTTGTTCTAATACAAATGAGATCAAAGAAATATGCTATCTGAAGTTATTGAAGAAGGTTTAGCTATATGTCATTGAGACAGTTAACTTTATGATGTACAGTCTTAATGTTTTTGTTAATGTTATGATTTTCTATGTGCCACATTTGCCTCAGTAAACAAATGTAAATAGTTTCACCTGCATTGTGCAAGTTCATTATTTTTGCTGATAGTTGGTAAAAATGGCTGAACCCAGGGTGTCAGAGGACTTGCAGAGTCGGGGCAACCAGTGGGGTACAGTTTCTTCCAGCGGCACTCACGAGGGTAGCACTACAGCTCTTAAATCCCTCCACGTGACTCAGGATCACGTAGGAATTTATTTTCAAATTAAGTCCTGGTTGTTAAGTCTACCTGATCCTTACTTAGAGTCTGTATAAAATGAGTATCATTTTTCCAGGTTGATATACAGTACCTAGGAAAAAATGTGATACAGTTGGACCAATTGAGCGGCTCTATAATAGCGCAAAAAATGGGGAACTCCTAGACCGCCTCGTCATTTGGAAGTATACAAAGCGGAGTGAGCGCTCCTGCAACCACTAATACCCCAAATGAATTTCAGTCTCCTGAAAAATGCAGATGGTACCGGAGTCGGCAGAGACCGATAGAGAAATATAGGATTCAAGGAAGAACTGTAATTTTAAAGTGGAGTTCCACTCCAAAAATAATTTTAGCATTTTTCAGCTCAATTAAAAACGATAAATAACATTTGGAAAAAAAACATTTTTTACTCGCCTCTTAATGCCTGTTGCTAGGGGGTCCCTCGTAATCTGCCTCCTTACTCACCTCGGCTCCTTACGTCACTGCCCTCGGTGCCCTTGTCGCCGGAAGGAAGATCACCTCTACCCCCACCCTCTAGGCAGTCATCTGGGACATGTCACAGGTCCCAGTTGATTGCACGACCGGGCGCCCACGGTTACAATGCAGGCACGGCCGAGCAGAGGGGGAGACAAGCGGGGCTTCGATCCCCTGTACCGCTGGACCCTGGGACAGGTAAGTGTCCAATTAGTAAAAATCAGCAGCTGGAGTATTTGTAGTTGCTGACTTTTAATTTTTTTTTAAGCGGAACTTTAAACGGGCTTTAATGGCCACTAGGAGTGGAAGAATATGTTCTGCACTGGGCACAGCTTCAAAGCAGGAAATCCTGGGTGTAATCTGATTTTAACTAGCACCAGCTTAGTTTTGGCACAGATGACAGCAATGATGCACCATTTTCCTTCAACTGTCCACTAAAGCAGCACTGACTGCCGTCATACCCTCTGCACTCTTCTTGTACTGTTGGTGGTCATACTCCTGATGCACCTACTACTCAATGTCATATTCCCTAAACTACTCCTCTCCTGTACATACTGTCTGCCGTCATACCCTTTGCATTCTTCTTCTGCAGATACTGCTTGCTTCCATACCCTCTGTACTTCTCTTCTGCACATCCTGCTTGTAGCAATATCCTCCCACTCTTCTCCTGCTCCATTTTAACTCTACATATAAATCTGTTCTTTATAATTTTATTATTCGCCAATGTTTTTAATTAGGTAGGTTCATAGAAGCGTCACTATTTAAAAAAAAAATGTATTTTCAGGTATTTTTATGATTTTACTGCCACCTACTGACACAACCGTGCATTGAACCTGAAAGAAGCATAAGTGTGCTCCTAAATGTACTACCACAACTTTTCTATCAGTACTAGAATTAAATTGGCGGAGCGTACATAATAATTCAAATAATTATTGTAGAAGACTTTTCTGAGACAAGGTCCCTGAAAGAAACCCTTTTAAGGAAGTATGCAATTGCTATTGCTCTCCTAAAAAAAATACTAGCTTTCTAGCTTATTGTGCTGATTTTGTGGTTTCTGTACTTTCTACATGACTGATCTAGTATGCACTCTTCCAGGTCAATAACTTAAAATTTAGAGAAGCCAATGGATAAGCATGGTAGCCAGGCAACTGGCATTTTCACATGTGGGTCAGTAACTATAACTTATGTATTTCTATCTGAATAGAGTTCCTAAATATGGTGCTTTCATTTATGTAATATAAATTAGGCCAGAAATCAGCATTGCCCACACCCTTCCCCTGAATCAAGTTGGATTCATTGCACTTCCATGGGGATTGCTGCTGACTTCAGCTGTGAAATGTTAGGTAAGTATCCGATGAATGCAGAACTGAAATCAATTTACTTTGGGGGACAAGAAAGAATTGTGTTCTGCTCTTATAGTACTATAATACTGAGCTGAAATAATTATAGAAGAGGCCATTGCTGACCTCTTTTTGAAAATAGTTGTTGCAATCTCTTTCTGGTTAGATACATAGACAACCCCCTTTTTTGCCTTTTGGCACCATCAAAGTCCGCAACATGGCAGGTGGGCTTTAGTGAGTAAATATATAGCATGAAGTACTTGAATATTTTGTTAAATTTATCTCCCAAAGGTCCCCATCTAGTAATGCTAACATCTTCAGTAGAGATGTGCAATTCGTATCGTTCTGAATATAAATTCAGATGACTTTTTGGTTATTCAGAGATACGAATGTATCCAAATTTCCAAATGAAATAGTAACAGATTTTGTGTAATTTTTTTTAATTTTGTTACGTACATTCGTTTTCTAATGAATTCCAAATTTTTGGAACAATTCCAATTTGGATCAATCGAAAAATGATCGACCGATTCAATCTCTGTGTAAGACCCCTTTCATACTGAAGCCATTTTGCAGGTGCTATAGCGTTAAAAATAGTGCCTGCAAAACACCCTAAAACAGCTGCTCAATGCACTCCAGTGTGAAAGTCCAGGGGGTTTCACACTGGAGCGGTGCGCTGGCAGGGTGTCAGAAAAAGTCCTGCCAGCAGCTTCCTTGGAGTGGTGAAATCAATGGGGCAGCACTGCGATATTGCCGGCCCGACAGAGTTTTGCGACCAGATTTAACCCCTTTTCAGTCGCTAGCGGGGGGTTAAAACCACCCGCTAGCACCGCTAAAACAACGGTAAAGCGGCGCCAAAAATAGCGTCACTTTACCGCTGAAGCCCTAGGCGGTGCAGTGTGAAAGGGGTCTAAAGGATAACTTGTTAAGGAGCAGGCCGGGAAGCAGGTTGCTGTGTCCTTAACAGCCTATGACTCATTAGCTGTCAGCTGGCTTCCCCACTGACAGCTGAAATATATACAAAAGAATGGCAGCGATAAAAAAAATCTGAAAAAAACAAAACCCTGTGGGGTTCCTCCCCCAATCCATACAAGGTCCTTATCCGAGCATGCAGGCCAAGAAAGGGGACGGGGGGGACGGGACAAGAGAGCTCTCCCCCTTTTGAACCATATCAGGCCACATGCCCATGGGGGACCAGGGCCTCTTCCCTTAAACCCTGGACGGTCCCTCTATGTGAATGAGTAAGTACCCCTACCCATTCACCAAAAGAGTATAAAAAGGGAGTAAAGACACAACACGAGTTTGACAATTCCTTTATTAATTTTTTTTTTTTAAATGTCCCCTAAAATAGCTCCATCGTCAATGGCGATGCCCACCGCACTAACCACACAATGCTAACCACTGGCAACAAAAGTGAGTGCACACCTAAGTGAAAATGTCCAAATTGGGCCCAAAGTGTCAATATTTTGTGTGGCCACCATGATTTTCCAGCACTGCCTTAACCCTCTTGGGCATGGAGTTCACCAGACCTTAACAGGTTGCCACTGGTGTCCTCTTCCACTCCTCCATGATGACATCACGGAGCTGGTGGATGTTAGAGACCTTGCGCTCCTCCACCGTCCATTTTAGGATGCCCCACAGATTCTCAATAGGGTTTAGGTCTGGAGACATGCTTGGCCAGTCCATAACCTCAGCTTCTTTATTATTATTATTATACACCATTTATATAGCGCCAACAGTTTATGCATCGCTTTACAATGTATAGAGGGGACAACACAATTACAGTACAGTTCAATACAAAAGGTACAGGAGGGCCCTGCTCGTAGAGCTTACATTCTAAAGGGAGGGGGTGGTGGTACAAAGGGTAATAGCTGCAGAGAATGATTTAGCAAGGCAGTGGTTGTCTTGGAGGTGTGTTTGGGGTTGTTATCATGTTGGCATACTGCCCTGTGATCCAGTCTCTGAATAAAGGGGATCACGCTCTGCTTCAGTATGTCATAGTACATGTTGGCATTCATGGTTTCCTCAAACTGTAGCTCCCCAGCACTCATGAAGCCCCAGACCATGACACTCACACCACCATTCTTGACTGTAGGCAAGACACACTTGTCTTTGTACTCCTCACCTGGCTGCCGACACACACGCTTGACAATATCTGAACCAAATACGTTTATCTTGGTCTCATCAGACCACAGGACATGATTCCAGTAATCTATGTCCTTAGTCTACTTGTCTTCAGCAAACTGTTTGCAAGCTTTCTTGTTCATCATCTTTAGAAGAGGCTTCCTTCTGGGATGACAGCCATGCAGACCAGTTTGATTCAGTGTGCGGAGTATGGACTGAGCACTGACAGGAGGACCCCCCCACCCCTTCAACCTCTGCAGCAATGCTGGCAGCACTCATACGTCTATTTCCCAAAGACAACCTCTTGATATGATGCTGAGCATGTGCATTCAACTTCTTTGGCCGACCATGGCGAGGCCTGTTCTGAGTGGTTCTGTTAACCTGTCCTGTTTGTATGGTGTTGGCCACCATGCTGCAGCTCAGGTTCAGGATCTTGGCAATTTTCTTATAGTCTAGGCCATCTTTATGTAGAGAACCATTTTTTTTTCTTGTCCTCAGAGAGTTCTTTACAATGCTGAATTTTTCAGGGACCAGTATGAGAGAGTGAGAGTGTTAACACCAAATTTAAAACATCTGCTCCCCGTTCACATATGAAATTTTGTGACACTAATGAGTTACGTGACTCCGGGGAGGGAAAATAGCTAATTGGACCTAATTTGGACATTTACACTTAGGGATGTATTCACTTTTGTTGCCAGCAGTTTAGACATTAATGGCTGTGTGTTGAGTTATTGTGAGGGTACAGCTGCTATACAAGCTGTACGCTCACACTCACTGCTTTACATTGTAGTAAAGTGTAATTTCTTCAGTTCACATGAAAATATATAATAATAACATATTTACAAAAATCTGAGGGGTGTACTCACTTTTGTGAGATACTGTATGTTTCGCTTAGGCCCCATTCAAACTGCCTTGTGCTTGTTACATATTTTTTGCACATTACCAGAGCGTGCAGTCATGAATGCAGCATCAGTGAACAATTACAAGAACATTGTTAGTGGACAGAAAGGAAACTTTTATTGAAGAAGAGATATAAAGACTCCTCTCTAATAATCCTACCTGCCAGCCACCTTTGTAACACAGGCAAATTCACTTCAAGCTAGTCATTCACATTATAACCTGATTGTACAATCTTGTTTGGATCTACCAAAATCATAAAATACAAGGGCCAACCAAAACAATTTATGCAGTTTATTTCCAATGCGACAGACCCTTAGATTACAAAGTTGTTAGTAAGGATGAGTCGAAGAGCCCCCTGTTCGGTTCGCACCAGAACCTGCGAACAGACCTAAACTTCGTATGAACTCTAGAACCCTATTAAAGTCTATGGGACTCGAACGTTCAAAATTTAAAGTGCTAATTTTAAAGGCTAATATGCAAGTTACTGTCCTAAAAAGTGTTTGGGGACCTGGGTCCTGCCCCAGGGGACATAGATCAATGCAAAAAAAGTTTTAAAAACGTCCGTTTTCTTGGGAGCAGTGATTTTAATAATGATTAAAGTGAAACAATAAAAGTGTAATATTCCTTTAAATTTCGTACCTGGGGGGTGTCTATAGTATGCCTGTGAAGGGGCGCATGTTTCCTGTGCTTAGAACTGTCCCTGCACAAAGTGTAATTTCTGCAGAAAAAAAAGTCCTTTAAAATCACTCGCGGCTATAATGAATTGTCGGCTCCCGTAATACAGAGAACAATCATTGAAAAAAAGCGTGGGGTTCGACAAAATTCAATTACCAGGCCCTTCAGGTCTGGTATGGATATTAAGGGGAACCCCTCATCAAATTTTTTAAATTTACGTGGGGTCCCCCTAAAAATCCATACCAGACCCTTTATCTGAGCACGCAACTTGACAGGCCACAGGAAAACCGGGGGGGACGAGAGAGAGCCCCCCCCCCTCCTGAACCGTACCAGGCCACATGCCCTCAACATTGGGAGGATGCTTTGGGGGTCTATGACCCCTCAAAGCACCATGTCCCCATGTTGATGGGGACAAGGGCCTCATCCCCACAACCCTGACCGGTGGTTGTGGGGGTCTGCGGGCGGGGGGCTTATCAGAATCTGGAAGCCCCCTTTAACAAGGGGACCCCCAGATCCTAGCCGCCCCTGTTTGAAATGGTAAGGGGGTACAAAAGTACCCCTACCATTTCACAAAGAAAGTGTAAAAAATAGTTAAATAAGACAAACACACTTTTATAAAATTCCTTTATTAAAAATAAAAAAAGATAAAAAAAAGATTCCAGTGGTAGTAATCCACTCTTGCTAGCCAGCGATGGATGATCATCTCTCTGGGGTCCAGCGATGGCTGATCTGATCCAGCGACGGGTGATTTCTTAGTCCAGCGCAGCGAATCCATCCATCCATCCATCTTCTGTCTCCATGGAGGAGACACTGCGGGATCCCATCTGCAGGAAACCCGTCACCTGACCCCGCCCCTCTCTGACGGTAGTGAGGGAAGCCAGGCTTCCCCGATGGCGTATGGGTGACCCCGCCCCCCTCTGATGTAACAGAACCCTGCGTTACATCAGAGGGGGGCGGGGTCACCCATACGTCATTGGGAAAGCCTGGCTTCCCTCACTAGCGTCAGAGAGGGGCTGGGTCAGGTGACGGGTTTCCTGCAGAAATGACACTTTTTGCAGGGACAGTTCTAAGCATGGGAAACATGCGCCCCTTCACAGGCATACTATAGACACCCCCCAGGTACAAAATTTAACCACTTGAGATCCGCGCTATAGCCAAATGACGGCTACAGCGTGGATCTCCTTTTCCGGGACTACGTCAATACGGCGCTCTGTGATCGGCGAGTCCATGAGACTCGCCTGATCACCGATCCGTGCAAGGGGTCGATCCCGACCCCTTATCACGTGATCAGCTGTCAGCCAATGACAGCTGATCATGTGATATAACGGAGCCGGTAATCGGCTATTATTCCTCCTCGCGCTGTCAGCGCGAGGAGAAAAAAAAAAAGCCGATCACCGGCGGCCGTGATCGGGACATCAGTCCCGATCACGGCCAGCCCTGCTAGTGCCCACCTGCCCCCTGCCAGTGCCCACCTGCCCCATGCAGTGCCAAATGTATTAAAAGTAAGTGCCCCCCGTCAGTGCCACCCAGCAGTGCCCATAGTGCCACCCAGCAGTGCCACCCACAGTGCCACCCAGCAGTGCCCACAATCTGCCTCAAAGGTGCTGCACCCCAGTGCCACATCCGTGCCCATCAGTGTCATCTACCAGTGCCCAGCAGTGCCACCTATCAGAGCCACCTATCAGTGCCACCTATCAGTGCCCATCAGTCCCATCTATCAGTGGTACCTATCAGTGCCCATCTGTGCCACCCATCCGTGCCACCCATCCGTGCCACCCATCCGTGCCCATCTTTGCCCATCAGTGCCGCCTTATCTGTGCCCATCAGTGCCGCCTTATCTGTGCCTATTAGTGCCGCCTAACTATGCCTATCAGTGCACACCAATGCAGCCCATCAGTGCCCACCAATGCAGCCCATCAGTGCCCACCAGTGCAGCCTATAAGTGCCGCCTAATCAGCGCACTTCAATGAAGGAGAAAAATGACCCGTTTGCAAAATTTTATAACAAACTATTAAACATGATTTTTATTTATTTATTTTTTTTTTTGCATCTTTTTTTGTTTGTTTAGCAAAAAATGAAACTCCGAGCTGTAACTAAATACCACCAAAAGAAAGCTCTATTTGTGGGAAAAAAATGATAAAAATTTCATTTGGGTACAGTGTTGTATGCCCGCGCAATTGTCATTCAAAGTGCATCAGCGCTGAAAGCTGAAAATTGGTCTGGGACTGAGGGGGGTTTAAGTGCCCAGTAAGCAAGTGGTTAAAGGAATATTACACTTTTATTGTTTCACTTTAATCATTATTAAAATCACTTCTCCCGAAAAAACTGCCCTTTTCAAAACTTTTTGCATTGATACATGTCCCCTGGGGCAGGACCCGGGTCCCCAAACACTTTTTAGGACAATAACTTGCATATTAGCCTTTAAAATTAGCACTTTAGATTTCTCCCATAGACTTGTACAGGGTGTTCTGCGGCTTTTCGAATTTGCCGCGAACACCCCAAATTGTTCACTGTTCGCTGAACAGGCAATGTTCGAGGCGAACATGAGTTTGACTCAAACTCGAAGCTCATCCCTAGTTGTTAGTAGTTCTAAAAAGATTGTGCCATCAGATTGTAACTATGGCCAACTTTTGGTTTAAAAAGAAAAAAGGCAAGCAGCAAAAAGGCAAAGATGTAACCATAGAAAAATAGGATTGGATAAGGAATGGAAAATATTTAGCTTACTTGACTGTGATTGGATCTCGAAGAAGACCACTGCCTTCTGCTGTCACCACAATATCAGATACAACTTGGTTCAGGGGGTTGGTGAATACTACTTCAGCCTCAGCAGGTTTATTCATTTGGACTGGTTCTTTTATCTGAAAAAAAAGTTTATTCCAATAATTGTTATTATGCTTATAGTAGAACGGAACTCAAAATGCAAACATTTACAATGTTATGGGCAACACCTAGAAATGTTACTTGTGCCTAAGCAGTAACCCTAAAATTCCTTCAGAAAAATAGCAGTTCATTTCCTGGTAGGTGTAGTGTGAGATCTAAGGCACTTCTGCTTCTGACCTAAAATATCATGAGCTTTAGAGTAAGATTTGGTGATGTCACTAATGTGCTGCTCACTGATCTCCTTGCTGAAGGCTCTGACAAAAGCAAACCTTGCCTCTAACAAGATGGCCTCTTCCACACAGACAGTATAGAACAGGATATGGTAATTCAGTAATGGGGAAAAGTTCAGCTGCAGGGAGACCACAGGCAGTACTGGCGACTAGTCCTTTGCCTTCTGCCTGCCTTTTTTGGCACAGCTGACAGAGGGCTGTTCCTTTTTAAAGAAAACGTTGTGATAGAAATGCTGGAGCTGTCATTAATTGCTCTCTAACCAGTTCCATCATGTGATGTCCTCCGCCTCTTGCCACTACTGCACGCCCCCCAGGAGCCCGCAGTGTGGGTAAATGGGGATTGGGTGTGTCCCTTGATCAGGGTAATGAGCCAGTGAAATTGGCTTTTTACCACGTGACTGGCTGTGTCCAATCACAGCTAGTCACTTTGGAAATCTGCGTGCACGCCGCTTATGTGTGCCCCCAGGGGCACGCATCATGGCGATCGGGGGTGAGGCTTGCCCCTGAGACAAAGCCCAGTCCCGATCAGGGTAATTTGGCAATTAAATTGGTTCTTTACCACATGATCGGCTGTGTCCAATCACAGCCAGTCAAATACGTAAACAAACCACAGGTAACTGCCTGTTACCGAGTTCTCCTCCTCTCAGATCGTGGGAACAGTGAGTTACCGCTTTACTGTTAATATTACTGTGCCCAGTTTGCCCCCCCTGAATAAAGAGGACCTGTCATCATCATCCCATCTGAGTACCTGTCTGAGCTTATCAGAGTACCTGTTACCCCATCAGGAGTACCCGTCATGAGTACCAGTGATCCCATCAGGAGTACCTGTCCCATGAGCCCATCAGGAGTACCTGTCCTGTGAGCCCATCAGGAGTACCCATCCTGTGAGCCCAATAGGATTACCCATCCTGTGAGCCCATCAGGAGTACCTGTCTCGTGAGTCAATCAGGAGTACCTATCCCATGAGCCCATTAGTCCCCTGATGTGCAGCCCATTAGTCCCCCGACGTGCAGCCTATTAGTCCCCCGACGTGCAGCCCATCAGTGTTACCTGTCATACAGCCACCATGTCCAGAAAAGTATACACTTCATAAGAGGCATATCAAATACTAAGTCCGAGCAGCGGGGAGCTCTCACCACCCAGTTACAGTTCTGATTCTGGTTCGGAATATGAGCCCGTTAAAGGCAGTACAATCGGCATCTGAATCAGAGGAGGAAGTAGTCCATCCTAAAAGAAAATGGTCTGAAGACCAGGCAGCTACCAGCAGTGCTAGACACACCAATGGCCAATTGGCAAATGCCAACGGCAATCGGCAAGACCCCCAGGACGAAATGGCCAGTGCAAGTGCTGAAATTTCACACCAAAGAATTGGGGCCCAAACCCAGTTTACGGATGCCTTGGCCATCCCATTGTGGCTGCCTTAGCACAATCCCCCCCCTTTCACAGCACAGCCAGGTGTGCGGGTCAAGGCCAAAATTTCTCTAAAATAGATTTTTTAAATATATTTTTCCCTGATGAATTAGCTCAAAACATTGTGGACCAAATAAATCTTTTTGCTCGTCAATTTATAGAAAACAACCCCAGATCAAGTTATGCCTGCCCTTTCGAATGGAGACCCCTAACAGTGGAGGAGCTTAAAATGTTTTTAGGCCTTACAATCAAAATGGGGCTTACTAAAAAAAAAATTAAGTGCATGCATATTGGTCTACCAACCCCTTTCACGTGAACTGACCCTGGACTGAATTGACTATGCCTTTGCCTACCGTCTAGTTCCCCTTTTTACCTGCTCTGACCTCGGCCTGTTGACCATGTTTTTACCTGCCCCTTGGACTGATCTCTCACCCTGCTACATAGGAGTCTCACATATGTGAGGGGCTCCAAAATGGTGTTCGGAGTTGAGAAACCAGTTATTGGTTTTCCCTTTGTTTTGTAATTCCCAGAACAGGGTCTAGAGTCTGGAGGCTTCAAAGCGATTTGGGTGGGAGAAGCCTCTAGCCCTGTCCCCATTCTTTCCTGACCGAGGCCATAAGCTTGATGGTTCTGCCTGCTGCCTGGACCGATACTTTGGCTGTGCTGACAATATCTCTGCCTGCACTGACGCAGGACTTGTTATGGACCATGTGCTTGTTGCCTGGATTAATACTTTGGCTGTACAGACCATATCTCTGCCTGCACTAACTATGGACAGTATTCCTGCCTGCTGCATGGATGATCCTTTCGCTGCTGCTGACCGAATCCCTGCCTGATACCTGGACCAATGCTTTGGCTGTGCTGACAATATCTCTACATGTACTGACTATGAACAGTATTCCTGTCCGCTGCCCATTTTGCTGTCACTGTCCACATTCCTGCCTGCTGTCTGGACCGATGCTCTCCTCTGTGGACCACTGAACTACTTAAGCCACACGTAATCTTTTGTTTACCCTTTACTCAGCAGAATGTTTTTTGGTTTGTAATTGGTATGTACAGTACATGCTATGTGTTAGGTTGGCAGGAATTTGTGTGTAATTTATGTCCCTAGAACAACTGGAGGTGCTACTTGGATGTTGGGCCCCTGTATGTGGCTAGTGTAAAATAAAAAATGTGTTTTCATTTTTTTTCCACATTTTCTAAAAACTTCTGGAAAAAATTAACCATTCAAAAGACTCATCATGCCTTATAGATTATTTGTTGGGGTGTTTGCTTTCCAAAATGGGGTCATTTTGTGGCCAATTCCATTGTCCTGGTGCTCCAGGGCCTTCAAAAGTGTGATAGGTCCTCATCAAATTAAATGTCTAATTTATGCTCCTAGAACGCCTGGAGGTGCTACTTGGATGTTTGGCCTCTATATGTGACCTGGGTGTGTAAAAGTCTCAAACACATGGTATCGTCATACTTAGGAGGAGTAGCAGAATGTATTTTGGGGTGTCATTGCAAGTATGCATACGCTTTGTGTGAGAAATAACTTGTTATTATTAACATTTTGTGTAAAATAAAATAAAATAAAGAATTGTGGGAAAAAAATGACAACTTTCAAAAACTCACCATGCCTCCTACTAAATACCTTGGAATGTCTACTTTCCAAAAAGGGGTCATTCCACTACCTGGACTTTTCACCTAAACCCTCCGATCCTATGCTGAGAGACTGTGTTGTGAACTACTTTTCACAAATAAAAATCCCTTTAAGTGGATCTGTCGTCAGTCTCTGCAGTATTTGGGCCATCTACCTCGGGAAACCCCTAGACGCATATGAGTTGAAGAAGGTAACGGTAAGCCCAATAAATTAAGCCGCTCCTTCGGGAGTAAGGGCTACATGACTTATTTGCAAAATTTTACAATAGAAATTAAAATTATTGTAGCAAATTGCATGTACAGTCAATAAGAACGATCATCATAAATAAAACAGCCACGGCATTCAGAGTGCTTTTGTCTCATAGCCAGCCTGACGTGTTTCATCTGAGTGGATATCAGAGGTGTGGCTCTACTACACAAGCACATACTTTTAAGTGTGTCACCAGGTGACATGAATCACGGCCGATCAACCCCCAGGATGACGCAAAAACCCGGAAATACTCTGCTGGTGCGCATCATGTCCTGCGCCTGTGTTCCATACATAGGAAATACCTTTCAGATGCGAGAGACGGAGGAGGGGCCCCCGTACAGACGCACCAATGGGAAACAGATCCTCTAGCTGCTAGACGCTATCATGTCAGCGCTAGGTATATACATACACAAAAAATACATTTACTATAGCGATGCCACTTAAATAATATACAAATGGCTTAAGGATAAAAAAATAAAAAAAATTGTAGGAGGATCACATAAGTCATGCAATGTATAAAAACATATATAAAATTGCAATAAACGAATACAATAAAAACACTGAGTGCATATATATATATATATATATATATATATATATACATACACAAACAACTTTACTTGCATGGAGGATAGCAGGACATATCTTAACAGCATGGAAACAGGTACACCCCTTCTCAACAGCATATGCTTTCAAATTACATTCAGTTCTGGATATGACTATAACATTCCATCGACAAAGGCTTATTGAGTGCGTAATCGGTCATCTCCTCCGACAGGGAGTATTGAATGTCAATAAAACTTTGTTCTTGATTATCCCTCAGTAGGCGATACTGGATGTCGGGGTGTTTGGTCCTATGATTGAACCTTTCTGAATGTGTAAGCTTTATACATTCCTGGTTGTCTTCAAAAATGGGAATTGGTTCTGACATGTCTACCCCAATGTCCATTAAAGAGTTGAGGAATCCATATGGCTTCTTGACACACGTGTCCTGCTGCAATGTACTCTGCTTCAGTTGAAGATAGAGCGACAGTTACCTACTTTCGACTAGACCAACTTATGGTTCCTTCCCCATACTGGAAAATCTATCTACTTGTGGATTTGTGGTCTGTGCAGTCCCCCATCCGTTCAGCATCCACGTACTTGACCAGTTTTGGCTTTAATGTTGGTGGTAACCGTAATTTCATCCAAATTGTTCCTTTGAGGTACTGTATCACTCTTTTTACTGCATTCCAGTCACACTGAAAGGAAGCTGAGACTTTCCTGCATAGTATGCCCACTGCTCCAGCTATGTTTGGTCTTGTCACAGTGGCAACATATAGCAGCTTACCAATTGCTCTGCGATACATGTCATTGTTGGGTAGCAAGTTTTCTGCTTCATTGCTCTTTTGACAGCCTGGTTCCATAGGAGTTTTCACTTCCTTTGCATTTTGAATATGGAATTGTTCCAAGATTTCTGAGATTTTCGGAGGTAACTTCCATCTTCTTCTCTTTCTATTTGGATTCCCAGATAGTAGCTAATGTTCCCTAGCTCTTTGATTTCAACATTTTCTTTAAGCTTGTGTACTATCCAATTGTAATCCCCTTCATGTTCAAAACAGGCTATAATGTTATCAACATAGATAAGGATGTATAACCTGGCCCGCTGCTTAACAACCAGAGATTTCTTCACACAGAATTCAGATCGGTCAATTGTTTTTCGATCGATCTGAATTCTAATCATTCTGAAAAGTTCAAATTTGTTAGAACATTAATAAATTAAACTAATTTTAACAAAAACTAAAATAAATTTTAGAAAAATGAAACAAATTCCAAATCCAAACTAAATTAATTTCATAATAAAATTAAATTAGTAACATATCCGAAACGAAAACCAAAACAAATTTTTCTGTTCTGCACATGTCTATTTTAAACCATGCCACATTTTAATGGAGTACTTTTAACGGCTCTTGAGGGTAGTCTGATCTGTAGGTAGGTTGCAATCATGACTGCCTCTTCCCAGTACTTTTGAGGTAGTGTGGCATCCGACAACACTGGCCATTTCTATAAGAGTGCAGTTTTTCCTTTCTGTTACACTGTTTTGTTCAGGAGTGTATGGTACGGGTTGTCTGGTGTACTATTCATTTTCTCTTCAGGTATAAGGTCACTTCTTTTCTTATGCATTCTCCCCCCATTGTCGGTGCATATTATCCCTGGTTTCCATTGGAATTTGTTGCTAGACATGGCAACAAACTCTGAAAATGTCTCTGACGTTTCAAGCTTGTGTTTCATCAGATAAACAGTTGTGTACCTGGAATAATCATCAATGAAAGTCAGTAGATATCTGTTCCCACCTGACGTGGGAGTTTTCATTGGACCGCATATGTCATTGTGTATGAGCTGCAGGGGGTGGGTAGTTTTTCCTTTGAGGTCTGTGGAAGCACGTGTGGCCTTTGCTTCTATACAGCACTTGCATTTCATGAGCACTTTGCAAGGCATTATTGACAAATTTTCAGATAAACCTCGCTTTAGGATGTCCTGTAAAGCTCCTGGACTTCTGTGTCCCAGCTGTCTGTGCCAAAAGTTTACTGTGTAGGTCATTAGAGACTATATCGGCTCGCTGGTTGGTGGTGATGAGCCTGTATAGGTGATCATCCAGTTTTCCTTTTGCGAGGAATCGCTTATTGTGTGTATCCAGGAGCCGGATATGGTTGCCTGCAAATTCAAACGACAATGTGCAGTGCAGTTGTTGTGGAGTTGTTTCCCCCCAGTGTTGGCCTGAACTCCATGTTGTCATTTCCCAAAGGAAGAGCACTGAGCAAAGCAAAGCATCATGGAATGTGTAGTCCAGTATGCTGGGGTTTTATTTCTAGTAGGGCTGGTTTAAACTACAACTACCAGCTGGCTGAGAGAGAAGAACAGACTTTTAGGTGAGCAAAAAGGCTGGTCTAGGTCTAGATTACTCTCTTGGGCCCTCCGGCCTTGATCTGCAAGCATGGACTGTGTGTCTGAGTGTGCTGCGGCCAAGTTACAGCCTGTGCAAGAAAGAATCAAGCGGGTAGTCAAAGGGGCATCTGTGAACAGCATCGCCTTACTGTCTGGCGGCAGCCCTGGGGCCACTCCTGCTCCATTTACTCCGCATCTACCAAAATCTAGGTGGGCCACAGCACGGTACGACTGAGGTCACACACCATCCCCTGAGCTAGGAGGGGGATCCTGTAAAGCCATCATTATCGTCAGCATCATCAATTACACTATCTGTTAGCGGACACCTGCCCATCCAGCTACGTAGACCCTGTATAGAGACACCATTGTCTTTATTCACATTACTGGTACCTGTAGTACCACAGGATACAAGCCCATCCAGCTGCATAGACACTGTATACAGACACCTTTGCATTTATTATTGCTGATATCTGTAGTATCAAAGGATACATTACCTTTAAGCAGACACTTTGTACTCAAACTACACAGGAATATTCTGCATCCTCTGCTTGCTAAAGCCATACCAGCTGAATTGCTCTGCTCTAGCATGCAGGCTTGCCTTATTCACAGTTCTTTAGGTGCTAGCTGAAGACCTAAAGGCTTCATCCTTAAGACAGAGCTACCTATAACCCTTTTGTTTTTCCCTCCGCAATCTTTGTAAGTCACTATTGTTAATGAACCTAAAGGGGTTTTCTTTCAGCTATTTGGGACTTTGTTTAATGGAGCCAGTCAAGTTACAAATCCAAGAATGTGCTGAATGTTTTGCTATTTGCCCTAGTGTTATGTGCATGTGGCCTGAAGAAATTAGTGATCTGACAAAAAAAATCAGTCCCCTAGCTTTCCACTGCCTGTTCCCATAGGTATCAATTGGTTAACAAGAGTTTGACTGTATTTAACTACATTGTGCTTCTTTGCATTTTTCTTACTAACAAATATCCTTAGCCAGTATAATAATAGTGATTTGTTACTTATGTTCCAGCCATGTTCCAGCAGGGCGGCCTTGACTTAATGGGCTTACCAGTTAACTTCTCTTGGCCTGCTCCTCCACGTCTAGGGGTCCCCAGGGTTAATGCCCAACAACTCGAACACTGACACAGTTGAAGTCCTCTTTAAAAGGTTTTATTTTGCAGCAAGAACTTTCACATAACACAGTCTCTTAGGGAACAGAGGGCACGGATGAAGAACTCAGGCACCTTGAACTGCAGGTGTAGCAAAGTCTTTATTTCCACCCAGAGAGTAGCCACTCACAGCTGGGTACTTCAAGGCTGAACAGATCTCTAGCCAGAGATCATGGCAGTAAGCACGTTGACTCAAAACTCAAACAATCCAGTAAGGGTGAACAGGAACCCTTTTGCGCCATACCTGGAACGTTTCCCGTTTCCTCAATGGTACTGGAAAAGTGTGAATTCATCAATGTCCTTCCCAACTCAGTAACCAGGCACTTCTCAGGATGCCACTTGCCGGCCCTCCTCCGAAGAGTCCTCCCCCGGGCACTTCCACGAGCTGTGGTGTCCCTCCAAGCCGAGAGCACACCCGGACACTTTGAATCCTCCCTCAGTTACTGCGCCTCGGACCAGACGGTTCCGAGACATGGGGACCAGACGGATCCTACCCCAGACCAAACAGGTCTATCAGGGACCACTGACAGGAACATGTTGCGGGGTGTTGAACAGCCCATGACCGGGACCCCTCACGGGGCTAGCCCGGTCCTGGAACCAGAACAGACCACACGGGTCTCACGAACACCTCAGAACCCCTTAACACTTGACCCACATCCCCTTAAGTACCCCCAGACTCCTCAGCGGGCCCCCACATTCCCACTGATTGGCTCAGAGAAGGCTGATACCTAAACATCCAACCAGATCTGGTTCTGGCCTGTCATGTTCACCTCACCGTTCACATCACCAGGCAGAACTTCCAAACACAGCCTGGCCAGACTGGTGTTAAAGCCTACCTCCTATTGTTCTGAGGCAAAAAACTACATTTACATGCGTATGACATTTGGTCCCAAATGTCATCCGCTACACCTAAGATACTCACATATTGTTCAAGTTTATGTTGTTCACTTTGATATACCATTCTTGCTACAGTAAACAAAGTTAAGCTGTTTCATCAGTACCGTGTAAGTCTGTTATTATTTGTGTCAACGGGTAATGACTGAACCCAGGGTGTAAGAGGTGTCGGAGGATTTGCAGAATCGGGGCAACCAGTGGGGTACAGATTCTACCAGCGGCCCTCATGAGGGTAGCGCTACATTTAAATTGTGCATTCATCACCCTGCAACTTAACTGTGAGACCATGTTTTGCAAGACTTTTCACTGATAGAAGACTGCCTTCTAGAACATACCGCACTTTCTTTGCAAGCATACTGTGCTTGTATCCTTGTGGTGTAATGCAGTTGAGGAAGCCCTGGCCTTTACCCTTCTGCAGTGATGCTTTTCCCTGTGGTGCACTCGGTATCCGCTGGAGCGACAATATTCCTGCTGTTCAACATCCTTCTCTACTTTATCAAGACTCGATATGGCCCTGGTGAATAGCCACGCTTTGGCACTGGTGGACGCGGTAGAATATGGCCCGAGGGGGTATCAGACCACTCCCCTCTAACGTTGACGCTTAGCGTAGGAAAAAAGCACTCTGGGCAATGGAAAATTGATCCCTCATGGCTTGAGATACTA
Source organism: Lithobates pipiens (assembly GCF_037356315.1). NCBI lineage: Eukaryota > Metazoa > Chordata > Amphibia > Anura > Ranidae > Lithobates > Lithobates pipiens. Next base: position 50,595,312 of record NW_027507789.1, on the reverse strand, counting down.
AAAGATCCTGAACGATTAATATCTGAATTAAAAGAGTTTATTCATATTAATACGGGCACAGCATCGGCGGGAGTGGTCTGGGACTCACTAAAAGCTTTGTTAAGAGGACTTTTTATCCAGCAAATCGCTAGAAATCAAGCCGAGATGAAAAATTGGGAGGAGGAAGCTAGGAAGATGGTGCTAGTGGCAGAACAGCAGTATATTACCAATCCAACTCCATCTACACAGAAGGCTTGGTTAGAAAAGCAGCAAGAGTACAAGACGACAATTAGGCAAAAGATTGATAATAGAGGCATATTCCAGAGACAAGTGAACTTTGGGGAAAGAGAAAAAGTGGGTCGTTTACTCTCTTTGCTGGTCAAAGTAAATACCGCCCCCTCAATGATACCAGCGGTCAGGACCCCAGAGGGAGAGATTACTTCTGAACCTACCACTATTAACAACATATTCCATCACTATTACAGTTCTTTATATAAATCCCGGGGGGGGACAACTGCTGCTTTTATGGGGAAAATAAGTATACCAATTCTATCAGTAGAAGACTCTATGGCAATTGAGGCTCCAATTACTATTGAGGAACTTCGAAAAGCTGTGGCCGAGATGCCTAACCTAAAAGCACCAGGACCTGACGGGTTACCTATTGAGGTCTATAAAAGATATGGCAAGGTTTTGTTGCCAGAACTGTTGGAGACACTGAGTCAGGCTCTGGTGATTGGGACTTTGTCTTCCTCAATGTTGGAAGCCACTATAGTGGTTGTCCTCAAGCAGGGAAAAGACCCTATGGATCCTGCTTCGTACCGCCCAAGTTCGCTCTTATGTATGGATGTAAAGATCTCAGCAAAAATACTGGCAACACGCCTAAAAAGTAGTATTCACAAGCTTATTCACTCTGACCAGTCGGGATTTATCCCGAATAGGTCTACCAGTATCAATATACGCAGAGCTCATCTGAATATTCAGATACCGGTGGACAATGGAGGCTCCAGGGCCATATTGGCCCTGGATGCAGCCAAGGCATTCGATAGTCTCGAGTGGGTGTACTTGTTTGAGGCTCTTGCTAGATTTGGGTTTGGACCAAATTTTATCAAATGGATAAAATTGCTCTATACTAATCCAAGAGCGCAAATTAAAATTAACAACGAGTTCTCCGAGGTGTTCCAGCTGGAACGAGGTACGAGACAGGGTTGCCCACTCTCCCCTCTATTGTTTGTCCTGGCAGTGGAACCACTGGCCATTGCCATTAGGGCTAACCCTGATATACAGGGATTCAGGAGAGGTCAGACGGAGGAAAAAATTGCATTGTTTGCTGACAATGTCTTAGCCCTTGTACACACGGTCGGAGAATCTGTCGGAATGAGTCTTATCGGACCGTGTCGTCAGATAATCCGACTGTGTGTGGTATGCATCGGACTGATTCCGTCCGAATCTCCGTCCGACCCAATTTTCCAACATGTTGGAAATATTTCCCAACCAACTGGGCCGGACGGACCTAATCCGATCATGTGTAGAGCATTTTCATCGGACCAAGTGCCACGCATGCTCAGATCCAATTCCTACATCAAAGCTATTGGCTACTAGCCTGAATGTAGTCCCATCGTAACGAAATTACGTCATCACGTTCTGAAAGATCAGATTTTTCGCCAACTTGGCCCGACCGTGTGTATGCAACAGTTTCGGACACAATCAGTCGGACTAAATCCGACGGGCAAAATCCGACGGATTTGGTTGGCAAAATCTCTGACCATGTGTACAGGGGCTAACTCTTCCTAGGGGATGTCCAAACCTCGTTGAAAGCGGCGATGGGAATGGTTAGAGAATTTGGCCAAGTGTCTGGATTAACTATTAACTGGGATAAATCCGCACTACTCCCGATAGAAACGGGGGCTACCCATATATCACACGATATTTTGAATTTGAGGTGTCGGAGGACTTGCAGAGTCGGGGCAACCAATGGGGTACATATTCTACCAGCGGCCCTCATGAGGGTAGCACTACATTTAAATTGTGCATTCATCACCCTGCAACTTAACTGTGAGACCATGGTTTGCAAGACTTTTCACAGATAGAAGACTGCCTTCTAGTTCTGGAACATACCGCACTTTCTTTACAAGCATACTGTGCTTGTATACTTGTGATGTAATGCAGTTGAGGAAGCCCTGGCCTTTACCCTTCTGCAGTGATGCTTTTCCCTGTTTGCTAGGAAAACGTTGTCTTTTGCACTGTAATCAATGTTTGTGAAGAAAGTCTCATTGCTAGTCATGTGGCTTGTCGCATCTGCGTCTATGCTTCAGCCACGTGGCCTGTTGCTCACTGTCCCTTTAAAGGTGCCACTCCATGATGTGTCTGCAGTTTCCTTTGTGGCTGCTTTGACACTTTTGTGGATAGCTCTAGCTTTCGCTGCTCGGCTTTCCAGATAGAACAGTCCTTTTCTAAGTGTTTGGCTTTACGATTGCAAACTTCACATCTGAACCACTTGCCATCTTTCAGCAGCTTGTGTATAGTACTTACTGACTTGTAGTATTCTCTCCAGTGCCTGGGCCCATAATTTGTTGGTTGAGTATTAATATGATGCACTGGAAGCTTCTTGATTACAGAAAACAACTTTACTTGCTTGGAGGATAGCAGAACATATCTTAACCGGTTCCCGACCAGTGCACGACGATGTACGTCGACAGAATGGCACGGGCAGGCATATTGGCGTACATGTACGTCCAATCTTCAATGCCGCCCTGCCATCGGGAGCGCGCCGCCGGCGGCGCGCTCCCGTGCTGGTCGGGACCCCGTGAGTCCAGTCGCGGGACCCGCGGACTCGATCGCCGCGGGCATACCCGCGATCGTCTCACGGGACAGCTGAACGGAGGAAATGCCGTGTAAACAGCATTTCTCCATTCTGCCTAGCAACTAGTGACGCTGATCTCTGCTCCATGTGATTGGAGCAGAGATCAGTGTTCACTAAATGAAAGCCCAACCCCCCCACAGTTAGTAACACACCCCTAGGAACACTTAACCCCTACACTGCCACCCACTGGTTAACCCCTTCACTGCCAGTGTCATTTACACAGGAATCACTGTATTTATATAGCAGTGATTACTGAATAAATGACAATGGTCCCAAAAATGTGTCAAAAATGTCCGAGGGGTCCCCCACAATGTCGCAGTCACAATAAAAATCGCTGATCGCCACCATTACTAGTAAAAAAAATAATAATAAAAAATTATTAATAAAAATGCTATAAAACTATCCCTATTTTGTAAACGCTATAACTTTTGCGCAAACCAATCAATAATCGCTTATTGCGATTTTTTTACCAAAAATATGTAGAAGAATACGTATCGGCCTAAACTGAGGGAAAAAAATGTTTTTTTATATATTTTTGGGGATATTTATAATAACAAAAAGTAAAAAATAATGCGTTTTTTTCAAAATTGTCGCTCTATTTTTGTTTATAGCGCAAAAAATAAAAACCGCAGGGGTGATCAAATACCACCAAAAGAAAGCTCTATTTCTGGGAAAAAAAGGACGTCAATTTTGTTTGGGAGCCACGTCGCACGACCGCGCAATTGTCAGTTAAAGCGACGCAGTGCCGAATCGCAAAAAGTGGTCTGGTCTTTGACCAGCAAAATGGTCTGGTCTGAAAGTGGTTAACAACATGCAAACAGGAACACAACTGAACACTGAGAAAAGCACTTCCTCTCATTGCATTATACAATAGATTTACATGCACATTACTCTAACATTACATTGCCTCTTGCTGCATAGACAGGTATAATGTATATATATAGTCCAACTACATAAGCAACTTGCTGTTCTTCCAACATTAATATATCACTAGAGGGATCACCAGCAGGAGGAAGGAGGTCTGGATTCCACTATATAGATCTTTATTTAGCCTTCATTTAGAATACAGTGTCCAGTTCTAGAGACCTTACAAAAAGATATTGATAAGATAAAACAAGTCCAGAGATGGGCAAAAAAAAATATGGTGAAAGGTTGGGGGGATAAAACATATCAGGGGGGTCTTCAGGAATATAACATGTGCAGTGTCGAGGAAAGCATAGAAAGAGGGGATATAATTAAAATCTTTAACTGTGTAAATTGGATAAGCCACTTTCAGGTGGACGCTTCCACAGACCCCAGGTATATTCATGCCCCCTGCCAGGCCCGGACTGGCCATAGGGCAGACCGGGCATTTGCCCGGTGGGCCGGGGGCCCCCGGGGCTGCTGGGCTGCATGTCTGGGACATGCAGGAGTGGTGTACTAACCCCGGCCGCTGATGTTCCGCCAGTGGTGTACTAAGTGGCGGGCGGGCCCCCAGTGACAGGCTCTTTGAGAGCTGTAGTTGCTCTTTGCAGTGGGGGGGTGGGTGCGTGCTAGCCTCGGAGCCGCACTCGAGTGGTACACGTAGGCACATCAGGGGGCCGTAACCCACAACGATCCCCTTCTCTCTGGCACAGTGGCCGCGGCTCTAACCAGTCTCAGTTCGGCTGTCTCACACAGCCGAGCAGAGTGAAGCTGCCTCCCCCTACCCCTCCTCCTTTATGTCTACACAGGGGGAGGGGACTCGACATGCAGTCCTGTGCTGATCTCAGGTACATTATGGGTCTGAAGGGGGGGGGGTCTGTAATGTAGGGGGCTTCTGTAGTGTAGGGGGTCTGAAATGTAGGGGGTTCTGTATTTTAGGAGGGTCTGTAATGTAGGGGGGTTCTGTATTGTAGGGGGGTCTGTAGTGTGGGGGGGTCTGTAATGTAGGGTGGTTCTGTATTGTAGGGGTTTCTGTATTGTGGGGAGGTTCTCTATAATGTAGGGGGGGGGGGTTCTGTAGTGTAGGGGGTCTGTAATGTAGGGGGGTTCTGTATTGTAGGGGGGTCTGTAATGTAGGGGGGTTCTGTATTGTAGGGGGGTTCTGTATTGTAGGGGGGGTCTGTAATGAAGGGGGGGTTCTGTATTGTAGGGGGGTCTCTATTGTAGAAGGATCTGTAATTTACAGGGATTTCTGTAGTGAGAGGGGGTTCTGTATTGTAGGGAGGGGTTCTGCACTGCAGGGAGGGGGTCTGTGTAACATGCAGGGGGTCCAGAACTGGAGGTTCAGGGTGCTGTGTAATGTAAAGGGGTCAAGGGTTGCAGGGTGCTGTGTAATGTAAAGGGTCCAGAGGTGCAAGGTGCTGGAACCCCACATCCCATCATTAACTGCCCCCACGAAGCGCCGCCGCCGCGCCCCCCCCCCGACTGCTCAGTCTAAAATGCCCAGGCCTATTTTATGTCCGGGCCTACCCCCTGCCACCATGTTTCCAGGGTTCCGCTATGCCACCTGCAGACCCTGGTGTCACCCGGGAGAAGTGTGGGAACCAACCAAACTTCTTGTTTGAATCAGACTTCCAGCAGAGGTAGTGAGTTGTGACATATATCATATATAATTTATATATATATATAAATCTACAGTATCTCACAAAGTGATTACACCCTTCACATTTTAGTAAAGTATTTTATTACAGTATATTTTTTCATGTGACAACACTGAAGAAATTACACTTTGCTAAAGCCTGTAAAGTAGTGAGTGTACAGCTTGTATAACAGTGTAAGTTTGATGTCCCCTCAAAATAACTCAACACACAGTCATTAAAGTGGTTGTAAACCTTTACAAACCACTTTGACCTACAGGTAAGCCTAGATTAAGGCTTACCTGTAGGTCCAAGAAATATCTCCTAAACCTATACGGTTTAGGAGATATTTGCCCGAAGACAGGCACCGCTGTCTACGGCGCATGCGCCGTAGACAGCGGCGCGAAAGGCGCACTGAGCGCGGCTTCGTCAATGACGAAGATGGCGCGCGATGCCGCGAGTGTCGGCTCCCGTGTGCATGCGCGGGAGTGACATCATCGCTGCTCCGGCGAATCACAGCGCCGGAGCAGCGAGACCCACGGAGACCCACCAAGAAGATGGCTGCTCGGAAACTACAGGGGACATTGGTGACTTCGCTGGCTCCTGTGTCAGGTAAGTGACACATAATGGACTACTATGCAATGCATAGTAGTCCATTATGCTTTGCCTTTGAAGGGAATGAAAGAGGAAGTAAACCCATCAGGGTTTACTTCCTCTTTAATTTCTAAACCGCTGGCAACAAAAGTGAGTACACCCCTAAGTGAAAATGTCCAAATTGGGCCCAAAGTGTAAATATTTTGTGTGACCACCATTATTTTCCAGCACTGCCTTAACCCTCTTGGGCATGAAGTTCACCAGAGCTTCACAGATTGCCACTGGCGTCCTCTTCCACTCCTTCATGATGACATCACGGAGCTGGTGGATGTTAGAGCCTGTACGCTCCTCCACCTTTCATTTGAGGATGCCCCACAGATGCTCAATAGGGTTTAGGTCTGGAAATATGCTTGGCCAGTCCATCACCTTTCCCCTCAGCTTTGGTTGTCTTAGCCCATGTACACACGGTCGGACATCCCGACGGAAAATGTCCAATCGGACCGTGTTGTCGGATAATCCGACCCTGTGTGGGCTCCATGGGACTGTTTCCATCGGAATATCCAACGGACAAAAATTTAGAGCTGGGCTATAAAACTTTCCGACAACATGATCCGATCGGACGTTGTCTGATCGTTTGTAGAGAATTCCAATCGGACAAAGTGCCAAGCATGCTCAGATCAAATTCCTAGACCAAAGCTATTGGCTACTAGCCTGAATGTAGTCCCGTCGTAACGAAATTATGTCATTCACGTTCTGAACGATCTGATTTTCCGACAACCGTGTGTATGCAACACAAGTTTCGGACAAAATCCGTCAGACAATATCCGACGGATTTTGTTGTTGGAATGCCCGATCGTGTGTACAAGGGTTTAGAGGTGTGTTTGAGGCTGTTATCATATTGGAATACTGCCCTGTGGCCCAGTCTCCGAAGGGAGGGGATCATGCTCTACTTCAGTATGTCACAGTACATGTTGGCATTCATGGTTCCCTCAATGAACTGTAGCTCTCCAGTGTCGGCAGTATTCATGCAACCCCAGACAATGACACTCCCACCACCATGCTTTACTTTAGCCAAGACACACTTGTTTTTGTACCCCTCACCTGGTTGCCGCCACACAAATGCTTGAAACTTTCGGAACCAAATAAGTTTATCTTGGTCTTATTAGACCACAAGGCATGGTTCCAGTAATCCATGTCCTTAGTCTGCTTGTCTTCAGAAAATTGTTTGTGGGCTTTCTTGTGCATCATCTTTAGAAGATGCTTCCTTCCGGGATGACATCCATGCAGACCAATTTGATGCAGTGTGTGGCGTATAGTCTGAGCAATGACAGGCTGACCCCCCCACCCCTTCAACCTCTGCAGCAATGCTGGCAGCACTCATATTTCCATTTCCTGAAGACAACCTCTGGATATGACGCTGAGCATCTGCACTCAACCTCTTTGGTCGACTATCACAAGGCCTGTTTTGGGTGGAATCTGTCCTGTTAAACCGCTGTATGGTCTTGGCCACTGTGCTGCAGCTCAGTTTTAGGGTCTTGACAATCTTCTTATAGCCTAGGCCATCTTTGCCATGAGGTGCCATGTTGAACTTCCAGTGACCAGTGTGAGAGCGATAACACCAAATTTAAAACACCCGCTCCCCATTCACACCTGAGACCTTGTAACACTAACAAGTCACATGACACCGGGCAGGGTAAATGACTAATTGGGCCCAATTTGGACATTTTCACTTAGGGGTGTACTCACTTTTGTTGCCAGCGGTTTAGACATTAATGGCTGTGTGTTGAGTTATTTTGAGGAGACAACAAATTTACACTGTTACACAAGCTGTACACTCACTACTTTACATTGTAGCAAAGTGTCATTTCCTCAGTGTTATCACATGAAAAAGATATAATAAAATATTTACAAAATGTGAGGGGTGTACTCACTTTTGTGAGATACTGTATACCAGGGATATATATGAGGCATAGCAAGACTCTGACAGCCACAACCATGACACCCAGAGGCAGATGCATGATGGGACTTGTAGTTTTGCAACAGCTGGAGGTCCGCTAATTGCTTATCCCTGCTGTATACTGTATCTATAGATAAAAAAATCTTTTGAGTTGAGGTCCACTTTATTGTTTTTAATGCACTGTTTTTTGATTGAGCTCATATTAGTAGCATCTGAAATATAAGGAAGATTTGTCTATTTGTATATTCTATTTTACCTTAATTTCGAATTTTGGGTTATCGAGCACAACGTTGGTTTGGAAAATGAGTGTCCCTACGACTGGTTCATAAGAGCAGAGAAATGTCACCTCTATGGCATTATCGGAAGTTAGTAGGCCATCATACTGATCGTAGGTTATGGTCAATGGTTCTTCTTTCTCTGGGTAAGCAAAAATAAATATTTAGTATTTTCAATAAAATCGTGTTATAATTATCCTACAAAAATAGCACATTAAAGGATAAGGAAACCCAAGAACAAAATGTAATATATTGCAGCTTACAATCCTAAAATGTGATGGCTGCATTAGTCTTCTTTTTTTTTTATTCCAGCTAAGAACATTTTCTGCAAACACCCATAATATCGGTTAATCTTGCAAAAAATGCAGTGTCCTTATCACTTCCTGTTAACTGCATCAAAGAATATATATTTTTTCCTAGCGATCTTCTGTAAACTACCAATTGCCCTGCCCCCTATGTAATGGAGACAAAGATACTGACACATTTGTAGTCCATCTCAGGAGAGCACCTTAGGGTGACAACCATGGCTCCATCCATAGATACAGTGGAGCAATAACATATCTACCGATGAACAGGAATTGTGTTGTTTGCAGGATTACCAGGTGAAAATAAAGCAGGAGAAGCTTGAATGAAACGAAACTGAATGCAGTCACAACCAAGAACTAGAAATCTGCAATATATTTCATTTTTGGGTTTGGAAACATTTCATTTAGCAGATACTGTACATTGTTCATCCTATTTTTTCACTTTACCTTAAAAGTAATTTTAATTATTTTGAGGCAATTTACTGAAAAGAAGAAAGGTAGGGAACATAGACATCATTCGTTTTTCTGTTATGAAGGTTTTAGTGTATTTTGAAAGAATGAATTTAAAGTGAACCTGGGGTCAGGATGTGGACATTCAAGTGTTTAAATACAATAATTGTCTGACCTCTGTAGCTGCATGCATGTGAAGCAATTCATTCCTAAATTTCATAGCAGAAGCACTGAAGTCATTCAAGTTGTTCTCTAAGGCCGGCCATACACAAGTCATTTGTTTCCTTCAACCTGTTGGTTGGAGGAAAGAAGATGACTCAATTTTCCCATCCAAACACTATGTAGATGGGGGAATCCATCCTACTGCGCTATTGTATCCTGACTGGGAGGAGATATTACTACCATCAGAATACACTCATCAGCAACGCCAGCTATAGCCGGCAAGGCTGATAGAGAGAACATCTTTCAAACAGGCTGGTTGTACGTAAGTCGATTAATAGATTGACTTACATACAACCAGCCTGCCCATACATGGATTGAAATTTGGCCAGTCCCTACTGAATTTTGATTCTTGTACTGTATCTATGGCTGGCCTAATCATCTCAGTTCCCCCTGCTACCCTTTCCCAGACCTCCTGCTCTGTTTACTTAAAGAGGAAGTAAACCCTGGTGAGTTTACTTCCTCTTTCATTCCCTGCAAAGGTAAAGCATAATGGACTACTATGCATCACATAGTAGTCCATTTTGTGTCACTTACCTGACACAGGAGCAAGCGATGTCACCCCTGTCCCCTGTAGTCCGGCGCAGCCATCTTCTCGGTGGGTCTTGCTGCTCCGCCGCTGTCGTTCGGCGAAGCTGCGATGACGTCACTCCCGTGCATGCACACGGGAGCCGCCATGCGCGGCATATTCGCCGTTGACGCTCAGTGCGCCTGTCTTTTGGTAAATATCTCCTAACCTTAATCTAGGCTTACCTGTAGGTCAAAGTGTGTTGTAAGGGTTTACAACCACTTTAAGAGATTTGAGTCTGCTGTAAATATTGAGTGTGGGGAGGGTGGAAAACGACAACTTTAGTGCTTATTGTGTGAATTTTGAGGATAAATTACTCCACAGTGCATCTGGCTACAGAAGGCAGTGAGGGCTTTAAAGCTGATATACTGCTTACATTCTGATCACTGTTGTCACCCTGCAGTACAATAAAGAAATGCAGTTTTGTATAAAATAAAATAATATTTTTACATACAGCTATCTTAAGCATTTGAATTTGTTTTGTCATCAACCTTTGTCATTCCTTGCACAGTGGCAGCCAGTTTGGGAAAGGTAAGGGCTTTGACCCAGGAGAGAAAGTGTGGAGAAATCCAACATTTTACAGTTGTCACTGAAATAGCAGTAGAGAGGATGCTCCAATAGGGACACCTGTTCTGATGACAACTATCAAAATTAGGGTCCCCCCTCTGTGAGAAAATAAGGGACATGAAGTTCTGATAAAGAAATATAACTGGTAAAAATATTTCAACAGAAGTTTTTTAATAGGTATAGAATAAAATAAAACTGTATAATATATTTAAAATGTAAAATTTTATGTTAATTTTTCCCTACCCGAGTAAGGTATTTATATAAAAACACCATATCAAATAAAAGCCTTATACCACGTACACTCGATCGGAATTCTCGTCGGAAAAAGCTCTGATGGTTTTCCCAACAGAATTCCACTCAAGCTGTCTTGCCTACACACGGTCACACCAAATTCCGATCGTTTAGAACGCAGTGACATACAACACGTACGACGGGACTAGAAAAAGGAAGTTCAATAGCCAGTAGTCAATAGCTTCTGTCTCATAGTTGAATCTGAGCATGCGTGATTTTTGGCTTGTCGGAATTGCATACACACGATCGGAATTTCCGATAGAAAGTTTTTCCGTCAGGAAAATTGAGAACATGCTATCAGTTTTTGGCTGGTGGAAATTCGGACAGCTAAATTCCAATGGAGCATACACACAGTCGCATTTTCCGATGAAAAGCTCTCATCGGTCTTTTTCTGGCCGGAATTCCGATCGTGTGTACACAGCACTACATGTTTTTTTTTTTTATTTAAAAATTATTCAGGTCAGAAAATAAGTAACAAAGTTATTGCCTACAAATACTAATGCTGCTAAATGTTGTCTATACATCAATGGCCTGTGGTCACAAAAGTGGTAAATATATTGAATATTTTTGAAGCTTGGTGCTGTTGGCATGATAACATAGATGTGGAAAACAAACCGTTTTCCTGCTTATATTATGCCTTCCCTGGTTCTCATTGCCTCACAGTATGCAGAAAAATCAGGGTAAGCTATTTCTGTACAGGAGAGGAGCCTGTACAACTGTGCAAGATCACTACTTAATTTTTTTTTTTCATGCAAATTAAACACAGTAATTCATTTTTATACAATAGGTGAGCTTTTGTCACACTTATGTATATACAGTAGTATTTAATTAAAAAAAGAAAATTCCCATTGAGTATGTTACCTTCACAACCTCGGAGTTGTATTTTTCTGGTCTCCTTGTATATTTCATTAATCTCTTGCCTTGTGTATATGATTGAAGATGCCTTGATTTCAGCAGTAATAACCTTGGACTTGGTTGTCATGTTTCTGATCACTAGATTAAGAGTGACATCTTTGCCAATAGCATGTTTACCAACCACTTTAATATTCCCTGATATCACTTCTTCAATGCAACGAGATGTCGGAGTTATCATTTCTGCCATGATTACCTGTAAGCCCAAAAAATTCAGAGATTTAAAAAGAGCTTAAAATACCAAATATTCTACCTTATATCATATAATGGTAAACATGTTAATGCAAACTCAAAATTAATGTAAGACATGTTTATACCTTTCACTGTCAGAACTGTTTTTCCTTTTTCTTTGCACACATGCTTAAAAAAATAATTTTAGGCCTGAATATTACATAAACCCCCCAAAACATTATATATTTTCCTAAAGCAGACACCCTAGAGAATACAATAGTGATCATTCCAAATTTTTATGCCACACAATATTACCACAAGGGTCTAGAAAATTAAACATTTCAGTAAAAAAATACACTAAAGCTAATTTTAGGGCACACAAATGCAATAAATGACCCAATTTAGTAAATAGATACCCCACATGTCAAATCCTAAATTTGCATGCGCTATTGAAACGGAGACAAGCTTCAGTACCCTATATTTTCCACAGACAACACTTTAAAAGCCTGCCTATACATTATAGAGGAGGTCTGGTGCTATTAATATTGTTCTAACTTTTCTTTCTTTCTTTCCCTTTCCCATTTCCTATTCTCTGAGCTCTTTTCTATGGCATGTAGAATGCTTTATCAGCCTTTAGAATGCCTTGTCAAATGTTCTCTGGGCACACAGGGATATGCCACGCTGCATACAAGTGACTAAGACCTATGTCACAGCCACTATGTTAATGCTGTTCGAGTATCTATGCTACCTGGCTGTAAGAACACTTACCGTAATCCTATTCAAGGCTGTTGCTTTGGCTTTTACAGGCTTGAATAGAACAGGCTATTACAGGGGCAACTTTATTTTGTCCTAGGATGAATGGTTTTGTGTTATATGTGTCCTTCTCCACCCGTATGCAGTTGTTGATTTCCTTACTCAGACACTTCCTGTTATAGGGTGTCAACACTAGAGATGGAAAGGCCTGAAAAAAAACCCAAAAAAACGTTTCATTTATTTTTTTTGAAGCGTGGAATATATTCTTTTACAATGATAAATAATAGATCTATGCCATGGTATTCAAACTATATAACACGAGGATCTTAATGAAAGATTTCTAAGAAGTTATGTAAGGGAGAATTATTCTAACAGTTCAGCAGTCTGTAATACACTGTCTTCTCCTGGCCAGCTTGTTGGGGACCAACTTTTATATTGGAGCGCTCAGGATAAAGTCCCTTTAAGCACTGATGATGACACTGACTCTGATCCATTTAGGCACTGATAATGTCACTGGCTCTGTGATACTTACAGGACACACTGTCCCACTTTGGTCAAAGTGTAATGTGGATTTGGCCAGCTGCCTCTCACCAACTTCTTCTGTTAGCAGGTGGTCTAACCTCTGTACACTATGTGAAACACAGCCAGTCTTTGTCATCATTGTCCTTTTCCCTTGGTCATGTAGTGGGCCCCAACAACATCCATGGTTCCTTCCAATGCCCCCAAATGCCTGTTGCTGTGCCTCTCTCCCTCTCACTTGCAGTGTGAGTGAGCTATGAGCAGACAAATGTGCACACAGTCCTCTCAGAACAGCCTATACACCTCTTCTCCTCTGGGAAAGCAGCCTCTCTTTGCCTGAGTGCCTTGTGTGATCTGCAGTTTACTTCTTCTAAGTCACCAAGCAGATGCAGTGTGTCAGAGCTACACCTCCCACGAGTCTTGCAGTCCACATCCCATGTGCCTTCCGATTGGGTAGATTGTGGGCTCAACATTGGCTGTACACAGCTAAGTATAAAAGAGAATATTCCTGCGCCTAATCAAAGAGTAATCTAATTGTTGCACCGCTGCACACACTGAAATGGGGTACTTGAACCCCAATTGGAGAAGACAAAAGGTAAAAAAGTAGTGGTGCGCGGTACTATGGTGAAGAATCTAGTTAGAACAGGTTTAATATATTCAATAGGTACTCAAAAGATTAGAAGATAAATGTAATATCGTCTCCACTACAGGTAATAAATAGAACGTAGAAAAAGAAAAGACAATATATGTATATAAAAAATATTAAAAATATATATATATGTATATATAGTGAGGGACCCTCACTCCTATGCGTAGTAGTATTTTGAGTGGTGGACAAATGGATAAGAAAAACAATTAATGATAAATAAGACTAGTGGTCCCAATGCGATTTTTTAGGTAGCAGAGTTGCATAAAGTGGCAGTGCTGAATATAAAGAAGGTCCGTGAAAATAACTACTACTGTATTTGTTTCAGTGACTAAAGTACTATACATAAAATAGTGGACGAAATAAAAAATATATAAAGTGAATCACCATGCGATTTGTTAAAAATGACGAAAAACGCATACAAAGTGCTAATGCTGAACAATAAATAGATCTGAAAAGAAAATCTGCTAAGTCAAAGTATATGTGTAACAGTGTACAAAAGTAATCATTAGCTAGATAAGGCAAAAGATGTAAGTAATGCTTGCCTTGTGACTAAAGAAATCGCATATGGTGTTAAAGCCAAGGGAGGGTTAAGCAAAGTGACTCTGTGCGGGTGTCTTTATACCATAGACTTAAATATCGGTGCAGTGCACTAAATTGAATCATACAATCAAAGAAAATAAATCAAATTGTTGAATCAAAACAAAAACGCATAAACGATCCAAGTGTTGGTGAGAGGGAAACAACCCTCTGGGAATAATCCAAAACAGAAGGAAAAAGGTGCACAGTGTTTGAAGCTATAAAAAATATAAAAAACAACAATGGAACAGTAATCCTAGTTAAAATTGTCCATTCAGCTGGTGCAACAACAAGTGGCGATTAGCCCAAAATCGCATGTAACAAGACAGTCGCCTGCAATGCTGGTGCTTAAAATATATGTGCACTATAAGGTAGAGATTTAAACAGTGATAATGGTGATGGTGGATATCTCCCACGTGGTCCTGTGTAATCAGAATATGGGTGTCCCCTTACCTTACATATACATATACATATACCATATGCTGTTACCTTACAGCTGTAAGGTAAGGGGACACCCATATTCTGATTACACAGGACCACGTGGGAGATATCCACCATCACCATTATCACTGTTTAAATCTCTACCTTATAGTGCACATATATTTTAAGCACCAGCATTGCAGGCGACTGTCTTGTTACATGTGATTTTGGGCTAATCGCCACTTGTTGTTGCACCAGCTGAATGGACAATTTTAACTAGGATTACTGTTCCATTGTTGTTTTTTATATTTTTTATAGCTTCAAACACTGTGCACCTTTTTCCTTCTGTTTTGGATTATTCCCAGAGGGTTGTTTCCCTCTCACCAACACTTGGATCGTTTATGCGTTTTTGTTTTGATTCAACAATTTGATTTATTTTCTTTGATTGTATGATTCAATTTAGTGCACTGCACCGATATTTAAGTCTATGGTATAAAGACACCCGCACAGAGTCACTTTGCTTAACCCTCCCTTGGCTTTAACACCATATGCGATTTCTTTAGTCACAAGGCAAGCATTACTTACATCTTTTGCCTTATCTAGCTAATGATTACTTTTGTACACTGTTACACATATACTTTGACTTAGCAGATTTTCTTTTCAGATCTATTTATTGTTCAGCATTAGCACTTTGTATGCGTTTTTCGTCATTTTTAACAAATCGCATGGTGATTCACTTTATATATTTTTTATTTCGTCCACTATTTTATGTATAGTACTTTAGTCACTGAAACAAATACAGTAGTAGTTATTTTCACGGACCTTCTTTATATTCAGCACTGCCACTTTATGCAACTCTGCTACCTAAAAAATCGCATTGGGACCACTAGTCTTATTTATCATTAATTGTTTTTCTTATCCATTTGTCCACCACTCAAAATACTACTACGCATAGGAGTGAGGGTCCCTCACTATATATACATATATATATATATTTAATATTTTTTATATACATATATTGTCTTTTCTTTTTCTACGTTCTATTTATTACCTGTAGTGGAGACGATATTACATTTATCTTCTAATCTTTTGAGTACCTATTGAATATATTAAACCTGTTCTAACTAGATTCTTCACCATAGTACCGCGCACCACTACTTTTTTACCTATTGGCTGTACACAGCTCTACAATAAGAATCTCCTCCTGTAGCTATGACTGTGTAAAAGTCTCCTCCGCTCCCAGACACTAAATCCTTGTCCTGTGAAGATCTCCTGAGAAATAACAAAACTGTCCTAACCAAACACCTTCCTCTTCATTAATTCCATTCACTCCCATAAACAAAGGCTTCAGACGATTACTTAAAATGTAACTCTCATTGTACCACTAGCACTGTTCATCTTTTTCTTTTACAAAAGGATTTATTAATATTCAATCCAACATATCAGGTCAGCAGTTAGATGGTTACATTGTGTAATGAATAAACATAAGGCAAAAAATACAAATAAATAATATTAAAAAAGAAACGTACAAGAAGATTATGCAAGTTTCGTGCGTGACGTCCCAGGAAACAAAAACAAAAAAGTCCAAAAATAGCTTTACGAGGTATCCCTGGGGGACATATGATACCCGTAAATAAGAATGTCCATGCATAGAACCTAACATATATAAAGAAAAGCTTTTGTAATTGAGAGTCTCCCTATTGGGGATAATGCAATGTGAGAAATATAAATATAGGAAAGCAAAAAGTTATCAATATACCCTACCAGGACAATACCCGGCAGCCTGCTAGACACATTAATTTAATGCCTAAGGCATAACGGACAGAAAAAAAGAAAGGAAAATAAGGCAAAGGGAGGGAAACTTTATAGGAGAAAAGAGAACGAAGAAAAAAGAAAAAGAGAAGAAGAGTCCATTGGGGTATGCGCCAGAGAGTTAAATCTAGATAAGCGTACTGTCAAACTGAGAGGGCTGGGTATACATAATCCACGGTTGCCAAACTCAAGGAAGTTTGTTGTATGTATCCGAGAGGATGGCCGTCAACGTCTCGCTCACCATGACATCTCTTATACGGTTTTTGAACTCCTTAAAGGTAAGCGCAGGGGTTTTCCGCCCCATCACAATGGTTAGTTTAGTTGCAGTAAAGAGATGTGAAGAAGGGCTTCATAGGGGTCCCTTTTGAGGTTAACGTGGAATAAGTTATGGAAAAAAGTATAGACTGACCTGTAAGCTGCATGTTTTCAGACATGAACACCAAATATGTGCCATAGAACCTTACTGTGAACATCCCCGAGCAGAGGGGAGAGTAAGTTGTGATGAAACAAGCCAGTCTATCTGGTGTATAATACCACCTATACAACACTGTAAAGGGGTTGTCTAATAGAAGAACATTTCTCGAACTCTTGGAAAAGGGCTATAGTAATAATCTGCCATAATATGCCTTCGAATCTAACACCCCCCCCCCCTGTCGTTTTGCCCGTTGAAGATTGGTCTCAACAGACCCAGAAATTATAGATCAATATATCAATGATATTAGGCCCAGGGAGTAGGTTCTGGTTCTACAGAGGCTCTCAAAGAGGGTCAGAGTATATGGGGTAAGGCGGGATTATATGAGTTGTTGAAGAAAATGCCTAAGTTGTAAGTAGCTTTAGTGTTCTTGTGGGGGAATATCATGAGAAGAACATAAGGCATCAAATGTCAGTATCTTAGTAGGGGTAAACAGGGAGTGAATGTCCATGAATCCGTTCGCAGTCCACCAGGATAATAGGGCTGGATTTTTGCAACCTGGAGGGAATAATGGGAAGTGAAGAAGTCGGAGAAGGAGGAGATGGGGAAAGATCAGACCCGTGGAATATTTAACTGAGTCCCACAATCGTAGAGATTGGGCTAAGCATGGCCCTATTGTGGTGAGATGATGTATAGGAGGGAGCCAGGGCAGGGAAGAGAAAGGTATAGGATCGTAGTCTACAAGATCAATTGTGGCCCATAGCGGTATTTGGTATGTTTTGTGGGGATGAGATAGCGGAGCTATGTTCGCTGCAGTATAGTAGGTGTACAAAACCTGCTTACTGATTCAAGGACAGGTGGATCCCCAGATATACTTAAAAAGCTTGCGGTGGTGTATGCGTAAAATATGTGGAGGGACTAAGATGGGCAAGACTCGAAAAAAATAAAGTAACATTTTTTTTTTAACCAACAATATGTAGCAGAATATATATTGGCCTAAACTGATGAAGACATTTTTTTATAGCCAATATCTATAGGAGGGGTTTCCACCATCCCTGATAAGTTTTATTTTATACAGTATGTCTTATTTTCAGTTCGATGTGTATTATGTGAAGTTGAAGCCTATTGAGATTTCCATACATTAGAATATTCCACCATTATTGTTAAGTTATTGTAAAGTATCAGCTTTACAAGAAGCATGGGCTGTCAGGTTCAGTGGCATCTACTCTGGTTAATGCAAGGAACCTGGTCTCCAGAGTCATATATTATAGAGTCTGGAAGGCAAATGTCTCCTGGAGTGAATCCAGGGGTTGGCATGCCAGGAAGTATATCATAAGTAGAATCCTTGACTTTCTACAGATGGGATAAGAAAAAAATCCGGTCTTGAGAACTATCAAGGACCAGGTTTCAGCCTTATCAGTATTTTTCAATGACCACTTGCTTCACACTCTTTGGTTCGTAGTTTTATTCAGGGGGTAACGTGGCTTAAAACCTCCAGTTAAGTCACCCCTGAACCCTTGGGAATTTAATCCTGTCAGCATTAGAGAAACAGCCTTTTGAGCCGATACAAAATATTCCCTTGATCGTTTCTGCAATATCTTCTGCAAGAACGGTATCAGATTTGGCTACTCTATCTTATAAAGAGCCATATTTAATTATTCACAAGGATAAGGATGTATTATGTCCTCATACTAATTTTCTACATAGGGTAGTCTCAGCTTTTCATTTAAACCAGGTATTGTTCTACCTTCACTTTTTCCCAGAACCCCGTTCTGTGGAAGAAAAGTCACTACATTCTCTTGATGTGGTGAGAGCAGTCAAAATCTATTTAAGAACGACTGTTCAGATTCAAAAAACTGTATTTTGTTTGTGTTGCCTTAAGGTCCTAAAAGAGGACAGGCAGCATCGAAATCCACTACTTCTAAATGGATTCCACAAGTGATTGTTCAAGCTTATGTTTTAAGAAGGAAAGTTCCACCTTTTCATATTAAAGCACACCCCACTAAGATTTTTAGTGCTTTGTGGGGTGTATCACCAAGCTTCCATGGTTCAAGGCCTTACCTTAGTCTTCATTCCATACATTTACCAAATGTTATCAGGTGAATGTAAAAAGACTTGAGGATATCGCCTTTGGGCGTAGTGTACTGCAGGCAGCAGTATAACTCCTCTAGTCTCAGGTTGCCCTAATTCTGTTGTCTCCCTCCCCTCAGTTGGCTTTTCTATGGGACATCCCACATAGTAACTACTATGGCTCTGTGTCCTGTGATTTGTACTTCAAAGAAAAGGATTTTACAGGTAAGCTGTTATAAAAATCTTATTGTTGCCTTTTTTGGTTCATTTTCCATTAATTTATGACTTACAATACTCACTTATTTGTGGAATTGGTAGCATTTGTTAATTCAACAGGTCACTTTATTTCTTTTCTTTTTCAGGATTCACTTTATTATTAACTATCTGCATTTTTTGATCTTTTTCTATCAATTCAACATTGCAGGATTTTTTATATATTCATCAACCTAATCATAGGTTCACTTGCTCACTAGACCATTATATTATAAATTTTTGTATATATCATGCATTATCAGCGCAACTTTTTTTTTTAGTTTCTCTACTCCCTAGGAACAAATTTAACCCTTTGATTGCCCTTGCTAACCCCTTCCTTGTTAGTGTCATTAGTACAGGCACAGTGTATATTTTTTGCACCGATCACTGTATTAGTTTCACTGGTCCCCCAAAAAAGTGTCAAAAGTGTCAGGTGTCTGATTTGTCCGCCACAATATTTATTTTTATTTTTATTTATTTATTTATTTTATTTTTATTTATTAAAAATAAATAAATAAAAATATCCCATTGTTACTATAACACTATAACTTTTGCGCAAACCAATTAATATACGCTTATTGGGATTTTTCTTTTGCCAAAAATATGTAGCAGAATACATAGTGGCCTAAACTGATGAAGAAATTCGATTTTTTTTTTTAATTGGATGAGTTTTATAGCAGAAAGTAAAATAAAATATATATTTTTTTCAAAATGAATTGGTCTTTTTTTTGTTTATGGTTAAAAAAATTAAAACCGCAGAGGTTTTAAATCAAATACCACCAAAAGAAAGCTCTGTTTGTGGAGAAAACTGAAAAAAACTTTATTTGAGTACAGTGTCGCACGACTGCGCAATTGTCACAGTGGCGGAACTTTCTGGTACAGAGATGTGCTGGGGGTTGGAGGTGTACAGCGGAGACCAGCCAGGTGAAGGGGAACAAAATCTGTGTGCGGGGGGGGGGGCTTTCTGGGGACACTAATGTAAGAGGGGGGCTCTCTGGGCACACTTATGTAAGAAGAGGGGCCCTCTAGGGACACTAATGTAAGGGGGGCTCTCTGGGGACACTAATGTAAGGGGGAGGCTCTCTGGGGACGCTGATGTAAAGGGGGCTCTCTGGGGACACTGATGTAAGGGGGTCTCTGGGGACACTGATTTAAGGGCTGGTTTCAGGGGACACTAATGTAAGAGGGGCTCTTTGGAGACACTAATGTAAGTAGGGAGGCTCTCTGGGGCCCCTGATGTAAGTAGGGAGGCTCTCTGGGGACCCTGATGTAAGTGGGGGATCCGCTCTCAGATATGTAACAATTATATATATATATAGTGCTTGTTAGGCTACCCACTTGCGTCAAACCACTCCAGAATTTACATATGCAAGCC
Source organism: Lithobates pipiens (assembly GCF_037356315.1). Taxonomy (NCBI): domain Eukaryota; kingdom Metazoa; phylum Chordata; class Amphibia; order Anura; family Ranidae; genus Lithobates; species Lithobates pipiens. The sequence continues at coordinate 50,574,786 of NW_027507789.1, read as the reverse complement.
ACACTCTTGTTATCAGGTAAGCTGTTTGGGCTGGTCCATGCTTATTTATGCATTAAAACATCTGGAACTAGTCTTATTTGGGCATTCTATTTTATTAGATCTTTCCAGACTGCTGAGCATTCATTATAGGATTTCTGGCCAATCCATCCATTTTGTGAACGGCCTATGCAAGTACTGTGGCGGGGGGGTAGAGCCACGCAGATGCATCAGCCTGCTCATTGCCCCACTGCCTGTCCTGCTGTCACACTGCAGCAGCTGGACAGAGCACTGTGGCAGACTAGGTGGGCGGGGTGAACACTTATAACAAATGGACTAGCTTGCTCAAAACCCAAAAGCTTAAACTTTGAGTTCTATTATTTTCAGATGATATTGTTCTTAAAATTTGCTAGTTGCTTGATAGTTGTTAAAGATACTACTATTGCCGATATATGCAGTGTTATCTGGGAATATAATTATTGGGGGGGGGGGGGGGGCACCATGTTTTACTACACCAAGAAACACTAGGGTTGCTGGCTGATTAATGTGGTAATTAAACTCACTTGGCGCCTTATCTGCATTAAATTAGCCTCAGAATCTGTGTAATTAATATGTGTTTGGGTTTAAAGGGATGGGATGGCAACCCTAAATGCCAGCCCTTTTGCCATTACAACACATGACACAAGGTGAAGTTAATCGACCGTCTGGGCCTTTTATTAAACAACATAAGTAATTAATAACACAGACCAACCAACAGCCATTTCCATACCCATTTCCATACCTTTACTCTCAAACCGACTTACCATATCTCAGGAAGGGCAGGACGTTTATCCAATAGCTTCCCAACTCCGACTGTTACAGTACCACCCCTTCCTCCAGTCTTCTCTCCTATGCACCTCCCATCACCCCGCCTGCTCCACCAATCACATACCTAACACTCCTACCTATCTCTTTGGCACATTAACTCTAACTCTAAAGTCCCATACACACTATCAGATTTTCTGCTGTTTTTTTCCTTCAGATTTACCAAAACCATAGGAGTTTCAATTTGTATGCAATCAGGAAGGCCCTTGCACTACATGGTTTTGGTAAATTTGAAGGAAAAAATCAGCATAAAATCTGATAGTGTGCATGGGGCTTAAAGAGGAAGTAAACCCTGATGGGTTTACTTCCTCTTTGATTCCCTGCAAAGGTAAAGCATAATCGACTACAATGCATCGCATAGTAGTCCATTATGTGTCACTTACCTGTCACAGGAGCCAATGAAGTCACCGCTGTCCCCTGTAGTTCTGAGCATCCATCTTCTTGGTGGGTCTCGCTGCTCCGTCGCTGTGATTCTTCGAAGCAGCGATGATGTCACTCCTGCGCATGCGCACGGGATCCGACACTCATGGCATATCACCGTAATCTGCTGCTTACCCAGTGCGCCTGCGTGCCGCTGTCTACGGCGCATGCACCATAGACAGCGGTGGCTGTCTTCAGGTAAATATCTCCTAAACCGTATAGGTTTAGGAGATATTTCTTGGACCTACAGGTAAGCCTTAATCTAGGCTTACCTGTAGGTCAAAGTGGTTTGTAAGGGTTTACAACCACTTTAAGTTGTGTGGTTCCCCTTCCACCCTGACATGCCAGCCCTATGCTTCAGTCATTCCTCCTATCTCTGAGCCTTCTCTCATAAGGCCCATCTTCAGGGAATCCATTTATAATGGACTTTGCTGCTATGGACATTATCCCATACAGGTATGGGCCCCAATATGTTCTTTATGCACCATATGTGTTGGGGAAAAAACACTAAGGGCAGTGATAAGTTCAGCAGAAGCCAGTTCTACCTCTGCTGAATTATATGAATCATCTGTACATGTATGTGATCGATGTGAGATGTACCTGTAATTTTCAAGTTCATCAGAACGGAAACTTTAATCAAGTAAAGAAGTTATCGGTGTCTTTGGCTAACAAAAGTATCTATTATGGGATAAGTGGTGTATCTGAACCTCAAATTGGGAGTTAAAGCCATTTAACCCTTTTGGTTAAGCAGCCTTGGGTTGCTGTAGGACATTTGTATCTGGTAACCATTGTGGATGAGGAGATTTGAAGAACTTACACTTTAACCTTCAGCCCCCATTCACACCGGTGCAACTGCAGGTGCGACATGCAATTAACAAATCGCACTTGAAGTCACATCTAATGTATTTCTATGGCACTGATAATAGGTGTGATTTAAAGTAGCGTGATTTAAAAATTAGTTCCTGCGCTTTTTTTGGCAATTTCATGTGTAACTTACTTTGAAATCTGTGCATGAAATTGCACAGATTTTGACAAGCCGCACATGAAATCGCACTGACTGGCGGCTCTGAAATCACACTGAAGTAGTGCAATTTCAAAGCCGCATTCGGTGTGAATGGAGGTTTAAAGTTGGTTATCTCAAAATAATCTAGAGTGGGTGACTGGGGACAAAGAGAAGGCTAATTTATTAAATACTTTCTTCAGCTCTGTGTACACAAAAGATCATGGGGGAGGTCATGTCCATAATGGGGGCGATAGTGACACAGCCCCAAATGATCCACAATGGCTCAAAAGTGATATGGTCCAGAAATATTTAGACAGAATAAAGGTGGATAAAGCACCTGGCCCTGATGGCATCCACTCACGGATCCTAAAAGAATTGAGCTCTGTAATTTCAGAGCCATTGTATCTAATTTTTAGGGACTCATTAATGATGGGAATAGTGCCACTGGATTGGCGCAGGGCGAACGTGGTGCCTATATTTAAAAAGGGATCAAAGTCTTTACCAAGTAACTATAGACCTGTTAGCTTAACTTCTATAGCTGGGAAGATACTGGAGCGTTTAATAAAAAAACACATTGACGAGTTCTTGCTGAACAAAAACACTTTAAGCAACAGACCTCACCTGGAATATGCCGTTCAGTTTTGGGCACCAGTTCTCAAAAAGGATATCGGGGAACTGGAGAAAGTGCAGAGAAGGGCAACCAAACTGATAAGAGGCATGGAGGAACTCAGCTATGAGGAGAGATTAGAGGAACTAAATTTATTCACTCTTGAGAAGAGGAGATTAAGGGGGGATATGATTAACATGTTCAAATATATTAGGGGTCCATATAGTGAACTTGGTGTTGAGTTGTTCTCTGTACGGTCAACCCAGAGGACACGGGGGCACTCTTTACGTCTAGAGGAAAAGAGATTTCAGCTTCAAGTACGGAAAGGTTTCTTCACAGTTAGAGCAGTGAAAATGTGGAATAGACTCCCACCAGAGGTGGTTCTGGCCAGTTCAGTAGATTGCTTTAAGAAAGGCTTGGATACTTTCCTGATGGTACATAATATAACTAGGTACTAACATAGGTAAAGTTGATCCAGGGAAAATCCGATCGCCTATTGGGGGATCAGGAAGGAATTTTTTTCCCCTGCTGTAGTAAATTGGAGCATGCTCTGCTGGGTTTTTTTTTCGCCTTCCTCTGGATCAATTGTGGGCATAAAATTGGGTATCTGGATTGTACGATTATTTTTTATTTTATTTATTTGTTTTTAAGGTTGAACTGGATGGACTTGTGTCTTTTTTCAACCTGACTAACTATGTAACTATGTAACAACATGGATTCATGAAAGACAGAAGTTGTCAGACAAATCTGATTTCTTTTTATGAGGAGGTAAGTAAAACCTTGGACAGAGGGGTGGCGGTGGACGTGGTATATTTGGATTTTGCAAAAGCGTTCGATACAGTTCCGCACACACGGCTCATGTGTAAGGTAAAGTCTACAGGTTTGGAAATATCAGTTTGTAAGTGGATAGAAAATTGGCTTAAAGACAGAATTCAGAGAGTAGTGATTAATGATTCTTACTCTGAATGGTCTAAGGTTATCAATGGTGTACCCCAAGGTTCAGTGCTGGGACCCTTACTTTTTAACATCTTTATAAATAATATTGGGTCTGGGATCAAAAGTAACATTTCTGTCTTTGCAGATGACACCAAGATATGCAGTGGAATAACGTCCTTACAGGATGTCTCCAATTTACAAGCCGACCTCAATACACTGTCTAATTGGGCGACTATGTGGCAGATGAGGTTTAATGTTGATAAATGTAAAGTTATGCACTTGGGGGCTAAGAATATGCATGCATCATACATGCTAGGGGGGGTACAACTGGGGGGATCCATAGTGGAGAAGGATCTGGGGGTTTTGGTAGATCATAAGCTCAATAATAGCATGCAATGCCAAGCTGCTGTTTCCAAAGCGAGCAAAGTCCTTTCTTGTATTAAGAGAGGTATGGACTCCAGAGAGAGAGATATAATTTTGCCCCTGTTCAAATCATTAGTAAGACCTCATCTGGAATATGCAGTTCAGTTTTGGGCACCAGTTCTCAAAAAGGATATCGGGGAACTGGAGAAAGTGCAGAGAAGGGCAACCAAACTGATAAGAGGCATGAAGGAAAGATTAGAGGAACTGAATTTATTCACTCTTGAGAAGAGGAGAATAAGGGGGGATATGATCATCATGTTCAAATATATTAGGGGTCCATATAGTGAACTTGGTGTTGAGTTGTTCTCTGTACGGTCAACCCAGAGGACAAGGGGGCACTCTTTACGTCTAGAGGAAAAGAGATTTCATCTTCAAGTACGGAAAGGTTTCTTCACAGTTAGAGCTGTGAAAATGTGGAATAGACTCCCGCCAGAGGTGGTTCTGGCCAGCTCAGTAGATTGCTTTAAGAAAGGCCTGGATACTTTCCTGAATGTACATAATATAACTGGGTACTAACATAGGTAAAGTTGATCCAGGGAAAATCCGATTGCCTCTTGGGGGATCAGGAAGAAATTTTTTTCCCCTGCTGTAGCAAATTGGAGCATGCTCTGCTGGGGTTTTTTTTCGCCTTCCTCTGGATCAATTGTGGGCATAAAATTGGGTATTTGGATTGTACGATTATTTTTTATTTTATTTATTTGTTTTTAAGGTTGAACTGGATGGACTTGTGTCTTTTTTCAACCTGACTAACTATGTAACTATGTAACAACAGCCAGGAGCCATTCATCCAGTGGTAATTGGTAACATCTAGACAATGTAATTTTCACTTTATACCATTAGATGGAAACCATAGGCCAATTTATATATCAGAATAAACGCTTTTGTGATTTTACATATTGCATACTGGGGAATTCATATAATTCTGTGAGTGCAGGTGACAGACATGAATTTGGGGCAAGCAACGCATGCAGAGGTGTACAACAGCAGGAGTTTCCATACAGACATTCCATCCTTAGTGCAGCTGCAGTTGTCACATAGACAGAGCAGTAGCAGAGAAGTTTTTCATCAGGTTTGATGGAGCCTGATGGGGATTCAGGTACACTAGTTCCCCCTCTGGTCCACGTCTCTTGTGATTGATAGCAAACAATGGGCAAATCCAATAGACAGACTGCTGTTGATCACAAGTAAGTAGAGATAGAGAGTGGACCTGATGGGTAATTAGTCCCTCAGCTTCCCCATCAGGCTCAATCCATTATAAGTTTGCAGACAAGTACTGTATTATAAATATAGATATATATATATTTATATTTTTTTTTTATCAAATTCTTGTCTTCACCTTTGTAGCACCCTCTAGTGTGCTAGTGAGTTTTTTTGGTAGGTAAATTACCAGGCTTGCCAAGCCTGGATGTGGTTTTGAGATCTGGGCAGAGGAGTGGCTCAGGGTAGTGCTGGGTGACTCACAGATGGCATCACTAGGACTGTCACGTACCTTACAGCGGAGTCAGACTGCTGAGGGTGGCCTCTCGCACGGTTCCGGTCTCCACGCCCCTGGAGATGGGAACAGGGAGCGCGAGGACACGAAAGGGTGCAGGTGCCTGCAGGTGGAAGTAGAAGGCCTTGGAGATGCTGGGTCCTCACGGTAGAAGAGGTGTAGACTGGTCACGTAGGTAGGCACCGGAAGATCAGCAGGTGTGCAGGAAGCACTACGTGTCTGTAACAGGCAAGGTCGGCAACTGGCAGGCAATGCGGTACAATAACAAGAGGCAGGTGCGTAATCAGGAACAAGCAAGGGTCTGGTAACGTGCAAGCAAACGAGGTACAGAATCAGGAGACAAGCCAAAGTCGAAAGTCCAAGCCGGGGTCAGAGGTAGTCCAGGAGATAGTAACACGGGGTATCCAAAGAGTGGGTATCAGGAACGGGTCACAGGAACAAGAATCACAGGAGCAAGGTCACAGGAGCAACGATCAGGTCTTACAGGAGTAGCTGAAGACGATCCAGCACTGGTGTCAGGCCAGGACCCTGTTTATATAGAGGGAAGTGCGCCAGGATTGGTGGAAGTGGCCATCCGTGCGTGAAGACGTACATCCGTTCAGTTTGCGCGGGTGTCTTCGCGTGTTCGGATTGGCGTACATCCACGTGTTCGGATTAGCATACGTCCGTTCGTCCTGGAACTCGTACGACTCTGACGGAGACACCGCGCATGGCGCCTGGGACGAAGGGGAACTGCTGCTATATGGGGACGGGCATACGTACGGTGAGTTCCCTGACAAGGACCTCCTACTTCTTTCTAGAATGTTCCAGTGTTTTCTGGAAAGAGGCTGGATGGGAGATGTAGCCACCTGGGATGTTCTAAGGATCCCTTACCAATCCCCAACTTGGATTGGAAGGGGGTATGCCTCCTTAAATACTCAGGGTCAGCCCAGTGGGAGGGAGTTGTTCAGATGGAAGAGCTGGAGATGAAGTGCTGGGCTGTCTGGGCCTTTGAGGGAGCTCCCCAGTCGGGGGTGACCTTGGGCCTGGGCTCAGGTGCAGACAGGACCTTTCTAAAACACACGCAGGTGTCTTGGACAGGAGGCACCGGAGGAGCAAGAGAGGACAGCAGGAGAGAGCACTGCCAGGGAAGTCGCCAGTGAGAGGAACAACTGGCGGCAGCCAGGAGGACTGGTGAGTGACATGCACAGACAGGAGAGGACTGGGGATGCACGCCTGAGAGAACTGGAAGAGTGCAGTCTGGGATGGATGCAGAACCAGAGTTATGGACTGTGGTGTCATGGCCAGTGGAGAAGGGCAGCTGCAGCCAGGAGGGCTGGCAGGGCCAGAAGATGGGTTACTGGGCTCAGTAGTTGCATGCAGGACAGCTAGCACCAGAAAATAAGGTCTGGCTGAGAAAGTGTCAGGCCTAACCACTTTGTGTTAGCTTTCCCTTAAAGTTCAAGCAAGTGAAGTGCTGGAGGAGCTGAGGAGGCTGCAGCAAGAGTTGTGCTGGAGTGGAGATTGGCGTGTATATACCGGAGTGTATATAGTTTTGTCCCAAGCAAGTTCTACCAATTCTACTGGGCATCCCATACTTCCCTTACTCCATCCAAGTTCAATCCCTTCAATAAAACATAAAAACAAAGTACATGGACTATTCTATGTCTCGGAGTGTCTTAGCCCGTGTACACACGGTCGGACATTCCGACAACCAAATCCGTCGGATTTTGTCTGTCGGATTTTGTCCGACGGATTTTATCCTAAACTGTTCCATACACACGGTCGGACAAAGTTGTCGGAAAATCCGATCGTTCAGAACGGGATGACGTTATTTCGTTACGACGGGACTATGTTCAGGCTAGTAGCCAATAGCTTTGATGTAGGAATTTGATCTGAGCATGAGTGCCACTTTGTCCGATCGGAATTCTCTACACATGATCGGAGTATGTCCGATTGGAGCATTTTGTTGGAAAATTTTACCAACAAGTTGGAAAACTTGGTCCGTCAGATACTCCGACGGAAACAGTCCGATGGAGACCACACACAGTCGGACACATTCCATCGGAATCTCCGACCGTGTGTACAAGGGCTTAGAGATGAATGCTGGGCTGGGCAGGGTGACAGGTGCACCACAATACTCAGCAGCTCCTACGGGGGTACCGCTATACCTTTTTTATCCTTTATTGTTGATTTCTTGCAAACTCTAGGAGGTCTCTGACTACATGCACTTAAGCAATTTCTGCATGTAATTTTTATTTTTGAGGGAGGGTTTCCTAATGGTTACAAGAGCGGACCGCAACTGTACAACTTCTTGGTGGCTTCTCCACTGACAGATCGTTTGTCAGGGTGACAACACAGGAAAAATAATTGGGAGACAGGAACAAACTACAACCCCAATTCCAAAAAAGTTGGGATGATGTTTAAGAACTACATAAAAACAGAATGCAACGATTGGTGGCAAAAATATGAATGCAATCTATACACTGGGGGGGGGGGGGGAACCTCTGGGGGAATCTAAGATGGAAAAGGACCTGGGGATCCTAGTAGATAATAGGCCCAGCAATGGCATGCAATGCCAAGCCGCTGCTAACAAAGCAAACAGAATATTGGCATGCATTAAAAAGGGGCTCAACTCCAAAGATAAAACGATAATTCTCTCGCTCTACAAGACTCTGGTCTGGCCGCATCTAGAGTATGTACCAGTCCTCAGGAAGGATGTACTGGAAATGGAGTGAGTACAGAGAAGGGCAACAAAGCTAATAAAGGGTATTGAGGATATAAGTTATGAGGAAAGGTTGCAAACACTGAACTTATTCTCTCTGGAGAAGAGAGACTTGAGAGGGGATATGATTTCAATATACAAATACCGTACTAGTGACCCCACAATAGGGATAACACTTTTTTTGCAGAAGAAAGTTTAACAAGACTTGTGGCCACTCATTAAAATTAGAAGAAAAGAGGTTTAACCTTAAACTACGTAGAGGATTCTTTACTGTAAGAGCGGCAAGGATGTGGAATTCCCTTCCACAAGCAGTGGTTTCAGCTGGGAGCATCGATAGTTTCAAAAAACTATTAGATAAGCACCTGAACAACCGCAACTTACAAGGATATACTGACATATAATCACACACATGGGTTGGACTTGATGGACTTGTGTCTTTTTTCAACCTCACCTACTACAGTATGTAACTATGTAACTATGATTTGCAAATCTCATAAACCCATATTTTATTTACAATAAAAAATGGAAAACAAATGTTTCAACTGTGAAACTGTACCATTTAAAAAAAAAAAAAAAGGTAATTTTGAAATTGATGGCAGTAATATGTCTCATACAAGTTGGGACAGGGCAACAAAAAGCTGGCAAAGGAAGTGGTTCTAACAAGGAAGGGCTGGAAGAACATTCTGCATTCTGGATTATTGGCAACAGGTCAATAACATGATTAAGTACAAAAAGAGCATCTTAGCCCCTGTACACACGGTCGGAGATTTCCACAACCAAATCCGTCAGATTTTGCCCGTCGGATCTTGTCCGAAACTGTTGCATACACACGGTCGGACAAAGTTGGCGAAAAAACTGATCTTTCAGAACGTGATGACGTAATTTTATTACGATGGGACTATATTCAGGCTAGTAGCCAATAGCTTTGATGTAGGAATTTGATCTGAGCATGCGTGGCACTTGGTCCGATCAAAATTCTCTACACATGATCGGAGTATGTCGGATCGGCCCAGTTGGTTGGGAAATATTTCCAACATGTTGGAAAATTGGGTCCGACGGATATTCCGACGGAATCAGTCCGATGCATACCACACACAGTTGGATTATCCGATGACACGGTCCGATAGGACACATTCCGACGGATTCTCCGACCGTTTGTACAAAGGCTTAGAGAGTCAGAGTGTGTCAGAAGTAAAGATGGACAGAGGTTCACCAATCTGTAAACAACTGCATCTAAAAATGTTAATACAATTTCAGAATAATGTTCCTCAATGTAAAATTGCAAAAATGTTAAATATATCATCATCTACAGTACAAAATATCATCAAAAGATTCAGAGAATCAGGAGAAATCTCTGTGCGCAAGGGACAAGGCTGAAACACAATATTGGATGGCCTTGATCTTCGGGCCCTCAGATGACACTGCATTAAAAACCGGCATTATTCTGTGATGGACCTCACTGCATAGGTTTAGGAATAATTTAAAAAAATCACTGTCTGTGAACACAGTTTACCATGCCATGCAAGTTAAAGCTTGCATGATCCAAAAACACTGTTGTCTTCTCGGGGGCCAAAGCTCATTTAAAATGGTCTGTTGCAAAGTGGAAAACTGTTCTGTGGTCAGACGAACTGAAATTTTCAATTCATTTTTGGCAACCATGAGCACAGCGTCCCCCAGACTTAAAGGAGTTGTAAAGGCAGAAGTTTTTTTTTATCTTAATGCATTTTATGCATTAAGCTAAAAAACCTTCTGTGTGTAGGAACCTCCCCAGCACCCCCAATTACCTACCTGAGCTCCTTCTCTCTCCACGATCCCCTCAGCCATCCAGTACACTCCTCCTGATTGGCTGAGAAAGAGCAGTGATGCCATTGACTCCTGTGGCTGTCAATCAAAGTCAGTCAGTCAATCAGGGGAGAGAGAGGGCGGGGCCAGGTCGGGGCTCTGTGTCTGAATGGATACACAGAGCTGTGACTCAGCTTGGGTGACCCCTGTAGCAAGCTGCTGGCTGAGGGGCACTCAAAGGAGGGAGGGGCTAGGAGCAGCAAAGAGGGAGTTTAGAAGAGGAGGATCAAGGCTGCTCTGTGCAAAACCAACTGCACAAAGGAGGTAAATATAAGGGCTCTTTCACACGGCCGGTCCATTCAGGTCCCCCTTTCAGTTTTTCAGGCGGACCTGAACGGATGCTCCATAGAGGTCTATGGAGCGTCGGATGTCAGCGGTGACATGTCCGCTGACATCTGACCCGCTCCGATCCGAAAAAGTGTGACGGGGAAAAACCTACTTTTCCATCCATCATCGGATCGGGTGACGACGGACTCTACGGTCCGTCGTCACCCGATCTCCCATAGGGGAGAGCAGCGCTCTGACAGGTCCGTCCCTGCGCAGTGTGCAGAGACGGACCTGTCATCTTCCTGCTCAGTGGAGATCGCTCCGACGATCCTCGCTGAGCAAGCGGATATCCACGGGAAAGAGGCCTTACATGTTTGTTAATAAAAATAATAATAAAAAAAAAACACAAGCCTTTACAATCACTTTAAGAGGAGAGGGACCTTCCAGCTTGTTATCAGTGCTTAGTTCAAAAGCCTGCATCTCTGATTGGTGTCAATAGAATGGGCAGCTTGCACATCTGGAAAGGCACCATCAATGATGAAAGATATATCCAGGTTTTAGAGCAGTATACGCTCCCATCCAGATGACGTCTTCTTCAGGGAAAGCCCTGCATATTTCAGAAAGACAATTCTAAACCTCATACTGCTTCTATGACAACAGCATGGGTTCAAAGTAGAAGAGTCTGGCTGCTTAACTGGTCTACGTGCAGTCCAGACCTTTCACCATTTACATTTATTTGGTGCATCTTGAAACAAAAAATACAGCAAAGACCCAGAGCCGTTGAGCAGTTAGTATAATATATCAGGCAAAAATGGGACAACATTCCTCCCCCAAAACTCCAGCAACTGGTCTCCTCTGTTCCCAGACATTTACAGATTATTGTTAAAAGAAAAGAGGATGCTACACTGTGGTAAACATGGCCCTATACTAACTTTTTTGAGATGTGTTGCTGCAATTTCAAAATTACCTTATTTTTTCTTAAAATGGTAGATTTTCTCAGTTTAAACATTTGATATGGTTTCTATTCTCTATTGTGAATAAAATATGGGTTTATCAGATTTGCAAATAAAGAGAATTCTGTTTTGATGTAGGTTTTTCATGGCATCCCAATGTTTTGGGAATTGGGGTTGTATAACAGTAACTGACTGAACAATATCCTTCATGGCAAAATCACCAGGTATTTTAATGAAAGCCGTGCATTAAAAAAAATATTAAAACTACTTTTTAAGTGACTTGTTAAAGCTGCTGGGTTTACATATACTTAGTTTAATAGTTGCTGGGTTTACATATACTTAAATTATAACTGTCAGTATTTACCATATGGTTCCCAGTATTTATATATTTTAGTGATACTACCAATTAGTTTGTATTAATTGGTACTAATCTGTTTGAATTTTTTCACTTTTATATTCTTTTTTTTTTTTTAACATGTACCATTTCGGTAGCAAGTAGATAAAGAAATTATGAGTTGGGCAGGTTTTTATTGTATAGTAGGGATTGTAGTGGGTGTGGAGCTGCTTGTGACAGGTGTATTTATACAAACTCCAGTGTGTGTCTCAACCAATAATCACACTTGTTGTGTGGTCAATAGGGATATGACACCTCAAAGGGTAATTCCAGTCAAAAATGAAATTTTTCCTATTAATAGTATGTTAAATATCTTTATCTTTGATATTAATAATTTTCTGGCTAGCTGATCTAAGCTAGACAATCAGCTTCTTCCTGTTCTTCACCGACAACGCTATCTCCCTATCAGGAGCTTCTCCTTACACGGTCATGAAGAGGTGTCCTGGAACAGGAGCTGGAGGAGACAGTTGGTCCGCACATCCGGAGTAAAGTCATCTAGGAGGGATCCAGGACAGGTGTTGGTGAGTGGAAAGCACAGTGGAAAGCTCTGGAAGAGACATGCCAGAGGAGCTGCATGTAGAGCCAGAGTGAGAGAATGTGGGAGCTTTGTGTCAAGTCGCTGCAGCCAGGAGAGTGGGCAGGATTTGCAATCGCACTTGCTGGGATCAGTAGTCCATCTACATTTATTCTTCTCTATCAAATCAGTTGCTACCACAAAGGGGTACTGCAGACCCCAGCCTACAAATTGCTATCAAGTAAAGAAACTGGGACTTATTCAGAGTGAGGCCTAGTCATGTGCTGATGGTGTGACAGGATTACTAAAGTTGGCCAGTGAAGTAAGAGCTCCTAAGTAGTGCGCTGGAAGAAGTGTTCTGAGGTAAAGGACTGTCAAGTTTTAGAGTCAACTATCTTGTTTTGCTGAGAAATTTGAAGCAGTTACTGTCTACCAAACATATTCATCCTATGGGCATCCCATGTCCCTTTCCCCAACCAAGTTCAATCCCCTAAAAAAACAAAAAACAAAAAACAAGCAAGAGACTGTTCATTGACTGAGAAGTGTGTCCAATGGATGACTGGCAGAAGGGTGAAATGTGTGGATACATGTAGCAACCCTGCTAATGTTCTGCAGAATATTCATATAAAAATAATGGATTTTTTACAACTCACTTTGCCATGGGTTTCATCTATCTCCCTTATATCTGAAAGCTCCTTTTTCCCTATAAGTCTCTAAGGCTCAATTCACACTTGTGCGACTTAAATATCATGCCACTTTCTAGTGCCAGATTGTATTGTGACTTTGCTGATGTTACTTTGATGCGACTCCATGCATTTTTTTTCTTTTTGGGGATGTCTCTACCAGCTTTGCACATCTAGAGAGTGACATTTTTGCCCATTCTTCTTTGCAAAATAGCTCAAGCTCTATCAGATTGGATGGCGAGCGTCTGAACAGCAATTTTCAAGTCTTGCCACAGATTTTCAATTGGATTTAGGTCTGGACTTTAACTGAGCCATTCTAACACATGAATATGCTTTCATCTAAACCATTCCATTGTAGCTCTGGCTGTATGTTTAGGATCGTTGTCCTGCTGGAAGATGACCCTCAACCCCAATCTTTTGCAGACTCTAATGCCCTGTACACACGGTCAGACATTTCGACGACAAAATCCATCAGATTTTTTCCGACGGATTTTGCCCCAAACTTGTCTTGCATACACACGGTCGCACAAAGTTGTCAGAAAATCCAATCATTCAGAACAAAGTGACATACAACATGTACGATGGTACGACTATACAGAGGCCAATAGCCAATAGCTTTTGTCCTGTAATTTATTTTGAGCATGCGTGGCACTTTGTGCATCGGAATTGTCTACACACGATTGGATTTTGTTGTTTCCAACAACACAATCTGATCGCACATTTTCCGTCGGAAAGTCCGACCGTGTGTACAGGGCATAACGTTTTGTTCTAAGATTGCCCTGTATTTGGCTCCATTCATCTTCCCATCAACTCTGACCAGCTTCCCTGTCCCTGCTGAAGAAAAACATCCCCACAACATGATGCTGTGGTGTGATGGTGTGTTCAGGGTGATTTTATATGTTAATATTCTGACACACATAGTGTTTTGCCTTTAGGCCAAAAAGTTACATTTTGGTCTCATCTGACCAGAGCACCTTCTTCCACATGTTTGCTTTGTCCCCCACATGGCTTCTTGCAAACTGCAAATGGGACTTCCTATGGCTTTCTTTCAACAATGGATTTCTTCTTGCCACTCTTCCATAAAGGCCAGATTTGTGGCGTGCACGACTAATGCTGTGTACACATGACTGGACTTTCCGGCAGAAAAGGTCAGACGGAAAAATTTAATCGGATATTCCGATCGTGTCTGGGCTTCATCTGACTTTTTTTCAACAATTCTGATAGCCCTAGAAATAGAACATGCTTTAAATCTTTCCGAATCAATTCCTATCAGGAAAACTGTTTGTATGCTATTCCGACAGACCCAATACGACACAAGGGCAGCTATTGGCTACTGAACTTCCTTTTCTAGTCTTGTTGTACGTCATTGCGTTCTAAACGAATGGACTTTGGTGCGATCGTGTGTAGGCAAGTCTGTTTCAGCGGAACGCCGTCAGAAAGAGCGTCAGAGTTTATTCTGACGGAAAGTCCGGTTGTGTGTACGCGGCATAATAGTTGTCCTGTGGACAGATTCTCCCACCTGAGCTTTGGATCTCTGCAGATCCTCCAGAGTTACCATGAGCCTCTTAGCTGCTTCTCTGATTAATGTTCTCCTTGCCCGGCCTGTCAGTTTAGGTGGATGTCCATGTCTTAGTAGGTTTGCTGTTGTGCCATACTCTTTCCATTTTTGCATGATGGATTAAACGGTGCTCTGTGAGATGTTCAAAGCTTGGGATATTTTTTTATAACCTAACCCTGCTTTAAACTTCTCCACAACTTTATCCCTGACCTGTCTGGTGTGTTCCTTGGCCTTCATGATGCTGTTTGTTCACTAAGGTTCTCTAACAAATCTCTGAGGGCTTCACAGAACAGCTGTATTTATACTGAGATTAAATTACACACACGTAAACTCTTTTTACTAATTAGGGGACTTCTGAAGGCAATTGGTTCCACTAGATTTTAGTTAGGCGTATCAGACTTTAAATGCAAATGCATGCCACACTTTTCAGATATTTATTTGTAAAAAAAATTGAAAACCATTTATCATTTTCCTTCCATTTCACAATTATCTGCCACTTTGTGTTGGTCTATCACAAAAAATCCCAATAAAATACATTTACATTTTTGGTTGTAACATGACAAAATGTGGAAAATTTCAAAGGGTGTCAATACTTTTTCAAGGCACTATATGGTGGTGGATGCAGTGGGCAGAATTGGAGATCCCTGCAATGTAAGTTCATCTGTTATATGAACTGTGTTTTGTGTATGAGACTGCATAATCTGTGTGTGCAGGTGAGGAGAACCTGCAATAGGAAAGAAACTAGCCTTAACCACTTCCGAACCAGCTGCCGCAGTTATACTGCGGCAGGTCGGCTCCCCTGCGTGAAACCATGTAGCTATACGTCGGCTTGTGGGGTCCCTATAAAAATGCACTGATTACTGTGTAAATGTCAATGGCAGAGAAAGGGTTAACACTAGGGGACGATCAAGGGGTTAATTGTGTGTTCCCTCAATTTGTTCTAACTGTATGGGGATGTGAGTGACTAGGAGAGGAGACATATCATTTTTTTCCTACTCTGACAGCACAGAAATTTGTGTGTAGCCAGCCAGCCACGCGAATCTGGTCTCCTGCCATGCTACGGGCGCGCAAGGGCCCTCTGGTGGCCGGAAAAAGGTAGGACATACCCGTACGGGATTTTGCTCAGGAGAGCCATTCTGCCGCAGTATATCTGCGTGACATGGTCGGGAACCAGTTAATGGGTCTGATGCAGAGCCAGTCAGTCCCCCGTGTCTCCTCCGGCAGTTGGATTGGTACTGCGTAGTACCTCTAATGAGACCACAGAGAAATTAGACTGGGACAGATGAGCAACAAGCCTGTTAGCTTTATTGAAAGAGGCCTTGGTTTCTAACAGTGGAACAGACACAATTTCTGCTGTGCTGAAAGGAAGGACTGCAGTGCACGGGTTGCAGGAAAGAAATTTGAACAATTTCCCCATCAACATGGACAGTGCTGACAAGGGTATTCCTCCTGCCGATCAATTGTCTTCTCCTGGCGGAAGAAGAAGCCGCAAGCGATAATCGCAAGCAAATCCGAGAGGGCTGGTTTTATCTAAGTTGACCGATCAATCAATTTGGTACATTCAGCCTGCCCACACGGTTCCTGCTGAACCGGCCAAGAGTTAAATCGTTTATGGCTGGCCTTATTACTCAGGTGCGTGCTCATCTATTAGTGTGAACTGACCATGGTTCTGGGCTTCACCCCAGAAGACAGGAGGTCTGGCCCAGGAGTCAGGAGAGCTCCACCAAGAAAAAAGGTGGGAGCCAGAGCAGCAAAGGGGCTGCTAAGTGTACAGTCCAAATGTTGGTGGGTGAGCAGACTATAGAAGACAAACAGTGGCCTGGAGTGTAAGGCCAGAGCAGCAGTGCTGCAACTGCAAACCAGAGGACTGAATGTTTGTTTTTGGATGGAAGACAAATGCTGAAAACCCATGCATGGGAAACTCCCATTGTGTTTTTTTCTGAAATTTATTTTGATAAAATTGGGCAAGAAAAGCCCTTAAAGCGGAGTTCCACCTAAAAGTGTAACTTCCACTTTAAGGCCTCATCCCCGGCTCCTGTTTGTGAAACTGAGCTTCTGGGGAGGGGGGGAGGGGAGCAGGTACCCGATTTTGACAGGGACTTGCTTGCTCCCACTTCCGTTCTGGTCGCCTTAGGCGATCAAAGATGTAAGTTTTCCTTCCCAAAGTCTTCTGGGATGCATGGCAGGTCCTAGAAGACTTTGGGACCAGTCACAGAGCACAACGCCGCATGCGCAGTGAGCAACCGGCTCTGAAGCCACACGCTGTCGCAGTTGGGTGCCCATAGTATACTGCTGGATGATGGGACAGGTGAGTGTAGCTGCTGACTTTTAATTTAAAAAAAAAAATATTGGAATTCCGCTTTTAGAAGAAGACAGCAAGTCCTTTTTTGAAGCTCTTCTGTTGATGCTAGCTCTCACTCAATCAATATATATTGATTCATAGATTCTCTCGGAATTTGATAGTCATGTAAGTATGCAGGTTTGCAGATATTTATGCACCAATCAACTATGACAGTGTTTAATGAATGCATGGATGAATCTTATTTCAGCTGTGTGATTGTATAATTGTGTACAGCATGGCATCTACAGACCTTGTTGAGGTTTACAAGCTGCATTTTTTTTTTATAATTGGCATAGCTTGTCATTCAATCCAGAAGGACATGTAATTATGATGATTACTATAACTGCCCAAATGAGAAGTACTTATTAATTAAATAAAATATAAAATATTTTACCAGAGGCAAGTTCATGGCTGGAGATTTGCCACACAGAATTGAGAATGTTGATAGATGGAATTATCTGTTAATCTTTTGGAAAGCTTGCCTGCCTTACCAACTTTTTAAGCAACTACTGCTAGCCTTCAACTAATCATGTCTATCTATACACCCAATTGACATCTGACCTATATCTTCTTCAATAACCTGCAGTCATTTGTGCAACCCTCATGGTCATGTAATCTTCCGTTTGAAGTAAACCTGTACTGACTGGTACTAGTAGAGGTACAAATTAAACACCTGTAGGCAATGGCAATGGCAATACAAACCAGGCATACTTACTGTTAGAAGGCCCTTGGATCAGAAGGAACTCAGTCTGGTCCCTGTACATTTTACTGCCCTGACGTGGACTTACAATTGGGTATCTGAACCAAGATGAGTTATCAGAAGATCATCCTTGGATCTTGCTGAAGGCACCCATGTAGTGGTGCTTCCTCAAAAATCCATCAAGCTTGGTCATGTAATATGAAATATCACAGGACTAAGTGCAAGACATGAATGGGTTGCAATTAATGATGGTGCTCAGCAGCTTCTAATTTCAGCTTTACCATGGAGGATCTTTGAAGGAAGATGAAAATTAGGTGCTGGATATAGATCTCTTATATATAATGAAAAGAGTAGTTATAAAGCTAAATACCTTGTTTTCATAAGTTCTCCACAAAACAGGGACCCCTGTCAAGAGACAGATCACTCGATTTGAGAAGTTCATATGCATTTCATTCAAAAAGGGTGCCAAACATAAATTCCAGGAGTCCCGAGTGATAGTTTTGTGATTTTGCAAATGACAACAGTAAAAAAAAAAACCACCAGGCAGCCAATCAGTTTTCGGGGACTCAACACTCTCCTTTATCAGGGCTCTAAAATAAACTAGATATCAGTTGGACCCAGAGCTAATCTCCTGCAAAAATCTAATTTGGACCAGGAGGATAATCTTTAAAAAAAGGTGCCTGTGTCAGTGGCAGAGCAGCATGCTGCCAGCTGTGCCCTTTTTGGAGTGATTTAAACATACACAGCTGTCAGCATGCTTCTCTGCCACTAACAAAGGCACCTTTTAAAAGATTATCCTCCTTGTTTGGATTGAATTTTTGCAGGAGCTTTGGTTTAGGTTCAGCATGTGTTAAAACCCTGATGAAAGGGGAGTGTTGAACCTCAAAACGTGTTGGCTGCCAGGTGTTTTTATCCTCCTATCATTTGAAGAATAAATAAAATGACACTTTTACGACAGTGCAAACTTTTGTTTGGTGCCCTCTTTGGTTGAAATGCATAAGGGGGATTTTCTAATAATACTTATTATCGGGGAGTGTTCTGCCTGTTCTCCATACAGTAGGGAAGTTAACTGTTCGGACAGTAATTGGGGGGGGGGGGGTGGAACATCAATAGGGGTCCCCAGCAAGCTAGAGTGCAGTATAGGGGATCTTGTAGTGTGCCTAGTCTTGTAGTGATCTGCAGAATGCAGCGGGGGGAAGGGTAGTCAGTGATGGGTTACCAAACAGAGTAGACACTGGCCTATAGGTCCCATGCTGTTTAAGGGCTCCAAAATAATGGATCAAAATATTATTTGATTTGATCTACAAAGAAAATTACAATAAAGCTTTCTTAAATTGTTTACAAAATGTAGAAAAAAATGAATCAACTTAAAGAAACAAAAACTTTACATTCAAGACTCTATAGAGAAAATACTACATTAATGTAATTTACCCAATAACAAACTAAATTACATAAGCCATAGACATCAGGTTCACATTACAGTTTGCCTCTTAAAGAGGAAGTAAACCCTGATGAGTTTACTTCCTCTTTTTTTCCCTGCAAAGGTAAAGCATAATGGACTACTATGCATCGCATAGTAGCCCATTATGTGTCACTTACCTGACACAGGAGCCAGCGAAGTCACGCTGTCCCCTGTAGTCCGCCGCATCCATCTTGCTGGTGGCGTCTCGCAGCTCCGCCGCTGTCATTCGGCGAAGCCGCGATGACGTCACTCCCGCGCATGCGCACGGGAGTCGACAAATGCGGCAGCTCCATTTTTGGAACTGCCGCGTTCTGTGCGCCTGTTCGCCGCTGTCTACGGCGCATGCGCCGTAGACAGCGGTGCCCGTTTTCGGGCAAATATCTCCTAAACCATATAGGTTTAGGAGATATTGCTTGGACCTACAGGTAAGCCTTAATCTAGGCTTACCTGTAGGTCAAAGTGGTTTGTAAGGGTTTACAACCACTTTAAAAGCTCAACTTCTTTCAACTGTCAGTGTGAAAAAAAAAAACGTGGTTCAATCTATGTACATGTAACATACAGTAGTGAGGGTCATCGCCATCTAGTGCACACTACTTAATTCAATGTTATCCCACTACGACATGCACATGAGAAACCTTCAGAAACCTGGGTAGGGTTGGTCCCAATGCTTTGACTGCCTAGGGACCTCCACAGAGTTTAATCTGGAATTGAAGGTAGTTCTTCAACTTCAGATTTAAGCACTTCTGAGGACCTTCCTTAGGACTCTCAGGGTGGATTTACACTGTTCTGTCTGTATGCAGAATGCATGGTAACACATATGAAGATGTGAACGAGACCATAGAGTTTCCCTTTGTTTTTCATACTAAACTGCAGTGCATACTGAATATGAAAACCAACAATGTAGGGAAGAATGAGATTTCTACTGGGCATGCATTTTCAGGCAGCAGTTTTGCTGCATCAAATCGGACACGCATCAATAGGCCCCCAAACTAACAGTTTATAGCTTTTATAGTCAATGCAGGTTCACATAAAAAAGTGCTATATGTCCTCTGATTCTAAAGTAGATCTTTCACCTGAAAAAACAACATATTTATTTTTCGTTGCTTCTCTGAGATCTTTGCTGAACTTTGAAGATCTCAGAAAATTGAGAACCGGTAAGAATTCAGGGGTCTGCTGTAAAAATACAATTATCCTTTAACCTAAAGCGGTATACAATTTAAAGTGGTAGAAAGGTCCCCTTTTTCACGTTTAAGAGATATTTATATTTGTAGCAGCTAGTGACGTTGCATGCACATGTACAATGCACTCTGACTGGCGTGAACCCAAAAAGACCAGGTTAAGTTGTAAACCTTATCATCGTGCCGCTGGAGGGATCCACTATACAGGTAAGTCTGTCATATTAGCACATTATGACTATTCTGCCTCCCCTTTTTTATTTCTTATTTTATTTTATTTTTTTTGAGACTTTACTAACGATTTATTTGTACAATTTCTGCACAATACACTTTAGTATAACTAAATAACTAAACTATTGTTTTAATCCATTCAATTTGTACTAACTCAGGCAGGCCCTTCAGCTAAATAGTAAATCTAGAGGAGATTTTACAATCTGTATACTTTTAAAAATGCAATAGTCTCATTCTCAGCACACAATCTCAGATAGCCACATTGTGGAAACCTAACAGTATAACGCCCATTTACCACGGGGCCTGCTCCGGTAGGAGTCTGCTTACTCAGCTGGGATCTGTCTGCTGATCCCTGCTGAGCAGGCAGATGGCTGGTCTGTGTCTGCTCTGCATAAGCGAAGCAGACACCGACACAGACCGCTCTCCTCTATGGGTGGTAAGATGTAAATGGACCACCTGTCCGTTTACACCTGACTGCCATCCGATCCAATCCACTAGATGGAAGGCGAACAGATCCCCATGCCACACATGTTTGTTTATACCCGCCATTCCGTAGAGGAGAATGGAGGGTCCGATCGTGTCCCCCTGAAAAACTGACAGGCGGACCCCAATGGTATGCTTGTGTGAAAGGGATCTAAATATGAATGTGGGTGATGTGCTCCAATCACCACAGACCTTACACACTTAAGCTTAAAATATAACCTTTATTACAACATTTTACTACAATGTAACCAACATTTCTCACATGGTTTAATACCTACAAGGAGAGCAAAATAAATTCTAGGGGAAACTATCCAATAATATCTCTTAAATCCAATCTCTACTGAGTTCTAACATGGTTTACTAATCTGAACTCACTTACTACTAACTAAGTAACATGCTGTTCAATAGTTTGAACTCGCTCTGATCTCCAGCATCTGATAGTTAAGTAAAGTATTTTATCCTTATTGCTCCTCTTGATTTAATAGTACCAAATAAACCCCCCAAAAAAACAGAAAAATGTCCTCAACGGAATCCCAAAAATAACCCCAAAACCCAACATGTTTTGCCTTAAATTAAGGCATTTTCAGGGGTGAGTATGTGATATAACAACAAATGTGAAGGTCAAAAAGACACATGGCTAATACCAGTTTTAATCAGTCACTGAGTTGTTGTTTTTTGCCTTTTGGGACCAAGTGTTTTTTTTTGTCTGAAATAAATTAATAAAAGCTATAAAACAAATAAAAGTATTAACCCTTTGCTATCCAGGACATCATTAGAGATTCCCCCCCCCCCACACCTTTTTGTCCTGGTGTCTGTTGATTTACCAGACAGGATGTAATAGGGACACGCACATTAATGCATATCTAGTCTTCCTCCACTCTTCTATAAAATAAATAAAATCTTTTTCATATATGTTGCTGTAGTGAAGTGCTCCCTCACTTCTTGTCTGGTAAAATGTTGTTAGCTGAACAGAAAATGTGGGAAAATCTCTGTAACTGAGCCCAAGTAACCCAAGAAGAGTTCTAATTCTTCCCCACTCTATCCAAAATTGAAAAACAAGGTTTTTGGCACACTTAAAAATTTAATTAGCATATTTAGTAGGCCTCTTCCAAAAAGTAATCGCCTAATGAATAGTAAACTGACCATTGAAATAGAGTGATTCATGTACAGAACCATTTTATTATGCTATTAGCTCTTGGTTCCAAATTGTACCAGAAGAAGGTAAGATCTTTTAATTGTAAATCTATGTTCCAAAAACGCCCAGCAGTTGCAGGTTGGAGTCCATATTAGTACATAAATAGGTTTGGAGTAGAAACTATTTGAAGGATAGGTCCTCTTTAAATGGCTTTTCCCAAAATGTAAAAGATTTCTCATTGCAATGGACCTGCGGAGGAACAGTGACTAACCCCCCAGTTCTCATACGTCATTCAGAGGGGGGACATAAAGAGTTTTAATTTGAGAGAGTAAGCCCTTGTACACACGGTCGGAGATTCCGATGGAATGCGTCCTATCGGACCGTTTTGTCGGATAATCCGACTGTGTGTGGCCTCCATCGGACTATTTCCGTCGGAATATCCGACGGACCAACTTTTCCAACTGGTCGGTAAAATTTTCCGACAAAATGCTCCGATCGGACATACTCCGATCATGTGTAGCCTACTTAAGAGGCTAAAAGCAAACAGCTTTTGCTGTTCATATACTTAGAAAACTCCTTGTGCTCTGTAAAAAGCAGATGTGTCAGACTTATTCTTGGTCCACATACAAGCAGATTCCCTTTTCTTTTTGTCCTTTGGCCAGTTTTGAGACCTAAAATGTAAGGAAGCCCTAGTTTGTTCTGTAGTTCATACGCACTACACTTCCTTAGATTATTTTTCATGTTACACGTTTAATAAAAGCTTTTTTTTTTTTCTTGGCTCCTTTCATAGTAATAAAATTTTGAAAGTGGTAGTTATGATTATTATATCACTGAAGTGAGTGCTGTAATACTTTTTTTTTTAGAATGAAATAGGTGTGACCCTCTTTAGACCTAGTGTGAATTATACTTATTATACTTAGTTTGACCTACTGTTTTCATTTTTGAATTTGTCTGTAAAGATATCTGTAGGCACGAAATAGCAAAAAGGCACTTCTATAGTAGGTGCCTTCAAGGGCATTCACATCTCCCCTGCTTTCTTCTAGAATGCCCTGAACTTCAGTATACATTGTGATGTAAATTGCGACAAATATGGTTGTGGGCTCCTTCACACCACATTTTGCATCCCACTAGTAGTCAGTAAGGCCTCCCCTAACAGTTATTGGCCAGTAGTGAGGGATTTGAACTTGGAGGTGATTGGCCATAGGCCATGATGTTTTCTTACTATTTGCATACCACCAGAGTGGCCAAGGTTTCGTATCTCATGGTGCACTCTAAAATAGTGGGTTGCTCCATATACAGACACCTGTTATGCAATGTTGGAGCTACTTTATTATTTCATGCCCACACCTTTAAAGTGCATCTCTATTTGTGATTTAAAAAAGTGTATCTCTAGGTGTTTTTTTTTTTTATGTTTTGGATAGAGTGTAGAAGAGTTAGGCTCTATGTCAAGTTTTTTATGCTTTCTGTGTCCACATTGGTGAGATTGTTTGTACTGGTAACCATTGTCGCTGATAAAGAAGAGCAGAGTGCAGTTGACACCAGAACAAAAGATAAGGGAAAATCTTCCAATGAGGAAATCAGTTCTGGTGACAGCTCTCTAAAGTAGCCCATAGATTATGCAAGATTATGAAAATTGCTTGATTCTCCCATCAACACAGTCAGTGTTCATGGGGAAATACTTCCCACAGCACTATTGCCTGTGGGGAGCCGTCCCTGCTGAGAGAAAACAATGGTCACTGCTGGCAGCTATAGCCGCTGGCAATGATTGCATAAAAAAAAATCTGACAGGCTGGTTGTACTGAAGTTGATCGATTTGGATCAACTTCAGTAAAACCAACCTGCCCATGGATGGATCGAATCTCACCAGTCCCTGCCAAACTGGCTGAGATTAAATCCATTTATAGCTGGCTTAAAAAGAGATTTGCCCTCACTTGGCATAGATAGGAAATGTGCCCAATGGTATGCAGGAAGCAAACAATTACCTGACAGGGGTGTTAATCCTTTCTACTGTATCCAAAGCTAAAAAAAAAGTTTTGGCAATCATTTTTGATACTGTTTGTCTGCATTTATGCAGCCATTGAGTATTATATTGATCACTATGATTGGCTACAGCTATCACATGGTACAGGGCTGCAGTGATCAGCCCTGTGCATATTGTTATACTGCATGAGTAAGTGTCTGTTCAAGACAAAACAATGTTCAAGGGCTCAACACTTCAAGACCACCCACAGTACAATTACATCATTAATTTGACGTTAAATACTGTTATGGCAGCAGCTAGCTGCCATAAGCCTGGTACATTTTTGTACTGAGGGTGATCCTGCGTCTAATAAAAGTGGCCCTGGTGGTGGGAGAGGTTTTTATAGGTGGTGGGAGACCCCCTCCCGTCGCTTCCTGGTCATCTCCAGGCTTACTGTACCTGTCGGTTAGCCCGGAGCTATCCTGATGTGTCGGTGCCTGGGCAGGAAGTCGAGTAAAGGCAAGCTAGTCCCCACTCAGTTTTTTGGCCTTGGAGGAACGGAGCGACGTCCGAAGTCACTTCCGCCTTCTGGCCTTAAAGAGATGATTTTTTCTTCTCCTCTTAAATGCAAAATATTTATTTTTTTGCTTTTAAATGTAAATGTGAGATCTGATGTTTTTTTGACCCCAGAACTCTCAATAAAGAGGCCCTGTCATGTTTATTTCTATTACAAGTAATGTTTACGTTCCTTGTAATAGAAATAAAAGTGATACAAAAATAAAAACATTTAAAGTGACAGTGTAAAACGAAAAAGTTAAATAAATAAGAAAAAAAAATGTGAAGGATATTTAGAAAACAATTCTTTCCTACGTGCCCCATTCACCCCAAAATTCAGCCGTGATATGCAGTGTATAAGAATGAAACATGTTGCTATGGCTCATTTATTTGTGTATCGATGGTGATTCATTCATGTAGACATTTGATGGTGGTTCATTATAATGCAAATCCTGTGGCAAGTGCATATGAGTACACCCATGCTCTACATGAAGAAACTGTGCCAGCTGCCCATTCTGCCCCCCCTTGTCCCAACCCTGGTGGATAGCACAGCACTAGCAATGCATGAACCATAGCTACCAAATCCATAACCTGGAGTAGTCCCAGCCGGTTTAGTTTAAGTATAATTGAAGCATTACCTGGAGGTATTTAGTAGTTTAAAATAAGCTTTTTTACGCTAAAAATGAATTAAATTGTAAGGTATGCATTTTTTTTTTAGATATTGTATATATGATAACCTTTTGGGCCCTGGTTTACAACCTGCATTGGTATGCTCCTAATAAAATATTTGCATAAATGCAACTGCACACATAACATACCTATATATTTAATCCTATCAATCCCACAATTAAAGCAATATACACTTGAAAAATTTTGAAAAACGCACATAAGTTAATGAATATGTCAAATAGTCAAACTACAACGCAAATACATTTTTGTTCTTACCTTATAGTTCTGCTTCAAACTCTTATTTATCCAGCATAACCCTGTAGACGTGTTTTAGGAACTGGTGAAAGATCCAAGTGTGAAGCCCTGGCTGACTCAAACCTTTGTCTTCTTGGGTGTCCTCATCTTAATCAGTAACAAATTTATAATAAACGTTAGTCAGAGATGAACATCTTTTAGTGAGCCAAAACACGCCCTGTTTAACCAGAAACTCTAGTATGTGATGGGATCTAGAACATCTTGATTACTCTCTGAGTTCATTTGCCTCCCTACGTGGTTTTTGGAATGTAACATGTGGCTTTTGTAAGATCTGCTTTGTAAACCTAAGATTTCATTCCGTAATAATGACATTATGGAGAAAAATAGCATACCTAATATGTACATAAGCAAAGATTTAATAATAAAAAAAATATTGTATATTTTGATTGTAAACTGAAGAACATTAATCAAAAAGGTAATGGAGACATTTACACACTCCTCCTGCCATCACTCCTTTACAGTGAAAATATTGGTAAAATGTAAAATTACATATATATGATGCAGTCTGTGGACAAATGTACTGTATATCTATACAAAAAAAATAGGGCTGTTACTGATTAAAATTTTCATGTTTGATTAATCGATTTTTTTTTTGATTGAATAATCAACTAATTTAGATGAATTATTATGCACATACAGATCCAACTACTTTTATCTGATCTCCTTGCATTGCAACTCTGCATTGGTCAGTGGTAAATGTGGTATACACTATACAATCACCCGACACTAGTTAGTTTCCACAATCCATGACTTAACATCACAGTTCACACAAATTCAAACTGTAGTACTGACGTAAGTAATTTTATTTTCACAGTAGCGTGACGATCCCTCCAACTCCGGTCTAACTAATCACTCTCACCTTATGGCATGGACCCCTGTACAAACAGGTGGTCATGCAAACGGGTATCAAAAGGGTTAACACAGACCATAAACTTCTCTCACGTCTCTTTAGATCTCAGCAAGGATGCCAGGTCATGGGTAGAAATAAAAGATCTAAGTGCTCACCGCTTAAGTATAAGATTTCATTTTTGTGTTCAAACTCAAACTACTCACATAAAGATGATAAAAACACAGCATGTAAAGCCAACAATCGTGTTAGTTCCGTAGGGCAGCAGCGGGTGACGTCACGCATAGCTCCTCCCTCGTACGCGTCACATTCAATCAGAACTTCAACATCACTGGACTCCTCCCCCCTTCCCTTCGTTAGCAGATGGAGGCACTTGGGGAAGGGGGAGGAGTCCAGTGACGTCGATGTCTGTGATGTCACGGGATCTCTGACGGAACTCCCTGAAGAGCCGGAAGCTGGCCGAGAGGCGAGTACAGATCAAAATTATTTTGATCGATCAAAAAAATTATTCGATTAATTGAGGAATTAATCTTTAATTTCCACTGCCTTAAAAAAAAAAGGTTAAAATTTCCATAACTTTTTCATCATTCATAATTTTTCTATATTTCTATATTTAGTATATTTAAAAATGTATATTATAGCCAATTTCCTTTTCATTTTGATATAGTAGAGAAGGGTTAATACTGCCAGATTATTTTTTATAGCAATGTACCATTGGGGAAATTGCCCTTGACTGTCTGTTCCAAAGACCTAAAAGGAAGCTATAGGACATTTCCTAAACTCCCCTTTTAGAAAGACAAAACAGGAGTCCCATTGTAAGATTTCCCCCTACCCCCTGTTCTAGGAACAACTCTAAAATTTTGAATTTCCCCTCACTTTCTTTCTCTGTGACAATGGTCATCTGTACAAAAACAAAAAAAATCTCTTACTACTTAGAAAGCATTGGCTGCAGTTGGGCTTTAATTTGTTTGTCTATTATTTAAAGTGCACCTACGACTGTGTGACCACCAGAGTTGTTAGGTTGTTAACCTATTGCAGGAAAGGGAAAAATAAATCGGAAAAACCAAACCTGCTATGCTAAAATTTGTGACAGACTGCATCATGTAATCTGAATTATATGTGATGGATCAAAACACAATAGTCTAAGTTTGTCAAGTAAAATTAGAAAAATATATACATAAAACTATGTTTCAGAAATAAAAAACTGATAATTGGCATGTGCGTATGTATTCATCCCCTTTGTTATTAAGCCCATAAACAGCTCTGGTGCAACCAATTACCTTCAGAAGTCACATAATTAGTGACATTATGTCCACCTGTGTGCAATCTGAGTGTCACATGATCTTTCATTACATATACACACCTTTTTGAAAGGCCCCAGAGGCTGTAACACCTAAGCAAGAGGCACCACTAACCAAACACTGCTATGAAGACCAAGGGACTCTCCAAACAAGTAAGGGACAATGATGTTGAGAAGGACAAGTCAGTTTTAGGTTATAAAAAAAATCCAATCTTTGATGATCCCTAGGAGCACCATCAAATCTATCATAACCAAATGGAAAGAACATGGCACAACAGCAAACCTGCCAAGAGACGGCCGCGCACCAAAACTCACGGATGGGGCAAGGAGGGTATTAATAAGAGAGGCAGCACAGAGACCTAAGGTAACCCTGGAGGAGCTGCAGAGTTCCACAGCAGAGACTGGAGTATCTGTACATAGGACAATAAGCCATACGCTCCACAGAGTTGGGCTTTATGGCAGAGTGGCCAGAAGAAAGCCATTATTTTCAGCAAAAAACAAAATGGCACATTCTGAGTTTGTGAAAAGCCATGTGGGAGACTCCCAAAATGTATGGAGGAAGGGGCTCTGGTCTGATGAGACAAAAATTGAACTTTTTGGCCATAAAAGAAAACTATATGTCTGGCTCAAGCCCAACACATCACATCACCCAAAGAACACGATCCCTGCAGTGAAACCTGGTGGTGGCAGTACCATGCTGTGGGGATGTTTTTCAGCAGTTGGCACTGGGAAACTGGTCAGAGTTGAAGGAAAGATGGATGATGCTAAATACAGGTATATTCTTGAGCAAAACCTATACCACTCTGTGTGTGATTTGAGGCTAGAATGGAGGTTCACCTTCCAGCAGGACAATGACCCCAAATACACTGCTAAAGCAACACTTGAGTGGTTTAAGGGGAAACAGGTAGATGTGTTGGAATGGCCTAGTAAAAGCCCAGACCTCAATCCAATAGATAATCTGTGGTCAGACTTAAAGATTGCTGTTCACAAGCGGAAACCATCCAACTTGAAGGAGCTGGAGCAGTTTTGCAAGGAAGAATGGGCAAAAATCCCAGTGGTAAGATGCAGCAAGCTCATAGAGCCTTATCCAAATCGACTTGGAGCTGTGATAGCCACAAAAGGTGACTCTACAAAGTATTGACTTTAGGGGGTGAATAGTTAGGACAAAATAACAGAAAAAGTCAATGTGCATATTTGTTGTTTGCTTCAGAATAACAAAGCGTGCCAAGCTGGGAAAGGCTGCAGATGGAGAGTCCATGCCACCCCTGACCCTCGACTGCAGGTCTGTGGCTTAAAGTGGTTGTAAAGGCTGAAGGTTTTTTATCTTCATGCATTCCATGGATGAAGGTAAAAAAATCTTCTGTGTGCTGCTTCCCTCACAGCCCCTTCTAATACTCCCCTCTTAATACAGAAGTGTGCACGGGAGCCTTGGCTGTGCTGGGCCCTTCATTGACTGAGAATGCTATTGGCTTCCACTGTTCTCAATCACAGCTAGTGAGCCAGTGAGGTGAGAGCAGGGCTAAGCAAAAACATTGTGTGTCTTATGGATGCATAGAGCAGGGCTTGTAACGAGCACACACTAGTACCCCTATAGCAAGCAGCTTGCTATTGGGGGCACTGGTCAAGGAGGAGGAGCCAGAAGTGCCGCCAGGGGGGACCCACAAAGAGCAGAATCGGGGCTGCTCTGTCAAAACCATTGCACAGTGCAGGTTAATATGAAAAACACACCTTTTAGAATCAATTTAATGAGTGAAAACCAAAATGGCACATTCTGAGTTTGTGAAAAGCCATGTGGGAGACTCCCAAAATGTATGGAGGAAGGGGCTCTGGTCTGATGAGACAAAAATTGAACTTTTTGGCCATAAAAGAAAACGATATGTCTGGCTCAAGCCCAACACATCACATCACCCAAAGAACACGATCCCTGCAGTGAAACCTGGTGGTGGCAGTACCATGCTGTGGGGATGTTTTTCAGCAGTTGGCACTGGGAAACTGGTCAGAGTTGAAGGAAAGATGGATGGTGCTAAATACAGGTATATTCTTGAGCAAAACCTATACCACTCTGTGTGTGATTTGAGGCTAGAATGGAGGTTCACCTTCCAGCAGGACAATGACCCCAAATACACTGCTAAAGCAACACTTGAGTGGTTTAAGGGGAAACAGGTAGATGTGTTGGAATGGCCTAGTAAAAGCCCAGACCTCAATCCAATAGATAATCTGTGGTCAGACTTAAAGATTGCTGTTCACAAGCGGAAACCATCCAACTTGAAGGAGCTGGAGCAGTTTTGCAAGGAAGAATGGGCAAAAATCCCAGTGGTAAGATGCAGCAAGCTCATAGAGCCTTATCCAAATCGACTTGGAGCTGTGATAGCCACAAAAGGTGACTCTACAAAGTATTGACTTTAGGGGGTGAATAGTTAGGACAAAATAACAGAAAAAGTCAATGTGCATATTTGTTGTTTGCTTCAGAATAACAAAGCGTGCCAAGCTGGGAAAGGCTGCAGATGGAGAGTCCATGCCACCCCTGACCCTCGACTGCAGGTCTGTGGCTTAAAGTGGTTGTAAAGGCTGAAGGTTTTTTATCTTCATGCATTCCATGGATGAAGGTAAAAAAATCTTCTGTGTGCTGCTTCCCTCACAGCCCCTTCTAATACTCCCCTCTTAATACAGAAGTGTGCACGGGAGCCTTGGCTGTGCTGGGCCCTTCATTGACTGAGAATGCTATTGGCTTCCACTGTTCTCAATCACAGCTAGTGAGCCAGTGAGGTGAGAGCAGGGCTAAGCAAAAACATTGTGTGTCTTATGGATGCATAGAGCAGGGCTTGTAACGAGCACACACTAGTACCCCTATAGCAAGCAGCTTGCTATTGGGGGCACTGGTCAAGGAGGAGGAGCCAGAAGTGCCGCCAGGGGGGACCCACAAAGAGCAGAATCGGGGCTGCTCTGTCAAAACCATTGCACAGTGCAGGTTAATATGAAAAACACACCTTTTAGAATCAATTTAATGAGTGAGAAACAAAAAACGGAAACAAGTGTGTCAAAACTGCCCGGGGGCATTATGGGGTTTGCTAAGAAAGGCAGCAGCAGTAGGGGTGGCTACAAAAGTTGCAATGTCCATTGGTGGGTTCCCTGGGACTGCAAGGGTTGGTACCAAAAGGTCCCCAATCCCTGGGAGGAATGGTGTCCCAGTGAGGACAATGAAGAAAAAGGAGCATCTGCTGGTGTACAGGAAGCTGCTTAATGGCCCGTCCCATATTTACCTTAAGGTCGGGGACAAGGAAAATTAGTAACTGAGCTGTCTTGTTGGTACAGATACTTACTAAAACATGTTTGGGAATTGTACAAACTGAACTTCTTATAGAGTCCTGAGACCTTGTTCAGTGTGATTGTGACTGTGGCCTGGAAGCATCTTCCAGACCACAGCATGCAATCGGCTTCGGTCATTGGAGGGCTGCGCATCCATTGTGAGTTTTATCATGTGTATCTTGAATGGAACTATGAGTGTCACATACACCTAGACAAAGTGGTGGTGTTCAGGCCCAATAGCATGCACTACTACTATCCCACTACTTCTGGGAATGGGAGAGTGGTGAGAGTTCCTGGACCCTAACTACTGTATGTAGTTTTGTTCCTGACAGTCTGTTGCTGCTGGTTCTCTGTTGCTTCTCCAAGTTTGTTGATACTATGTATAGACTGCATTTATGCATACTGTGTATGGATGGTGGTTTGCTGATTTGCCATGACTGACTACTTGCATATGCTGTTTACACAATTATGTCCTGGTTAGTAACTGGTTAGTAACTGTTCATGCATGTGCCAGGTGCATGATGTTCCATGCCTAGAGTTTTGTTTATTGTTTTATTTAAAAAAAAATGATATGAACTTTTTTATATAATTTATAATAAACTGCTGTTTATTATGGGTTATATAAGCCATCTTCCCTATTATGGGAAACCACTGGGCCAGAGACAGGGGGAGGGACTGTTGGCAGGTGTCAGTGCCCATTTAAGTTTTGCCCCTCCTTTAGTGATGTAGTGGGTGGAGATGGTGCCCCTATAAATGCCAGCTGTGAATGGGGGTTGAGTGGAGTGGGCTATGTGAGCAGGTTACTCCTGTGCAGCATCATGTAAAGCAGCATCCTGGAGGAGAGAGTGAGAATGCTCAGCTAGGAAGGATTGCTAAGTGGGACAATTTGGCACAATGTAGGGTGCAGATTGAGAGACCTTGCCACCTTTAACCTTTAAGTGCATGTCTGCAGGCCTCGGGGCCTAGGACTGAGAATCACTATGGTGAGCTGACACAGTATTGTGGGACTTATTAGGAAAAAGTGTGAAGATGGCTGAAATCAGATAACTAGTGTTCTGCACTGTCTAAGGACTGCTATCAGAATGTAATTTTGTGAAACTGGTGTTCTTTACTGTAAGCCTGTCAGTAAAGCTGGATACGACATATACAACTTTAGAATTTCCTTTAGATTTACCTTCAACTATGTAGTGCAAGGGCCTGCCTGATTGCATACAAATTAAAAGTGTTTAGGTTTGACCCTATATTATATGGTTTTGGTAAATCTAAAGGATAAAAATCTAAAGACGATTGTATAGTGTGTATCCAACTTTAGTTGGATGTGATATTAATCTGTAATGCTAATGTGTACAAGAAGTGCTTAATGAATGCAGTAAACTGTTAAAATGCAATGGAGTGGACATTCCTTTAATCAGGGTAACAGGCCTCTGGCTGGTAATGTGATAGTATTTGGGTCTCTAGATGGGAGAAATGTTACATAAGATGGTTAAATTGCTTCTATACGACAGGTTTGTGGTTGCTCTGTCCAAGGAAGAAGCAGTGGGGACCTGGGACAGTGTGGTGGGAAGCACTTTCCAGTCCAGGCCCCTTACACATGCACTGTTTGTTACAAATAAACAGAAGTGAGAGGAGGAAAAGCAAAAGTTTGGGTGCTCACAGAAGACATTACAAGGAGATAGAAAAAAAACAGTAAGAAATAATTCCATGAAAAATACAGAGCCATTAAAGCAGAGCGCCACCTAAAACAGGACCTTCCGCTTTAAGTCCTCCTCCTCAGCTCCTTTTTCTGAAATTGAGCTTTTGGGGAGGAGGGAGGGAGCGTGTACTTGATTTTGACAGGTACCCGTTCCCACTTCTGCTCCAACCGCCTACAATTTTTGTAGCTGCCGGCTTTTAATCATTTAATAGGGGACAGCTCCTGTCTCCTCTATAAGTAATGGATGTGGTTGGGTTATTTTTAGAGAGTAAGGATATCCTTTAGTGTCACTTAAATTCCTGATAATATATAAATACAGCGCTTTTGAAGTCCATATCTGTTGGAGATGAAAGAGTTCAAGGATAAGGATCCAGTAAGTGCGGTTCCACACAGAAAGGTGCTATGAGATGTCCACCACCAATAGCAGAAGTACAAACTGACCCTTACCCTATATGGTGGACAACTTTGCCAAAATCAGTCAAAAATGCTTGGTTACAATTAACTCCAAATTTCAATATCCACAAGACCTCCTGGTGTCTGTATTCCTCAGGCAATGGCACACTCCATCAAAGACAGGGTCTCAGATCATGCAGGATATAGGAAAAGGTAAGAAGACACTTCATTGAGCAGTAATAAGGATAACGTGTTAAAAACTCCCAAAGTACTCAAACCATGTTGGGTAAAACCAACCAACCAACAAAATGGCCAACTACCATACGTGGTGATGTCACATGATCAAGTTCCATCCAATGAGTTTCATCATACACAGATGTCATTAGGGGCCTTATCCTTGAACTTTTTAATATCCTACAGATATGGACTTCATTTGTTGCAATGCAAAAGCGCTGCATTTATATTTTATTGTTGTTGTTTTATACCAGGAAAACCTTGCTAGCTGCTTTTGCTTGAGTATTTTAGGATATTACGAGCACAGGTGCATTGTGTTTTAATACTTACATTCCTAAATTGACTGGGGGAACAAAATGGCCGAATGCAGCTGAAGTGTGATTGTCTGTACTGGTGAGTGTCCTTGTATATATGGTAGGAATATAAGATTGTAAGTTTCTTCTAAGTTGGGAATTGAATGGTGCAATGTTCTTTGTAAGGTGATACAGAATATACTGGTGTATGAGTTTCATGGGTTCAATAAATATTTTTGTGTGTCTCAAAAAAAGCTGCTGGCCCAACCTAAATTTCAGTTGTTGTTGTTGTGAGCTGGCTGGTTGCGATATTGTTCTTATGCTTTGATCCATCTATCTCAAATCTCTTTTTGTTTTTGTTGTTTTTGTTGTTGCTGTGATTTGTTATGATTAATGTAGTTTATATACCTCACCGATTGAAATCTCTGAAATGGAAAACAGTCCACCCAAAACTTTAATTCAGACTTGGACTTCTTAGGCACAGTCAATGAATATTTAATACAAAAAGTATTTTTATTTTAAAATAAAAATACATAATCTCTAAAAACCCACATTAGTAATTCAATATATAGTATATAATACCGCTACTGTAAAGAGCCAATAATAACTACAGGGAGACAAAGAAATGAATCACGGTCATTCCATAGTGTAAATAAGTCCAAGAGTGTGGTTCAAAGACAGGTAGGCGGTGTATTGATGTTCGAATAAATACAATTTGTTCTACTCTACATGTTGTGCGCTCAATTGTGCTTCTTCGGGAGCATTTACAGCGAATAACAACCAAATGGAAGAAGAGAACATATATAAATATAATACATAAAACTACAAAACAAATCAATAACAAATACATATAATGAGCTAGAATATCTATGACGAAGGCGGCCATAAATCTGTTGCGGGCAAAAAAGCGTCAAACGAAGTTACTGTGGGGGCGTGTATAACATAATACAACAATAGATAGATCTCAATGACGGTAAAGGTCAAAGCATTCTACCTAGATCAATCGTGCAATGTGCCTGGGTGCTCACATCAGGTAAGTATCAATATGGGACCAAGATCCCACAAAATGTCTAATTTGAATGGTATTCATAACCAAAAATAAATACTTACTGGGTAATGGTGAGTGATTGAACGCATACGATTATAAAACCAAAAACGGTATAGCAAAAACGGAGATACAGCAGACCGCAAAATTAAGTGGTTGCGGACCTATAATCCTATGCAACAGAGGAAAGAATAATAACCAAAATAGGGTTTGCCTAGAATGAAATATATAATAAAAGGGGTGATTAGCCAGATCTGCAAGAAATCCTTAATATAATAAAAAAACTAAATAAATAGTTATTATTGGCTCTTTACAGTAGCGGTATTGTATACTATCTATTGAATTACTACTGTGGGTTTTTAGAGATTATGTATTTTTTATGTTTATATTAAAATAAAAATATTTTTTGTATTAAATATTCGTTGACTGTGCCTAAAAAGTCCAGGTCCCATTTTCTCTTGTTATTCTAAATTTATATTCTAAATCTAAATTCTAGTCCAAGTTTTGTCAAGAATGTCTCCTTCATTTTTTTTTTCTTTCATATTGTCAACTTAGCTATATGTGCTTGGAGGACCATATGACTCCACAATTTTATTCTCTGCAGGCCTATCACTACCAAACTGCAACACTGTTAGCTTCATATTTGGTTAAGGTTATGTTTGTGCCAATGTTATACCATTGCATCTATTAGCCCCTGCCCCGCTCTGCCTTTCATTCACTGAAGGCCTGTCACAATTAAACCACAGTGCTGTTAGAGTCACATGTGTGCCTCTATTTTGATAAGATTAATTTTTGTAGTCTAGGCATCGTCAGGCATGTCACCTAATCTTTTGCATCCATGTTGCCTAGTTAGCACTCTATAATTTAATATCCCTGCAAGTCTGTCACTATGAGACTGCAGAACCGTTAGCTCCACATTTGGCCATAGTGCACTAGGGACACTTCTTTTAAACCACTACCATTACCATTTTGATCAAATAACTATTTCCAAGCCAAATTAAAGTTTATTGAACAATCTATAATATGATTTGGCTTGCCTTTCTCCATAAACCTTTCACACTGAAAATAATAAGGTTGGTTGATTTCAAATCCTATTAGAGAGTTGGGTATATGCATTCAGTTCTTTAACTATGAAATTAACTTTTCAAAATCCGAGGCTATGAATGGTATGGTCAGCCACCAGCCCCCCCCCCCCCCCCCACAGACACACACACACACTGATTAAGCAACCTGCAATCAAACTTTGCATTTAAAACGGAGTATGGGGAAATTTAAATACTTGGGGATTTTTCTCTCTCAAACCCTGGCCACTATGTTCAGAGAAAACGTTCCTTCCCTGCTCTCCCTATTCGTAAGGACATGTGAAAGTGGCAAATGGCGTTGCACACCTGGTTCGGAAAAAATTGTATTTTAAAAACAAACGTGCTCCCACACATATTATATCGCTTCCGAACCCTTCCAATTGTCATTCCACCAAACTTTCTATACTAGGTTAAAGGGAATTGCAGTTTCTATGGGCAGACTGACCAGCCCCAATCAAGGCAGATAACCTCAGTATGCCCAAACAATTCAGAGTAATTGGTTTTTCCTACCCAGTGCGTTACTTTTAATTTTTCTATTTGGTCAGAGTTCTAGACTGATGCAAGCGCGAAAACTTTAAGAGCTCCGTCTCTTGTTCCCTGCAAGCATTCTCATGGTAGTCAGATTTTTGTCCCACTGCCTTCAGAGATCAACTGATCATTGGAGCCACCTTGAAGGTCATCTTTAAAACCAACCATGATTTGATTAACGTGGATGTCACCTCGCCTATATTTCCCATCATAGAGAACCCAGAATTCCCATCCAGGCTTAGTGACTTCAAGTTTCACCCAACTTTCATGGGAAACCACTTTCGAATGAAAGATTTTTATGAGGATGCCACATGGAAACTTGTTCAAGCCATACAGTTGATTGTGGATCTCTCTTTACCTTCATGGCAGGCATTTCAAGTCATACACTAGGTCTCATCCCTCCATTCGCAGAAGGTCACCTCTGCACACTCTTCAAACGTAGTTTTACATGCACACAACTCATCCTTACGACACAGTGTTCCCCTCCCCTTGTGTTATGCTCTGCTCCGGATGGATACACTCCTACCTTCATCTCAGACTAGGAGACCGATCTAGTGTTTTAGTTTATTCAAGACCAGAAGGAGTTTATCTTGCAAGTCCTATCTCTTTGAGACGACAAGAATCTGGTTATAAGCACCTAACCCGATAGTATAAGGATCTGGTGAAACTGTATCGCATATTCCCGAGTGTAGATTCTACTGGCTGGAGGTGCGGAATCTCGTGAAGCACCTTACTCAAAGTTTTTTGGTCATGTCTATGGATCTGCCCCTTCTGGGACGATCTCTACGCCCTAACCCAGAACCATACAACCCTAACTTTGGACCAGGACCCAGCTGCCTGTCTACTGCATCTTAGCACCCTTTGTAAACAGAAATATAATCACTCTCTGATGTGGCACTTGGTCAGTGCAGCCAAGGCCTGTATCTTGGCACACTGGAAAACAACCACACCCCCACTGTAGGTCAATGGCTCAAATCAATATTATGCAGGTGGAGCGCCCTACCTCTTCTTTGAGGAGACAGGAGGCCTGCTTCAAAAAAACATGGTTCTCCTGGTCCCAATTCACTTTCTCTGATAATTATAAAGAGCTCCTTGAGTGCTACACTGTACTAGACTAAGGGGGTAGCCCCGCTCCCCTCCTCCCACTCCCACACCCTATTTTCCCTCTCTTTCTTCTTTTTCCCCTTTCCCAGTTTTCTAGTTTCACATATCTCTAAGTAAATTTTTTGGCGGAGGGCATTAAGCCTCCCCTCCGTTGACATGCATTCAATCCACAAGTGGAACCTCATACTTCCCCTTTACAGACCTATGATGGGCGGTCCCACCTCGGGCAGTTGTTCCTTAAAGCAGCACACTCACATTTGTGCTCCCTCCTACTTCTCTGAGGTGACATTTTATACAACTATTACTATGCAACTTCTTTGTATGTGAACCATTGTTGTGAATTGAAGATGCTTCCTCTTATTCTGTGTAAATTGTTTATTTTGGCATCAAAATAAAGTATTTAAAAAAATGATAAGGTTGATGATAAGGTTGATGTATGCAACCACTTGTGATGCAAATGTCAATTACATAAAACCTGACGCATGTATGTTAAACGAGATCAGCACGTGTCATAAAGTTCATACGAAGGACAATTCGTAATTGTACCATGATTAATTCAACAATCACATTTCACAGCTCTCAAAAAGTTGAACCTTATTAAATTTAACATATTCTACTATATGATTATTTCACATCTTTCCTGGTAAGGAATTTTGCAGAGCTAGTTTTTATATATTGATGAGCAGGGTTGAAGATTATAAAATCGTGTCATGCAGATATGCTTTGCTTGTTTCCTGACTACCTTAAAGTTCATTGCACATTTTATTGATTGTGTTGTGTGTTAAATCTAGCACTCACCTCCTATCTTCAAGCAGCGTATCCATTCCCAATGAATCATGGAAGTTCTTCTGTGCCCCTTCTTCCTTCTTGTGATGAATGCAGCTATTGTGTTGTGGGGGAACGCCTTTTGAAACCGCACCAGAGCAACTAAAAATACAAGTGTGAGTCACATTCCTGTTTCAACGTGCCACACAAGTACAATATTACATTATGGATAAACTCTAGGGAAAGGGCTACATACTAAGCTGAAAAAAAAATATTTGTAGGATATTACATGCCATATAGTTGTAATTCTGTTCAGCAACTCTATCCCTTTGACAAAGCTAGGGTCTAGCATCCAATTGCTAGACCCAAGCATTGTTACATGATCGGGGTAGTGATGGCACAGTTACTCTTAGCACCCAACTAGCACTCCTTCTCCTCCCCCTTCCAGCATCCGGGTTTTGGCTATGGCATTCTCCCTGTCTTTGTCCATCTGCAAGCTGATTGATGTGGTCAGTCTCTGGGTGGAAACTTAAACCTGTTATAAGCGAGCCAAACCCTCACTTGGATGCTTGTGATAGAGAGTGATAGGTGTGTTATTCCTGATCAAGCCCCCCTGTCTGTCTGCCCTGCTCTGCTAGATTGGATTTCCCTGTGTATGATCTTGGACCATATTTTGGACTATTCCCTGAACTCAGCCTGCCTTTTACCTGGACTGTCATTGAACCATGCTACCTGCCTGCTTACTGCAAGTACCAGCTTGCTTTGCTTAGTTTGTGCCTGCCCGGTTGTGGTAGCCAGGCACTATAGCATTGTGTATAAGTCCTGGGGGCAACCGAGTACTGGTAGGCCTGCTTGCCTTATGGGAAAGGGGGCTGTTATAGGTGAAGAACACAGTAGCCAGTTATAGTGACTGATCACCTGTGTTGAGGTAGATGTGACAAACACCAGCTGTCACTAGGGATTTTACTGCAGGCTGTAAGAGATGCAGGAGCAGTGGCAAGGGAGCAATGGCAAGGTAAGTATCAGGGGTCCAAGGGGGCTAGGGGCATTTGTAAAGACTCTGTTACTTTCTTCTAAATGGGGAAGGTGACAGTATCGCTTTAACACTGTTCGATGTTATCACTAGGCTGGACCCCACTGTTCTTTACTGCAGTTAAGCTATATGGCTCGGTCACCAGTCTTCCCTAGACCTGGATTAGACAATAAAGGGGTAGACTCATGAGGTTATCTCTCTGCTCTTCCTGTGAATATGTGCACAGAACAAAGCTGTACATATTCAAATATTTATACTAGATGTATATAAAATACTTTTTAGGAGTAGATCACTGTATTAAGTGGTATTTTTTAACATTAGTCAGTTAGGTTGTTTTTTTTTGTTTTCTTTAATTCTTTGCCTACATTGCTGATAACATTTCCCATACTACACATTTCCGAAGAAATTATGGGAACAATTCTGCCATGTGTTTTAAATTAAAGAGCAATATTAGGCAATATGTATGAAACAATGTGATCATACTTTTACCTACCCTTCCTCGTCTCTAGTTATTTTCTACTGTAAGGTTATTAAACCAAGGAGAACTTTAGAATGTACCCTTCTCATTGCAAGCTTGGTCATTGTGAGACAATTAATTATATCATGCCAGCATTTGAAATTATTTTTTTTCTGAAATCTTGTGAATAGTTTTTGAGGAATACCAAAAATATCTATTTTATGTGTGAAGTGTTGGTGCACTCCACAGAAGGAAGTTGACGTAAAACGAGTATGGGTCTTTCTAGTGAAGGATTCAGATTGAAGTAGAGAGAGCATGGTGCACTCCAGAGCATTTCAAACAGATGTACAACCATAAAATGTCAGTGCTTCAGTTGTTGCCAATGGATGGTGTTGTATACAAATCCACATATTGAATGAACCACCATCACAAGGAATTTTTTGCAGTTTCATGGCATTGGCCGACACAATCCCCTTCCCAAGGCAAACAGTAACGGTATTTACTAATAAAAATGTGATTATTAAAAATTTTAAGAGAAGCATATGATGGGGATTTATACAATGACTGAAAATTGATTTCTAGAGCTGGAAAAAAGACAAAACATCATAAAGGGGCACTTAAGAAGTGAGTTAATGCCATTTGTTAAAGGCACACAAAGCCAAATAGTGCAAATTTAACATCTCCCATGTGCCACTTCCTCACATGCGTAAACATTCGAGGTATGATACTAGACTGGAAGGGTCTCATTTAAAACTTTTTATTACATTTCTATTGGTGGCAATATTTTTCACCAAGTCAGCAGGC
The DNA here is from genome assembly GCF_037356315.1 of Lithobates pipiens. NCBI lineage: Eukaryota > Metazoa > Chordata > Amphibia > Anura > Ranidae > Lithobates > Lithobates pipiens. Next base: position 50,534,240 of record NW_027507789.1, on the reverse strand, counting down.
AGCATTATTAGTATCTTGCCTGCAAGATACTATCATAGTAGTCCCACGACAAGATACTTGCTTGATACCATGAAAAAAAAGAGCATTTCATAAAGTTTTTTTACCTTCTGACTTTATGGTGCCCCTCACCCCAAATCAACTATGTATATGGTACATACTGACTTGCCCTACTCCTCCAAAAGTTGATCAGCTTTTAAAAAAACTCTACCACATATTATCAGCAACTCAAAAAGTCATTCTCACATACATACAGCATAGTTGACCTAACTATCCATTAAAATGTCAAAACACGGAACAAGCAATATAGTCTGTGTGGCACACCACTTGAGAAATGGAGGATCGAGGTTAAAAATATTAGGGTGCTTCTGTATAACAGTGATTTGTGAAGATAAAGGTAATACCTTATGAAAAATAAATTTATAACTGTTGCCTCTCATTTACCCATTTCAAAAATATTGGAGACATTTTCTCAAATAGGTTTGTATATCGGACACTAAAACAAGAAAATTGTGAAACTCACACGAAAGTGCTATGCTATGACAAAAGCACTTGTAAAACTAAAGTATACATTGTAAATTCATAGCCTATAAATATTGTAATGAAAAGCCACAAGTGTTTTATGTAAATTGTTCTTCATTCCAGAGCTGTTGATCATTTGCTATACAATTAAGAGTTTGTTTTTAAAATGCTGCAATCAGCCAGCAGTGGAACAAAAAGGCTTTGTGCCACTGGAAAAACACATAAAAGAATATGTGTACAGTAAAATCAGAGCTGACAACAAATGATGGGATTGCATATTAATTATTGTGTCTTGATATACAGATAACACAGGGGGGGTCGATATTACTAAGAAAACATAATTAAATCTGCTTATATTTTGCCATCTTTTTGTTACTTCTGCTGGATGTCCAATGTGCCCCCTGTCCCTTATCTTTCCATTAGAATGCATGTGCTTCCAGTGGAGACCTCATAAATTTAGACGATTAGGACTGCAAGTGATACAGGGTACTGTGAAGAGACCTTGCAGCTTATGCATGCGGTTGCAAATATGTCCTATATAAACCCCTGTTTTAATGCATACTGTTGGACAGGTTAATTTGGTTTGTAAGCAGACTGGTTGGTGAGTTGAGCTGGGAATTTTTTCTGGTTTTGTCTTTCATGCGTTTGCTCTTCCATGTGCTCCTTGCTGTGAAGGCCGGTTATAGGTGGGGCAGGGGCCATCTCTTTGTTATTGGTATAAATTTTGTCAGGGGACACACTGGGCACCTTTTCTGCCATTGTGCTATGTGCTGGGTGTTCAATGTGCCCCTGTGCCTTTAAGGAGGATTGGGCTACCTCCAGGCCCATCTGCCCCTTATCTATCTTTTAGAATGCACATACTTCCATTGTGTAGACCTCATACATTTAGAAGGTTAGGACTGCAAGTGATACAGGGTGCTGTGAAGAGGCCTTACAGCTTATGCATACATTTGCAAATGTGTGCTAATTAAACCCCTGTTTTTAACACATACTGTTGGACAGGTTAATTTGATTGGTAAGCAGACTGGTTGGTGAGTTGAGCTATGATGTTTTTCTAATTTTGTCTTATATTGTGCCTTGTCTGTTTTCTTCCTCCTTCATGACATTTTTAATATAACTTTTTCCTTTTTCATTACATACCTTATTTTAGACTCAGTGATGGGATCTCTGTGGTTCCCTACGTAATGCATACAGATCATGGCAAGTGGGATGGGCCAGGAGGGTAATATATATATATATACATAAATATATTTATTTATTTATTTTTTCGCCGACAACCCAGGATCGCTCCTCAGAGAGCCAGAATGGGGATCTGTCAATGTAAACAGACAGATCCCATACTGTCAGGAAAGTAGAGAGAGATCTGCTGTTCCTAGTGTTCAGGAACAGTGATCTCTCTCTCTCTACTCCCTGTCAGGCTACTCCCCCCACAGTTACAAACACCTCCCTAAGACACATTTAACCCCTTGATCGGCTCCTAGTGTTAAACCCTTCCCTGACACTGACATTTATACAGTAATCAGTGGCTATTCTTAGGTTTGTTTGCTGTATAAATGTCAATGGTCCCCAAAGAGTGTCAAAAGTGTCTCATCTCTCTGCCAGTCCAGATAAAAATCGCTGATCACTGCCATTACTGAGGGCAGTGGCATTGGAATTGGCTCTGAATTCCTTCTCGCAAGATATCCAGGGTTACCATGTCCAGATTTTGTTGGCCAATGACACAACCATGGCATACCTGAACAAGAAGGGTGGGACAAGAAGCAAAGCCCTGCAGCTACTGGCCATGGAGATTCTGGAATGGGCAGAGAGACATTTACTGTGCTTGGCAGCAGTCCACCTCAAAGGCACGTTGAACGAGGTAGCAGATTTCCTGTCCAATTAGGTAATACAGGAAGCAGACTGGGCCCCAAACCTGGAGGTATTTGCCCTGATTACTGAAAAATGGGGGAAGCCCCAAGTGGATTTTTTTGCTTCCAGGGAGAATACGAAGCTCCCTCTATTCTTCTGTCTTCACTGGTGCATCCCTGGGAGTTTTGGCTAGAGTATGCTTCCCACCATTTCAGATGATTCTGAGGGTGTTAAAGTGGAAGTAAACCCATCGATTTAAACAGTTAAAAAAAAAAGGCATGCCGGGAATGCTAACTGCACATTGGCTGTGCTCTCAGCCAAACTATCAAACCATCCAATGGCTGGTGTCATAACGAATCACATGTGCAGCACCATAGCAGTTGAAGATTAAACAGAGGCAAAGATGGCAGCTTCCTTGGCTGAAAACGATAGGGGAGTTTACTTCCACTTTAAGAAAGGTACAGGAGGAGAAAGCTGCAGTGATTCTCCTTACTTCCTTTTGGCCAGAGTGCCTGGTTTTCTATGATTCTTTGTTTATTGGTCAAACCGTTTTGGCATCTTTCTGTCAGGAAGGATCTACTGTCTCAGGTCCTAGTGAACTTCCCGGATGTAGCCAGGCTAATGCTGACTGCTTGAGGAACAGCTGCTGAAAAATAAGGGTTTTTCAGAACCATTGGTAGCCACCCTAATTTCCAGTAGAAAAAAGGTCACTAGGGCTATTTATGCAAAGGCATGGAAGGTTTCCAATTCATGGTGTTATTTGGAAGGTCAACCATTAAAAGATTTGACCTCAGTTCTGGAATTTTTGAAGGCTGGCGAAAACAAAGGGCTGGCTGTACTCTTAAAGTGCAGGTGGTGACGTTAGGAGTTTTCTTGGAAAGACCTATTGCCTCAGCCTGCGGTTGCAAAATTTTTTAAGGCTTTGGCCTGGGCTAGTCCAGTCCAAACAAAGAACTTTCCAAAATGGGATCTTTCGGTAATTCTTCAAGCATTAACAAAAGAAAAATTTGAACCTTTGGAATCAATTTCCCTAAAGAACCTGATGCTCAAGATGGTTTTCCTAGTGGCCATTACATCCGCACAAAGAGATTAAACAGAGGCAAAGATGGCAGCTTCCTTGGCTGAAAACAATAGGGGAGTTTACTTCCACTTTAAGGTTCGTACACCCGGTCTGATTTTCTGTAGACAAAACCTCAGACTTTTGTCCGAAGGCGTGCACCTGGATTTTGTCTTGCATATAAACAGCAAGGAAATGTTGGCCAACAAACATGAACACAGTGACGTACTACGTGGTTTTTCAGCTCTTTAGCGACACCCTTTGGGCTCCTTCTGCTAATTTCGTGTTAGTAGAAACTTGAGTGTTGATTCACGCTTTTCATCTTGCGCTTCTCATTTCGTGCTTTTCAGTTTGTTTCTCAATGGCCGTTCGTCAACCAGACATGTTGCGGAATTGGAGGAGATAACGTGTTATTTATTATTGGCCTTGGAGTTATTGCTTTGTCCAGTCCAGGAACAGGAGGAGGAGGATTTCATGGACCAAAACTTGGTTGCTTTATTAATCCTGACCAATTATGTCATATGGCTTTGCTGCGGGAGCGCCAGGAGAGTAATCCAGATGTTTTTTGGAATTATTTCCGGATGACAGACCCCTGCTTTCACCAACTCTTGGCATTGTTGACCCCCTATATTAAGAAGCAGGACACATGCATTAGGCTTTTATTTTATTTTTTGGTTGAATAATAATTAGATTTGTTATATTTTCTATATTTTTGGATGCATAGAATGCACTTTTTGGTTAAGTTCTATTGGCAGATAGCATGTCTAATTTTATTTGTTTTCTTTTTTTAATGCACAATAAAAAAAATGTGGAGAATAATACTTAGCTATGTGATTTACTTCAAATTACAGTTTGGGAGTAGGCAGTTACATTTAAAAAAATACAATGTAAAATTGACAAGGGACACCAACATAGTTGTATCTTTGATCTTAAAAACTATGGGATAATGGTATCGTTGTAACTTGCCCAAAAAAAAGCATAATGTTATTAATCTTGATATCACTAGAAAAAAAAGCCTTTGATCATCGGTTTGCAATGATTCCATCAGTATCACCAGCAGAGCAGCTTCATTATTATTCCATTAAAGAAGAAGAGAATGTGCGCTGCTTTTCGAGAAAATCCAACAACTATTGTCCGATGGAACGTACAAACGGTCTTCTGCCAACAGCCTGTCATCACACATTTCCCGTCGGAAAATCCAATCGTGTGTACGAGGCTTTAGACTTACCAGTTACTTGTTTTCCAAGAGTCTTTCAGGACATCAATGACCTACCCTTATGCTGTATATATTGCTGTGATGAACTATGATGTTCTTTTGTGTTCCAGTATGGGCCTGAGGTACTCTACTACGACTGGCATGTGATGGGGGAGAAACCTCCATAGAAAATATTGGTGGAAGAGGTGTTTCCTTGGATGGTGGAAGGAGCCCTGATCTCTCAGATGCTGTCCTGAAAGACACTTGGAAAACAAGTTACTGGTAAGTTTAACTCAAATTTTTTTGCATAAGCTAGTGATCCCTTCACCCCCCATATAATTGAGATGAGCAAAGGGAGACATGTTGATGCTCTTTACATTCAAAACCAGTGCTTGCCAAGAATACTCCCAAAGAAGTCCATAAAGTGTACTCCAAAATATAAATGATGGTCTCTCCTTTTTTTCTTGATGACAATCTTCAAAAAAAACAGAAAATTATATTGTGTAGTATATTTTCCTCACAAATTAAAATAATACTATATGTGCTCACATTATAATTAGGTGTCAAAAACATTTCTATATAATCCACTTGTGGACAAGGGAGAGTTATCAACAGGAGCAGGCCCCAACTACTCCAGGCGTTTCCTGGCTTATTAGGGCAGCTGGCGAGATCTTCTTCTAGCCTTTTCTCCAGAGGATAAATGAATAATGCTAATTTGCATGGGCTCCTCCTCCTGAAGAAGAGAGGACCCAGAAAGCTCTGATACTGAAGAAGTGGGCAAAGTACTAGGGGCAGAGGAACAAATCTCTCAATACACCTTTCCCGTAAAAACACCTGTCTATACAGGTGGTGACTTGCATGGCTTTATTTAACAACTTTGGTTCATGGTATTGTAATAAGGAGTCCTTAATGGAGTCTGATAAGCCTAACCTGAACTGGCTGGGTCATACAAGCAACCCCTGATTTCTTTTTATTTTTTTTTATTAAGTAAAACCTTGGACAAAGTGTTGGCTGTGGACGTGGTATACTTGGATTTTGCAAAAGCGCTTGACGCAGTTCCCCACACACGGCTAATGTGTAAGGTAAAGTCTACAGGCTTGAAAAGATTGTAAATGGATAGAAAACTGGCAAAAAAACTGAATTCAGAGAGTAGTGGTTAATGATTCTTACTCTGAATGGTCTAAGGCAGGGGTGTCCAAACTTTTTTCAAAGAGGGCCAGATTTGATGAAGTGAACATGCACGAGGGCCGACCATTTTGCCTGACATTCTTTGAACCATTAAAAATCGGTCTAAGTGTGTTAGTTCGAACACTAATACACGGCCCAACAAGAATTCTCTTGCCTTTGTGGCTGTGTGTGTTGAAGAGATGAGCTCGGGTGTGTTATTTGGATATACCGTATTTATTGGCGAATAAGAGGGAAGTTTCAGGAAAAAAAAACTTAAAATTTTAAATAAAAAACTCTGAAGCAAAATAAGGGTCAGTGCCCATCTGCGCTCCCACCATTGCCAGGAATGCAGCCACCATTGCCAGGAATGCACCCACCATTAGCCAGGAATGCACCCACCATTAGCCAGGAATGCACCCACCATTAGTCAGGAATGCAGCCACCATTAGCCAGGAATGCAGCCACCATTAGCCAGGATTTCAGCCACCATTAGCCAGGAATGCAGCCACCATTAGCCAGGATTTCACTCACTATTAACCAGGAATGCAGCCACCATTAGCCAGGAATGCAGCCACCATTAGCCAGGATTTCACTCACTATTGCCAGGAATGCAGCCACCATTGCCAGGATTTCACTCACTATTGCCAGGAATGCAGCCACCATTAGCCAGGATTTCACTCACTATTGCCAGGACTGCAGCCACCATTGCCAGGATTTCACTCACTATTAGCCAGTAATGCAGCCACCATTGCCAGGATTTCACATACTATTGCCAGGAATGCAGCCACCATTGCCAGGATTTCACTCACTATTAGCCAGGAATGCAGCCACCATTGCCAGGATTTCACTCACTATTGCCAGGAATGCAGCCACCATTGCCAGGATTTCACTCACTATTAGCCAGGAATGCAGCCACCATTGCCAGGATTTCACTCACTATTGCCAGGAATGCAGCCACCATTGCCAGGATTTCACATACTATTGCCAGAAATGCAGCCACTATTGCCAGGATTTCACATACTATTGCCAGGAATGCAGCCACCATTGCCAGGATTTCACATACTATTGCCAGAAATACAGCCACCATTAGCCAGGATTTCACTCACTATTGCCAGGAATGCAGCCACCATTGCCAGGATTTCACTCACTATTAGCCAGGAATGCAGCCACCATTGCCAGGATTTCACTCACTATTGCCAGGAATGCAGCCACCATTGCCAGGATTTCACTCACTATTGCCAGAAATGCAGCCACCATTGCCAGGATTTCACATACTATTGCTAGGAATGCAGCCACCATTGCCAGGATTTCACTCACTATTGCCAGGAATGCAGCCACCATTGCCAGGATTTCACATACTATTGCCAGAAATGCAGCCACCATTGCCAGGATTTCACATACTTTTGCCAGGAATGCAGCCACCATTGCCAGGATTTCACATACTATTGCCAGGAATGCAGCCACCATTGCCAGGATTTCACTCACTATTGCCAGGAATGCAGCCACCATTGCCAGGATTTCACATACTATTGCCAGGAATGCAGCCACCATTGCCAGGATTTCACTTACTATTGCCAGGAATGCACCCACCATTGCCAGGATTTCACTCACTATTGCCAGGAATGCAGCCACCATTGCCAGGATTTCACATACTATTGCCAGAAAAGCCGCCACCATTGCCAGGATTTCACTCACTATTGCCAGGAATGCAGCCACCATTGCCAGGATTTCACATACTATTGCCAGGAATGCAGCCACCATTAGCCAGGATTTCACTTACTATTGCCAGGAATGCAGCCACCATTGCCAGGATTTCACATACTATTGCCAGAAATGCACCCACCATTGCCAGGATTTCACTTACTATTGCCAGGAATGCAGCCACCATTGCCAGGATTTCACTCACTATTAGCCAGGAATGTACTTACCATTGCCATCAGTGCAGCCTTGGAGGGGACATGGAGGGGGCTGGACGAGCGCCAAAGAACAGGAGAATCTCCTGTTTTCACAGCGGCCTTTTTAAGAGAAAGTCCCGCCTCCTTTGATGGACAGAACAGTCGTCCAATGGCGGAGATGGGACGTCCTATTACAGAGGCTGCAGTGTAAACAGGAAATACTCCTGTGTGCACAGCGCTCGTACAGCCTCCTATCTCCAATGCAGCCAGACTATATATCTTTTGTGGCCCCGGCGCTGGGAGATCGTCGGGGGCCACAAAAGATATATATGTTTAGATTACCAGGCGGGCCGTTCAAAACCGGGCCGCGGGCCGCGATTGGCCCGCGGGCCGGACTTTGGACATGCCTGGTCTAAGGTTATCAGTAGTGTACCCCAAAGTTCAGCGTTGGGACCCTTCCTTTTTAATACCTTTATAAATGATATAGGGTCTGGGTTTAAAAGTACTATTTCTATCTTTGCAGATGACACCAAGCTATGCAGTGGATTAATGTCCTTACATGATGTCTCCAATTTACATGATTACCTCACTGCACCCAGCAAAGTGGCAAATGAGATTTAATGTTGATGAATGTAAAGTTATGCACTTATGGGGCTAAGAATATGCATGCATCATACATACTAGAGGGAGTACAACTGGAGGAATCCATAGTGAAGAAGGATTTGGGGATTTTGGTAGATAATAAGCTCAATAATAGCATGCAATGCCAAGCTGCGGTTTCCAAAGTGAGCAAAGTCCTTTCTTGTATTAAGAGAGGTATGGACTCCAGAGAGAAAGATATCATTTTGCTCCTGTACAAATCATTAGTAAGACCTCATCTGGAATATGCAGTTGAGTTTTGGCCACCAGTTCTCAAAAAGGATATCAGGGAACTGGAGAAAGTACAGAGAAGGGCAACCAAACCAATAAGAGGCATGGAGGAGCTCAGCTATGAGTAAAGATTAGAGGAACTGAAATATTTCTCTCTTGAAAAGAGGAGATTAAGGGGGAATATGATCAACATGTACAAATACATAAGGGGTCCATATAGTGAACTTGGTGCCCCTTAAAGTTATTCACTTTAAGGGGCACTCTTTATGTCTAGAGGGAAAAAAGATTTCATCACCAAATATGGAAGGTTTCTTCACAGTAAGACCTATGAAAATGTACGATAGACTCCCTCCAGAGGTGGTTCTGGCAAGCTCAGTAGATTGATTTTAAAAAGGCCTATATTCTTTCCTAAATGTACATAATATGGGAACTAACATTTATAGGTAAAGTTGATCCAGGGATAATCTGATTGCCTCTCGGGGGATCAGAATAGAATTATTTTTGCCAACTGTAGCAAATTGGATCATGCTTTTATAGTGGATATAAAAAGTCTACACACCCCTGTTAAAATGTCTGGTTTCTGTGGTGTATAAAAAGAGACAAAGAAAAATAATTTTAGAACTTTTTCCACCTTTAATGTGACCTATAAACTGTACAACTCAGTTGAAAAACAAACTGAAATATTTTGGGGTGGGAAGGAGTAAAATTAAAAAAAATAAAATAATGTGGTCGCATAAGTGTGCACACCCTCTTATAACTGGGCACCTAGCCATGTTCAGAATTTAGCAATCACGTTCAAACACATTTAATAGGAGTCAGTACACACCTGCCATCGTTTAAAGTGCTTCTGATTAACCCCAAATAAAGTTCAGCTGTTCTAGTAGGTCTTTCCTGACATGTTTTAGTCGCGTCCTACAGCAAAAGCCAAGTGTGCTGCCAAAGTATCAGAGGGATCCCATTGTTAAAAGATATCAGTCAGGAGAAGGGTACAAAAGAATTTCCAAGACATTAGATATGCCATGGAACACAGTGAAGACCTTCGTCATCAAGTGCAGAAAATATGACACAACAGTGACATTACCAAAAACTGGACATCCCTCCAAAATTTATGAAAAAACAAGAAGAAAACTGGTCAGGGAGGCTGCCAAGAGGCCTACAGCAACATTGAAGGAGTTGCAGGAATATCTGAAAGTACTGGCTGTGTGGCAACAATCTCCTGTATTCTTCATATGTCTGGGCTATGGGGTAGAGTGGCAAGACAGAAGCTCTTTCTTATGAAGAAAAACATCCAAGCTAAATTTGGCAAAAACACATCTGAAGTCTCCCAAAAGCACGTGGAAAAATGTGTTATGGTCTGATGAAACCAAAGTTGAACTTTTTGGCCATAATTCAAAAAGATATGTTTGGCACAAAAACACTCCACATCACCAAAAGAACACCATACCCACGATGAAGCATGGTGGCTGCAGCATCATGCTTTGGGGCTGTTTTTCTTCAGCTGGAACAGGGGCCTTAGTCAAGGTAAAGTGAATTATGAACAATTCCAAATACCACACAAAACCTTCAAGCTTCTGCTAAAAAGGAACTGAAATGGAACGTCATCTTTCAGCATGACAACGACCCAAAGCATACATCCAAATCAACAAAGGAATGGCTTCACCAGAAGAAGATTAAAGTTTTGGAATGGTCCACCCAGAGCCCAGACCTGAATCTGATTGAAAATCTGTGGGGTGATCTGAAGAGGGCTGTGCACAGGATATGTCCTTTCAATCCGACAGATTTAGAGTGTTTTTGCATAGAAGAGTGGGCAAATATTGCCAAGTCAATATGTACCATGCTGATAGACTCATACCAAAAAAGACTGAGTGCTGTAATAAAATCAAAAGTTACTTCAACAAAGTATTAGTTTAAGGGTGTGCACACCTATGCAACCATATTATTTTATTTTTTTATTTTTACTTCCCTCCACCTAAAATATTTACGTTTATAGGTCACAAGAAAGTTTATAGGTCAAAATAAAGGTGGAAAAAGTTCTGAAATGATTTATCTTTGTCTCCTTTTTTACATTACTGGAACTTGAAATTTTAACAGGGATGTGTAGACTTTTTATTTCCACTGTATATTAATAAGCATATAAACCTTACTTAAAGTGGTTGTAAACCCTCCCCCACAACTTTGTCCCATGAAAATCAGCATAAAAAACCCTAATGAACACTGCTTGTAGATATCTCCTTACTTACTTAGTATTGTTGTAATCCTTGTTTGTTCTTTAGAAAAATGTCACTGAGCATGCCCAGATCTCCCCTGATTTATGGCACACTCTCTATGTCTGATAGGGCTCACACAGGCAAACTCTAGATAATCAGCACAAGTAAATACTATGAAATAAAACAAGTCAGCTATGAACAGGGAAGCAGGGTTGCCATAGAAACGTTGGATTGAGAAGGAGGTTTGGTTAACAGTTCAGGAAGTGCTCAATGTAAGGGCGGAAATACACTCCACTGTGGACTCAGAAAACAATACTTAAGATGGTGCTGCCTAACCCCTGGCAACAAGTTTTTTAAAATTTCTTTAAACAGTAAGTAATATGCGATTTGGGCTGGATTACAGTGGCTATAGTTTGATAATTACTTATTATAATGGACTAAATGAAAAGAAGCATCAGAGTGGCATAGTTCACCTCCTCTTTAAGATGGCCACCACAGTACTTCTGGTGATGTAATTTCCAGTCTGTGGTCACTTCCTGGTGTGTTTTGTTCAATAGACTTCTTCCATGGATTGGACTGACAGACACTGGCCACACCATAATATTTTTTATGGAAACTACTGGTGATGGTTTAATTATCTTGGGCAGCCTGCACTCTTGTATAAGTGGAAGGATTGAACTTGTGGTCTTGGGAAAAGCGGAGATCAAAGTGCTGACATACAAATGCGGTTGATAAGGTGCGTGGAGTGATTCTTGATTGGAAAAGAGAATTTGGTGTTTACATTATAAGGTTTAAGGGATTGTCATGGTTATGCAGTGAATTTCCTCTGGTCGCTTACCTCCCCTCATGTCTTCCGACTAAGAGGCCAGCCACTTCCACCTGGTGGTTTTTATAACCTCTCCTCTAAGCATGGCTCCACCCCAGGCCCTATCAGGGAACCCTATATTAACCTGTGCACTGCAAGCCAACAGTGCTGATCAACCATTGTGAATTCATTGTGTGTTTGGCTTCCTGGTTCCTGCTTGCTGTGTACTCTATGTTGGACTCTGTTACCGACCTTGGCGTGTTCTCAACAATTCCTGTCTGCTTGTGACCTTGACCTTTTGCATGTCCCTGACCATCCCTGTCTGCCTGTGACCCTGAACCTTTGGCGTGTACTCTGTTGTTCCTGTCTGCTGGTTGCCCTGACCTCTACTGTATCCCCTTACGATCCTTGTCGTTCCAGCCTGCTGCTTCCTTCTCCTGTAGTCTACTGTGAGCGTGAGCTGTGAGACCCTAGGGGGCGCGACCTGGAGCCAGACTGCAGCGAAGTCCATCCTCACCACTGGAGGCTCTGGCGAACACCCGCTGGCTCTTAGACTCCGCGCCCTGGGGAATCTATGCTCCAGCTCCCATTGGGATCTGTGTTACTGATCCTGTAGACTGGTGTCCTGAATCTCCCCGGGTACAATCCGCAGCAGTCAGTCCTAGGTCCACTACCTAGCGGTGCACTTCCGACTCCTACGGAGTGCATCTGTCACCTGGTCTCAGGTGACCTGACAGGGATATACACGGTTTGGCATCATTTCTAATGTGAGTTTATATGTCACATGAAGGGAGTGGTTCTTAAAGTAGTACTACACTATATTTCTTGTTTTTCAACCAATCCAATGGAGTTTATTTGAAAGAGCAACACCAGGAATAGCTGATTCATATAGCTTAATAAATTAAAAAATCTGGTAAGGTGTAATGGGAGTGGGGTGCACATTCACAGGCGGTGAAAATTTTCACTTTAATCTATATCTGAATGTGAGCAGTGAAATATTTGAAAAAGTTTAGGATATTTAAAGCGATATCACACTATCTTGCGCGCACAGGAAGATGGCCGCTTAAGCCCAGAGCTCTCCACAGCTGGCCGGATTGCCGCGATTAAAGGGCAGGTAAACAAACGTATCGTTATACCGACCGTACCGAAACACTCGCTAGAAACCAGAGAACATTATGTCTCGTAAACGGGGTCAAGAACGGGGCCTGAAAAAGCTCACAAATTTCTCATTTAAACAGAATGGTGCGCTGAGAAAAAAACAAAATGGCGCCGCCGGAGCTGAGGAGAATAATACAGAGCTGCTTAACGATCAAAAACATGGCCAAACGAATGAGAACTGTACAGGATTACCATCCTCTTTTATATTTAGAGTCCCGCAAAATCGCGGATGAAAATGGATCCATATCACCAGAATACTACTGCAGTGAATACAGGGATACAAAATGAGAGTACCATATCTTCATTACAATAATCCATTGTTGCTTTCCCTACCTCAGGACAGCCGGGTTTGGACACTACAATGAAAGATATGCTATGTCATTGCAGTCCTCAATTGTATCAAATTTATCCTCCCTAATCCACAACTTTTCTCTAGAAATGAAAAATATGGATGGGAGATTACATTACATGGAAGACAAAATGGAGGAATGTACTGTGACAGTTAATAAACTAGTTGATGCATATACTGAACAAAAGGATGACTCCTTGTGGGTCAAGGCAAAGCTGGCAGATCTCGAGGACCGTTCTCGAAGTAATAATATTAAAATAAGAGGAGTACCGGAGTCCGTTCCACCCTCGGAATTACGTAATTATGCCAGCACAATGTTTTCATCACTACTACCAGACTTATCTCCAATTGAACTTACTATTGACCGTATTCATAGACTTCCCAAACCGCGACACTTAGAAGAATCGATTTCCAGAGATGTAATTCTGCGAATTCACTTCTATCAAGCCAAGGAACAAATGTTATCAAAAGCCAGAGAATTAAAAATTCTCCCAGCTCCATATTTAGATATACAACTCTTTTGTGGATTTATCGCAATCTACATTGCAAATGAGACGTCAACTAAAGACGATAACAAAAGCACTATCAAATCATAAAATTATATACAAATGGCGCCATACGGTCACTATACGAACCACCTACAATGGAAAACAACATGCCATATACAGGTTTGATGGCGGTATGCAGCTACTTTATTCACGGGGCATCATAATAGATCCCCCCACAATGTTCCTGAACTGCGAGGAAAACCAAAAGTGTTTCATTTCAGACACAACAAGGAACAACGTAAATCCTAATTTAAATGAATCTTTCCTGCCCGATAATTTTTAACAGCTACATGTCTGGTCAGGCTTATTGGCCTGGAATATTATTATTTGAACTTTCCCCCCTTTCTAGGTCAGCATCTCCTAGAGTCGTGTCCGCTAGTAATGTATATTAACTATTATTAAGTATATATAGTGAATTAACTATATTGGTTTATTTTTCATAACAAGTATTGCATTTTTGACATCCTTATAGTGTCATTTACATTGTTTAAGGTATTGTATCTCATTCTCTACTCGTTATTCATATCTAGCAATATAACAGAGAACTATTTATAGGAATTTATTTTCTATAGTATCTAACTAGATATTGTCAGTATGTCCATTAATATAGTGTCCCTAAATGCACGTGGATTGAATCATCCCACTAAACGCTCTTCTATGTGGAGATTAGCTCTATCACTCAATTGTGATATTTTGTGTGTCTAAGAGACTCATTTTGTTCAAGATGCATCTCCTCAATGTAAACACAAACAATTTCCACATATATTTCAATCAAATTATTCCAAAAAACAAAGACGTGTGTTGATAGCTGTCAGGAATACCCTTTCTTTTCAAGTAGATAATTGTATCACAGATCCAGAAGGTAGATACATCTTTTTAATCTGCACTATCAATAACATACCTTATACCTTGGTGTCCATTTATTCTCCAAATATACGACAAATGCACTTTATCAAAAAAACTATATGTGCAGCGAAAAAAGTCCAAAAAGGTCATCTCCTTATTTGTGGGGATTTCAATTTAATTCCTAATAATGATATAGATTCCACTGCTGCTTCCAAAAGATATGCTTCTCCGCTAGCTGTGTTTCTCACCTCTAATGATTTATTTGATGTGTGGAGATGCTGCCATGCTAGCAGACGAGACTATACCTATTTATCACCACGTCATAATACTTATTGAAGAATAGACTTATTCCTAACGGACAAATGGTTACTTCAGAACAATTCAGCTTCCCACATCCATACTGCCACCTGGTCGGACCATGCCCCTATTAGCATTACTTTAGCCGCTAAATCCTCTCAACCTAATTCATACATATGGAGAGCTAATAATTATCTCCTCCAAAATGAGTACTACTCCACGATTCTTCAACAACACCAAGATGATTTTTTTTCAATTAATTCAACAGATATGTCTGATCCGATGATGGTATGGAATGCTCAAAAAGCTGTTATGAGAGGTGTGTTTATACAACTAGGAGCTAGAGCAAAGAAAAAGAGAACCCAAAGATTAGATGAACTTACTAAAGAAATTACTCAAAATGAAGATATCAACAAAAACACTCCTTCTCCTCACCTTAAATCAAAACTTTTTTCATTACGCCATGAATTGAGATCCTTACTTTTAGAAAAATATGAAAAATAATATAAAAAATTCAAAGCCAATACATACGCAACAGAAAACAAAGCTGGGAAAGCAATGTCATTGCGAATTAAAGGTTATAGATACAAAACTAGAATCCCATTCCTTTATCATCCACATAGTAATGAGAAACTGCTCAAACCTGATTCTATTGCTAATGCATTCAGTACATATTATGCAGAATTGTATAACATTAAAGACCATGCTACTACAAACCAACCCTCTCAAGAAGAAATTAATAATTTCTTGAATATTGTTAACCTTCCTTCCATTTCACAACAACAACTAGAACATCTTAATTCCCCATTCACTGTCCAAGAAATACTACAAGTCATCCCTAATCTTCCTAATTCTAAATCCCCTGGTCCAGATGGCTTCACTGGAGAAAACTCTAAAAAATTTAAATGTGTAAAGTTTTTAATTTAGCTGCCGATACTTCATCATTCCCTACTGAAATGCTTAACGCTTTAGTTGTGACCCTTCCTAAACCAGATAAAGAGCCATCATCACCAAAAAGTTACCGTCCTATATCCCTACTTAATTTAGACTTAAAAATATATGCGAAAACTATAGCCAAAAGATTAGAAAAATACTCTTCCTTCTCTTATACATAGAGATCAATCAGGTTTTATGAAAGGCCGCCAAGCATCAGATGCTGCTAGAAGAGTAATAAATGCGATCCACCATGCAGAAATTAAAAAGACACCATCCTTATTTCTATCACTTGACGCCGAAAAAGCATTTGATAGAGTACATTGGGGTTATCTATCATCAAATCTTAAAAAATGTGGATTTCAAGGCCAAATTCATAAAGCAATTATGGCCTTATATTCTGTACCTTCGGCTCGAGTATACACAACATATTCCCTATCGCTGCCATTCCAAATAACCAATGGTACTAGACAGGGATGCCCCTTATCCCCTTTAATTTCCAATCTTATTATGCAACCCCTTGCTGAAAGCATTAGGTCAGAAAATCTTAGGAATTTCCATTGCTGATCAAGAACATAAAATCAGCCTTTTTGCGGATGATGGTTACAAATCCCTTAATCTCCTTACCAGAAATTCAAAAAACTCTAATTTGGTTTAGTAATGTTTCTTATTACAAAATAAATGAGAATAAGTCATACATTCTCAATTTGGGAATAGATAAACAGACCAGCGAACTTTTCAAAACACAATTTCCTTATTCTTGGGCCTGAAAATACAATAAAATATTATGGGATTCAACTGTCTACATCTTCCAAATCAGTATTTCAACACAATATATATACCACTCCGCACGAAATTACAGGGAGACCTCGCCAAACTAGCAACATATGAATTCTCTTGGATGGGTAAATTGGCAGCCTTTAAAATGCTCCACTTACCTCAAATGTTATATTTCTTTCGAACTCTCCCGATTCCAATACCATCTACATACTTTAAATCACTTCAATCTATCCTCTCTAAATTTATTTGGCAGGGTAAAAAATCTAGATGTGGTCATGGGAACTTAATAAAACGTCGACAAGCAGGTGGTACAGGTTATGTGGATTTTCAAGATTATTATTTTGCCTCAGTACTCACACAATCCAAGGAATGGCTTATGTCTTCTCAATCCACAATATGGGGAAAGATAGAATCTGCTAAAATTCCAGGGGGTAATTTATCCTTATGGATACCTTCCATGGCACTTGGTTCCAAGATTCCATCTCGTATGTCTCCAACAATATCGGCAACTCTTAAATCCTGGACCCACTTTCTAAAACTTTCCTCCTCATATCCTCTTCTAACAGCAGTCCAAATTCCCTTGGAAACATTACATCATTTTATGAAATCAACTTCCCTTATATCTTGGGTACAAAAAGGTATAAAATATTTAAGTGACTTAAAGTGGTTGTAAACCCTTACAACACACTTTGACCTACAGGTAAGCCTAGATTAAGGCTTACCTGTAGGTCCAAGAAATATCTCCTAAACCTACACGGTTTAGGAAATATTTGCCAAAAGACAGACACCGCTGTCGACGGCGCATGCGCTGTAGACAGCGGCGCGCAGGCGCACTGAGCGCGGCACCGTCAATGACGAATATGCCGCACGTGGCGGCTCCTGTGGGCATGTGACGTCATCGCGGCTTTGCCGAATAACAGCGGCAGGACAGCGAGACCCACCGAGAAGATGGATGCGCCGGACTACAGGGGACAGCGGTGACATCGCTGGCTCCTGTGTCAGGTAAGTGACACATAATGGGCTACTATGCGATGCATAGTAGTCCATTATGCTTTACCTTTGCAGGGAATGAAAGAGGAAGTAAACCCATCATTAAAACATTTCCCTCACCTCAAAAAGTATTTCACTAAGAATTTCACTTGCCAAATTCAGACATATTCCTTTACATTAGAACTAAGAACTGTATTAATGAACTTCCTTCATGGTATTACAATGTTCCAACAGAGGCTTGGTCCTTCCTCAAAATCCCCACTCACCCTCGAAAAGAGATTTCTCTCTTTTATACCCTTCTTTAACAAAAAAATATATTTGTTAAATCCGCTCCAATACTTAGATGGGAAGAAGATTTAGGACGTACCTATACGGTGGATCAATGGGAAAAAGCTTGTAATTCCATGTATAAAGCCACCTGCTGTTCCACATATCTCAACGTTGGTACCTTACTCCTGAAAAAAAATCTAAATTTAGGGGAAATTCAGAAAATAAATGTTGGAGACTTTGTGGACAAAAGGGTGATATGTTTCATATATTCTGGTCCTGCCCCAAACTTAAATTATACTGGGAACACATTTTTCAGTTAATCTCTGTATTCGCCAATGGAAACATACCTTTAAATCCTTCCCTAGCTTTACTGTCCATTGATATTGATTGTTATCCTACTCCAGTTAGAAATGTCTTAACATATGTCTTAGGCCGCGTACACACGCGGGGACTGTTCGCTCAACTTTGTTCGTCAAACAGTTTCAGCGGACAGTCCGCTCAAAATTAGCATGGACGGACTTGCCCACACACGACGAACGAACAGTCCGCTGAAACCGTGCGCGATGACGTGAACGGCACGTACGACGGGACTAGAAAACGACGTCCTATACACTGCAATGCAACCTTCGGCGTGTAAATTCTTTCTGAGCATGCGCGAGACTTAGTTTGACGAACAAGCCTACACACGGGCGGACTGTCCGCTCAAACCAAGTTTCAGCGGACAGTTTTTCGGAATTTCCGAAAAACTTTGTTCGTCAGACTGTCCGCTGAAACTGTCCGCTGAAGCCCACACACGAGCGGACTGTCCGCCGAAACACTGTTCAGCGGACAAAGTTGAGCGAACAGTCCCCGCGTGTGTACGCGGCCTTACTGTCAGCCAAAATTAGTATTACAAGGAATTGGAAAAAAAACTGACCCCCCTACGGTACTGGAAGTAGTAGAATCGACCCAAACTCATTTTATCTATGAATTAACATTAGCCCTCCGACAAACTAGTAAAGAACACATCTATAAATTATGGCAACCTTGGTTAAAATGGACTAACTCCCAAGATATTGTTCAGATCTTTTGTTTATAACTTTTGTTAAATATATTTTTTCTTTCTCTTTGAAATGTCAGAGAGAATACATTCCTCTCGGACACAGTATAGATCCCATAAGGGTGTCCGAGATAATAATTTTCTTTGTAACGTCCAATTTACTTGAATTACTATTTTTCTGTATCAATGAAAGGGTACTTACTATATAGCTACTATTGTATTATATTTTAAACAAGTATTCCATGAGTTTGAAGGCAATACATGTATTATCTCTTATTTGATACGGATGTTTATCATTGTATATGTTATATATACGTTGTAATAATAGCTTCTTATCTATTATTATATTTTCTTTTTGTTATTTGTCTGGATAAACTTTTAATAAAAACGATTGAATCAAAAAAAGCAAGAGAAGTTTGAGAACTTGCATTTATGCTCTTTATTGAGATATAAGAGACGTTGATTTACATTTTGGAGTACACCTTATGGATTTCTTTGGGAGTATTGTTGGCAAGAGCTGGTTTAGAATGTTGAGTTGTTTCGGTTCTGCTAGGGGTGGCAGATCAGTTCCAGCTGTTTAATTTAGAGTTTTTATTGATCTATTTCTAGTACACTGAGTACAAATATGTTTGATGTTCTGCCTTGGTGGCAAAAATGGCTTCCTCTATAGATACAATTGATAACTAAACATAGCTACCCAAGTATGGAAATGTGTTATTCACTAGATCACCAGGTGAAACAAAAAGGGAAAAATGCTCAAAAAAGAAAATGAATGGAGCTATCATATACCAGGAGGGGTAAGCAGCATACTGTATATTACATTTTTGTTTTTGGGTTTAACTACTTACGGACCGCCGGCTGATGACGGCTGTTTGATGTTAAATACCATTGTTATGGCAGAAGATAGCTGCCATAACCCTGATATCTTTTTAAACAGGGGGCGGTCCACTTTCAGATAAAAGTGGTCTCTGTGGTGTGATATCACTTTTATCAGCGGCGGGAGAGGTGCCCCCCAATCTCTCCCCTCCCCGGTGGTCTCTGATACTTACCGCAGCGGCGGAGGCGATCGGGTCCTTTCTCCTCTGAGGCATGGAGTCACGTGAGGGAAAGATGGCCCCCACTCAGCGCTCCATACCATTGGATGCCCAATAGTCTTAAAGTGGGAAAAAAAATTATAGTATTGGCCAGGTGATGAACGGTACCTGGTTTCCTCCAGACATGACGATTGCCATTCAGGTCAAAGAGTTCAATCTTTGTTTCATCAGACCAGAGATTTTTCAGAGTGACCATTGAGTTCTTGTTCACCTCCTTGACTAAGGCCCTTCTCTCCCAATCGCTCAGTTTGGCTGGGTGGCCTGCTAGGAAGAGTTGTGGTGGTTCCAAACTTCTTCCATTTATGGATAATGGAGTCCACTGTGCTCATTGGGACCTTCAATGCTGCAGAAATTTTTCTGCACCCTTCCTCAGACCTGTGCCTTGGTACAATCCTGTCTCGGGGGTCTACAGACAATTCCTTGGACTTCATGGCTTAAACCTTAATAAACCTTATATAGGTTTGTGCCTTTCCAAATCATGTACAATTAACTGAATTTACTATAGGTGGACTCCAATCAATTTGTAGAAACATCTCAAGGATGATCAGTGGAAACAGGATTTCATTTTTTTTGTTTTTTATTTTTAATAAAATTTCAAACAAACTTCTTTCACGTTGTCATTATGGGGAATTGTTTGTAGAATTTTGAGGAAAATAATTAATAATAAAAATTAATTGAATCCATTTTGGAATAAGGCTGTAACATAACAAAATTTGGAAAAAGTGAAGAGCTGTGAATACTTTCCGGATGCACTGTATGTGTATGTTTGTTTGGGGGTGGGTGATAATAATGTAATACATTGAATATATCTATAAATAGAGATTCTTGGTATGTATTAATCTAATGGGGTTATGATGACTGAACAATCCACCAGTACAATGCACTAATTATTATATTAATAGTGGAATTTTTGTTGGGTTATTTCCTCTGAAATCAGGGACAATCTGAGAAGCTGTAATATTTTCTCACTCTAGCCAACACAAAGAAGAAGGTTTGGCTGGAGTTATGCATTAATAGACCAAGCAGTAGATTTTTCAGTAAAGACCACACCTCAGTGATACATTATGATTGATAGATATGGCTTGCACCTAGATCTTCATGGAATACCAAAGTGATTAGGCTGAGATTCTGATTGAATAAACTCAAAACAAGACATCATGATGTATAGTTGATGGCTATACACCCAGTGTTGCTGGGATACAACATAAACCAACAACAAAAAATATTGGTGACCATGATCAAAGCAAGACAAATTGTGGGAAGCATGAAATTGTTTGTTTATAATGCAAACGGTTCCTATAATTACTACCCTGGGTCAATTTTGTTACAGTATACCTCCCAGCTAGGGATGAGATAAGTGTATTTGTTTAACCTCCCTGGCGGTTTTCTCGAGTGTGGCTTGGGGTTAAATTTCAGAACCATTAGCGGTAACCCCGAGCCACACTCGGGATTGCATTGTAGGATCCTGGTGAGGTATACTTACCTTGTCCCCAGGATCCTGCGATGTTCCTCCACTGTGTCCGTGGGCTCTGTCCTCCGCCCGATGCCTCTCTGTGCCAGGCTCCATTCCCTGCGAGCGTCGCAACGCATGGGGATGGAGCCCGGCGGGAAATTCCAAACATTTAAAAATCATAATACATACAGTACAGTGTAATCTTACAGATTACATTACTGTATGAAATTATTTCACATCCCTTTTGTCCCCAGTGCTTTGTCCAATGCCCTGCATGCAGTTTCATATGATAAATACTGTTCTTTCTGCCTGGAAACTGGAGATTGTCCATAGCAACCAAAAAGTCTCTTTACGTGGTTTTAGACCAGCTTGAAAACAGCGATAGTAAATTAGAACACTTGCAGAATTGAGCAATAGTGAATCGTGGGGAAATTCATTTTTATAATTATTTATATTTATTTATTATATTATAATTTATGATTTTGTGTTTCAAACTTCATCATACCTGGGATATCTACTAGACTATTGTTTGGACAGATTTAAGTGTGTTATTGCTAAGAATTACAGGCCTACAATATAAAACATCAAATTTCTATGCAAAATAATTGTAACGATTTGATACGCAAAAATCTGTCATAATCATACCGCCAGGGAGGTTAAATCAATTTAGCCTTGAAATTAGCAAAAAAATGTATACACTGAGCTGCTTGGATTAAATTTCTTGATATTAAAAATTTGGTGTGTACTTTGAATAGTTTAGCTTATTTAATTTAGTGTTATTTGTATTTTTTTCCTTTTCTAGTGTATTTGATTATTCATATACTGTCAATTTTACATTTTTATACTTTTTTTTCTGACTGTTTCTTTCTGTAAAATAAATAATGAGGCCTATGAGGGGTGTTTGGTGCACAAGCCGTTCCAAGTTGAAAGGGGGTTTTAGGAGCCATTTAAAGCGCTGATGCACCCTTGTGGTGCTAAACAAAAGATCAAAAATGCCATACATTATTTATGATGCAGTCAGCATTAACACAGCGGTATATTGTGTGTGTGTGTTTTTTTTGTTTTGTTTTTTAAACTCCCCTGTAACAGATCCTGCTGTTGTTGTTATTTTTTAACTGCCATTAACATAACAAGCTTTGGAGAAAAAGTGGCAGTTAGAATGTTGTGATAAGCCATGTACCACTGACAGGGGTGCTTACAATGGTCAGTCTTTATTCATTTATGTAAAACATTTAATCCAAAAGAAAAAAAATGTCTGTAATTTCTTAAAATTTTTTAGCTAGAGTTCGGCTTTAATTTGCAAGTCACTTATGAAAAGTCCATCGAAATCTACTAGTACACCTAACACTACCCTCTTACGACTGCTGATCAAGGGTATTTCCACTGCACCTCCATAGATAGAAGACGACTAAGTATTTTACTGGCCAGATCACCCAGCAAAAATAAAGAAAAAAAAAATCTAAGGATTGGTAAGCTGCAATAGATAAATGTTTTGCTTTTGCGTTTAGATACGCTTTAAATAAACCAGAAATCACTTTAATTTCATGTTCCCTATTTACTCCAACACATTTTGCCATAATGGCATAGTTTTACTGACACCTCCTGATTTCCCTATTCCATATGCCATGCTATACATTTCTTATTCCATACAGCCTCATTCCATATGCCATGCTGTACAGTCGCTATTAAGGATGGGCCAACGGACCCCTGTTCGGTTTTCACCAGAAGTTTCAAACACCACGAAAATTCTGACCTGAATAGCAAACCCCATTAAAGTCAATGGGACCCGAATGTCAAAATCAAAAGTGCCCATTGAATGTTTATATGCAAGAAATTTGCCATACAATGGTTATAGGGGTCCGGGTCTAGCTGTAATTTTTAGATGAGCAGTGATTTTTTAGATTTTTAAAGTGAAAGCATAAAGTGAAGAAATCCTTCCAATATAGTACCTGGTAGTCCCCTTATGCCGCGTACACATGATCGGACTTTCCGGCGGACTTTGTCCGGTGGACTTAGTCTGCGGCCGCAGGGCCCCCCTTCCCCAAAGCACTACCCCATGTTGAGGGCACGCGGCCTGGTATGGCTCAGGAGGGGGGGCACTCGCTCGTCCCCACCCCCTTTCCTGACCGGCCAGGCTCCGTGCTCAAATAAGGGTCTGCTATGGACTTTGGGGGGACTCCCATGCCGTTTTTTCGGCGTAGGGGTTCTCCTTTAAATCCATGCCAGGTGACGGGGCCAGCGAGGTGTCAATCTCGCTGATGGAGGCGGCGACATTGACTTCCTTCACTAGTCCCGTCTACCTGGAGCCACGTTCAAAATGAACGGGCTTTACTCTGTGTGTGGGCAAGTCCGTTCATTTCAAAAGTCCGGCAGACTAGCTCACATTCGGATTGTCCGGCGGACTCTGGTCTACCTGTAAAGTGGCAGGTCTGTACCATGTCTAGAGTCTGCTGCAGCAATAATTGCATTTATGAAGCCACAAAAAATGTAATTTTCCCTGCAAGATGCCTTTATTTTGCTCAGCAACAGCTGGGGGGCCAGTGTGTATGATGAGGCCACAATGTAGTGCACTGGGAACAAGATTAGAGATTTATTGGATACATTATGGTGTCACTTTGACTTTAGATAGATGTAACGGGTGCGTAAAAATTGGTCTTTGGGTGTCGGTGGTTCCTTCCCACTGTAACCCTATAGAGGTAATCTTGATGAAAGCATGAAACCTATACCAAAAACATTCTTCCAGATGAAATGATTGAACACCCTCAAAGCTAGGCAGCCTCGAAGTCCTGCAGAGATTCCACATCCCAAAAACACTTAGCCCCCGTTCACAACTATGCGAATTAGATGCGGATTACAACGCATCCAATTCGCAAGACATTTTAAAATAAGTTAATTTGAATGAGGCAAGTTCACATATGTGCGTTGTATTTGCACTGCACATTGCAGAAAAAATGTGTGCGTTTTCTGGCCATTGCAGTGCGAATTACAAGCCCATTATCTTCTATGGGCATGCATCTGATTCGCAGCTGTGTTGCGGTGTGAACATAAATTATCTCCCCTCCTCCTACAACTCCCTCTCTTCCAGTTCCTCCCCTGTCTGTTTTGTGGTGATGGCCGGTGAGCAAGCATTGCAAAAAGTGGCATCAAAGGTGAAAGAATCTGTGGATTGTGAGGAGCTAATCAGACTTGTGAGGGAGAAACCAATGATTTATGACACCCGGCATCCTAAATATAAGGACAACGTTCTTAAAAAACGTGCTTGGCTGGAAATTGCCAGAAACATCTTGCCAGAGTGGAGCATGTGCTCATCCCAAGTTCAGGCTGACAAATGTACGTTTTTTTTCCCTTTCACTACCTGTAGATGCTGCCCTGTTGTTGTTTGCACTGATAGCATGGTCAATACTGAGGTTTATTGAAGTATGTAAGAATCTCCACTTATTGCATAGTATACCAAATGAATATTCTACTACTCGTTGTGCCCTGTTGAGCCTATAATTGAACACTCTTTTTTTCTGTTGTCAGAGAGCGACTTGAAAAAGACCTGAGCATGTGCTCTGAAAGTGCAAACGCTTCATCTCCTACAAATACATGTGGGAGGGAAGGCCCTGTTGTTCCGAGCAGGGGAGAATGATTGGGCAAGTCTAGTGTATTCTTTCGCAGCATGCGGCCAAATGAGGAAAGTGAAAATACACTAGAATCCGAGCTGCTGCCATAAGAACCCACATCAATATAAATAAATTTATAATTGGCATCTGCCACTGCCATTAATACCAACGAAAAAAATTCTTATAATTAAAATATTGGCTTCCACTAGCTGGAGGCTTGAGGATGCGGATGTGCTTCCCATCTATGGCTCCCAGACAGTTGGGGAAGTTGCAACGCTCCCAGAATAGCTCCACTATCTTCAACCATTCGTTTTTATTTGCTTCTTCATAACCAAATCCTTCAGTTCTTCCCATATGACTAGGCAGGTTTCATTAATGATGCCACTAATAGTTGACTTCCCAACCTTAAATTCATAGTGTAAATTTCCAAAAGAATTTCCTGTTGCTAGGTACCTAAAAGCAAACATAAAGAAAAGTATTATTTTTATGTTTTTTAGTGCACTACTTACAGACAAGGTAGCGTAGCATGCGTGATGCGTATCGAAAATATATGCGTCACGTCAAAGAAGCAAGGAGTGGCTCAGGGGCAGCGCCAAGGGTACCCTATATGTTTGCCAGGGACTTCGATTTTCTGCAACCCATTGTGGAGATGAGGGAGTAAGTTTTCATCTATATCATCTATGTATCTGCTAACCTCTTAACTTTGATTATGCCTAGTTAAATTCCCCTCTTTATTTTTGAACAACAGGACAGAAGCTAGTTGGGAGGAACAAGATGTAATGGAGGACCAACCAGAGGCTCAACCGGAGGCCCCAGGCCACCTTGAATTTCCAGAAGGCACAGTGGATTTATCACAAATCCAAAGCTCGTCCAATCTTTGGGAAACCAATCCAGATGAACAATCTGCAGTGGCAGAGGCTATCCCTGGGCCCTCCTCTGCTCCTGCAGACATTGTTCTGCCAGCCAAAGTGCCATGGAGGCGAGCACCTCAATCCCAACCTGACATAAGTCAGCGCCTACTTGAAATGTTGAAAAACATGTCAGAAAAGGTGGATGCTTTTTTATGTCCGGATACTATACCGGCTCTCAGTTTTGTCCCTCTAATTAAAAAGGTACCACCAGAGCGCTACTTTGAAATGCGAAACACTATTGAACAAGTGCTGCACTCCTTCTCACAGCCATGTGGGGAAGCTTCCATCAACTTGGGGACAATGTGTTTTGGGGGGGGGGGGAACACTTATTTATCAAAATATAAGACTGACATAATCACACACAAAGGTTACACTTGATGGACTTGTGTCTTTTTCAAACATCCCCTACTATGGAAATATGCATGCAAAAAAATGAATGGTTTGGCAGGTAAATTACTCACCTAGTTATTGACATGCGTGTGTAATTAAAAAAATTCTCATCATGCATGCGGAGGTCTTCTTACAGGATCATGAACTGGCCTCTCTCCTCCCGATTTACAATTATGGGATGAACCCAGTATCTTCTTCTCCTCCTCCTTCTCTTCAACTGTTGGCATTATCATGGGCAGAGCAGCACACATTTCGCTAATAAACAAAAACACACTACAGACTCCTGGACAACCAGGAAGTGTCCACAAAAATCAATCTTTTTATTAGCAGCCTCACAAATGGATAACAAGCGATTGGCCAGATCAAAATTCGCAGCTCTAATTAGGAACTTCAGGGGTTACTCAGGGACTGCTGAACAACTGATTTTTATCTGCACAGTGAAACCGCAGCTTCAATTCGCAATGCACAAGTGTGAACCTGGGCTTAATCATTGACATTGGCATCAGGGGCTTCATAGCTGGTAATCCAGGACTGAGTCATTTTTATAAAAGTCAACAGTCCACGGAGTCTGTGGACAGATGCGTTCTATGATCAGTAATGAAACCTCATGCAGCACTGAATTTCAGTTCTGAAAGCATGCTGGATGCAGGGCAGCCCAACAACTCAATAGCATACTGGCACAGGTACTGGTTGATGGCCCTCAGCTGCATGTATAGCTGCTGCAGCATTCCCAAAGTTGAGTTCCACCTGGTGGGCATGTCACAAATCAGGTGGCTTACGGGCAGGTAGAATTCCCGCTGAATTTCAGCCAATTGAGCACTGGCTGTGTATGACCACCTGAATGGCTACAGACTCTTCTGGCCTGCTTTAGTACATCTTGCAACCCTGGGTACGTACTTAGGAAACGCTGCACCACCAAATTGATAACATGTGCCAGGTGTCACGGTACTACTTACAGCGAACCCACAAGCGAGCAGGTGACACGGGATCCCCCAGGACGTGGAATCTAAGAGTCAGCCGGTGTTCCGACAGGGACCCTCTAATGAAGGTTTGGACTTAGCTGCGTGCTGACCCCAGGTCACGACCCCGGGTTCACCCTGCTCGCTAGGGAAGTACCAGAAGACACTGTAGACAAGGATGGATGGATGGATGATGCAAGGAAAGCCAGATAGTGAGCCAAGGTCAGGGCGGGCTGCAGACAACATAATCAGAACAAGCTGGGTCAGTACACAGAAGATCAGTTCACGAGAAGTCAGGTAAAACAGGTTACACAGGGGAGCTTCAGAAACAAACGTTGCTCAAGCAATGGTAGCTAGTTAGGAAGGGATTTAAATAGAGAAGCACATGAGGGGATGGACAGGAAGTAGCAGGAAGGAAACATATATTAGGCAACAGGTGAAGGGCGTCGACACCCATAGCTGCAGAGTGCACAGAGCTGAACACCTGACAGTGGACAACAGATGCCAGCCGACCCACTGCAGTAAAGGTGAGACACAGATCAGCTCCGCAGCTGATCTGTGACAGTACCCCCCCCTCTTACGAGGCCTGATGGAATTTCTGGTGACCAGACATGGGGCAGAGACATCAGTGGCAGGGACCCAAGACCTCTCCTCCGGACCATAGCCCTTCCAATCAATGAGATAGAATAACCTCCCCCGGGAGTACTTGGAGTCCAATATTACTTTAATCTCATACTGATCCGAGGTATCAGCCACAGGAGCGGCTGAGAAGAAGGGCGAGAGAAGTGATTGAGGACCAGTGGCCTGAGCAGGGAGACATGGAAGGTGTTGGGTATCCTGAGTTGAGAGGGTAGACGGAGCTTGAAAGCCACTGGATTGATCTGGCGGAGAATAGGAAATGGACCAATGAAGCGAGGGGCAAATTTCATTGAGGGTACCCGGAGTCAGATGTGCTTGGTAGAGAGCCAAACTCTATTGCCAGGCAGGAACTTAGGAGCCGGACAGCGATGACGATCTGCCGCCATTTTATGCCTGGAAGCAGCTAGATGAAGTTTCCAAGAGACTTCTTTCCAGATTGATTTGAAGGACCTTTGGGTCTCAGCTGCTGCTGGTACCACAGGAGAAATGGGAACAGGAAAGGGAACAGATGGATGCTGCCCATAAACTGTGAAGAAAAGAGATTTCCCAGAACTGGCATTGACGTGATGGTTTAAGGCAAACTCTGCCCAGGGCAAAAGGTCCACCCAGTCATCTTGGTGGGCTGAAATGAAGGCACGGAGAAAACGCTCTACATTTTGATTGACACGTTCCATTTGCCCATTGGACTGGGGATGAAAGGCAGATGAAAAATCCAATTTATTCCCAAAGGAGCTGGCCAAAGCTCTCCAAAACCGGGCAGTAAATTGAACTCCTCTGTCAGAGACGATATGGGAAGGCATCCCATGAAGACGAAAGATCTCCTTAATGAAAGTTGTGGCAAGACTGGGAGCAGAAGGTAGGCCTGGGAGAGGAATCAAGTGACACATTTTGGAGAACCGATCCACCACTACCCAGATGACTGTAGAACCTGTTGAGGGAGGCAGAGATAAAATCCATGGCAATACAACGCCAAGGTACATTGGGCACTGGTAAGGGCAAAAGCAACCCAGCAGGGGCGGACGTGGAAGATTTGGAAAGTACACAAACTGTACAAGCTTGAATGTATTCCTTAACATCCTTACGAAGAGAGGGCCACCAATAATGACGCTGAAGAAGGTCACAAGTACGAGGTATGCCAGGATGTCCAGAGAACTTGGAGTCATGTGCCCAAGCAAGGAGTTTGGGACGAAGTGCAGGGGCTACAAAAGTTTTACCAGGAGGAGGCTGCGTAGACTGGAGCTGAGTGGTGGCTAGAATACGATGCGGAGGAATGATGGGACCAGGATCTAGGTGTTTCTCAGAATCATTGACATCAAAACGACCTGGACAAGGCATTGGCTCGAAGGTTCTTGGCACCTGGACGGAAAGTAATGTTAAAATTGAAGCGAGCGAAAAAGAGGGCCCAGCGAGCTTGACGTGGGTTCAATCGTTTCACGGATTGTAAATACTGCAGATTTTTATGATCAGTATAGATGGTAATACAATGGGGAGAAACCTCTAGAAGATGTCGCCATTCTTGAACAGCTAGTTTAATGGCGAGTAGCTCACGGTCCCCAATGGTATAGTTTTTCTTAGCATCAGAAAACTTATTGGAAAACAATCCGCAAGGTTGAGACTTGCCCTGCTGAGCTTGGAGTAGGACGGCACCGACTCCTACAGAAGAGGTATCTACCTCCAAAGAAAAGGGTTTAGTAATGTCCGGACGTAGAAGAATAGGGGCGGAGAGGAAGGCTGCCTTGAGTTTGCGGAAAGCTTCAATGGCTTCAGGGGACAAGAGCCGAGCATTTACACCTTTGCGGGTGAGCGATGTAATAGGAGCCACCAAGGTGGAGTAGTTACGAATGAATTGGCGATAGTAATTGGTGACGCCCAAAAAGCGTTGGGTGGCTTTAAGACCAGAGGACTGAGGCCACTCGGAGATGGCCCGAAGTTTGGCTGGGTCCATGAGGAGACCTTGTGACGAGATTATATAGCCCAGAAATTGAACTTGTGTTTGTTCAAATAGACACTTCTCCAATTTTGCATATAGACAATTGTTCCGTAGACGCTGTAGCACAGTTTTTACATGAAGACGATGGGTAGGTAAGTCTGGCGAGAAAATTAGAATATCATCCAGATATACAATAACACAGACATACAGAAGGTCGCGAAAGATCTCGTTACCAAAATTTTGGAAGACTGCTGGGGCATTGCATAAGCGGAAGGGCATCACAAGATACTCATAATGTCCATCCCTGGTGTTAAAGGTGGTCATCCATTCGTCTCCTTCCCAGATTCTTATTAAATTGTAGGCCCCTCTAAGAACCAATTTAGTAAAGATATGAGAACCTCGCAGTCTGTCAAAGAGTTCATAAATTAAAGGAAGAGGGTATTGGTTCTTCACGGTGATGGCGTTAAGACCCCTGTAGTCGATGCATGGATGGAGTGAACCATCTTTTTTCGCTACAAAGAAGAATCTGGCTCCGGCAGGTGAGATAGATTTCCTGATGAAACCCTGTTGCAGGTTTTCCCGAATGTATTCAGACATGGCTTGTGTCTCGGGGATAGATAGAGGGTAGACTCGGCCACGGGGAGGAGAGGTCCCAGGTAAAAGCTCAATGGAGCAGTCAAAGTCTCTATGAGGAGGAAGGCGATCGGCTGCCTTTTTGCAGAAAACATCTCGGAAGGATTGATATTGGGCAGGCAACATGGGAGTTGTGGAGGTCTCAGCAAGAGGAATGGAAGGAGGAGGTAGCACCTTGGAAATACATTGTTGTTGGCATGGAGGACTCCAAGCCGAGTGTTTCTGCAACCATGGAAGGCCTAGGATGATGGGACTGGAGGATTTAGGCAATATTAGGAAAGAGATCTCCTCACTATGCAAAGCCCCAATGCGTAACTCTATAGGAGAGGTTTTAAACTGGATTGGACTCATAGGCAAGAAGGAGCCGTCTACTGCGGTCACGGAGAGGGGTAAAGCCAAGGCAACAAAGACGATGCCCAACTCGGAAGCTACAGATTGTTCAATGAAATTCCCGGCAGCACCAGAATCCACATATGCAGAGAGTTGATAGGCATTCTGAGCCCAGCAGATAGCTACGGGAAGGGTGAAACGAGGGAAGCGAGGAAAATTAACGGATCGGTCTAGATCACCTCCCTCCGAGTGAGCTAGACCCTGTAGTTTCCCGGACGGAGTGGACAGGAGTTCAAAAGATGTCCTTTATTGCCACAGTAAAGGCACAAACCCAGTCCCATGCGTCGGCCACGCTCCTCGGGAGTCAGGCAGGTTCGCCCAAGCTGCATAGGTTCTTCCAACACGTGAGAGGTCGAAGACGGAGAGGATTGCACCGATCTTTGGACTACCTGTGCTGGACGGCCAGCAGAGGGATGACTGGATCTGGATTTCTCCAGAGCCCGCTCCTGGAAGCGAATGTCAATTTGAATGCTCAATGCGATTAAGTCATCCAATGTGGTGGGAATGGTGCGTCCAGCGAGTTCATCCTTGACACGGTCAGATAGGCCTTGCCAGAAGGTAGCAATAAGAGCCTCATTATTCCATTTGAGTTCAGTGGCCAGCGTACGGAATTGAACCGTGCATTGGCCGACTGTCATTTCTTGCTGACGAAGGCGAAGGAGGGCCCCAGCAGACGAAGACACTCTGCCGGGCTCATCAAATGTTTTCCGAAATGCATCCAAAAAGAGCTGGATGTCAAAAGTGATAGGAGCGTGTGATTCCCAGAGTGGAGAGGCCCAAGCTAAAGCATCATCGGAGAGGAGAGAGATGATATATGCGACTTTGGTGCGATCAGTTGGAAAATGGTGGCTGGAAAGTTCGAAGTGGATGGAACACTGATTAATGAAGCCCCGACAAGCCTTAGGATCACCGGAGAACCGAGGTGGCGATGGCAGATGCAGGCAGGGATTGCCAGGTGCATCAGGTAAGACCGGAGCAACTGAAGCAGGAGCAGGAATGGGAGGAGCTGAAGTTGCAGACAATCCAGACGAGAGGCAAGATCCTGGAGAACCAGCATTATTTGCTCTTGATTAGCTTGCTGGGAGTTAAGTCTCTGAACTAGATGTTGCATTTGATCCTCGGTCAATGGCCGATTCTCAGAGACGCTCATGGCTTGAGCAAACTGTCACGGTATTACTTACAGTGAACCCACAGGCAAGCAGGTTACACAGGATCCCCCAGGGCATGGAATCTAAGAGTCAGCCGGTGTTCCGCCAGGGACCCTCTCATGAAGGTTTGGACTTAGCTGCGTGCTGACCCCAGGTCACGACCCCCGGGTTCACCCTGCTCGCTAGGGAAGTACCAGAAGACACTGTAGACAAGGATGGATGGATGGATGATGCAAGGAAAGCCAGATAGTGAGCCAAGGTCAGGTCAGGGCAGGCTGCAGACAACGTAGTCAGAACAAGCCGGGTCGGTACACAGAAGATCAGTTCACGAGAAGTCAGGTAAAACAGGTTACACAGGGGAGCTTCAAAAACAAACGTTGCTCAAGCAATGGTAGCTAGTTAGGAAGGGATTTAAATGGAAACATATATTAGGCAACAGGTGAAGGGTGTCGACACCCATAGCTGCAGAGTGCACAGAGCTGAACACCTGACAGTGGACAACAGATTCCAGCCGACCCACTGCAGTAAAGGTGAGACACAGATCAGCTCCGCAGCTGATCTGTGACACCAGGCATGGCACATGTATCAACTTTCCCTCTCCAAGTGCAGACAGAAGGTTTGAGCCATTATCAGGCACCACCATTCCTGGCTCCAGCTGGCATGGTGTGAACCACCTCTGGGGCTGTCCCTGCAGAACTGCAAGAATCTCTGCTCCTGTGTGGTTCCTGTCGCCTAAACATACCAGCTGAAGCACTGCATGGCACCTTTTTAGCCTGAGTCTGGGAATAGCCCTTTGAATGCTTAGGCGGTACCTGATGTTCATAGGACAATTCTGCAGAGGAGGGCATGGAGGTGGCGAAGGAGGAGGGGGTTGAGCTTAACGGTCTGGCATCATCACCACCAGCTGTATGGAGACATGGGGGCACAACAAGCTGCAGCACCGAGCCCTTTTCTGCATTCTTTCGAGTTGCAAACAGCGTTACCCAGTGTGCTGTGAACTAAATATATCGTGCCTGCCCACGCTTGCTGGACCACTTGTCAGTAGTATGGTGGATTTTACTGCTGACTGCCTTGCCTGATGATGCCAGGACATTCCCTTCCACGTGATGGTAGAGAGATGGAACGTTCTTACGTGAAAAGTAGTAGCGACTGGGAATCTGACATTGTAGTACAGCACATTGTGCGAATTCACAGAAGGTGCAGAATCTACCAGGCTGAATGGCAGAAATTGGAGAGCCAACAGCTTTGACAAGCTTGCATTCAGACGCTGGGCATGTGGGTGGCAGAGACTATTTTTTTTCCCGCTGCAGCAGATGGGGCAGAGAAATTTGCGGGCTACAGTCTACAGCTAGTGGTGTGCTGCTGGCAGATGTGCTTCTAGGACCTGGGACACCCTGTGCTATACCATCTGTCAGGAAGGGCATGCCAGCACCCACGATGGCTGCCGAAGAAGATGACCTGTTACCTCTTCATGTCAGGAAGGGCATGCCAGCACCCAAGATGGCTGCAGAAGAAGATGACCTATTACCTCTGCCCCTGTCAGGATGCCATTGGTGTGCACGCACCATGTGACAGCTTTTGCCGCCCAAACAGGCTATTTAAACTCAGCCAGTTTCCAGGCTCAGTGCTGTCTGCTCTACAGCGTTCCCTGTGTAACCTGCAATTAGCTACCTGACTTCTGTTCCTGTTGTGACCCGGCTTGCTTCCTGACATTCCTGTTTCTTGCCTGCATCCGACCTCGGCTTGTCCCCCACTCCGCACCTGCCTGCTCCTTCTGCCACTCCGCTGCCAGCCTGTTGACGACCCGGCCTGTAATCTGATTCTGCTTCTGCTTCAGCCCCTGTTCCTGATGTGCCCGTTGTGTATGACCCGGCCTACCTGTACTTGCCTTCTCTTCAGCCTTGAGGGTGCCACCATCCCTTCTGCTGCATCTGCACTTCTGCCTGTGGGGACCAGTTGTCTACTTGTTCCAGCTACCTGCCTACTACTGCTCTGGGATTTCTACAGACACCTCTACAGCCCGGCCGAGTGCTCCGAGCCAGCTCCAGGTTCAGCGATCCCACCAGGCACTCGTGCGA
Source organism: Lithobates pipiens (assembly GCF_037356315.1). Classification (NCBI taxonomy): domain Eukaryota; kingdom Metazoa; phylum Chordata; class Amphibia; order Anura; family Ranidae; genus Lithobates; species Lithobates pipiens. Next base: position 50,500,237 of record NW_027507789.1, on the reverse strand, counting down.
CTCTGCATCTCGGTGCTTCCTGTCAGCTCTATCAGGGGCTCCAAGTCAGAGTTGTAAGAGAGGCTGTCCTCTGCATATCAGGCTCCATCACCAGGTACGTAACAGTAGCAGACAGCCATGTCTGAGCCTGGGCGAGGACCCTCTCCTATGGAGGAACTCTGTCAACACCTAGCCGGATTAACCCAAGCCGTAAAAGACTTTCAACAGGGTTATACCCAGCTGGAAGGCCAAATACAGACCTTGTCTGCCTCTGCTCCTGCTCAAGCACCTTCCACTTCTGGGATGCCAGCAACCCCCGCAGTTATGCTACCACCTGAACCCAGAGTTTCAACTCCTGAAAAGTTCCAAGGAGAACGCAACAAGTTCAGAGCCTTTCGCAACGCATGCGAACTCTATTTTTCGCTACAACCACGCACTTTCTCCCTGGAAGCCACCAAGGTCGGGTTTGTCATTTCCTTGCTTTAGGGGGAACCGCAGGCCTGGGCCCACCGCTCCTTGAACAAAAGGCCACATCTCTGGACGGACTTAGCCTCTTTTTTTGAGCCATGGCTCAGTTATATGAAGACCCCCAGCAAGCCGCTACTGCGGAAGCTGCTCTTCACACGCTTCGGCAGGGTAGCAGGTCCATGGAGGACTATGTTTCTGAATTTAGGCGATAGAGTTCCGATACCAGCTGGAACGATGCTGCCCTGCGTTACCAGTTCTGCATGGGCCTTTCTGATCAGCTCAAGGACTAGCTAGCACGAACAGGTGTTCCTTCCCCCTTGGAGACACTTATAAATTTGTCAATCCAGATTGACCGTCGCCTAAGGGAACGTAGGTCGGAACGAGCCACCGACCATTCACGCCCAGTATGGATGCTTCCAAGAGTGCCTGGTTCTTTCAGTCCCGCTTCACCTGCTCCTGCTGCATCCGCTTCAGATGCATCTGAACCCATGCAGCTTAGTCTCCTCCGCCCTTCTTTGACTACGGAAGAACGCCAGCGCAGACGCCAGCTAAATCTTTGCCTGTACTGTGGAGGATCAGGACATTATGTGAGGTCTTGCCCAGTCAAAATCCGTAAGTGCCTCTCAGTTACATCCGCTTCTCCTCCATCTCTACCCAATAACTCTGCTCATCTTGCTCTTTCCATTTTGTTGCTGCTCCCAGGAGGAGTTATCCAGACTCCCGCTATAATTGACTCTGAAGCTTGCAGCTGTTTCATAGATTTAGCTTTTGCTGCCAAACATCACATTCCTCTACTACCCAAGGCTCAGAGACTTTCTGTACATCTGGCAGACGGATCCACCATTAAATCTGGATAAGTTACTCATGAAACCATACCGTTATCCACCACCATTGCCAAGAACCATCAAGAGCTTCTACGCCTAGATGCCATTGCCTCCCCTCTGTTCCCAATCATTCTGGGTATGCCTTGGTTAAAAGCTCATAACCCTAACATTAACTGGGTTACGGAAGAAATCAAGTTTCTTTCCCCCTATTGCCTTCAACATTGCTGGCAAGAGAATCATCAGAACCTGCTGTGCATCGATGTGGAGTCCGAAACTCGCCAAGTTGTTCCAGTGGCATACCACGACTTTTTGGACATTTTCAGCAAAAGGGGGGCAGAAACGCTTCCTCCTCACAGGGCCTATGACTGTCCAATTGAGCTCCTCCCTGGGGTTGAAGTTCCTTTTGGCAGCATCTTTCCTCTATCTGAATCTGAACTTGTTGCTTTGAAAGACTACATTGATGAGAACCTTAAAAAGGGGTTCATTCGCCCTTCCACGTCTCCTGCCGGTGCGGGGATCTTCTTTGTAGAAAAAAAGCACCACTCATCACGCCCCTATGTGGACTACCGTGAACTTAATATGATCACTGTAAAAAAAGTTACCCTCTTCCACTTGTGCCTGAACTATTCCAGCGACTCGGTACGGCCACTATTTTCACGAAATTGGATCTTCGGGGTGCTTATAACCTGGTTCGCATACGAGAGGGGGATGAATGGAAGACGGCGTTCCGCACACGGTTTGGGCATTTCGAATACCTCGTAATGCCCTTTGGACTTTGCAATGCTCCCGCTACTTTTCAGCACTTCATCAACGATGTCTTCCGAGATTTCCTGGATCTTTTTGTTGTCGTTTATCTTGATGATATACTAATCCGCTCTCCCTCTCTAGATCACCACCGTAGTCACGCCATAAATGTATTGAGTCGCCTTCCACAACACGGACTTTATATAAAACCAGGGAAATGCGTATTTGAACACCAAAGCATCCAATTCCTGGGTTTAATCATTTCCACCGAAGGCATCCAGATGGATCCCCAGAAGGTTACAGCCATCCTGGATTGGCCTGCTCCCAGTGATAAGAAGGGTGTCCAACGTTTCGTGGGGTTTGCAAATTTTTATCGAAAATTCATCAGAAATTTTTCTGCAATCATCCCCCATTACAAGTTTAACCAAGCAAGGTACAAGATCCTCTTGGTCTCCGGAAGCTCAGAAAGCTTTTGACACCCTAAAAAGACTTTTCACGTCTGCATCTGTCCTAAAACACCCTGATCCAGCCCTGCCCTATGTCTTGGAAGTAGATGCCTCAGAAACCGCGGTCAGAGCAATATTATCTCAGAGGCAGGGAGCTAAGGCTCTACTGCATCCAGTTGCTTTTTTTCCCCGCAAGCTGTCAAATACTAAAAGGAACTACGACGTCGGGGACCGTGAACTTTTGGCCATCAAAGCCGCTCTGGAGGAATGGAGGTACCTGCGAGAAGGGACTGCACACCCAATCTTGATCTATACAGATCATAAGAACCTTGAGTATTTAAGAACAGCAATAAGATTGAAACCCCGACAAGCCAGGTGGGCACTATTCTTTTCTAGATTCACTTTCCACTTAACATTCAGGCCCGGATCAAAGAATACAAAACCCGATGCGCTATCACGCATGTTCAGCAAACCCGAAGAAATCTCATCTCCTGATACCATTCTATCCCCTGGGAACTTCATGTTGCTTCAGGGAGAGTTAATAAAAAAAATTAAACAAACTCTAGTAAGGAACCCTTCACCAGCTGGGGTCTCTCTATTGGCAAAGGATGGGCTACTTTTGCACGAATGGCCATCCTGGGGCGATGCCATGATCATGTGCTGGCAGGTCACTTTGGCATTGGCAAGACAACTGAATTAGTACAACGGAAATTTTGGGGGCCGGGGGTGGACAAAGATTGTAGAAAATATGTAGAATCTTGTACCACTTGCATCTGCAATAAAACCAGCAGATCCAAAGCTTGGGGTCTGCTAAAACCCTTACCAGTTCCCAGTAGACCTTGGAAGATGATCTCAATAGATTTTATTGTAGAACTCTCCCCATCTAAGGGCCACAACACCATTTTTGTAGTTGTCGATAGGCTGTCTAAGATGGCACACTTCCTGCCCATGAAGGGCACACCATCTGCTCGAGAAACAGCTCAAACTTTTGTCAAGGAGATCGTAAGGCTTCACGGGATTCCGGCCAATATTGTGTCCGACCATGGGGTGCAGTTTGCATCCAGATTCTGGAGAGCCTTATGTGATTCGCTCGGGATTGAACTTTCATTTTCTTCTGCATATCACCCACAAACGAATGGGCAAACAGAGAGGACTAATCAGACCCTCTAACAGTACCTGCGATGTTTCTCCTCATTTTCTCAAGACGATTGGGCTCCTCTGCTTCCCATGGCCGAGTTTTCTTATAACAATTCAGTACACTCTGCTACAAAGCAATCTCCATTTTTTGCAAACTACGGTTTCCACCCTTCTTTTTTGTCTAATACAATTCCAGATTCCCCTGTACCAGCTGTTTCCGAAACTATAAATTTCTTCAACGCCAATAACAAACTGCTACAGGAAACAATGGCCAAGACACAGGCATACAATAAGGAAGTTTTTGACAGGAAAAGAAGAGGAGAATTGATCTTGAACCCTGGTGACCAAGTGTGGCTAGCAACTACTAATTTGAAACTGGCCTGTCCCTCAAAGAAACTGGGCCCTAAATTTATAGGACCCTTTCCGGTGAAGAGACAGCTCAATGAGGTTGCGTATGAATTAGAGTTGCCTGAGTCATTTAAAAATCCACCCTGTGTTCCACATAACCTTGTTGAAACCTGCCATTCCTGACCCCTTTCCAGGACGAAGTTCCGGCCCGCCTGAACCTGTAATTGAGGGGGAAGAAGAGTTTGAGGTAGAAACAATCTTAGACTGCAGGAAGAGAAGAAATCAGATCCAGTTTCTGATAAAATGGAAAGGATATGGGCCAGAGGACAACTCCTGGGAACCCGAAGGTAATATCCATGCCCAAGATTTGGTTCAGGCTTTTAAGAACTCCCATCCTGACAAGTGGGCCAAGTTGGGCATCCAGAGGCTGCCCTTTGGGGAGGGGCAGTGTCAGGAAGGGCATGCCAGCACCCAAGATGGCTGCCGAAGAAGACGACCTGTTACCTCTTCATGTCAGGAAGGGCATGCCAGCACCCAAGATGGCTGCAGAAGAAGATGACCTATTACCTCTGCCCCTGTCAGGATGCCATTGGTGTGCACGCACCATGTGACAGCTTTTGCCGCCCAAACAGGCTATTTAAACTCAGCCAGTTTCCAGGCTCAGTGATGTCTGCTCTACAGCGTTCCCTGTGTAACCTGCAATTAGCTACCTGACTTCTATTCCTGTTGTGACCCGGCTTGCTTCCTGACGTTCCTGTTTCCTGCCTACATCCGACCTCGGCTTGTCCCCCACTCCACACCTGCCTTCTCCTTCTGCCACTCCGCTGCCAGCCTGTTGACGACCCGGCCTGTAATCTGATTCTGCTTCTGCTTCAGCCCCTGTTGCTGACGTGCCCGTTGTGTATGACCCGGCCTGCCTGTACTTGCCTTCTCTTCAGCCTTGAGGGTGCCACCATCCCTTCTGCTGCATCTGCACTCCTGCCTGTGGGGACCAGTTGTCTACTTGTTCCAGCTACCTGCCTACCGCTGCTCTGGGATTTCTACAGACACCTCTACAGCCCGGCCGAGTGCTCCGAGCCAGCTCCAGGTTCAGCGATCCCACCAGGCACTTGTGCGACTCTGCATCTCGGCGCTTCCTGTCAGCTCTATCAGGGACTCCAAGTCAGAGTTGTAAGAGAGGCCGTCCTCTGTATATCAGGCTCCATCACCAGGTACATGACACCATCATCCCTGTCAATGGAGGCTGCTGTAATGACTCGGTATTGCAGGGGCAGACTGAAGTGTGGCTTTTAGGTGCTCTTGCCAACGGTCTGAGTGGTTGGGCGTTAAATGCCTTATTAAGCATGTGGTACCCAAATGGCTGGTGTTTTTCCCACGTTTGATATGCCTGAGTAATAATTTGCAGATAGCAACAGTGCAATCTGCTGCATGTGTGCTGAAAAAGGCCCAGACAGCTGAGCTTTGGCTAGTGGGCTGGCTGCTCTCTACTCTTTATTGATGTCGGCCTCCTTGGGGTTGTGCCACCTCACCTTCAGTTTCGTCCACTACACTATTTGGCACACAAGTTGCATCAGTGACCTCATCATCATCATCATCTCCATCTCCTCCATCTTCATCATTACCACTGGAGACAACTTGCCAATACGTTGCAGCTTGGGGAACATGAATGACAATTTTTCTACCAGTGTTCCTCCCTTTCTCTAGGCTCATGTTCCTGTCATCCTCAACCTCATAACTAACATCTGAATCTAGTAATGGCTGGGCATCAGCAAGGAGCAAGTGGCTGACGCTGTGGTCAAATAACTTAGCTGACTCCTCAATGGCTGATGTTGGGGCTATGGCAGGAATAGATGTGGACAAGGAGGCAGGTTTATCCACTCTGACAACTGCAGGGGACTGCACACTTGTCTCTGCTTGCGTGACAGAGGATGAGGAAGGTTTAGTAAGCCAGTCCACCACCTCCTCTGCATGCTGTGGCTGGATAGCACGGGCAAACTCACTAAACAGAGGAAATGATGCCCTGCCTGAGGACCGACCACCACGTCCACCTTTGCCTGTGGACATATTTGTTGCTGTTCCCCTTACAGTGCCAAGGGAACGTCTGCCTCTCCTTGTTGTCCTCCCAGACATTATTGGGGGGGGGGGGGGGGGCGGTGCCTATAAGCAAATGTGATGAAGAGTATGAAATCTGTAGGTGTTTGGTGCACTTTAATTTGAGGACTCACACTACACAGACACACTCCATGGATACACTATAATATACTGCATCATAATGTGCCAAACATACAGTGACACACAGAACTATATGGCATTAAACTGGCAGTAACACACACAGAACTATATGCCATTAAACTGGCAGTAATGCACACAGAACTATATGGCATTAAACTGTCAGTAACGCACGCAAAACAATATGGTGCTAAACTGGCAGTAACACACACAAAACTATATGACTTTAAACTGGCAGTAACACACACAGAAGAAAATGCCATTAAACTGGCAGCAATCAAATAATCAGTGTTTACCCGTCAATACACTGACGCTATCTGAACTGTCCCTACTCTAGCTATACACTAATGTAAAGATTACTGACACGGTCTCGCTACACTACACTGAAACTATATGAGCTGTCCCTACTCTAGCTGCACACTATGCAAAGCTGAATGATGATCCTCCTCACTACGCTCACACTATCCCTCAGGCATGGACTGGCCATCAGGACTACCGGGAGATTCCTGGAGCCACTCCTCTTTGACAGTGAGTGATCACGATTTCACTCCTGTCAAGAGGAGCAGCTCCGTCACTTGCTGGAGAGAGCATTGGGCCTTGTACTCCCTCCGGCCAGCAGGGGGAGATAGACATCGGCAGACTTTCCTTGCTCTCTCCTTATCGCTTGTTATCACATGACTGTAGAGAGGAAGAAAAGCTGCCTTTAAAACTGTGAGTACATATGGGAGGGGGAGGAGAGGGAGGACAATCTGATGTGAAGGGTGGGGACTGATGTGAAGGGGGCTTCTGTAAGTGACTCTGATGAGAAGGGGGCTTCTGTTGGGGACTGATGTGAAGGGGGCTTCTGTAGGGGAGTCTGATGTGAAAGAGGCTGCTGGTGGGGACTCTGATGTGAAAGAGGCTGCTGGTGGGGACTCTGATGTGAAGGGGGCTTCTGATGGGGACTCTGATGTGAAGGGGGCTTCTGATGGGGACTTATGTGAAGGGGGCTTCTGTAAGGGACTCTGATGTGAAGAGAGCTTCTGATGGGGACTGATGTGAAGGGGGCTGCTGATGGGGACTTATGTGAAGGGGCTTCTGATGGGGACTCTGATGTGAAGGGGGCTTCTGATGGGGACTTTGATGTGAAGGGGGCTTCTGATGGGGACCGATGTGAAGGGGGCTTCTGATGGGGACTCTGATGTGAAGGGGGCTTCTGATGGGGACTGATGTGAAGGGGGCTTCTGGTGGGAACTCTGATGTGAAGGGGGCTGCTGGTGGGGACTCTGATGTGAAGGGGGCTGCTGGTGGGGACTCTGATGTGAAGGGGGCTTCTGGAGGGGACTCTGATGTGAAGAGGGCTGCTGGTGGGGACTCGGATGTGAAGGGGGCTTCTGGAGGGGACTCTGATGTGAAGGGGGCTGCTGGTGGGGACACTCAAAATTAAAGTGGGCCGGTCACAATGAAGTTCAGGGCCACATTTTTTTGTCCCAGTCCAGCCCTGCTATCCCTAGACTGACACTAAATTAATATTCTACACTGACAATTGAAGCAAAATAGCACAGTATAGCATGCTAACTAACTAATAGCACTAAACAGAGCCCTGTTCTATCTCTCTCCATGCCAAAATCACACTGAAAATGGCTGCCATTGAAAGAATACTTTTATACTGTGGGGCAGGAATGAGACATGATGACAGTGTCCAATCATGACTGACAGTGCTCTGTGCCCTGATTGGCTGAAGCTTTCACTGCTTCAGCCAATCAGGAATTGCAATGCACTGTGGAACGAACAACAAAAGTTCAGCCCGAACTTATGCACAGGCAGAACTGTTCGCCCATCTCTAGTCCCTATTCTGCACAGACTCTTAGTAGTAATCATTTTAAAAGTGTCTATGAAGATGACTAGTTTTTGTGTGTTTTCAGTCTTAGTGTATTTATTCTTTTAAGTAATTTTATTTTATAAGCTTGTGGAGGTTCTTCATGTTCTACAGGATAAAAGGACCAGTCAATCCAAGTGGGTCTCAGGACTTGGATCTGAACCAGGACCTCTGCTATGCTTGGCAGTAGGTCTTCTTGCTGATCCACCTGAGATGCTGGACAGCTCCTTGCCTAATCCTTGGACAAATGTAATTTCTATCTTGTTTCTGGTGACCCTTAAACTCCTTGCTCCTCCCATGCACTTCATATTGTGTTGGCTTCTTAGGTCTCTCCCTGGTTACCTGCAGCTGGTTGCCATTGATTACTTCTCAGATGCAGAGGACTCCCCACATGGGTGCTGAGGGTTCCAACTTAGGTGCTGAGGATTTTCTTGGTTACTGGTTTGTATTTATTTGGAATTTGGATGGGAGAAGGGATAAATGGGATACTCCAACAAGAACTATTCGCAACAGATGAGGACAACTCTCACTTGGCCTCACCAGATTATCTGTGGTAATGGACACACTGCTTCAACCATGTATGGAAGGGTTAAGTCTTCTTGCTCTCACTAACGGCAGACTTAATGCACTACTTTATCTTCAGGACACTCTCTAGCATTCCCTTTACTGACACCTGTCCACTGATTCTTCTAGATGAAGGGGGGCAGCCCTCACTTGACAGGCTCCAAAAAAACAGATCTGTACTCACAGTAGGCAGAAGCAGATCCTTTTTGGTGTCTCCCATTCTAGTCAGCTTTTCAGGACCTCCGGGTCCATCTCCTCTCTAGCACTCTAGGCCCCTGGGTCGACCACCCAGGGCCGAATGGCCTCTGCGGGGGAGAGGGCAGCCACCTCTCTCCCTCCTTGGCTCTGTTCCCAGACTCAACTAACTTTGAGCACATGTACTTTGGCCTTATATATAGTATCCAACAATGCACTGCAGCATTTTCCTTCTGTCATCTGCCAGAGCTGTAACAAAGCCTGTACACTCACTTGCCAGGTCCACTCCCACTGTCCAATATGCCTCCCTATTTGACCAGTTGGGGACAGTCAGAACAAGCCGAGGTGCACCTGAGTACACTGAGCAGACCCAACCAATAGATCCTGCTCCCTGGTAGGCTGAGAGCACACTAAGTTTTACCTGACCATCTTCCTGGTAAGCAGAAAGACCAAAAACTATACTCTCATTTAGCACTTACCTAGGAGGGTGCTACATTTAAGCCACACCTTTTGCACTTCCTTTTTGCCAGATTATTGTGCTCTTTCCAGGCAATATATTTCTCATTACACTCCTGCTGTCATTCGCATCTTCATCACCATTCCTTACTGATCTTACTGACCTTTGTCTTCTTCCTCGACTATGTTTCCACTTGATACCAACCTGAAACCACTTTTTACTGACTTTTGGCTTGTTTATGCTTCTGCTTGATCCCTACTTGCTACATTTGCTTCCACACTCCAGTTTGCTCACCTCCTGGTGGGGCGATCCTGAGGATTGCGACTTTGCACTAGCACATAGTGGAATTCATTTCCACCATTATCAGCTCTGACGAAGACTAGTTAGGGCTTAGACCCCGTTGCTGATGGTGAGCCCGCATCACTTGCCAGGGAAGCCTGCTCATGTATTTATCCTGCTGGGTTCTGTGTGAGCCTTTCCAATGGTATTCTGGCCTCTGAGCACTTCAAGCTCTAAACCCCTGATCGTGACAGAGAGGTATTTTTAAGTGCAGCCTCTGCCTTCTTTTATTTCTCAGAAACCCCAACAGTGAGTTCTCCTGTCCACCTGCAAGTGTTGGATGTTCCCGCCAGCTCTGGAGAACCTAAAAAGCACCTAGGACCTAATGGGGGGGGGGGGGTGCAGTCTCAGTCAGAGATCAAGGGGTTAAAACAAGTTGAGCTTGTTCTAAAATGTATCGTCTGACTTTGTATAATTATGGCTCTTAGAGGTTATATACTGTATTGTATATTGTCTAAGGGAAGAGCTATTTTGATAAATTAGAACTAAGCTATTTAGGACTTGGCTCTTTTAAAAGAATAAATGGTTTGAAAAATTACAAATTCATACTGTAAAATGTTGATGCAACAATAAGGGCTTCTCTTCTGTTTGTGAGGGACCTTGCTGCTAGATCTGGTCCCAGTCTGGAGTTCTAAGTCATCACCGCTCACTCCATCAACATGAGGATGTATATTAGTATATTTTACTACTCACAGCAGTCTATTGCTAATACCTTTAGATAATGGGGTATACATTTCTTCTGAATGGGCTCCAATTCTCATAGATCCAGATCATTGCAGATACAAGCTGACAGATATCCATCAGGATGGCTGTATTAAAAAGGAAGTTACCCCTGATGGGTTTTATTTCCTCTTTTGTTCCTTGCAAAGTAAAAGCATATTGGGCTAGTTGCATCGCATACTAGCCCATTAAGTGTCAATTACCTGCAAATGAAGCCTGCAAGGTCCCCGCTGGTGGCCGTGTCCATTTTCACTCCTCTTCCTTCCGGGGCCATGGACTCTGTGACTGGCATGCGCTTGAGAGCCAGCAGTCACGGCATGAGCCCTGTAGAAAGGGCACGATCATGCCCTTTCTTCAGTGCACATGTGCCGATGACTACGGTGCAAGTGTATATGGCAAATATCTCCTAAACCGTGCAGGTTTAGGAGATATTTCCATTACCTACAGGTAAGCCTTATTATAGGCTTACCTGTAGGTAAAAGTGGTATGTAGGGGTTTACAACCACCTCAAGGTGGCTCACACTGCTGTGAACAGTCTTGTGTTACCAGTTCCAAACAAACACTCCATCCAAACAACAAAAACTTTTCTTTTATATTGAGAATTTTTTGTATATCATGACATTATCTGGTGGAGGAGACCTGGGGTAACTTTAGGCTGACCATACACTGCAAATTGTGATGAACTGACTGAAATACATTTTGTGAGTTATCCTGTTGGCTCGCTTCTGCCTGAAATCCTTGGATTCAAAAATTCAACAAGCCAGGAAGACAACTGCTGGCCCAACTGCAGCTGTATCCAATCAGATTCAGCAGCTGTTCAGGCATTTGACAGCGGTCAAAATACAACAGTCCAGCAGGGAGATTTGTTCATCTGTGCTGTATAGCTGTCTACTAATTTATGGTCAGACTTAAAGCAGTAAATCTGACCTGATTCACCACCAGTGAATGTTTGATAAAAATCGCATACTACTTTATAAAATACCCAATAGTGTCCTGTCACAATGCCCTATGAGATTGAAATTTGGGTACATGGGAAGCTGGAGGGCAAGGCACCACTTACTTAAAAGATAGCATGCATCCACTCAGGATTGTACACATCCTCATTGTACATATCCCAGGGCAAACCCTGTAACCCCTGCGACAATACTGTCACCAATTCCAATTGCCACCTATTCAAGTGATCCTTGAGCCAAACACTTGGCTTGTGGTGGCTCTATTTCCATTTGGCTGTGAAAAAAAATGCATGGTAGCCACTGTTCTATCAACCTCTCCTCTGAAAAGTGATAGAGGGCTGCCATCCATGTGAATGAGTCCTTAAAGCGGAAGTAAATCCTTTCATCCTTTAAAGTCCAGGAAGTTACCATCTTCACTTCTGTTTGATCTCCAACTGCCATTGTGCTGCACATGTAATCATGTATGACACCAGCCATTGGACGGCTTGAAAATTAAATTGAGAGTACAAGCAACAGTGAACATGCCTTGAATGTAACTGTTTTGAAGTCTTATTTTTTTTTAAAGTTTTATGTATGTAGCAATACCCCTGAAGGAGCTGCTTAAGTTTGTTCAGTCTGTTACTCTGCCCTTCAACCCCAAGAAGCATCTAAGCCCTTACTGGCACACCTGGCAATGGGATTAATGGAATAGCACAGTAACAACACACAGACACAGTTCAGACTGTTTAAAGTGGTGTTCCATAGAAAAAAAAAACATTAAAATTCCTAAAAAAAATTAAAAATAAACATTTGGAATTTTTTTTTAACTCAACTCTAAATGCCTGTTGCTAGGGGGTCCCTCGTAGTCTGCTTCCTTCAGTGCCTGGGCTGGTGACATCACTTCCCCTCGGCACAGGAAAGGCTCAGCTCTGCCCCCTCCCTCCTGTCAGTCATCTGGGACATGTGACAGGTCCCAGATGACTGCGTGGCCAATCACGGCCCCCTGCGACACCCGCTCAAGCCCAGAGTTGTAATGACGGTGCCGCCAAGTGGAAGGGGGAACGAGCAGGGCTTCGATCCCCCCGCATCGCTGGACCCTGGAACAGGTAAGTGTCCAATTATTAAAAGTCAGCAGCTGTAGTATATGTAGCTGTTGACTTTTATTTTTATTTTTTTTAAATGGAAACTCCTCTTTAAGCCCTCTTAAATTTACTTAGTCAAGAGAAAAGACTTAAAAGGATATTGGTCAACCAAGTCATGAATAAACAGCCAAGACTTTGGTGAAATAGCTCTCAAAACAGTCAATAACACTTACAACAACAATAAGAGAACAATACCAATGTACACAGCGATAACAATAATAAATCCCCAAGCAAGCTGTTAATTGCTATACAATATTATTTCTAAAGGGGAACCCCAGGCTGGCCTATAGTACCTTTAATACTAATGAGCAATGAGGTAACATAAACACCAGTGATGTGTCCCCTTTAAGGTTAATGAAATAGCAATGATCAAAGTGCAAGGCCTTGCGATTATCTTTACCGGCAGGTGGAGCTCATAGAAGGCAATGAATCCTCAGAATCCATTGAAAGGAAATCACTAGGCAGCACAGTGGATTTGATCCGGCAGTAACAGGTCATCTTTGCCCTTCCAAAATGTCATGTCTGCCTACAGTGTTCAAAAGTGGGTAGTGCTTCGTCAAAGTAGACAATTTGCCCTCTCACCCGTCCTGTGACCAGATAAGGAGTGATGTCCTGGCAGGTAGTTCTTCAGCAGCCCACCTGGCCACCTTGCGACTCGATCACCTCTTGCCCTCAGTTGGTCTGGAGATGCACTGGAGGTCTCTTTCTAGTGGGACGTCTGTCTCGCAGCAGTCTCTAGAACCGTCTCACAGCAGTCTCTGCAGCATCTCACAGCAGTCTCTGGAGCTGTCTGTCTCCCTCTCTGCCTCCGTGGAGATCTCTCCAAGCCTTCCAAAATGGAGTCCTTAGACAGCCCTTCTCCTCTTGCAGAGCCCCTTGGGATATGTACTCTGACCCTTTTGGTCAGGTCGCTCTGTGCTGGGACTTCATGTCCCATGATGCTCTGCTGCTGCCTCTCATTGGCTCTCGCTCCCTGCCAATGGGGTCACAGGGGAGAGAGTAGAGGGGACGCATGTTTGTGTATGTGTGTTGCTGACAGGCATGTTTCTCCCTTTTTGCCTGTGTGTGTGTGTTCCATCCAGGGGCGGCCAGCTTGACACGGTACCCGCTACATGTATATTGCATTTTATTTATATTCTTGCTATTAATAAGTATGCAAAAAAATGAGTGATTGAAAAAAAGATTTTCATATTTACTTGCGTTTTGTGTTCTGTAATTTATATAATTTCCCTCTATTCTATTCCTCTTCTTACATTGCAGCAGTTTCTCAAAGTGTCACCATGTTGCACTAATTTCGTTCCCTGCATTTGGGCCTGTTCTTACTAATTAAATCTGACCTACCACTGGGCAATTTTCACACAGCTGTTTCATCAGAGAGCTGATGCTCTTAGGGTCAGTTCACACCAGATGCAGTTCCGTGCATTTTTTTCTGCACTAAAAATGCATGCACAGTGTTTTCCATGTATTCCAATGTCTCTAGTTCATACTAATGCATTCAGTTCCAGTCAGTTTCTGGTCAGTTTCCGGTGCAGAAAAAAAGGAGAGCGTGCTGCATTTTTTTCTGCACAGAACTGTAATTGTATCAAAAACGCACTGGAACTGCATATGGTGTGAACTCTAAACAAAAACTGATCTGGAACGTATCCGGAGTGCGTTTTTGTGGTGTGAACTGGCCGTAAAAATACATGCATAGTGTTTTCCATGTATTCCAATGGCTCTAGTTCACACCAATGCAGTCAGTTCCATTCAGTTTCTGGTGCAAAAACTGACCGGAAACTGACTGGAACTGACTGCACTGGTGTGAACTAGAGCCATTGGAATACATGGAAAGCACTGTGCATGCATTTTTAAGGCCAGTTCACGCCACACTCCGATACGTTCTGGATCAGTTTTTGCTTAGGCTGGATTCACACCTATGCATTTTTAGTGCATTTTGCATTTTGCAGATTTGCACTACAGAACGTGTTCCATAGGAAACAATGTTACATGGACTGTAGTGCAAATCTGCAAAAAGCACTAAAACTGCATAGGTGTGAATCCAGCCTTACAGTTCACACCACACACAGTTCCAGTGCATTTTTGATACAATTTGCTAGGTTCCAGTACAGTTCTGTGCAGAAAAAATGCAATACACTCTCCTTTTTTTTTCTGCACTGGAAACTGACCAGAAACTGACTGCATTTTTGTGAACTAGAGCCATTGAAATGCATGGGAAACACTGCATACATTTTTAGTGCAGAAAAAAAGCGCATGGAACTGCATCTGGTGTGAACTAGCACTGAGGCCTCGTTCCCACAGTCATGTAAAATAGGTGGTTGAGTTTAATTTTTACCACTGCCTGACTACCTATCAAAATTGTTAAAACAGGGAATGTGTACATAGGCATTGTCTCGCATTGCAGCAAGGCAAATAACGCTGCCTGCAAAGCTTGGCAGATGATGACACTTTGAAATTGCATCCATTCACCTCTAATGAAATGCAATAGTATAATCAGTAACCTTCTAAAAAAAAAAAGTCTCACAGGATGTTTGAAGAGCTTTGCCTCGACCTAACACTTGCACAATGCATTTGGTGAGTGCCTGAAAAATGCAGTAATGCTATAGACACTTTAAAAGCTGTTTAAAATGAAACATCTGTGTGAGCTTTAATTCATGTTGGAAAACACTGGCCTGTGCCTTGTTTTGCTGCGTTTGGGCTTGTTCTTGTGGATTAAATTTATCATTTCGCTGGACAATTTTTACACAGTTATATCATGTAATGGCTAACACTTGCCTATGCCTTGTTTTGCTGCGTTTGGGACTGTTCTTGCAGATTAAAACTGTTGTACTATTGGCTGATATTTATACAGCTGTATTGTCCGAGGGCTGACACTTTTAAACCTTGTAGGAAAACGCTTGCCTGTGCCTTGTGAATTTGGGCCTATGCTTGCTGATTTAAACTGTCCTGTTGATGTGCACGTTTTTCACACATTTTTCTGAGAGTTTACTAGAAATTGGCAAATTTTCCAATGAAGACCACTGTTCTGGCAACAATTGTTCAAAAAGGGAAATCCACTTTGCTGAAATTTCCTTTTGTTTTCTTTTTCTGCTTCAGAAATGGAAATAGAAGTCAATCTTCCAATGGGATACAGAATACAGACATCACACAGTTTATTCATTGGCTATACATACACTTACACAGTGCATTTTAATGTATGAGTTAATCTTAAAGGGTTTGTTAACCCACTAGTTTAAAATTACACAATCCTCTCTATGTATTAATGCATAGTTGCCAACAGTCACGATTTTCCCAGGACAATTTTGTGACCCTCGTCCTGATCGAAGGCCGTCCCGATTCGGGATTTTGCCTTTTTTGTCCAGGGAAATTGGGAATGTTTGCTTTTGCAACAGCTGGCTCCAACAAAATGGCCAACGGCACGCCTCTAGATCTTTCCCCTTGTGTTCAGTGGAGAGAGGAAGGGGGCTTGATCCGTGCAGCCAATGAATCGGCTTCTCTCTTCACAATACTGAAGCTGGGGTTAGCTTCACTGATCGGCCCCTCCCCTCTCCACTGAACACACAGCGCTGGCCGCTCCTGGAGTTTCTTCTGCTCTCTCTGGTTGTTCCCTCTCAGTGTAAAGCCCAGGCAGCGATGTAACTAATGTACAGGAGGGGGGTTAACTATGTACAGGAGGGGGGTTAACTATGTACAGGAGGAGGTTAACTATGTACGGGGGGGTTAACTATGTACAGGAGGGGGGATTAACTATTTAGAGGGGGGGTTACTATGTACAGGGGGGTTGCTATGCACGGGGGTAAATATGCACAGGGGGGATACTATGCACGGGGGGTAACAATGCACGGGGGTTACTATGTACATAGGGGTAACTATGTACAGGGGGTAACTAGGGGGAGAGGGGTAACTATGTACAGGGGGAGGGGGTAACTATGTACGGGGGGTAACTATGGCTCTGCCTGGGACACTGATGTAAGGACTGAGGCTGGGAACACTGGTATAAGGTCTGACTCTGCTGAGGACACCTGATGCAAGGACAGACTCTGCTGGGGACACCTGATGCAAGGATGGACTCTGTTGGTGGCAGGCGACGTGGCAGGCTCAGGGATCCCACTGATTTAGCATTATGGTGAGTTGAATGATTTCATTTTATATTACAATGTAATAATAGAAATAATGCACTTCAATCATCCTGACACCATAACAACCATGGTGCTGGGATGATTGAAGTGCTAACACCAGGTGTTTGGAGTATCTTTATCTGCTGATTGTTAAACTTTCTAGAATACACATATTTCTGATGTTGTGAAGGATCTGGGACTGCTGTCCCTCCATCCCTCTCTCCCCCTTTTCTCCTTTGCCCCTTTCCCTCTCCAGCCCTCGTTCATCTCAGACTCTAACCACAACCCTTTGAGCCATGCCCATTTAAGCCACACCCGCTATTTTGGGTAAACCACACGCTTTGCGCGACTCATTTTTATTTTTCCCCTATGCCGCACCTACAAACGCATGCCCCCCCTCCTAATTATAATACGACTGCCTACAGCCATAAAAGTCTCCCGATAGTTTTTTTACAATGTTGCCAACCATGTTAACTATGTTAATGTAATGTGCCCTGTGTCTATTAGACATGTGCATTCGTTTTCGTCTGAATGCATTTTCGTCCGAATTTCAGCTATTTTCTTTTTTTCGTTTTGACAAACGATAACGAAAGCACAGAATCCGAAAAACGAAAGATCGGACATAAATAAATGCTTTATTTTCGTTTTCATTGTTACAACAGTTCGATATAGAATAGGAGATTCGACATGACTCTGACAATAACAATCTGTCTATAGAACCTGTGGTCGAATGTGCCTAACCTTACCTCTATTAGTCCAAGATTATATAGAGAAAATATTCGACAGAGAAAAAAGATTTGACAGAGAGAAAAGATTCTGCAAGTTACTGTCCTAAAAAGTGTTTGGGGACCCGGGTCCAGCCCCAGGGGACATGTATCAATGCAAAAAAAAGTTTTAAAAACTGCCGTTTTTTCGGGAGCAGTGATTTTAATAATGATTAAAGTGAAACAATAAAAGTGTAATATTCCTTTAAATTTCGTAGTGGGGGGTTGTCTATAGTATGCCTGTGAAGGGGCGCATGTTTCTGGCGCTTAGAACTGTCCCTGCACAAAGTGTCATTTATGCAAGAAAAAAAGTCCTTTAAAATCACTCGCAGCTATTATGAATTGTCGGCTCCGTAATACAGAGAACACTCATTGAAAGTCATTGATAAAAAAAAAAAATAAATAAAAAAGCGTGGGGGTCCCCCAAATTCAATTACCAGGCCCTTCAGGTCTGGTATGGATATTAAGGGGAACCCTGCCTCAAATTTAAGAAAAAATTTGACGTGGAGTTCCCCCTAAATATCCATAACCAGACCCTTCAGGTCTGGTATGGATATTAAGGGGAACCCCGCGTCAAATTTAAAAAAAAATTGACGTGGGGTTCCCCCTAAAAAACCATACCAGACCCATTATCCGAGCACGCAACCTGGCAGGCCGCAGGAAAAGAGGGGGGGTTGAGAGAGCGCCCCCCTCCCTCCTGAACCATACCAGGCCACATACCCTCAACATTAGGAGGATGCTTTGGGGGTCTGTGACCCCTCAAAGCACCTTGTCCCCATGTTGATGAGGACAAGGGCCTCATCCCCACAACCGTGGCCGGTGGTTGTGGGGGTCTGCGGGCGGGGGGCTTATCAGAATCTGGAAGCCCCCTTTAACAAGGGGACCCCCAGATCCCGCCCCCCCCTGTTTGAAATGGTAAGGGGGTACAAAAGTACCCCTACCATTTCACAAAGAGAGTGTAAAAAATAGTTAAATAAGACAAACACACTTTTGAAAAATTCCTTTATTAAAAATTTAAAAAAATAAAAAAAAGATTCCAGCGGTGGTAATCCACTCTTGCTATCCAGCGACGGACGGTCATCTCTCCAGTGATGGCTCATCTCATCCAGCGCAGCGAATCCATCCTTCTTCTGTCTCCACGGAGGAGACACTGCAAGGATTCCGGAGCCTGACATTTCTTATATACGGAGGGCGGGGCCACCCGTCACCTGACCCCGCCCCCCTCTGACGCAAGGGGAAACCCGGGGTTCCCTGTGATGTATGGGTGACCCCGCACCCCTCTGATGTAACACAGGCAGGTTTCCGTTACATCAGAGGGGGGCGGGGTCACCCATACGTCACAGGGAACCCCAGGTTTCCCCTTGCGTCAGAGGGGGGCGGGGTCAGGTGACGGGTGGCCCCGCCCTCCGTATATAAGAAACATCAGATCGTCGGAATCCCTGAAGTGTCTCCTCCGTGGAGACAGAAGAAGGATGGATTCGCTGCGCTGGATGAGATGAGCCATCGCTGGAGAGATGACCGTCCGTCGCTGGATAGCAAGAGTGGATTACCACCGCTGGAATCTTTTTTTTATTTTTTTTTATTTTTAATTTTTCAAAAGTGTGTTTGTCTTATTTAACTATTTTTTACACTCTCTTTGTGAAATGGTAGGGGTACTTTTGGACCCCCTTACCATTTCAAACAGGGGGGGGGCCGGGATCTGGGGGTCCCCTTGTTAAAGGGGGCTTCCAGATTCTGATAAGCCCCCCGCCCGCAGACCCCCACAACCACCGGCCACGGTTGTGGGGATGAGGCCCTTGTCCTCATCAACATGGGGACAAGGTGCTTTGAGGGGTCACAGACCCCCAAAGCATCCTCCCAATGTTGAGGGCATGTGGCATGTGGCCTGGTACGGTTCAGGAGAGAGGGGGGGCCGCTCTCTCGCCCCCCCCTCTTTTCCTGCGGCCTGCCAGGTTGCGTGCTCGGATAAAGGGTCTGGTATGGATTTTTAGGGGGACCCCCACGTAAAAAATTTTTTAAATTTGACGCGGGGTTCCCCTTAATATCCATACCAGACCTGAAGGGTCTGGTTATGGATATTTAGGGGGAACCCCACGTCAAATTTTTTCTTAAATTTGAGGCAGGGTTCCCCTTAATATCCATACCAGACCTGAAGGGCCTGGTAATTGAATTTGGGGGACCACCACGCTTTTTTTTTTTTTCATCAATGACTTTCAATGAGTGTTCTCTGTATTACAGAGCCGACAATTCATAATAGCTGTGAGTGATTTTAAAGGACTTTTTTTCCTGCATAAATGACACTTTGTGCAGGGACAGTTCTAAGCACCAGAAACATGCGCCCCTTCACAGGCATACTATAGACAACCCCCCCCCTACGAAATTTAAAGGAATATTACACTTTTATTGTTTCACTTTAATCATTATTAAAATCACTGCTCCCGAAAAAACTGCCGTTTTTAAAACTTTTTTTTGCATTGATACATGTCCCCTGGGGCAGGACCCGGGTCCCCAAACACTTTTTAGGACAGTAACTTGCAAATTAGTCTTTAAAATTAGCACTTTAGATTTTGAATGTTGGAGTCCCATAGACTTTAATAGGGGTTCTAAAGTATGCTACATACTAGCTCCGTCGAATCTTCTTTATACATTCGACAGACACCATAAGCCTTCAAAGACAGATTCGACCGTAATTCATTTGGATTTTCGGACGAATGCAATTTTTGAATGAAAAACGAAATAAATAAAAACGAATTTCGGGAGTAACTAAATAAATTAAGTTTTCGGACGAAAACGAAATTCCGAAACGAAATATTTTACTCTGCACATGTCTAGTGTCTATGCTTTATAAAAATAATGCTGCAATATACCTGTTTTAGAGTGCCGATCAGCAGTCACGTAATCCGCAGTCTCTTTCCTCTCTTGGCCTGACAGCTGCAGTGGGACGACCCGAGGATCCCCCGCTAACTTCAGCCAGGAGGGGAGAAGGAGAGGAGGAGTGAGGTGGCCCCGCCCCCTGCAGCTGTCATGCAAGAGAGGCAACAGAGACAGCGGATCACGTGAGCGGTATATTGCAGCATTATTTTTATAAAGCATAGACACAGGGCACATTACATTAATACATGGAGAGGATTATGTAATTTTAACCATAATTTGAGCAGCAGGAGGGGAGGGTGCACAGACACAGAGCTGACAGGCAGGGAGGGGGAGAGAGCACAGACAAAAAAGAGCCAGGCTACAGATTTCAGAGCCATGTAAACTGACCACAGTGTCAGGGCTCAGCAGCCATGATACACCATGGTCAGCTTACAGGGGGGAGGGTATAGCCAGGCAGGATCAGCCAGTTATTGCAGGTGATAGAGGGGTCCAAATGATACAGCACACGTACTGCGGTGTATAACATTCTTTAAGGGAACAGGATTTATTTGTATTTTTTTGGGTTAACAAACACTTTAACCACCTCACGCCCGCCCTATAGCCGAATGACGGCCGTAGAGCAGGCGCGTTCGTCCGGGAGGCCGTCCCTGGACGTCCTAATGTTTACTTCCGCAATGTGCGCCGCTGCGGGCGCGCATCGCGGAAGTTCTGTGTTCGCCGTGTCCCCCGGGGACAGGCAAACACAGATCGCTGTAAATGGCCAATCACAGCGGCCGTTTACAGCGTGATCGGCGTGTCCAATGGGAGATGATCTCATATGTAAACATATGAGATCATCTCTCAGCGCCGCTCTCCCTCCTCACACAGACAGTGTGAGAGGGGAGAGATGAACGGCTGCCGCTGCAGTTGCTGCCTGGAGCTGCCAGCTGCCTGGAGCTGCCAGCTGCCTGGAGTTGATAAAAAAAAAAAAAAAAAGTGCCATCCTCCCCCAGCAGTGCCATCCTCCCCCAGCAGTGCCATCCTACCCCAGCAGTGCCATCCGCCCCAGTGCTACCTGCCCCCAGTGCTACCTGCCCCCAGTGCTACCTGCCCCCAGTGCCACCTGTTGTCAGTGCCATTTGTCCCCAGTGCCATCTGTCATCAGTGCCACGTATAAGTGCCATCTGTCATCAGTGCCATCTGTCATCAGTGCCACATAGTGCCATCTGTCATCAGTGCCATGTATTAGTGCCATCTGTCATCAGTGCCACGTATCAGTGCCATTTGTCATCAGTGCCACCTGTCAGTGTCACGTGCCATCTCTTGTCAGTGTCACGTGTCATCAATGCCACTTATCAGTGCTATCTGTCATCAGTGTCACGCGTCATCGGTGCCATGTATTAGTGCCATCTGTCATCGGTGGCACGTATTAGTGCCACGTATTAGTGCCATCTGTCATCAGTGCCACGTATTAGTGCCACGTGTCATCAGTGCAGGGGCGGATCCAGGGGGGGGGCAACGGGTCAATTGCCCCCTCCGAGAATACCGCCAGCTGATGACAGCACGGCCGGTTCCGCGGGTCCAATCGCGGCCGGTTCCGCGAGTACCCGCGGGCCGGTTCCGTGAGTCCAATCGCGGCTGGTTCCGCGGGTACCCGCGGCCGGTTCCGCGGGTCCAATCGCGGCCGGTTCCGCGGGTCCAATCGCGGCCGGTTCCGCGGGTACCCGCGGGCCGGTTCCGCGGGTCCAATCGCGGCCGGTTCCGCGGGTACCCGCGGCCGGTTCCGCGGGTCCAATCGCGGTCGGTTCCGCGGGTACCCGCGCTGAGTGGACGGGTGAGGGGGGGGGGGGCAGCTGGGCGGCTTAGGAGGGCTGCTGGCCAATCAGGAAGCCAGCAGGCAGGGGAGCAGGGAGATGACATCATCTCTCACTGCCCTGCATCCCTCCAGTTCCGCCTTCACTGTGTAGGAAGCTGTGTGCAGCAGAGAGATTGCATCATCTCTCTGCTGCCTATCTTCACTCTGGGACCCAACAAAAGACCACCAGTAGGTGACAATCCGCAATGTGTGGCAGGCTACGTGGCAAGTGGCAATCCGCAATGTGTGGCAGACTACGTGGCAAGTGGCAATCCACAATGTGTGGCAGGTGACGTGGCAAGTGACAATCCGCAATGTGTAGCAGGTGACGTGGCAAGTGACAATCCGCAATGTGTGGCAGGTGACGTGGCAAGTGACAATCCGCAATGTGTGGCAGGCTACGTGGCAAGTGGCAATCCGCAATGTGTGGCAGGTGACGTGGCAAGTGACAATCCGCAATGTGTGGCAGGTGACGTGGCAAGTAACAATCCGCAATGTGTGGCAGACTACGTGGCAAGTGGCAATCCACAATGTGTGGCAGACTACGTGGCAAGTGGCAATCCACAATGTGTGGCAGGTGACGTGGCAAGTGACAATCCGCAATGTGTGGCAGGTGACGTGGCAAGTGACAATCCGCAATGTGTGGCAGGCTACGTGGCAAGTGACAATCCGCAATGTGTGGCAGGTGACGTGGCAAGTGGCAATCCGCAATGTGTGGCAGGCAACGTGGCAAGTGACAATCCGCAATGTGTGGCAGGTGACGTGGCAAGTGACAATCCGCAATGTGTGGCAGGCTACGTGGCAAGTGACAATCCGCAATGTGTGGCAGGCAACGTGGCAAGTGACAATCCGCAATGTGTGGCAGGTGACGTGGCAAGTGACAATCCCCAATGTGTGGCAGGTGACGTGGCAAGTGGCAATCCGCAATGTGTGGCAGGCTACGTGGCAATCCGCATCTGGTGGCAGGCGACGTGGCAAGTGACAATCCGCAATGTGTGGCAGGTGACGTGGCAAGTCACAATCCGCAATGTGTGGCAGGTGACGTGGCAAGTGGCAATCTGTAATGTGTGGCAGGCTACGTGGCAAGTGACAATCCGCAATGTGTGGCAGGTGACGTGGCAAGTAACAATCCGCATTTGGTGACAAGTGACAATCCACATTTGGTGGCAGGCGACATGGCAAGTGACATCCTCAGGGCTCCCACTGATTCTGCAATATGGTGAGTTGAACCATTTAATTTTATATTACAATGTATTAATAGAAATAATGCGCTTCAATCATCCTGACACCATAACAACCATGGTGCCGTAATGATTGAAGCGCCAATACCAGCCATTTCCCATATAAATTGCCCCTCAAAAACATATTTTATAGCAGTGCCCCTCCCGAGATTAGACTCTGGATCCACCCCTGCATCAGTGCCACGTATAAGTGCCACGTGTCATCAGTGCCACATATTAGTGCCATCTGTCATCAGTGCCACATATTAGTGCCATCTGTCATCAGTGCCATGTGTCATCAGTGCCACTTAAAAGTGTCATCATTGCCACGTATCAGTGCCATCTGTCATCAGTGTCACGTGTCATTGTCCTGGTGCTTCAAAAGTGTAATAAATAGTCAACAAGTTAGATGTGTAATTTATGTTCCTAGAACACATGGTGGCGCTACCTGCATGTTGGGCCTCTCTATGTGGCCAGGCTGTGAAAAAGTCCCACACATGTGGTATAGTAATACTCAGGAGGAGTAGCAGAATTTTTTGGGGGGTGTCATTTGTGGTATACACATGCCACGTGAGAGAAATAACCTATTACAATGACAATTTTGTGGAGAAAAAAAAAATGAAAAATCTTAATTTTGCAAAGAATTGTGGGAAAAAAATGACAACATCAAAAAGCACACTATGCCTCTTACTAAATACCTTGGAATGTCTACTTTCCAAAAAGGGGTCATTTGGGGGGTATTTGTACTTTCCTGACTTGATCGGGTCACAAGAAGCGAGATAGGCCACCAGTACATCAGATGTGATCAATTTTGTGCGATTCGCACCACAGCTTGTAGACTCTCTAACTTTCACAAAGACCAAATAATATCCACTAATTTGGGTTATTTTTACCAAAGATATGTAGCAGTATAAATCGTGGCCAAAATTTATGAAGAAAAATTAATAATTTGCATAATTCTGTCACAGAAACAAAGAAATATGCGTTTTTTTTCAAAATTTTCGGTCTTTTTTCATTTATAGCGCAAAAAATAAAAACCCCAGAGGTGATCAAATACCCCCAAAAGAAAGCTCTATTTGTGGGAAAAAAAGGACAAAAAATTAATTTGGGTACAGTGTTGCATGACTGAGTAATTGTCATTCAAAGTGTGAGAGCACCGAAAGCTGAAAATTGGTCTGGGCAGGAAGGGTGTTTAAGTGCCCAGTAAGCAAGTGGTTAAAAGACTAATCACTCCCATTTTCAGGCACTCCCCATACGGGTTCCTACCTCCTTCCTAAGGGCAGTGAACAGAGTGTTTGTCAAATTTGTCTGGGCCCAGAAACCCCCCAGTTGGCGCAAACGGTCCTGGGACTTCCATAATTGTGGGATGGCCTAGGCTTGCCAGATGCCAACCTTTACCATATAGCGTGTCATCTAACCCGTATCCTGGACTGGTGTCGGCACAGTGCTCTAAAACAATGGGTCCAAGTAGAGCAAACCTTAACGGGGGTCCAGCTGGATTCGTTGCCCTGGTGGCAGAAGCCCTTGCCAAATTGGGCACTAGATCACCCCACGGTGGGGGAAACATTGCAGATTACCCAGAGGGCCTTCCACAAATTCTCTGTCGCACCATTCCCATCTCCACTTAGTCCCGTTGTTGGCAACCTGGCTTTCAGTCTGGGGCTCAACAACCTTAGATTTCTGGAGTTGAATCTGGTCGTGAGGTCTCAGGCCTGACATTTTCTCACTAATGGACAGTTGAACAGGCAACAAATGATGGATGACCCAGCCCTGGTGGGGCTCTCTTTTTGTCAAAAAATACAGTTAGCCCATTATATTGCCTCTTTACCCTATCTGGCAGATTTCAGAAGGCAACTAACCTCCTTTGAATTGTTAAGCCTGGAGCAGTCTCCATTGAGGCATGCGATTTCCCTGACTTATCAAATATTGGTATCCCAAACCCCCAGACTTTAGACATTCCTATATTGCCAAGTGTGGGCGTGAATTGGGATTACAATTCACAGAGAAACAAGTCGATCGGCTGCTCCTTTTTTCCCCACAAAACTTCGATCTGCGCCAGACACCAGGAGGCAGGATTTAAGATACTGTCCCGGTGGTACTATACACTGGAAAAGATCCACTAGGTGTTCCCTCAGAGCACAGACCTGTGTTGGAGATGTGGGAAGAAGGTTGGATCACTCCACATCTTCTGGTCTTGCCGCATCCTTCAGTCCTTCTGTATAGGGATGAGCTCGATGTTCGTGTCGAACATAAGTTCGACTCGAACATCAGGTGTTCGCCGAAGAGCAAACATTATGGGGTGTTCACAGAAAATTTGAGTGCCACAGGACGCCCCAGAATTCACTGCGAGATCACAGTGCATTGCTGTATGATGATTGGCCAAAGCATGCACCTGACCTGCATGCTTTAACCAATCACATCGTGCTCTGCTAAGAGAGCCATAATTGGTCAAAGGCAGGATGCCTTTGGCCAATAATGGCTCAGGGGTACTAAGTCCACTCCCAAAACTATATAGGGCTGCTTACACGGCGGCCGTATGTAGTGTTGTTGGCGTGGACAGAGAGATAGCTTGAGTTAGATTAAGCAGGCAGGTTATTCAGTTAATGGCAGTGTATTATATATATATATATATATATATATATATATATATATATATATATATATATATATATAATTTAATAATACATATGGGGAATTTGCATTACATAGAATTTTGGAGCTTTGCGCAGTACCTCCAACCTTATGGTAAAAATATTTGTTCAGAAAATCAGTAACATACCACAATAATTTTCTGAGTGTTAATCTATGTGGAATTCTTACCAATGTATAAATATCTCCCAATGAAATTAAGTAAGTAATGTTTATTAATTTACAAGTATAATTATACAACTTCATACAGAACCAGAATTTCTGGTGATTAATATTTCATACACCCTACCAATTACATCAACGCGGCAATAAAAATATTTTCCTTAATATTTGACAAGTAACCCAAGGGTAGCCCAAATGCCTACGTTAAATAAAAATTGTGATAATTGCTCCTTAAGTTCAAAAACACAATATCTCTTGTAGATCGGAAAAACAATCCTCTGAATTTCTCCGGCCAGAAGGAATACAAAGTATGTCTAGCAGAGTCAACAGATAGATATTATCAATTTGAAGGAAATATTAATTTTACAGAGCTACCAGATTGAATGGGGCGATAAATAATTTCCCTGGGACCGCAGTAGCCAAATTTGTTGTAATACAGGTTGATCTTGATTTCACCCACAAACGGCTTCAACACACAAGGTCAATAACGTGGAACAAATATTAAATACTAAACTACCCTTCACACAGTATTAGATAAGATAAAATGTAAACAGTAAAATACGATTCCTAGAATTTTCCCTTCACACAGTACTGGATAAGATAAAATGTATACAGTAAGATACAATTCCTATGATTATGGGAAGAGAAAAATGTTATCACTAATTATATGGTCAGTATCTCACCACTTTTTTAACCAGTTGAGACCCGCGCTATAGCCGAATGACGGCTACAGCGCGGATCTCCTTTGCCGGGACTACGTCTATTGACGTCGTCCCGTGCATGAGCGGCCTGCGCGCCCTGTGATCGGCGAGTCTATGAGACTCGCCTGATCACCGATCCGAACAAGGGGTCGATCCCGACCCCTTATCACATGATCAGCTGTCAGCCAATGACAGCTGATCATGTGATATAACGGAGCCAGTAATCGGCTATTATTCCTCCTCGCGCTGACAGCGCGAACAGAAAAAAAAAGAGCCGGTCACCGGCGGCCGTGATCGGGACATCAGTCCCGATCACGGCCAGCCCTGCCAGTGCCCACCTGCCCCCTGCCAGTGCCCACCTGCCCCCTCATCACTAAACATAATTAAAAAATAAGTGCCCCCGTCAGTGCCACCCAGCAGTGCCCATAGTGCCACCCAGCAGTGCCCACAGTGCCACCCAGCAGTGCCACCCAGCAGTGCCCACAATCTGCCTCAACAAGGGTTCCCCCCCAGTGCCACATATTCGTGCCCAGCAGTGCCGCCCATCAGTGCCCAGCAGTGCCGCCATCAGTGCCCAGCAGTGCCACCTATCAGTGCCACCTATCAGTGCCCATCAGTCCCATCTATCAGTGTTACCTATCAGTGCCCCTTAGTGCCACCCATCCGTGCCACCCATCTGTGCCACCCATCCGTGCCATCTTATCTGTGCCCATCTTTGCCCATCAGTGCCGCCTTATCTGTGCCCATCTGTGCCGCCTTATCTGTGCCTATTAGTGCCGCCTTAACTATGCCTATCAGTGCCCACCAGTGCAGCCTATCAGTGCCCACCAATGCAGCCTATCAGTGCCCACCAATGCAGCCTATCAGTGCCCACCAGTGCAGCCTATCAGTGCCGCCTCATCAGCGCACTTCAATGAAGGAGAAAAATGACCTGTTTGCAAAATTTTATAACAAACTATTAAACATGATTTTTTTTTTTTGCATATTTTTTTGTTTGTTTAGCAAAAAATAAAACTCCCAGCTGTAATTAAATACCACCAAAAGAAAGCTCTATTTGAGGGAAAAAAAATGATAAAAATTTCATTTGGGTACAGTGTTGTATGCCCGCGCAATTGTCATTCAAAGTGCATTTGCGCTGAAAGCTGAAAATTGGTCTGGGACTGAGGGGGGTTTAAGTGCCCAGTAAGCAAGTGGTTAAAGGAAAGGATGTATATTCGATTCATCCTAGCAGCAATGTCCAGCGAGATGAAGAGTGGTCGCTTATTACCAAATTTGTGTTCGTCCAGAGGGTGTATATCAGCGTGTGGGTCTGTGGTCCCTCTCTATGGCACCTCACATGCTTTATACCATCTGGGACAATAAGCTCATAAAATTATAATAAGCTCAGCCCAGAAGGTATGGCTATTTTTCATTGGTTGGAAAAATCTAATGATTTACATTGGGTTCGGGTAATATCACCTTCAACCACTAGGCATGTCTGAGAGCAGAAAAACGTGTTCTGAACTATCTGTTAAATAATATGTTCTATTTTCATAATGTGTATCTGTTTGTATATTGGTGCTGGAATAATAGGATTTTTATATACAGCTTACCTGTAAAATCCTTTTCTTAAGATTACATCACAGGACACAGGAGCTCATTACATAGTGGGTTATATAGTCACCTCTGGTGATTGGACACTGGTTAACCCCAATTAACTAGAGTTCCTCCCCTATATAACCCCTCCCATATGGGAGGCACCTCAGTTTTGTAGCAAAGCAATAGGAAACCATGTAAAACCCAAGAGGGGCGGGAGCCCTTTGTCCCGTGATGTACTCTCAAGAAAAGGATTTTACAGGTAAGCTGTATATAAAAATCCTATTTTCTTGATCATACATCACGGGACACAGGAGCTCATTACATAGTGGGATGTCCCAAAGCAATGCTCAGATTGAGGGGAGGGAGACACAGATCATAATTATAGACCGCCATGGGTCGGAGGACCTCAACTGCAGCCTGCAGTACACTGCGCCCGAAGGCGATATCCTCTTGCCCTCTGACATCCACCTGATAGAATCTGGTGAATGTGTGGACTGATGACCAAGTTGCAGCCTTACAGATCTGAGCCAGGGAGGCCTGGTGATGCACTGCCCAAGAAGCACTTACAGCCCTAGTAGAGTGCGCCTTCACTTGAAAAGGAGGGATTTTCCCTTTAACACTATAGGCCTGAGAAATAGTCTGTCTAATCCACCTTGAGAGAGTGGATTTTGATGCTGCCTGGCCCTTCCTGGGGCCTTCCGGCAAAATAAATAAGCAATCAGTTTTCCTTATCTGAGCAGTTGCTTGAAGATAGATACTGATTGCCCTAACCACATCCAAAGTGTGCAAAGATTCTTCTTCTGCGCACTGTGGGTCCAGAAAAAAGGATGGTAGGATTACATCTTGATTCAAATGGAATCCCGAAACCAACTTAGGTAGAAAGGACCTGTTGGGGCGCATGACCACCCGGTTCTTATGAACAATTAGATACGGCTCTTTGCTGGAGAGAGCTGCTAGTTCTGACACTCTTCTAGCCGTGGATATGGCTATCAAGAAAACCAATTTTTTGGTCAAAAGAACCAATGAAGCCAGATGCAAAGGTTCAAAGGGTTGCCCCTGCAACGCCAAGAGAACCAAAGTCAGATCCCATGGGCATACCGGAGGTTTGATATATATAGATATATATATCTATACATTGAGTGTGCAATGTACAGGGATAGGGACAATTGTAGACACTCAGGTTGAACTGGATGGACTGGTGTCTTTATTCAACCTTACTAACTATGAAACTATGAAACTATATATACCGGAGGTTTAACTGGCGGCATTATCCGCATAGCCCCCTGGATGAAAGCCCACACCAGGGAATGCGATGCAAGTGGCTTCTGAAAAAACACTGACAAGGCCGAAATCTGCACCTTGATAGTGCTTACGGCCAAATTCATTTCTAGGCCTGACTGGAGGAAGGCCAAGATCCTGCTAATGACATGCTTTCTAGGATGCCATTCCCTGAGTTCACACCAGGAAACATATGTCCTCCAGATTTTGTAGTATATAAGCCTGGAGGCCGGCTTTCTGGCATTAACCAGAGTAGAAAGGACTGGCCCCGAAAGCCCACGGTTTCTCAGAATGTGGGTCTCAGCAGCCAAACCGTCAAATTCAGACTGTGTAAAGCAGGATGGTAAATCGGACCCTGTGAGAGCAGATCTGGCCAGAGAGGGAGGATCCATGGCCTGCCTACTGCCAACTTTATGATCTCTGCATACCACGGTCGCCTGGGCCAAGCCGGGGCTACCAAAAGGACCGATTTTGTCTCCCTCTTGACTCTTCTGAGGAACCGCGATAGAAGCGGGCACGGGGGGAAGGCATAAATCAGATTTTAGTGATCCCAGGGAACTGTCAGAGCATCTGACCCCTAAGCAAGTGTATCTCTTGTTCTTGACACGAATTTGTCCAGTTTTCTGTTGAACCTGGACGCAAACAGATCTACGTCTGGAGTACCCCACCTGCGACATATGTCCAAAAACACGTCGGGGTGCAGAGCCCATTCTTCTGGGCACAACCGCTGGTGGCTCAAAAAATCCGCCTGCCAATTTTTCACTCCTGGAATGAAGACTGCAGAAAGGCATGGAACATGCTTTTCTGCCCAGACAAGTATGCGATTCACCTCTTTTTGCGCAACCAGACTCCTGGTACCGCCCTGGTGATTGATATAGGCCACTGCTGTGGCATTGTCGGACTGAACCCGAACAGGCAGACCCCGTAGTCTGGAAGACCACTTTATGAGAGCCATGTAAACTGCTCGGATCTCCAAGACATTTATGGGCAATAGCTTCTCGATCGCAGACCATCTCCCCTGCGAGCACGTCTCCTCTAACACTGCTCCCCAGCCTCGTCATAATAACCTTCAATGAAAGAGGAAGAAAAGTTTTGCCCTTCAGCAAATTCCCGGTTTGTAACCACCAAACAAGACTCTTGCGTGTCCCTGGGGATAAACGCATAGGAAGATCCAAGGATTGGGGCTTCCTGTTCCAAGCCGCAAGGATGCATCTTTGCAGAGGCCTTGAGTGAAACTGGGCAAATGGAACGGCCTCGAAGGAGACGACCATTTTCCCTAACAGTCTCATGCACAAGCGAATGGGGGAAGATCTCCTGCCCAGAATTAGGCGCACCAGATCCCCAATGGCCAAGGCTTTTGGCCTTGGAAGAAACACCTTCCCCCGAGTGGTGTCGATAAACATACCCAGGTATTCCAACCTAGTAGCAGGCTGTAGGGACGACTTTTCTAGGTTTATAATCCAACCTAGGCACTGCAGGTGTTCTAGCATTCTGGAAACACTGAGGTTCAGGAACGCTACTGTTTTTTCCATGAGAAGCAAGTCGTCTAGATAAGACATGATGGCTATACCCTGAGCTCTTAGGTTTGCCAAGAGAGGGTCCAGAATGAAGACTCGAGGGGCCGTAGCGAGCCCGAACGGCAAGGCCACAAATTGAAAATGACGCCGCTCCACTGCGAACCTTAGATACTTTTGGTGTGCGTGAAAAATTGGCACATGGAGGTATGCATCCTTGATGTCTATTGATGCCATAAATTCTCCCCCTTGCAGGGAGGAGACCACAGTGCGAATTGACTGCATTCGGAAGGACCGGATGCGTAAAAACCGGTTCAGATCCTTCAGATCCAGGATAGGTCTGACACTTCCATTTGGCTTTGGAACGGTGAAGAGATTTGAGTAAAACCCTGAACCCTGTTCTTTTGGGTCCACTTCTACTATCACCCCCTGGGATAGTAAATTATCTAAGGCCAGAAATAGCGGTTTTTGCTTTACTGGGTCCATGGGGATCCTTGACCTTAGAAAGCGAGAAGGTGGAATCTCCTGAAACTCTAGCTTGTAGCCCAGAGATACCGAAGAGATCACCCACTTGTCTCGGATCTCTTCCAGCCAGGCTTCCGCAAACTGTCGAAGCCTTCCCCCCACTCGGCCGAGCTGGGGCGCCCCTTCATAAGGAAGCTTTTGGGCTCTGCTTGGCAGGCTTTCGCCCCCAAGTCTATTTCTGCCCCTGGGCTCGGCCCTGAACCTTTCCTGTAGAGGAGGGTTGAGAAGGCCGTCGCCACTGCTTAGAGCTTGATGCTCCGGGAGAGAGAGAATGCCTAAAAGATGGACGTTTGTTCCTTTTGACTGGAAGGAGAGTAGATTTACCCCCTGAAATTTTTTGGACGAATTTGTCTAATTCTTCTCCAAACAAACGTTCCCCTTTAAACGGGAACCCAATCAAATGCTTCTTGCATGATAGCTGGGATGCCCAATTCTTTAGCCACAGGGCCCTTCGCATGTGTACCAACAGGAGAGACAAACGAGATGCCTGTTGGACAGAGTCTAAAATCGCATCAATCATAAAACACTGAATTTGAGGTATTTCTGCATAATTCTCCACTTCCTCACTGGGAAGGAGGCCAAGCATCTGCTTAACCTGTTCCTTGAGGAACTGACACAACCCCACTACTGCAACTGTAGGTTGCACCACAGCGCCAGTCATGGAAAAGGAGGCTTTTAATAATATTTCCAACCTCTTATCAGTTGGATCTTTAAATACCTGAGCATTATCCAACGGACAGGTCAGGTTTTTATTCACGCAAGAAACAGCAGCATCGACAGATGGGACCCCCCATCTCTTGGTGAAACTTTCCTCCAGAGGATAATGCATAGAAAACCTTTTAGGAGGAGCGAACAGTTTATCGGGATGTCCCCAATCCTCATACATCAATTTATCCATTAAGGGATGAATTGGAAAGGAAAAAGCAGTCTGTGGGATTTTTCTGACTCCCAGGGAAGAAACAGAGGGCATAGCGACTTCAGCAGCAGGCATTCTGAATGTGGTACACACCGATTCAGTATAATACTGCACCTGCTTTCTGAGCACCTGGGAGGAGGGGACTCTCTCCTCTTCCTCTGATTCCTCCGACTGCTCAAGATCCCTGTCCCAAGATAGGGATCTCTCCTCATTCTCAGAAGAATCATCTGAAATAGGAATCTCAGCAGAGGGAGGGGATCTACCCCTTTTCCTGCTATCTTTCAGGGAAGCAGAAATAAAATTCATGATTCTCCCTTCAAAACCCTCCAATGTAGCTCTAAGGGAGTCCTCAGTGACATATACCAGGGCTGAAACATTAGGAGAGGCTGCAAAACCTGACAGGGGCACTGACTCATCCTGTGAGGCTGGCTCCAGTCTTGCAGGGGGGGATGGTAACTTACAGGCATTTTTAGAACCCCTGGACCTAGGCGGTGATTTACCAGTGCCCTTGTTCCCTCCCCCTGAGACCCTCTTACGAGGAGACATAGTCCTAAGCTACAAAGCAGAGGTACTAATACAAAGTGCAATCACTGTTGTGCTAAAAGTCTCACAGTAAAATATATATGCTTAATACTGCACAACCTGATGCTGAGTAGGTGTCTAAGGTTTGCCTGGATCCAATCCCCTGGGATGCTTACTGCCCACGGCTCCTGTGTCTCTCACTTACAGCCCCCTGACGCTCTGGGCTTTTAAAACTGCCGCCTGGTGCCGCACACCAACGTGCACGGCTCACAACCACACTCCCCCCTCCTCCATTAGCCGGGAGCATGCTCGGCGCGCGTGCACGAGGACTGCCGGAATCCAGGGGGGAAAAGGAATCTCATCAGAGCTGCGTGGGACCCCCAGACTACATGGGACCCCTGTATTACCTTATTGTGGCAGGGACTGCAGTGGAGACGTGAGACCTCTGGAGAACCAGGCTTCACTGAGCGTGTGTACTGAAAGGCATGTAAGTATGCATCAGTAGAAAGGACTGGCCCCGAAAGCCCACGGTTTCTCAGAATGTGGGTCTCAGCAGCCAAACCGTCAAATTCAGACTGTGTAAAGCAGGATGGTAAATCGGACCCTGTGAGAGCAGATCTGGCCAGAGAGGGAGGATCCATGGCCTGCCTACTGCCAACTTTATGATCTCTGCATACCACGGTCCCCTGGGCCAAGCCGGGGCTACCAAAAGGACCGATTTTGTCTCCCTCTTGACTCTTCTGAGGAACCGCGATAGAAGCGGGCACGGGGGGAAAGCATAAATCAGATTTTACTGATCCCAGGGAACTGTCAGAGCATCTGACCCCTAAGCAAGTGTATCTCTTGTTCTTGACACGAATTTGTCCAGTTTTCTGTTGAACCTGGACGCAAACAGATCTACGTCTGGAGTACCCCACCTGCGACATATGTCCAAAAACACGTCGGGGTGCAGAGCCCATTCTTCTGGGCACAACCGCTGGCAGCTCAAAAAATCCGCCTGCCAATTTTTCACTCCTGGAATGAAGACTGCAGAAAGGCATGGAACATGCTTTTCTGCCCAGACAAGTATGCGATTCACCTCTTTTTGCGCAACCAGACTCCTGGTACCGCCCTGGTGATTGATATAGGCCACTGCTGTGGCATTGTCGGACTGAACCCGAACAGGCAGACCCCTTAGTCTGGAAGACCACTTTATGAGAGCCATGTAAACTGCTCGGATCTCCAAGACATTTATGGGCAATAGCTTCTCGATCGCAGACCATCTCCCCTGCGAGCACGTCTCCTCTAACACTGCTCCCCAGCCTCGTCATAATAACCTTCAATGGAAGAGGAAGAAAAGTTTTGCCCTTCAGCAAATTCCCGGTTTGTAACCACCGAACAAGACTCTTGCGTGTCCCTGGGGATAAACGCATAGGAAGATCCAAGGATTGGGGCTTCCTGTTCCAAGCCGCAAGGATGCATCTTTGCAGAGGCCTTGAGTGAAACTGGGCAAATGGAACGGCCTCGAAGGAGACGACCATTTTCCCTAACAGTCTCATGCACAAGCGAATGGGGAAGATCTCCTGCCCAGAATTAGGCGCACCAGATCCCCAATGGCCAAGGCTTTTGGCCTTGGAAGAAACACCTTCCCCCGAGTGGTGTCGATAAACATACCCAGGTATTCCAACCTAGTAGCAGGCTGTAGGGACGACTTTTCTAGGTTTATAATCCAACCTAGGCACTGCAGGTGTTCTAGCATTCTGGAAACACTGAGGTTCAGGAACGCTACTGTTTTTTCCATGAGAAGCAAGTCGTCTAGATAAGACATGACGGCTATACCCTGAGCTCTTAGGTTTGCCAAGAGAGGGTCCAGAATGAAGACTCGAGGGGCCGTAGCGAGCCCGAACGGCAAGGCCACAAATTTAAAATGACGCCGCTCCACCGCGAACCTTAGATACTTTTGGTGTGCGTGAAAAATTGGCACATGGAGATATGCATCCTTGATGTCTATTGATGCCATAAATTCTCCTCTTTGCAGGGAGGAGACCACAGTGCGAATTGACTGCATTCGGAAGGACCGGATGCGTAAAAACCGGTTCAGATCCTTCAGATCCAGGATAGGTCTGACACTTCCATTTGGCTTTGGAACGGTGAAGAGATTTGAGTAAAACCCTGAACCCTGTTCTTTTGGGTCCACTTCTACTATCACCCCCTGGGATAGTAAATTATCTAAGGCCAGAAATAGCGGTTTTTGCTTTACTGGGTCCCTGGGGATCCTTGACCTTAGAAAGCGAGAAGGTGGAATCTCCTGAAACTCTAGCTTGTAGCCCAGAGATACCGATATAATAATAAAATTCATGATTCTCCCTTCAAAACCCTCCAATGTAGCCCTAAGGGAGTCCTCAGTGACATATACCAGGGCTGAAACATTAGGAGAGGCTGCAAAACCTGACAGGGGCACTGACTCATCCTGTGAGGCTGGCTCCAGTCTTGCAGGGGGGGATGGTAACTTACAGGCATTTTTAGAACCCCTGGACCTAGGCGGTGATTTACCAGTGCCCTTGTTCCCTCCCCCTGAGACCCTCTTACGAGGAGACATAGTCCTAAGCTACAAAGCAGAGGTACTAATACAAAGTGCAATCACTGTTGTGCTAAAAGTCTCACAGTAAAATATATATGCTTAATACTGCACAACCTGATGCTGAGTAGGTGTCTAAGGTTTGCCTGGATCCAATCCCCTGGGATGCTTACTGCCCACGGCTCCTGTGTCTCTCACTTACAGCCCCCTGACGCTCTGGGCTTTTAAAACTGCCGCCTGGTGCCGCACACCAACGTGCACGGCTCACAACCACACCCCCCCCTCCTCCATTAGCCGGGAGCATGCTCGGCGCGCGTGCACGAGGACTGCCGGAATCCAGGGGGGAAAAGGAATCTCATCAGAGCTGCGTGGGACCCCCAGACTACATGGGACCCCTGTATTACCTTATTGTGGCAGGGACTGCAGTGGAGACGTGAGACCTCTGGAGAACCAGGCTTCACTGAGCGTGTGTACTGAAAGGCATGTAAGTATGCATCAGTAGAAAGGACTGGCCCCGAAAGCCCACGGTTTCTCAGAATGTGGGTCTCAGCAGCCAAACCGTCAAATTCAGACTGTGTAAAGCAGGATGGTAAATCGGACCCTGTGAGAGCAGATCTGGCCAGAGAGGGAGGATCCATGGCCTGCCTACTGCCAACTTTATGATCTCTGCATACCACGGTCCCCTGGGCCAAGCCGGGGCTACCAAAAGGACCGATTTTGTCTCCCTCTTGACTCTTCTGAGGAACCGCGATAGAAGCGGGCACGGGGGGAAAGCATAAATCAGATTTTACTGATCCCAGGGAACTGTCAGAGCATCTGACCCCTAAGCAAGTGTATCTCTTGTTCTTGACACGAATTTGTCCAGTTTTCTGTTGAACCTGGACGCAAACAGATCTACGTCTGGAGTACCC
This sequence comes from Lithobates pipiens, assembly GCF_037356315.1. NCBI lineage: Eukaryota > Metazoa > Chordata > Amphibia > Anura > Ranidae > Lithobates > Lithobates pipiens. Next base: position 50,463,735 of record NW_027507789.1, on the reverse strand, counting down.
CACCTGCGACATATGTCCAAAAACACGTCGGGGTGCAGAGCCCATTCTTCTGGGCACAACCGCTGGCAGCTCAAAAAATCCGCCTGCCAATTTTTCACTCCTGGAATGAAGACTGCAGAAAGGCATGGAACATGCTTTTCTGCCCAGACAAGTATGCGATTCACCTCTTTTTGCGCAACCAGACTCCTGGTACCGCCCTGGTGATTGATATAGGCCACTGCTGTGGCATTGTCGGACTGAACCCGAACAGGCAGACCCCTTAGTCTGGAAGACCACTTTATGAGAGCCATGTAAACTGCTCGGATCTCCAAGACATTTATGGGCAATAGCTTCTCGATCGCAGACCATCTCCCCTGCGAGCACGTCTCCTCTAACACTGCTCCCCAGCCTCGTCATAATAACCTTCAATGGAAGAGGAAGAAAAGTTTTGCCCTTCAGCAAATTCCCGGTTTGTAACCACCGAACAAGACTCTTGCGTGTCCCTGGGGATAAACGCATAGGAAGATCCAAGGATTGGGGCTTCCTGTTCCAAGCCGCAAGGATGCATCTTTGCAGAGGCCTTGAGTGAAACTGGGCAAATGGAACGGCCTCGAAGGAGACGACCATTTTCCCTAACAGTCTCATGCACAAGCGAATGGGGAAGATCTCCTGCCCAGAATTAGGCGCACCAGATCCCCAATGGCCAAGGCTTTTGGCCTTGGAAGAAACACCTTCCCCCGAGTGGTGTCGATAAACATACCCAGGTATTCCAACCTAGTAGCAGGCTGTAGGGACGACTTTTCTAGGTTTATAATCCAACCTAGGCACTGCAGGTGTTCTAGCATTCTGGAAACACTGAGGTTCAGGAACGCTACTGTTTTTTCCATGAGAAGCAAGTCGTCTAGATAAGACATGACGGCTATACCCTGAGCTCTTAGGTTTGCCAAGAGAGGGTCCAGAATGAAGACTCGAGGGGCCGTAGCGAGCCCGAACGGCAAGGCCACAAATTTAAAATGACGCCGCTCCACCGCGAACCTTAGATACTTTTGGTGTGCGTGAAAAAATTGGCACATGGAGATATGCATCCTTGATGTCTATTGATGCCATAAATTCTCCTCTTTGCAGGGAGGAGACCACAGTGCGAATTGACTGCATTCGGAAGGACCGGATGCGTAAAAACCGGTTCAGATCCTTCAGATCCAGGATAGGTCTGACACTTCCATTTGGCTTTGGAACGGTGAAGAGATTTGAGTAAAACCCTGAACCCTGTTCTTTTGGGTCCACTTCTACTATCACCCCCTGGGATAGTAAATTATCTAAGGCCAGAAATAGCGGTTTTTGCTTTACTGGGTCCCTGGGGATCCTTGACCTTAGAAAGCGAGAAGGTGGAATCTCCTGAAACTCTAGCTTGTAGCCCAGAGATACCGATATAATAATAAAATTCATGATTCTCCCTTCAAAACCCTCCAATGTAGCCCTAAGGGAGTCCTCAGTGACATATACCAGGGCTGAAACATTAGGAGAGGCTGCAAAACCTGACAGGGGCACTGACTCATCCTGTGAGGCTGGCTCCAGTCTTGCAGGGGGGGATGGTAACTTACAGGCATTTTTAGAACCCCTGGACCTAGGCGGTGATTTACCAGTGCCCTTGTTACCTCCCCCTGAGACCCTCTTACGAGGAGACATAGTCCTAAGCTACAAAGCAGAGGTACTAATACAAAGTGCAATCACTGTTGTGCTAAAAGTCTCACAGTAAAATATATATGCTTAATACTGCACAACCTGATGCTGAGTAGGTGTCTAAGGTTTGCCTGGATCCAATCCCCTGGGATGCTTACTGCCCACAGCTCCTGTGTCTCTCACTTACAGCCCCCTGACGCTCTGGGCTTTTAAAACTGCCGCCTGGTGCCGCACACCAACGTGCACGGCTCACAACCACACTCCCCCCTCCTCCATTAGCCGGGAGCATGCTCGGCACGCGTGCACGAGGACTGCCGGAATCCAGGGGGGAAAAGGAATCTCATCAGAGCTGCGTGGGACCCCCAGACTACATGGGACCCCTGTATTACCTTATTGTGGCAGGGACTGCAGTGGAGACGTGAGACCTCTGGAGAAGGAGGCTTCACTGAGCGTGTGTACTTAAAGGCATGTAAGTATGCATCAGGCTGCTCTTACTCCCTCTAGTGGTGGAAACCAGGTAAGACATACAACTACTCAAATGAAGAAATCCATCATATAATTATATATAGGATTAACTTCCCATACCTGTCCTCACCGCAGGAATTGTTGAAAACAGACAGATTCCAGCCTTCACCCATCATGGCGGGCAGAGTTTGCCAACCTTCAGGTTTTTCTGGGATTCTTTCTCAGAAGAACCTCCTACCTGGACCTTGTAAAAGACTCTGCCAGAAACTTTCGTGCCACATGTGTAAACAGTACACCAAGTCTGGTTTTCCCAGAGCCCAGTCTTCCAATAGGAGAGGACTTACAGGCCAAACCTTGTTTCTTCGGATGACGAGGCCCGTGTACCATACGATCTTGGGAGTCAAATATCGGCCCGAGATATGGATCCGGTCTGTTGTAGCCCTTATTCCCCCGCAGGGACCTGCACAGAGCTTTCTTCATAGCACATGTTTTACGTGACCAACCACCATAGACACTGGCGAAAAAACTGAGGTGCCTCCCATATGGGAGGGGTTATATAGGGGAGGAACTCTCCTTAATTGGGGTTAACCAGTGTCCAATCACCAGAGGTGCCTATATAACCCACTATGTAATGAGCTCCTGTGTCCCGTGATGTATGATCAAGAAATATATATTATTTAAGTACCCTGGTAACCTACTCTCAGTATAATTTTGATTAACCAATATCACATAAAAATGGTTTTATATATATATATATATATATATATATATATATATATATATATAAATGTATAATTCTTGTATATCCTGTGAATACTTGTTTATCTAGGAAAACACATGCTATATGTATATTCTTATACAGTTATAGTCACGATTCATATGTTTTTCACAACACTAATTGGCATCTTAAAACAATTCTTACTTCTAATTTGTTCTTACATCCAAGTCTCATGTTTTTACCCTACGACAGAATTGGGTCAGTAGACACTAATATAATAATTATATTTATGACCTGGAATATAATATATAATTTGAGTTACTTATAATCAAATATAGGTATTTTAAAATAATGCTGAATGCACAACTTTCAAATGTCTTCCTAAAAGTGTTTTGAAGTGAACTTTGGACAGACTCAATGAATATTTAGAGTTTAGCTGTATACACAATTCCTAGAGTCTAAACAATGGGTTCCATTAAATAAAGGTGATTTCTCTGTGAGAACAATCCGGTGACGTATCTGTGTCACTTTTTATGGCAGTGTCGGATCTATCCTTTTATCCTACCAAATAAGGACAGGTAAATATCTTTGATTTCTTCTTCGCAATGAATTGATTGTCTGAAGAACCAGTTTCTCTCTATTCTTGTTTTAAGTGGTTTCAAGAGGAGAACAAAAACAGGTAAACATTGTTTGGTTTCGTGAAAAGGGCATTATTGTTCAGGTGACTTTGTTTCAACATGAGGTTTGTGTATTGACCTCCACTTGGAGAAGGTAATTCACTCAACCTTTTCTGGGAAGGAGGGGGCGCTCCTCTGGTATGACGACTCCTTAGCTGAGTGTTTCATGAATTATGAAAGTTTTTATGTATCCCGCCATGACAAAATTTCCCTTTGCATTCCAGGTATGTAAGGGAAATGTACATGGAATTCACTCCATAACATGACGATGATCATAAGTTTGTTTGTAGCCTTTACTAATAGGCGGCAACTTTATAGCTATCCGGGGCCTTTTCCATCAGTCGTTTCAGATGACTCCAGGTGCATTTTGGGGAATGAAGATTTCAGAGGAAGGTCCTGGTCGGGTTATGAGACTGAACTGACATGAAAAGGACCCTCCATTTAGTGCCCAGTTATTACCACCTCCGATCACTGGTTTGGACGGTGGCAGGGACCTCATTAGGCTTACGCATACTGCAAGGGAATAGACAAGTTTGAGTATCACATAGATATAGAAAGATATTGATATTCTGGTAAGGTAACCTTTTTAATTGACCTTGAATGTAGAGGTCACCAATCATGACCTTTCGATCACCAAGAGGGGTAGGAGGGTTAGTCCTCCAACAACTATAATTGGGACTTGGGATGGCAAGCACGTAATTGATTGATGTGCACCCATTTCTCACCAGTTTCTCTCTATGCTTGTTTTAAGTGGGTTCATGAGGAAAACAAAAACAGGTAAACATTGTTTGGTTTCCTGAAAAGGGCACTATTGTTCAGGTGACTTTGTTTCAACATAAGGTTTGTGTATTGACCTCCATTTGGAGAGGGTGATTCACTCAACCCTTTCTGGGGGGGGGGGGGGGGGTGCGCTCCTCTGGTATGACAAATCCTGAGCTGTGTGTTTCATGAGTTAGGTTGTATCCCAGCCATTTGTACGAATTACCGTAAATTCATACATTCGGGAGGATCCAAAATACGAATTGCTTTGCTTCCGAGTTCTGTATGAAATACGAAATTTCGGCTCCAAATTCCTAACGAACATTCGTAATTGTTACGAAAAGTTAACGAACCTAAAAGTTAAAAACCCAGTAAGTCAGAACAGCACAGGGATGGTGGGAGACCCTCAAATGATAAATTCATCATAACGAACATTCGTAATTGTTATGAAAAGTTAATGAACCTAATGAAAATATATATATAATATAATATAATACATATATATATATACAGCCCTCAAAAATTGCACTCTCCTACTCGCATTTTGCGAGTACATTTTGAGGGCTGACGAGGAAGGGCTGCATGAAGCGGGAGGGGGGGGGGGGTGGGGTGCCAAGCACCGCCGGCAGCCTGGGTGGAATGGGTCCTTCTCCCAGCAATCACGGATGGGAGAGAGAGAGACAGCGGCTCGCATGTTCAGAGTGCAGCGCAGGGATCACAGTGATATTAGCTTTCATTTCACATTGCCGTGTTCCCTGCTGCTCCCTGGTCCTGGGACTTTGATAGACAGATCACACGTCCAATCCCGGATGGGGGATCTGTCAATCAAAGTTCCCCCAGGCAGGGGGTGGGGCTGTATATGACGTTGAGCGGTAGGAACACGGCAATTGAAATTAAAGTTGTTATCGCTGCATTCCCTGCACTGCGCTTTGAACATCCTGTTCCTCTCCTCCCCTGCACAGGTAGGCTGCATGGTGGACACAAGCTGCATGGTGAGCACAGGGTGGATGGTGGACACGGGTTGCATGATGGATGGTGGGCACAGGCTGCATGGTGGATGATGGGCACAGGCTGCATGGTGGATGATGGGCACAGGCTGCACGGTGGATGATGGGCACATGCTGTATGGTGGATGGTGTGCACAGGCTGCATGGTGGATGGTGGGCATGGTGGGCACAGGCTGCATGGTGGATGGTGGGCACAGGCTGCATGGTGGACACAGGCTCAATGGTGCATGGTGGACACAGGCTGCATTGGTGGGCACAGGCAGCTTGCTCTGGTGGGTACAGGCAGGCTGCATTGGTGGGCACAGGCAGTTTGCATTGGTGGGCACGGATATATATATATATATATATACATACATATATATATATATATATATATATATATATATATACATATATATATATGTATATATATATATATATATATATATATATATATATATATATATATATATATATACAGGCTCGTGTGTGTGTATATATATATATGTGTGTGTGTGTGTATGTGTATATATATATATATATATATATATATATATATATATATATATATATATATATTCTGTGGTGTACTGTTTCTAATACACTTCAGGCGGTGTACACAGTATAAAATACAGTGAAGCTGTTGTACAGTTTTTAATACAGTGCAGGCGGTGTACACAGTATCTAATACAGTGTGTACATTTTCTACTACTTTTCTGATGGTGTACACAGTCTCTAATACAGGGTATACAGTTTCTACTACACTTCTGGTGGTGTACACAGTACCCAATACAGTGCAGCTCAGTTTCTACTACTTTTCTGGTAGTGCACACAGTATCTAATACAGTGTGTATAGTTTCTACTACACTTCTGGTGGTTTACACAGTACACAATACAGTCCAGCCGTAGTACAGTTTCTACTATTTTTCTGGTGGTGCACACAGTATCTAATACAGTGTGTACAGTTTCTACTACACTTATGGTGGAGCACACAGTACACAATACAGTGCAGCTGTAGTACAGTTTCTAATACAGTGCAGGTGGTGTACAAAGTATCTAATACAGTGTATACAGTTTCTAATACACTTCAGGCGGTGTACACAGTATCTATTACAGTGTGGTGTGGTGTGATGTTGCAAAACAAAAAATACATCATGTCTGGAAGGCCACCAAGGAGAGTCAGACGCTCACAGGCCACTAAAAGGGGGCAAGCAGCCTCTGTGTCAACAGTGGTGGTCATGGACATGATGCATCCTCTAAAGGTGGCCCTGGGACACAATTGTCCTTTTTTACGGCTGCTTGCCATGTTATTGAGCCAGAACATGCAGAAGAGTTGGTAGAGTGGAAAACAAAGCCGTCCTCAATCCTCTGTCACCCAGGCTCAGAGTAGTTTGCCTTCCAACGCAGCTGCCAGCTCCTTGTCTGCAGTCACTCCTTCCATAGCCCCACCATCATGCACGGAGGAGTCCCCAGAATTATTCGGCCACAGTGTTGGGTACATTCTGCTGGAAGATGCACAGCGATTTGAAGGCTCTGATGTTGGTTCCCAGGTTGAGGAAGGGAGTAACATGAGCCCAGATAGAGGGGGTGCCCAAGAAGGACAATTTGGGTGCCTGAGAGAAGAGAGGACGAGGCACACCTCCAATGAGGCAGGATGTCATCTAAGGGGCAGCTTAAGAGCAGCCACCCTATTGCATCACACTGCAGAGCTCTGCAGGTGCAGGGTGCTGCTGACTCCCCGCTGACTCTTAAAAGTTCCTTGGTATAGGAATTTTCTGACACGTGAGCAGCAGATCGCACTGTTACTGTGTGTAACCTATATTTGAAGTGGATCAAGTATGGCCAGAACAGCCACTTGGGCACCACATGCTTGACCAGACATATGACAACCTGCCATGCAGTCCACTGGCAACAGCTCTTGAAAGATCCACATCAAAGGAAAAGGCGGACTTCTCTATGCTCCTCATTTGGGATCTCCAACCCTACTATACCTCCAGTCCTCTCAAAAACCTGCACTGAGAGGAATGAAGGCATAGCAATAGGTGTTCCAAGTACTTTCAGCCAATCTACTAGCAGCATACCACCATCTGATTTTAGCAGGCAATTTCTTTTCACCGAAGGCCATTCCGGCTCTCTTTCCACAGGTCATACAATGCCAGTGCTCGGCTGGCTGATATTCAAAGGGAATGCAACCTGCCCACCAACCGAATCATTTGTAACATGCCCACCAGGTTGAACTCAGTGTTGGCAATGCTGCAGCGGCTGCACACACAGCAGAGGGCCATCAATGAGTACCTGTGTGGGTATGGCACCAGGACAGGGTCAGGGAAGCTTGACTTATTTTTGCCACGCCAGTGGCTACTGATCAAGGATGCATGCACTGTTCTGCCACCATTTGAGGAGGCCACAAGGATGGGGAGCAGCGACAATACATGCATCAGTGACACTGTCCCTCTAGTCCTCCTGTTGGAGCACATGCTTCGTGTAATCACGGACAGGGCACTTGAGGCAGAGCAGCAGGAGGAAGAGGAGGACTTCCTTACCTCTCAGGGCCCCCTTTATCCAGATAGCATTCCTGCGGGCCCATCAAACACAGAGGAAGAAGAGGAGGAAAATTTTGTCAGCATGGATTTAGAGGATAACATTCAGCAGCAGTCTTCAAGGAATGGTTTTCATGCTCTTCTTGTCTAAATAAAGAATTTATAAAAAAAAAGCGACTAATCACTCAATATTAGCTGAAAAATGTTTTCTAGGTCAATGATATTTATTCATTTTCACTTACAGATACAGGAGAAAACAAACATCTGATATGTAAATGTATAAAAATTCTATAGTAACATTTAATGGAACAAGAAAAGAAGAAAAAGAAAGGAAAGATAAGGAATAATGGGGCATTTAGCATGAGTTAAATAATTCAAACATGTAATGGTTAAGCAGATATAAGCCAAAGATACCAGATCTTCCTGGAAATCATCTATTTTATAATTTAAAAAAACTAAAATTAACTTACTGCAACATTAATAATGATTTGTCAAAAAGATTTGTTTTTACTCTCTAAGATAAGAAATCAATCATGTAGCTCTTGCCTGAATATGTAATAACTAATAGTCCAAAAATGCATTTATAATAATGACAACAGCTTAACTTCCTTTATTGAAGAGTTCCAAACTCATCCATCATATGCTTTTTATTGTGATAGCTACAAGAGCCACGATTCACAGATTTTTGCAAAACATGTTTCTGTACATACTGTAGAGTTGTGTGTGCTGGGTTCAAGAGTTAATTTTATGTGCTGTGAAGATAATAACACAGGGTTCATCGTGAGTAATTATACTGTTTTTATTGGCTTAAATAAAATCACGTAGTGCTTAGATGAACTTAAAGTGTAACTAAAGGCCAAACTTTTTTTTTTCCAAGTTGATGATTGAAATAATATAAGTATCACTTCTAACAATTCCTACAATTCCAGCAAATTCCAGTGAATTCCATCAAAGGAAGTCTCAATAAATGGAAAAATAAATAGCAATGGCCTCTAATCCTTTGTACTGTGCTTTATTGCAAGAGTGAGACTCTTCCATGATACACTCTCCACCACCAAAATCTCCAGAAATGCTTACTAGATAGTTGGATCTTAAAGCGGGAGTCCGCCGGGACTCCGCGTTTTTTTTTTTTTTAAAAGCCAGCAGCTACAAATACTGCAGCTGCTGACTTTTAAAATAGTGACACTTACCTGTCCAGCGCGCCCGCGATGTCGGCACCCGAAGCCGATCTGTAGATCGTTTCTCGGGTGCTGCCGCCGCCATCTTGGGTATGGGAATCAGGAAATGGAGCCTTTCGGCTTCATTTCCCGGTTCCCTACTGCGCATGCGGAAGCCGCGCTGCGCAATAAGGACGGTCCCCGCTGCCTCTGGGATCTGTGTGTTTTCCCAGCAGGCAGCGGGGCACTTGCGGAAAGGGGCGGGCACTTGCGGAAAGGGGCGTAATCTACGCCCCTTTCCGCAGAGAGCTATCCCGGAAGTGGGTGCATTTACCTGGATTATCCAGGTAACTGCACCCCCCTCCCCCCTGAAAGGTGCCAATTGTGGTGCCGGAGGGGGGGAGGATTCCGATGAGCGGAAGGTCCATTTTAGGGTGGACCTCTGCTTTAAGACAAAAGAGGTCACACCACTCTTTGTGTATAGAGTTATCATACAGGAGAGGTGAACGCTTCTGCCATGCTCTTGTTCATACCACTCAATATTCCAAAATTACTCCAAAATGTATGTTAAAGAAGGAGATAACTCCTAAAGGAGCATATAATTCAAGTGATTTATTGACAAAACCCTACAAAGTAGTACTAAAAACCGTACAAAGTAGTACTAAAAAAAATTGGGGAAAGAATTACTGCGCTCCTAATCTAAAAAATACTAAAATACTAATAAACCAACCCACAGTTACAGCTGCAGCTACCAGGATGTGATACACATCCAGAATACAGTGCATATAAAAAATTCAAATGTGGCTGTGCTACCTACCCCACTTTATATAATCCACTAAGTCTATCACTATTTATAGAAAATTTAAAAATATTAATTACAATTGACTAATATCAAACTATCAAACCACAATACATCTAGATAAATTCATAAATAATCAAAATTACATGTAAATATGTAATAAATGCTCGATAATAGATATAATTAAATTAATAAAGTGATTAAATAACAATTAATTATACTCAATATATAATTAAATAATTATAAGTAAATAAATACAGTGATTGTTGATTATAAATCAATTGAATTAGAATAACTAAAATCAATAAATAGATATATAATTATAAATATAAATTAATAGATACAGTGATTATTAATAAATAAATTAAATTAGATAAAAATCCAGTGACAGATTACTAAATGAAAAAGTTGTATATATAAAAAGGTGAACCAGTACCCACAACCAACGAAAAAGAGTCCAAACAAAAAGTCTTTGTAATGAAAGGGATATCTCTTTAACCACTACAATACAGGGCACTTTCGCCCCCTTCCTTCCCAGTCCAATTTTCAGCTTTAATCGCTCTCGCATTTTCAATGACAATTGCGCGGTCATGCTACACTGTACCCAAATGAAATTTTTATCATTTTGTTCGCACAAATAGAGCTTTATTTTGGTGGTATTTATTCACGACTCCGTTTTTTATTTTTTGCGATATAAGCGCAAAAAAAGCGGAAATTTGGGGAAAAAAAACAATATTTTCTTTTTTCTATTTTAAAAGAAATACAATAAAATCTAATTTTGTCATAAATTTAAGCCAAAATGTATTCTGCTATATGTTTTTGGTAAAAAAAATTCTGTTAAGTGTATAATAATTGGTTTGTGTGATCAGGGACATATGTACGCAAATTATCATGTACAGATGTGTGCAGGTGATCACATACATATGTGTGCAGATAATCATTGGAACATGTGATTTTAGTGGGACATATGTGGGGGACATGTGTTTTTTTATTTGGGGACTTTTTTTTTTTATTATTTGGGGACATGTGTGTTTTGGTGACATGTGTATTGTGGTGACATGTGTGTTTACACTAGATTGGTGATCAGTTAGTAAAAAGCTGTAAAAACAGCTCATACTCACTGATCACCAGCCGGCTGCAGCGATCTGCTCTCCTCTCCTCAGCGATGACTTCTGTGTGAGGAGAGGAGGAGCCGATTGCCTAGCAACTGGCTGTTTGTTTACATCACATGACGGCCGTGATTGGACACGGCCGTCATGTGATCAGGAGGGCCAATCACAGAGCCCTCCTGCCGATCCGTGATGCGCCGTGTCCGGGTGACACGAGCACATCGGGATCGCGCCGCTGCGCGGGCACGCGTGTGTGATCTGCCTCCTTCTGAAGGACGTTCCTGAACGTCCTATCAGAAGTAGACGGCTCCCACCCAGCCGTATATGTGCATTGGCCGGTGGGGAAGTGGTTAAGAGAGTGCCAATCAGCCGTGTGATCCACCTTCACCTGGCTTGGTGATCACACACTTACGCTAATACTTTGTTGAAGCACCTTTTGATTTTATTACAGCATTAATTCAGGTCTGGGTCTGGTTGGGCCATTCCAAAACTTTAATCTTCTGGTGAAGCCATGCCTTTGTTGTTTTGTTGAAATGCTGAAAGGTGAAGTCCCCCTTCATGTTCAGCTTTCTAGCTGAAGCCTGAAGGTTTTGTGTGAGTATTGACTGTTTTTTGTAACTGATTATATTTCCCTCTGCCTTGACTAAGGCCCCTGTTTCATCTGAAGAAAAACAGCCCCAAAGCATGATGCTACCATCACCATGCTTCACTGTGGGTATGGTGTTCTTTTGGTGATGCAGTGTTGTTTTTGCGCCAAACATATTTTTTGGAATTATAGCCAAAAAAGTTCAACGTTGGTTTCATCAGACCAAAACATATCTTCCCACATGCTTTTTGGGAGACTTCAGATGTGTTTTTGCAAAATTTAGCTGGGCTTGGATGTTTTTCTTTGTAAGAAAAGTCTTCCGTCTTGCCACTCTACCACATAGCCCAGACATATGAAGAATATTGGCGATTGTTGTCACATGTACCACACAGCCAGTACTTGCCAGATATTCATGCAGGTCCTTTATTGTTACTGTAGGCCTCCTTGGCAGTCTCCCTGACCAGTTTTCTACTTGTCTTTTCATCAATTTTGGAAGGGCGTCCAGTTCTTTGTAATGTCACTATTGTGCCATATTTTCTCCACTTGATGATAACTGTCTTCACTGTGTTCCATGGTATATCTAATGCTTTGGAAATTTTTTGTACACTTCTCCTGACTGATACCTTTTAACAATGAGATCCCTCTGATGCTTTTGAACCTCTTCACGGACCATGGCTTTTGCTGTAGGATGCAACTAAGAAAAAGTCAATAAAAGACCTACTAGAACAGCTGAACTTTATTTAGGGTTAATCAGAGGCACTTTAAATGATGGCAGGTGTGTGCCGACTCCAGCTGTATTCCAATTAACAACCTCATCTTAATCTTTTTTTCTCTCAATAAGAGTTTATTTTATAAATGTAAAATTACAAAATTGTTAAACTCATATCAGAAATTAATACTCAAGTGATAATCTCAATATCATATCCTAATTCTAATATATAGCCACAGATATATTTCCTTAAAGGAGGACATTTTACTTAAATTCCCTGTTTTAAATGCAGTTTCCACTATCAAAGGATATTCAATTTGTGTAATACACGGTTAAATGTAAAATTCATTTTACCATGCTTGGAAAACAGATAAAAAAATAATTGTGATCACAGTGTTTATCATTAAAATAATTAACCTGCCACATTTTGTTATTAATGTTTTGTCTAAAAAACAATTTGCCATGGTGTCCTTCCAGCTTGTCACCGATCTGTCATCCCAGCTACATTCTTTCATGAGAGTGCAAAGTCACATCTGCATACATGACACGCACAAGAGATAGAACTAAAGGTTCTAGTATTCACACACATATATGAATATCTCTCTAAATCGCTTCAATTTTTCCCATTTGTATGCAACACATGCATATCATTTCCTCACTTTCTTTTAACTCTTTAATATTTCCCTGCTTAAATTTTGCTTGCCTTATTTTGTTCTGATATTTTGTTCTGCCATGCATTGTAATCCCATACTTCACATACTCTAGCTTCTATGATCAGATGGGTAACCATAGTGCTCATCCCATCTTCCCTCTCTGACAACATATAAAGTATTCTGATTTAACTCTCATTTCTCTGTTTTGACTTCACTAGTTGTAGTGCCTGACTCCAAATTCATCCCACAACTTAACATCAAAATGTCCCTTTCTGTCTAGTGTTAATTGTCACCCTTAAACCATCCACGTCACATAGATAGCTGTTTCCCTAGCTGTTTACTCTGCATGATTCTTAGTCCCTGTGGACTTTGGTAACCCAGTTACCCATTGTGGATCCATGTCCACATTCCCCATTGATCTAGGGGCTCAGTATAGGTGGAGCCGCGCCTTCGGTTCATATATTTTATAGCGCTGCTCTTGCGCTGGGCATTTTTGAGGGTCTCTTAACCTCCATTCCCTTACTTAATGTAATGCCCATAATGACTGGACAGTCTTCTCCCTTCACTACTTGTGCCTATGCCCTATTGCCTCTAAACAATTTTATCTAGTAGATGTACTACATATACCTATGAAAACCAGTGTATTTCATGCAGGGTGGCGGTGAACATATGGCTGGTCAGTCACATCCCAATGAAACAATACTAGAAAAGTGGCCTAGTGCAAAAAGCACAGCCGGTACCCCTGGGGATGTTTGAATGAGATAGACCAGTCCGTAGATAAAGTATAACACAGTAATTTATTCATAGTACAGCTTAAATACATATATATTAAAAAACATTTTTATCAACATGTGTGAATAAAGGGTTACTTGACAAAACTTTGGTTAACAATTGGCTTGCGACATATGTAAACTTGAGAAAAATGCCAACATGTTTCGGACCATCCGTTATTTTTCCTAGGCATATAATATGTCTCGTATGTACATAGTCTAGGATATAAGTATAGTCATATTCGTACAATATATCTAGAACAATACGTACATAGCTTTGTAATAGTCATAAACAATATTAGAACATGTTTAAAAAATAATGATGATACATACCAGCCAAGACCTGTTGCCAGTGGTAACCAATGGGGGGTGACAGTATTAGAGTGGCAGCCAAAAGGGCTACTGTGATGATGCCACAATACTTTAAATCTACCTTAGTAAAGCTGAAAACGCTGCATACAATGGATGAGGCTATTAAGTCATAGCGTCCGTGGGTGCTGTAACTGCAAGGTCTCCACTGAGAAGCTAGGAGATTAGCTTGCACAGTATAACATCAGCTAGCCATGAGGGGAATTTTATATCTAGGTGATAAAAGAGACATATCAGAACCAGGGAATCTATAGAGTATAAGCAGCATAGCAAGTAGTAGAGTCAGTAGGTAATCTATATGTATGTCTCACCTCAGTCAAGTAATGTAGATGGTACACAGCGGTGTGCAGCATACAGCGTGCTGAACGTCATTTGTGTGGACTTTAAATAACCCATAAGGGTTATAGTGCTCAGCTGTGGACAGGCGCCGATCGGCTGCCTACACAGGTGAGTAGTGATGGCCGAACGGTTCGCCCGGCGGTCGTTTCGCGGCGAATTTCCGACTTTCGCCGTCCGCGGGTTCGAACGCCTTTTTCCGTCGTTCGCCCCGGCGGACTTACGTGTTTAATGTATACAAGAACTTTAACCTTTCGTGACACGTTTATCATGTGTTACAGGACAACCAATTGAGACATGACAGCTCATGGACACTTGGACATTCCCCCTAACCTATAAATACACCCGATCCGGTGGCCATTTTACATTCTTTCTTCTGTCACTGTAGGGAAAGGATCCTGTGTGGAGTAGGGACAGAGAAAACGCTAGCTATTTGGTACACAAAAGTTCTTTTCAGGACTGGTATAGGTGTTAGGTCAGCAGCCTGAGTTTCTTTTGTCAGTTTAGATAAAGGGACAGAGCGCTGTATGCTGCTATTTTAGGGACAGCTCAGCCAGATTAGTCTTTCTTCATCATCATCATCATCATCATCATTAGCTGTTACTATCAGGTCCACAAAAGAGCTGTTCCAGCTAATCGTTCCAGCCTACTCTTTTTTGCCAATTTGTATAGGGACAGGCAGGAAGCAGTGTGTCAGGCAGTGAGGATAATTTTAAAGACTTGCTGTTACTATTAGTTCCACAAAGGTTCTTTTCAGGACTGGTATCAGTGGTACGGTAATAGGCTTGTACACGTATAATATTCTTTCTTCCAAATATAGAAAGAATATTATACTTGACTGCTGCCCTTCTGCTGCAGTCTGCTAATCATTCACAACTCACTTGTTCCACAAAAGTTCTTATAAGGACTGGTAACTTGGTCTGTCTAGGGTGCTACGGTACATAGGCTTGGGTGCGGTACAGTCTGCTGTTCTGTAAGGACCGCTATCGGTCCACAATAGATAGGGTTGCCGTGCACTACTGCTGACCGCTGCCCTATACTGCAGCAGTCCTTCAGCGGTATAGGGACTGACGCACAGTCTGCTAAACACTAATACACAACCTGCTTGGTCCACAAAAGTTCTTATAAGGACTGGTAACTTGGTATAGGGTGCTACGGTACATAGGCCTGAGTGCGTTACAGTCTGCTGTTCTGTAAGGACCGCTATCGGTCCACAATACATAGGGTTGACGTGCACTACTGCTGACCGCTGCCCTATACTGCAGCAGTCCTTCAGCGGTATAGGGACTGACGCACAGTCTGCTAAACACTAACACACAACCTGCTTGGTCCACAAAAGTTCTTATAAGGACTGGTAACTTGGTATAGGGTGCTACGGTACATAGGCCTGAGTGCAGTACAGTCTGCTGTTCTGTAAGGACTGCTATCGGTCCACAATACATAGGGTTGCCGTGCACTACTGCTGACCGCTGCCCTATACTGCAGCAGTCCTTCAGCGGTATAGGGACTGACGCACAGTCTGCTAAACACTAATACACAACCTGCTTGGTCCACAAAAGTTCTTATAAGGACTGGTAACTTGGTATAGGGTGCTACGGTACATAGGCCTGAGTGCGTTACAGTCTGCTGTTCTGTAAGGACCGCTATCGGTCCACAATACATAGGGTTGCCGTGCACTACTGCTGACCGCTGCCCTATACTGCAGCAGTCCTTCATTGGTATAGGGACTGACGTACAGTCTGCTAATCACTAACACACAACCTGCTTGGTCCACAAAAGTTCTTATAAGGACTGGTAACTTGGTATAGGGTGCTACGGTACATAGGCCTGAGTGCGTTACAGTCTGCTGTTCTGTAAGGACCGCTATCGGTCCACAATAGATAGGGTTGCCGTGCACTACTGCTGACCGCTGCCCTATACTGCAGCAGTCCTTCAGCGGTATAGGGACTGACGCACAGTCTGCTAAACACTAATACACAACCTGCTTGGTCCACAAAAGTTCTTATAAGGACTGGTAACTTGGTATAGGGTGCTACGGTACATAGGCCTGAGTGCGTTACAGTCTGCTGTTCTGTAAGGACCGCTATCGGTCCACAATACATAGGGTTGACGTGCACTACTGCTGACCGCTGCCCTATACTGCAGCAGTCCTTCAGCGGTATAGGGACTGACGCACAGTCTGCTAAACACTAACACACAACCTGCTTGGTCCACAAAAGTTCTTATAAGGACTGGTAACTTGGTATAGGGTGCTACGGTACATAGGCCTGAGTGCAGTACAGTCTGCTGTTCTGTAAGGACTGCTATCGGTCCACAATACATAGGGTTGCCGTGCACTACTGCTGACCGCTGCCCTATACTGCAGCAGTCCTTCATTGGTATAGGGACTGACGCACAGTCTGCTAAACACTAATACACAACCTGCTTGGTCCACAAAAGTTCTTATAAGGACTGGTAACTTGGTATAGGGTGCTACGGTACATAGGCCTGAGTGCGTTACAGTCTGCTGTTCTGTAAGGACCGCTATCGGTCCACAATACATAGGGTTGCCGTGCACTACTGCTGACCGCTGCCCTATACTGCAGCAGTCCTTCATTGGTATAGGGACTGACGTACAGTCTGCTAATCACTAACACACAACCTGCTTGGTCCACAAAAGTTCTTATAAGGACTGGTAACTTGGTATAGGGTGCTACGGTACATAGGCCTGAGTGCGTTACAGTCTGCTGTTCTGTAAGGACCGCTATCGGTCCACAATACATAGGGTTGCCGTGCACTACTGCTGACCGCTGCCCTATACTGCAGCAGTCCTTCATTGGTATAGGGACTGACGTACAGTCTGCTAATCACTAACACACAACCTGCTTGGTCCACAAAAGTTCTTATAAGGACTGGTAACTTGGTATAGGGTGCTACGGTACATAGGCCTGAGTGCGTTACAGTCTGCTGTTCTGTAAGGACCGCTATCGGTCCACAATACATAGGGTTGCCGTGCACTACTGCTGACCGCTGCCCTATACTGCAGCAGTCCTTCATTGGTATAGGGACTGACGTACAGTCTGCTAATCACTAACACACAACCTGCTTGGTCCACAAAAGTTCTTATAAGGACTGGTAACTTGGTATAGGGTGCTACGGTACATAGGCCTGAGTGCGTTACAGTCTGCTGTTCTGTAAGGACCGCTATCGGTCCACAATACATAGGGTTGCCGTGCACTACTGCTGACCGCTGCCCTATACTGCAGCAGTCCTTCATTGGTATAGGGACTGACGTACAGTCTGCTAATCACTAACACACAACCTGCTTGGTCCACAAAAGTTCTTATAAGGACTGGTAACTTGGTATAGGGTGCTACGGTACATAGGCCTGAGTGCAGTACAGTCTGCTGTTCTGTAAGGACCGCTATCGGTCCACAATACATAGGGTTGACGTGCACTACTGCTGACCGCTGCCCTATACTGCAGCAGTCCTTCAGCGGTATAGGGACTAAGAGTTTTGTCACAGGGTGATTTAAAAAATGACAGGCAGAGGAAGAGGCAGGCCCTTCCGCAGGGGTGGTAGGGGTAGGGCAGGAGCAACAGCCTTGAGCCAAAGTGGGAAGTTGCAGAAGGTGCGTTCAATTACTTTAAAGGACGCACCAGACTTGGTTGAGTGGCTCACTCAGCCTTATTCTTCTGCACCCTCCTCATCCTCTCGATCTGCACCCTCTTCTTCACTCTCTGCTATGTGCACCCCCAAAGACACTACCACCAACAACACCACCACCACCACATACCTTCCGCTTGAGTGCAAATGGGGGCCTTCATGCTCCAGTGTTTTAATAGGGACCCCCGTATAAAAAGCATGAGGGTCAAGGACCAGTACTGGGTGGCAACGTACTTAGATCCCCGGTACAAACACAAAATGGCGGAAATGTTACCGCCGTCGCAGAGGGCTGTCAGAATGCAGCACTTCCAGGCCTTGCTTCGAGAAATGCTGCATTCTGCTTTTGCGTGCGCTGGCAGAGGAGCAATTCCCACTCCCAGAGAAGGATTTGCGGGTACCAATCCAACAGCGCCTGCAAGAAGAGGCCGGTTTGAAGATGTGTTGGTGACTTCGGATATGAGGTCATTCTTTCAGCCGACCCATCGACAGGTGTCATCCGGATCCAGCATCAGGGAACGCCTAGACCGTCAGGTGTCCGACTACATTGGGTTAACGGCCGATGTGGACGCTCTGAGGAGTGATGAACCCCTAGACTACTGGGTGGGCAGGCTTGACCTCTGGCCAGAGCTTGCCCAATTTGCAATCGAACTGTTGGCTTGCCCCTCATCCAGTGTCCTGTCCGAAAGGACGTTCAGCGCAGCAGGGGGGATTGTGACCGATAAGCGTACTCGCCTAGCTCACGACAGTGTTAACTACCTCACATTTCTAAAAATGAATGAGGCATGGATCTCGGAGGAATTCAACACATGTGATCAGTAGACCATGTATATGTCTATAAACAATTTTTGGAATCAAGCACACAGACCTTCTTAATTCATTTGGCTCACTTCCCTGACCCAAAAAAGCACACCGTACTATATGCCCCTACCCTCCTCTTTGAAGAGGTTGAGCGGTGTCATATTTCTACTGGGGCTGCTTATTATGAGGGGTTCCCACCATCCCTGTGCTGTGCTGACTTCCTCCTGGGTGTTCTTATTATGAGGGGCTCCCACCATCCCTGTGCTGTGCTGACTTCCTCCTGGGGGTTCTTATTATGAGGGGCTCCCACCATCCCTGTGCTGTGCTGACTTCCTCCTGGGGGTTCTTATTATGAGGGGATCACACCATCCCTGTGCTGTGCTGACTTCCTCCTGGGGCTGCTTACGGTGCTGCTGTCAGCGCTGTATGTCACGGAGCTGCTGTCAGCGCTGTATGTCACGGAGCTGCTGTCAGCGCTGTATGTCACGGAGCTGCTGTCAGCGCTGTATGTCACGGAGCTGCTGTCAGCGCTGTATGTCACGGAGCTGCTGTCAGCGCTGTATGTCACGGAGCTGCTGTCAGCGCTGTATGTCACGGTGCTGCTGTCAGCGCTGTATGTCACGGAGCTGCTGTCAGCGCTGTATGTCACGGAGCTGCTGTCAGTGCTGTATGTCACGGAGCTGCTGTCAGCGCTGTATGTCACGGAGCTGCTGTCAGCGCTGTATGTCACGGAGCTGCTGTCAGCGCTGTATGTCACGGTGCTGCTGTCAGCGCTGTATGTCACGGAGCTGCTGTCAGCGCTGTATGTCACGGAGCTGCTGTCAGTGCTGTATGTCACGGAGCTGCTGTCAGCGCTGTATGTCACGGAGCTGCTGTCAGCGCTGTATGTCACGGAGCTGCTGTCAGCGCTGTATGTCACGGTGCTGCTGTCAGCGCTGTATGTCACGGAGCTGCTGTCAGCGCTGTATGTCACGGAGCTGCTGTCAGCGCTGTATGTCACGGAGCTGCTGTCAGCGCTGTATGTCACGGAGCTGCTGTCAGCGCTGTATGTCACGGAGCTGCTGTCAGCGCTGTATGTCACGGTGCTGATGTCAGTGCTCTGTATTACGGTGCTGCTGTCAGTGCTCTGTATCTCCTGCACCCTCTTGTTTGCCTACCCTGGTCCCTGACCTTCCCTCTCCTCCATTGCCTTCATTAGCTCCATAGTCCTGAATTGTCAGAACAATTTCCCAAATAAAAAAAAAATGCTTGTAGTTATCGATCCCAAATTCACCTCATACATGTATTATGCTATTGTCCAGGTGGTGGGACTGCGTGCTACCCCCTAATAATTACCCCGTGGCCGCAAATTCGACCTAAAGGTTTGCGAAATTCGCCTCCCATTGAAGTCAATGGAGCCCGCGGCGAACGGTCGTTTTCGCGAACGTTTGTGCCCGTTCGCGTTTCGCGTTCGCGAAACGTCCCGTCGGAAGTTCGTCCATCACTACAGGTGAGGCTGATGAGACCGGCTGGAGCGCCATTGGCTGCTTCACAGTCAGCCTGAGGAGACCTCTGACTGGACAGTGCGGGGCCCCGCCCAGTAGTGGGTGGGGCCGCGTCCCACGTCATGACACCACCAGCGCGAGGGGAGCCCGGATGCCCGTGCTCCACACTGGAGCGCAAACAAACCATGGCACAGTAGAAGATCTCATATACCTATGAATAGCACTATTCTTCCCTTTATTTTATTTTTACTCAACAAAAGTTTTTATGGATGAGAACTTAAGGCATCACATGTTTACAAAGGCATACAGTCAATGAACAGTAATATCTATTAAAATTCCAACATTCTACAGAAATTTGACAGTGCATAGCCATTGACATCTAACCCATATGTTAAGAATCATTGTAAGGGACCTGTCGTCCTCACTGTTTCCCTATCTAAGGGGGGCTCAACGTGTTAACAAGAATATTAAAATTGAGGGAAACTAAAACATGTCCCAAAACAAACGAAAGAAAGTAAACTAATACAAAATAACGCTCTCTAGTTGCGCCGCTAACCCCGTCATTGAGAAGGTTATGTGATTATTAGTAGGTCCTATCTGGTGTACCTCACCAAGTACATTGCCTTTTTCATGTAGTACTGTGCTAACAGCTGTTCATCCCATTAGCAATCTATCTAGTGCCAATGTGGGGGTGCCACATCTGGTGAGCCTAGCCAACACCGCCATATGCCATTAAAATTATTTGGCGACTTCCTATGCTGATATGTATTTATTTCCCTTACAAGGGTGGTGTTAAAGCGGAGGTCCACCCTAAAATGGACCTCCGCTCATCGGAATCCCCCCCCCCTCCGGCGCCACAATTGGCACCTTTCAGGGGGGAGGGGGGTGCAGTTACCTGGATAATCCAGGTAACTGCACCCACTTCCGGGATAGCTGTCTGCGGAAAGGGGCGTAGATTACGCCCCTTTCCGCAACTGCCCGCCCCTTTGCGCAAGTGCCCCGCTGCCTGCTGGGAAACACACAGTTCCCAGAGGCAGCGGGGACCGTCCGGATTGCGCCGCGCGGCTCGCGCATGCGCAGTAGGGAACCGGGAAATGAAGCCGAAAGGCTCCATTTCCTGATTCCCATACCCAAGATGGCGGCGGCAGGACCCGACAGACGACCTAGCGATCGGCTTCGGGTGCCGACATCGCGGGCACGCTGGACAGGTAAGTGTCACTATTTTAAAAGTCAGCAGCTGCAGTATTTGTAGCTGCTGGCTTTTAAAAAAAAAAAAAAAACGCGGAGTCCCGGTGGACTCCCGCTTTAACCTGTTGAATCCACTGTGTAATCCTAGGTGCACTTGTCGAGAGTCACAGATGGGCAATCAATTTTCTGGCCATATATAGGGGTCTCGTAAGCGCAATGCACACCAAAGGGGTGTATAGTCCCTCGTTAAGACTACCCAATAGGCACGTCAGTGGGTCTACTGCCAACCGCACCTGGAAGACATTATTCATTTTGGCTACAACAGCGCTCCAGTACCTCACCAATTTAGGGCATCTCCAGAGCATGTGGATTAGGTCTCCTGTGTGGGCCTGACATTTCGGGCAGATAGGAGTGTCTCTCCTGCCCCACTTGTGCAGCTGCACCGGCGTGCGGTACACACGGTGCAATATGAACAAATTGTATAGCCTCTGAGCTGCAGACACGGACACCATTGGTCCCACCTCCAGGATCTGTTCCCACTGTTCACCATCAATAGAGCCAACATCTCTTTCGCATTTCTCCCTACATGACAAGAGTTCAGGAGCTTGTATATGGGATAGTAGATGGGTATAGAATCTCGAAATGGCCCCTTTCTTTTCAGGTTCAACAAATATAGAGTTCAGAAACGCAGAGTCATCCAGACTTAGGTCATACTGTCTGCTTTGCATTTCCACTGCATGTTTTAATTGGATGAACTGGAAGTGATGAGCCCCGAGGACCGGAAAATACACCAATAGGGGAGGGTATGGCTTTAGTCTGGTTCCCTGTAAGAGCTGATCTATAAATCTTATCTCTGCCCTTTTCCAAACTGGGTGCTTGGGGACCTTATCCAGGTCTGGATAATTTTGGTTTCGCCAAATGGGGGTACAACGCATATATCCCATTACTCCTAATGTAGTTGGGCGGCAAAATAGTACATTTGTGGATACGGGACAGCCATGCCACCCCGATCCTTTGGGTATTGTAAGTTGTACGTTTTATGCTTGCCACCCCACCTTTCCAGATAAGGGCTCTGAATTGTCAGTCAATCCGCCGGAACCAATACTGCGGTATCCAGACCAGGGCGTTATGTAGTATATAGAGCAGCTGTGGTGCCCAGATCATCTTAGTGAGGTTTACGCGCCCAGTCCCCGAAAGTGGTAGCTTGCTCCAACTAGCTTGTTTTTGTTGAAATTTACGCGGTAGTGGTTTTAGCGTCCGGGTCCTTAGTCACCACCCCCCCAATGAATTGAAAGAGGCAACTACTGGTATGTG
This sequence comes from Lithobates pipiens, assembly GCF_037356315.1. Classification (NCBI taxonomy): domain Eukaryota; kingdom Metazoa; phylum Chordata; class Amphibia; order Anura; family Ranidae; genus Lithobates; species Lithobates pipiens. The sequence continues at coordinate 50,441,013 of NW_027507789.1, read as the reverse complement.
TGAAAAATCCGCCGACAGTGGTCTTAGCAAGGGGTCTAATGGTAAGAGAGCCGATTTATGCCAGTTAATGGCAAAGCCAGGCAACTGACCAAATTGGTCAATCAATTCCATGACTGCTCTCAGGGACTCACCAGTGTTACCCAAGTACAGCAATGTGTCATCGGCGTATAGTGAGATTTTTTCCTCGTGATGTCTGTTCCAGAAACCCACAATGTTAGGAGAGTCCCTCACTCTAGTTGCCAGAGTTTCCAACACAAGGGCAAACAGCAGGGGCGACAATAGGCACCCCTGCCGCGTGTCCCTGAACAAAGGAAATGCCTCAGAGAGGGTGTCATTAATCCTCACTCTTGCTGTGGGGGCTGTATACAACAACTGTACCCAAGAGATAAATTTATCTCCCAATCCAAAACGACGTAGCACCTCCCACAAATACAAATACACCTCCCATTCCACGCTGTCAAATGCTTTGGCAGCGTTGAGGGAAAAAACAGCTCTATTATTGGAGTTGTCAACTGGAATTTGAGCATTAAGAAATAGTCTATGGATGTTCAATGATGTGGATCTAGTGGGAATAAAGCCAGACTACCCCCGATAGTCTAGTAGCCAGTACCCTAGCCAAAATCTTCACATCTGTATTAAGAAGTGAAATGGGTCGGTAGGAGTCAGGCTGCAGAAGGTCCTTACCGGGCTTCGGGATGACCACAATGATAGCCTCATTCATGGAGGTGGTAAACTGCCCTCCTGAAGAGCATCATTCAAGGTGGCTAGCAGAGTGGGTAGTAGGACGTCTCCGTACTTCCTGTATATTTCAGTGGGCAGGCCGTCTGCACCTGGCGACTTGTTGTTCGCCAGTTGTGCCACTGCTAAGGAAAGGTCCTGTAGAGTTATTGGTGTGTTAAGAGTGTTCCGATCCTATAGTGATAAGTGCGGGAATGAGCACTGGTCAAGGAATTGGTCCAGTTCCTCATTCATGGGGTGGACTTTAAATGTATATAGGTCCCTGAAAAAGTCTGAGAATACCTCAGGGACACGAGTTTGATCTGTGATCGTGTATCCTGCTGCATTCCGTATAGATTCAATGTGTGTGTTGTCCTGCTGGGCTCTAGCAATCACTGCAAGCAAATGAGCAGTATTTTCCCCTTCATAGAAATATTTTTGTTGGAGAAAGAAGCGTTTGTTTTCTGCAGCTGATATAGAGACCTGTCTACATAGGACCTGTGCCTCTTGCCATTTACGCTCTGAATCAGGGCAAGGGTCAGAAATATATTTTTCCTCCACCCTGGCTGCCTCCTGCATCACTAAGTTCTCCCATTCTTTGCTATTTGTTTTAATGGAGGTGATTTGCCTAATAATCAGCCCTCTCAGGTGGGCCTTCAAGGTATCCCAAATCACTACAGATCTCCAGGAACTCCCGAAGGGACCCAGGAGACGGGTCGGGCTCCGGGAAGATTGCAAGCCAAAAAGGGCTTATCTTCCACAACTTGCATCTGGGACTGGGGACAGTGTTGACTCTTGCACACATGAGAGAGGGGTCTGATATATTGCATGGCGCATACACCACTGAGGTGGTAAGAGAGTGCACCAGGCCATTTCCCAAACACAGATCAATTCTAGATAAACATTTATAGGATACCGAGTAACAGGAATAACATTTAACCATGGAGTTTAGGTCCCTCCACACGTCTCGCAAGACGATTTCCATCAGGAACCTAGCAAAGCGGGAAGGGCCCCCCTGTGGGAGATTACCACTAATCCCAGCTTTAAATTTGTCTATGTGTTTTGTCTATAACATTATTATAGTCTCCTAGTACCCATACCGGTAAGTTTGGATGCAATGCTATGAATCGTGCTAGGCAATTTAGGCTTTCAAACGAGAAGGGCGGAGGGACGTATATATTAGCAATAATACAGGTCAAACCTGCCAGTTTGCAGAGCAAAAAGATGTACCTTCCCTGATCGTCAATCAGGGAGTGCAGTAATTGAAAGGGTACATGTCGTGAAATAAGTATACTGACTCCTCTGGAGTAAGCTGTGTGAGTGGAGTGAAACTGAGTGGGAAACTCATGACTTTTAAGTGTAGAAATAGTAGCTGGCTGAAGGTGGGTTTCCTGCAAGCACACCACCGATGGTTTATGCCAGGCATGCCAAAGTCAGTCCACACCCCTCTGTTCCCATTGGCTGGGGAGAAGCTGTGAGCCATTTCCTGAATGGAGAAGAGCACGAGGTGAGAACAGCCCAGGATGGGGAAGTGTCTGTGCTGTGTGCTGGCAACATGGCATGGTAACCGAGCTCAGTGAATCAAGAGGAGGAGAGTGCCGCCCTGTAGCCAAGATGGGACCAATGTCACTAATAAAGGTCTGACACTGCTCAGTGTTTCCTAATCACGTGCTGGGATGGGAAAGGAGCTCTGTCTAGTGACCTGACAGGGGTCTCTGTCCTCTGATTCTCCAGCAGTAATCCCTGTCTTCTGATTCTCCAGTGGTAATCCCTGTCCTCTGATGTAAAAAGGAACTCAAAACTCTTAAGCCACTTTGAGTATCTTGGCATGCGGTGGATGTATCTGCACGCACGTTGGAAAAAATGGGGGGGGGGGCAGGTCAACTCGTGCATTGGGGCCCACAAGCTTCAAGCTACACCTCTGGTGAGTACCTCTACTTATTACCCCAAGGATCAATAAGGGAGAAGGCTTCCAGATGCAACATTTAGCAAGCTTTCACTGTGACAGTGTCACAGCTAACCTAAATCCCTTGCTCTGCGACACTTTTCAGGGCAGCCAGGTGGGCTGGTATTTTCTGCAAGGGGACATAGAGCTCCTGAAAAGAGGAAGTTGGCTTCTGAGCCATTAAGAGACTGAAATTCTTCCAGAGGGAGTACAATCCAGGATCTGCATTTCTTTTGGTACATAGAGTTTGTCCTCAAAATGTCTTCTACCAAATTCAAGTTGGGCATCCCATATTCCCTTATGCCCATCCAAGTTGATTTCCTTCAATAAAACAATAGAAACAAACCCATGGCTGGTTACTGATGGAAGCTGGAAAATGCATGTTGCCTGGCTGTGCAAGAATACAGGAACCCAAAATTCAGCAACCCTCCGGGGGGAGCGCTACATATATGTTTGAAAATTGACCAATCCTGATGTACTGATGGATCTAATTTCTTGAGGCCCTAAAATGCCTGGACAGTACAAATACCCCCTAAATTACTCATTTTTGAAAAGTAGACAGTCCAAGGTATTTAGTAAGAGTTTTTTTTTTTTTAAGTCATTTTTTGTCATAATTGTTTGAAAAATTAAGAAATTAAATAAATTGTGTTTTTTTCCACACATTTTTTTTTACATATTGTCACCAGTGCAGTACAGCAGGGCTTGACAAATTTGCTTGGAATCTAGGAGCCAGCTAAAAAAGTTAGGAGCCAGGTCGGTAACGGCAATCCAGACCTGTCCCTGGCCTGACATGGAGACGAGTGAGGGGAGGATAGCGCGGCCCCCCCACCTGTCTCCATGTCATTGCCCATAGCTCTTAGAGGGACATTTTATTTTTTATTTTTATTTTTTCAAATGACAATTTTTTTTTTTTTTTTTTTATTGCATTTTAGTGTAAATTTGAGATCTGAGGTCTCTCTGACCCCAGATCTCATATATTTAAGAGGACCTGTCCTGTTTTTTTCAATTACAAGGGATTTTTACATTCCTTGTAATAGGAATAAAAGTGACAATTTTTTTTTTTTAAAAGCACCGTGAAAAAATAAAAAGTTAAAATAAGAAAAAAAAAATGTTTTAAATGCGCCCTGTCCTGCCAAGCTTGCGTGCAGAAGCGAACGCATACGTGAGTAGCGCCCGCATAGGAAAGCGGTGTTCAAACCACACATGAGGTATCGCTGCGTTCGGTAGAGCGAGAGCAATAATTCTAGCCCTAGACCTCCTCTGTAACCCAAAACGTGCAACCTGTAGAATTTTTTAAACGTCGCCTATGGAGATTTTAAAGGCTAAAAGTTTGTCGCCATTCCATGAGCGGACGCAATTTTGAAGCGTGACATGTTGGGTATCAATTTATTCGGTGTAACATTATTTTTCACAATATAAAAAAATTGGGCCAACTTTACTGTTATATTTAATTAAAAAAATAAGACTTTTTCCCCGAAAATGCGCTTGTAAGTCCGCTGCACAAATACGGTGTGACAGACAGTATTGCAACGACCACCATTTTATTCTCTAGGTTGTTAGAACTCCTAAACACACATATATATATATATATATATGTGTATGTATGTATGTATGTATGTATGTATGTATGTATGTATATATATATATACCGTATATACTCGAGTATAGGCCGACCCGAGTATAAGCCGAGGCCCCCAATTTACCCCCAAAAAACTGGAAAACTTATTGACTCGTGTATAAGCCGAGGGTGAGACATGGCTGTCCATCCCTGTGTGTCCGTCCATCCCTGTGTGTGTGTCCGTCCATCCATCCCTGTGTGTGTGTCCATCCATCCATCCATCCCTGTGTGTGTATCCATCCATCCATCCATCCCTGTGTGTGTGTGTGTGTGTGTGTGTGTGTATCCATCCATCCATCCATCCATCCCTGTGTGTGTGTGTGTGTGTGTGTGTGTATCCATCCATCCATCCATCCATCCCTGTGTGTGTGTGTGTGTGTGTGTGTGTGTATCCATCCATCCATCCATCCATCCCTGTGTGTGTGTGTGTGTGTGTGTGTGTGTGTGTGTGTGTGTGTGTGTGTGTGTGTGTGTGTGTGTGTGTGTGTGTGTGTGTGTCCGTGCAGCCTTGTGTGTGTGTCCAGCCTACCTGTGTCCCAAGCCTCCGTCCCGAGCCGCCGTCGTCCCGAGCCTCCTCCGTCCCGTGCCGTGCCTCCTCCGTCCCGTGCCGTGCCTCCTCCGTCCCGTGCCGTGCCTCCCCCGTGCCGTGCCTCCTCCGTCCCGTGTCTCCTCCGTCCCGTGCCGTGCCGTGCCTCCTCCGTCCCGTGCCGATGGATCGCCGCTCTTCTCGGCGGCCATTCTACAATTCAAAATTCCGCCTCCGCCTGTGATAGGCGGAACACTCAATTTCCCAGCAGCCTGTGTTCCGCCTATCACAGACATCCTCTCATACTCGTCCGTAGTATGAGAATGAGCGGATGTCCGTGATAGGCGGAACACTGACTGCTGGGAAATTCAGTGTTCCGCCTATCACAGGCGGAGGCGGAGAAGGAGGCGCGGCTTTTGAAAATTAATGTCCGCCGTCTGTCTGCTCGATACGCTGATCGAGCAGTCAGACAGCGGCGACTCGAGTATAAGCCGAGGGGGCACTTTCAGCCTCAAAAAAGAGGCTGAAAATCTCGGCTTATACTCGAGTATATACGGTATATATATACACACACACACACACACACATTTTTTTTTTTTTTTATTCTAAGTAAAGGTGAGATGGGTGGGCAGTGAAAGCTTCATTAGCATCGCTGGCTGTCATACCAACAGCCACCACTAGATGGCGCCAGATTACAGAACTAAACATAGGACCACAGAAGGCCTCAAAGCCGCGGCCTCAATTACCGGCCGGCGGCGGCGCGGCCCGACACAATCACGCCAGGGGGGGGGTGGAAGGAGACAGGATACCCCCGCTGTGCTGCCCCAGGTGCCAGATCACAAATTCTAGTCGCCAATGCGATCTGGCGCGCGGGGTTTGTCGAGCCCTGCAGTACAGCATCATCATATGACTGGTGTGTCACAAAAAAATAAATTTTTAACCATTGTTTCTATTTTTTTAATATTTTCTTTCTTTTTTTTTTTTTATATATATTTTTTACATTGAGTCATCAGAGAAGTTCAATGTCACAAAACACCAAAGTGATACTGTACTACTCTGGGGTGGGGGGTGTGGGCTGGGGTTAAGGGTGATCAGGGATGATCAGGGATTTTTTTACACTAGTATTGCATATAATAGGGATGATAACTGTTATAACCAATAGCTTTAGGAGTCATGCATGGCTTTCATTCATGACAGCTTGATTGGCTACAGCTAATCACATTGTACAGGGTGTTGTGATTGGCCCAGGTACCATGTAGTAGCTGTGGGCCAATCACAGCATCACAATAGTAAACAAAACCATGATGAATGGAAGCCATGACTGTGGAAGGACACCATGGCCTATGCAGAATCGGAGTCAGGAACAGACAGGAGTTGGCAACAATCTGGCAGTGAGGTACAGAGTCACTAGGCAGACGTGTGGTCAGTAGTCCAGGCTGGGGTCAGTAACAGAGGCAGACAGCAAAGAAGAGCATGCAAGGGTAATCCGAGAGCACAAATAGACCACTTGGCAGTAGTTGATATGGCTATGTTTACCTACCTCACTCAGATACTTAATGATACATAAGTGATTAAAACCTTTTATCTATAGATGAATCGACCCAAAAAATTAAGGACAAATGATTCCTGTCTGAAAAGGATAACAATCTAATTTATTCAAACTTACTACTGTACAGAAAAGAAACTTGTAATATTGTTATAAAGGACATTCAAGTGCTATCAGTATATCAGGACAAATTGTAGTATATGTTATAGAAAAGATGAAGTCACACACTAAGAAAAGTGTAAGAGGTACATTTACAGTGTTGCTTAGGCTTCAAAGATAACTAAGGCAAAATCTTAATATAGAAGAAAAGTAGGGAAAAGTAAAGAGAGATAAGGGAATACATTACAGAGAAACCTTACATCCCCATGCTTCTTAGATCACAAACCAAATAGACTGAGCCAGGGGTCTGTATTCTGGTATATACACACACTTGTAAAACCCCACCCCTCCTCACCCCGCCCCCTTCCATATTTCCATATGCTAAGGCATTGCCACATTCCTTCGAGGGAGGGGGGGGGGGGTTGCCCATAAGCCAGGTAGCCACACTTGGCCAACTGGAGGTCTTTACATGTCATAAACCCCTCTCTGCCCAACCCCATTTTAGTACATCTATAAACCAGGTGGTATAACTGACACTATAAACAGAGCTTAAACCAGAGCTGTTTTATGATGCCAGCTGTTCTCAGAATGTCCAGGCCATTTCCTGACACACTGTTTAAGCCTAATTGCATGTCCATTTATTAATGTTGATTATCATTGAAGGTAAAAATCATAGGCTTCAAAATCTACACCACATAGTGGACGTGCATGCATGTCCATGCATGCATGCATGCTCATATGTGTTGGCAATGATGAATATGCAGCCCGTCTTTTCTGCTCATAGAAATGCGCATGCCTATGTAAATGCGCACACACATTAGCTAAACAGCCTTTCTTAGCCTGACCGATAAAAGTGAGAAGAGCTTCGCCTTATTCACATATCTTTGGAGAAAATACCCTTGCAATGTTCAGCCTCCTTTGCAAAGTTAACAGCATATTTGCAATTTCCTCTAGTTAATCAATACTAAAGTCTCTGATTGCCCTGGGAATTGTTACTGAGAATGAAAGTGAGCAAAGATCCACAATTGAGTTGTCACCAGAGCAGGAATAGAGGGCAAATAGAGGGGAAAATAACTGCCCTTTAAAATTACTTTGGGAGTATATTGTTTTTTCATTTCATTTTGATTAATGCCTTTATTTTAGGTTAAGTTGTTTTTGTTTTTTGCTTAAAGGCTTCCCTTTAAAAAGAACTGTGCTTTTGTTTCAGGGCCACACCAGAACGCGATGTAAGAAAGGAACATTTGCGTGTACCTTTCCTGCACTGCATGGGAATGTGCTGCCCTTGTTAGACATGTGCGAGTGCCAGTAATCGTTAATGGAACTGGAAGCACATCTAACAAATGTAATTTCTAAAAGTCAAGGCTGCCGTACTTTTTTCCCATTCAGCAGGCAGCCCATTGAAATTAATGGACTGTCAAAAAGATTGCACAAAAACGTGCAAAAGGACACATGAATGCACAAACTCGAGTGTGAACTAGCCCGCAGGACTGGCATTTTAATTTCTTTGTATTTTTTTATTTTATGTTGATAGAGCCTTTTCTTAAACTTGGGGTACTAACAAAAAAAAACCTGTTCTTGAAGATGGCAGCATGCCACTGCATTATCTGAAAGAAAAACAAACTAAGTACAATAACCGAGTGTGTTTAAACCACGTCACATTATATCACTTCTATGCACTGCATCTCCTATCCCCATGGATAAAAGTTATGCATACATCAATTAGGCCTACTATCTCTTGAAGCACTGCTCCCAAAGGAGCCACTGGATAGTATAGGGTATAGGGTCTTTGCTCTTTGCCTTGACTATGTGAACAACTTCAGCCCCGCTGACTAACCAGATTAAGTAGATAAAGACTGCCATATTGCTGAGAACACAAAGATAAATACAACTAAAAAGTAGACACCAGGCTGATTAGGAACAAAGAAATGTGTTATATTAATTGTGAGTAATTGTGTGGTGGTAGTTTAAAATTTTGATCTATAAAGTTAAATAATCAATACCCAGTAATATGCAAATGAGCATTAAGCAATGGCATAGACCACATTAAAGTGGTTGTAAACCCTTACAAACCACTTTGACCTACAGGTAAGCCTAGATTAAGGCTTACCTGTAGGTCCAAGAAATATCTCCTAAACCTACACGGTTTAGGAGATATTTGCGAAAATACAGGCACCGCTGTCTACGGCGCATGCGCCATAGACAGCGGCAAACAGGCGCACTGAGTGTGCCGCTGTCAACGGCGATACGCCATGAGTGGCGGCTCCCGTGCGCATGCGTGGGAGTAACGCTATTGCGGCTTCGTCAAATGACAGCGGAGGAGGGGAGAGACCCACCAAGAAGATGGATGCTCCAGACTACAGGGGACAGCGGGGACTTCGCTGGCTCCTGTGTCAGGTAAGTGACACATAATGGACTACTATGCGATGCATAGTAATCCATTATGCTTTACCTTTAGGGCCGGTTCACACAGCGAGGCGCGGCGAGGCGTCTCCGACTTGCCTCGCCGCGACCTGCGGGGACCTCAGCAGCGACTTGCAGAGGACTTCTGTATAGAAGTCAATGCAAGTCGCCCCCGAAGTCGCCCAGAAGTAGTACAGGAACCTTTTTTCTGAGTCGGAGCGACTCGAGTCGCTCCTCTCAGAACGGTTCCATTGTACAGAACGGGGGCGACTTGCGGGAGCGAGGCGAGGCGAGCCGTGTCGCCTCGCATCGCCTCGCTGTGTGAACCGGCCCTTACAAGGAATCAAAGAGGAAGTAAACTCATCAGGGTGTACTTCCTCTTTAATGGCAATCGTAAACAGTGTTGTAGTACTTTTCCCCACCCCCAGTATATTATACTGCTAGAGTGCACTCTAGGGATGAAGGCTTTATAGAGCAGCTTTACTAAAAAGAGAGTAATCTGCCCTAGATCGTCAGTTGGCTAGTGCTGGGGCTCAGTCTTTATGGTGGTGTACATAAATACAGTCTCAGTAAAGTCTGCATGCAGTGGTATAGGCAGTCTCTAAGTGCTCAGTTTCTGTTAGCAGCAAACAGGTAATGGCAGCAAGACTTTCCCACCAGACCCATCGTTACAGCCACAATGGTTCTGCTGTTCAGACACCTGCTAGATTGCCTTGGTGCAACTCTGGTCCTCAGTCCACAAGTCTACAGCACTCTGTTATCTCTGCAGCAAGAGACTGTGTCCCACAAGTAACTCAGTCCTCAGTCTCTGCACTCTCTAAAACAATCTCTCCTTCTTTCTCTGGTCCCCATTGCATAGAGCCCCGATCTCCACTCAGGCCACTGGCATGTGCAAGGGGGCCACACATCCAGACAGGGAGATATGCTCACTCTGGTTCTCTTGTGGTAAAGAGGAAGCTATTTCATCTGCAGCTCTGGAATTACAGCTTCTTTCTCCTCCCTTATCGCTGTCTCCATTTGTAAACTGTAGTTCATCAGTCCATAGAAGTCCGCAGCATTGCTACCTTTTTGAAGTTCAACTCACACATCCCATTGCTGATAGCATAGACGTATATGAAGCTCCTATGACATACCTGACACCCCATCCCTTCCCCCCTGCTGTTGGGAGGTGATATTGAGATTTAATCTAGTATGTCAGTTAAGTGATAGTGTAAGGAGCTGCTGCAGTGTCATAATTTGCTCCCTAAAGCCAAGCGTCTGGCTATACTGTAATTAAAACTGTCATGCTGCTGGCCATCTTTACACTGCTGTATTCTCTTCAGTAACTTATCTCCTGTAGGAAAACCCTCAGCCTATGTCTTTAGTAAATTATGGTTTAACCTTGCTTGTCCTGCTGCTGGCCCATTTTACATTGCCTTATCACCTGCAGTCATTTAAAGTTTTACTAAACCCACAACAGTAAAATCAGTCTGTATATGCAATAAAGCATGCTTGGTATACTCACTGTGGAACCTAAGGGGTTAATCCTCTGCATTGTGTAAAAGGGCTGTTTGTTCCTGTCTTCTCTGATCCTCCCCTTCTTCCACTGTCCATCTTCTGAGCCTTTGGAGTCATTCTGCACATGCTCAGTTTGGTGTATATTGCTAGAGAGTTTTTCTTCTTCTTGGGAGGGTGCATGTAATCAGCACAGGGGCAATCAGCACTGTCCAGACAGAGGGCCAGGGGGCCTGCAACCTCATAGGACAGTCAGAGTAGAATGAAAACTCCTCCTACAAGCTTTAACCAGATACTGATAGAAGTCACAAGACTGTTATATATATATATATATATATATATATATATATATACTGCTGAGGAGAAAAGATATTTAGCAGTTTATATCCATGTTCTGTGAACTGTGGGAGACCAGATATAGTGAATGCAGGGTCCTAGGTTTAGTAAAACTTAAAATCTTGTGTAAAAAATAAACGCCTGTACTCTTTTTTTTTTATTTTTTATAATGGATAACGTATGCCCAAACCAACACACTCAATATAAAGAAAAAAAAAAAAAGATGAGCAGCAGCCAACACTTAAATGTGTCCCCACATATAACAGTAATAAAAATAAAATAAATGTGGCGCTACCTACAAGGTGCTAATAATTAATTCAGCTTGTGCTACAAATATGTGCATATAACAGTAGAATATAAACCATTCATAATAAAAAAAATCAAAATAATATTAACCCTAGTGGGCAGTGATACCAGATCACCTGTGCTGTAAAAAAAAAAAAAAAAAAATCTTACATTTTTTTGTAAAAAATTTATAAATACAATTTCACTTAATAAATGTGAAATCCACACATCACTTCAGTGAATATAAGTCATGCTGAAAAGTAAAAAGTGTCCATAAACATAATCAGGTAAAAAAATAATCCATTAGCAAATAGCATGCAAAAAAATCCATTCCAATCATTAGTGTACGTTTAAAAAAATATGATAATTGATTGATTGATTGAAAAATTCCTAGTGCAAATAAACATTGGCTCTTAAAGTGTTCTGGTCACACTTCTTTTCACCATCCAGAGTCAACTCATTGTTTCCTAGTAGCTCACCTCAAGTAGAGACCGCAAGGGTCTAACAGCACCTTAAATACTGTATGTAAATTCCTTGCAACAGGTCACAATCTCCTCTCCTCTCCTCAGATCACAGACCAGCGATGGGATGAGTGGGATAATACTATGATGATTATTATCTCTCCCAATCAGCCATCATGATCCTCCTCTCCATTCAATGGGAGCCATATGAGATAAAGGAAATCTCCAAAGTGCAGTATTTTATATAAAACGAGTTATTAAACTTTAATAACTTACACTAAGGTAAAGAACAGTTAGCATCAATATGTTTCAGAACTTCAAGTCTTGGCTGTGATCGGAAGTGGCGTCACCTGGCTCCTCCCGATGCATTGCGTCACAGATCACGTGACTTTCTCAAAGATGTCATCAATGAAAAACAGATAATCCTTGTTTAAAACAACCAGAACATGTGCATCATATGACTCCTTCAGTGTGGCTCTGCCCCTATATGTGCTTCCTCAGTAGGTCCTATTGACTTAGCACTGTGGGAAAATAAACAGACACAACTTATGTTGGATGATTTGTTTCATCTTGGGTTATCACCTGAGGCCGGTCACTTCACTGGATATATGTAAGGGTTAACAGCCACTTTAAAGTGACTGGTGATACACAGAGATGATACAAATCCTCCTACATAAATTTGTACCTGTTTTTCTGCGGTCATCTCTTCTTTATATCCATTCAAAGTGTTGCATTTATAAAGCTTGACTGAGATTTCAGAAAAAAGGGGACAGAGAGCTGAAAATACACACTGCAGAGTTAAGTGATGAGAGCACGCAGAGCTTATTGGAGGGAAGAGACCCCACCCCCCCCCCCCCCCCCCCAACAAAGCTCACAGGACCAGAGCTGAAGCTGTGAATCAGCTGGAGGTCCCTCCCCATCACTATTTTTCTCTTGGTGTCTGGAAAACCTGTCAGAAATGACTCATGCTGATAGCAGAGGAACAAAGCAGCGGACAGAAATGACACTTAGTGCTCTTAATTGAGACAAGTACACACTATATAGGGATATGCTTTGTTCATATTTTATGTCTGAGGTTTACAACCACTTTAAGTGTTCCTTGTGCTGTAGCTGCCTGTCATATCATAGTTGATATGTTCTTTTATCAGCCCCCTCCCTTATACCCTACATCTGTAATCTTGGCCACAGTTCACAGACAGACATAGTTGTTAAAGAGGAAGTAAAGGCAAAATAAAAAATAAAAAAAAGCACACCCTGTAAGGCAAAGGCATAATGAGCTAGTATGCATAGCATATTAGCTCATTATGAATAACTTAACTGAGAACGAAGCCCCCGAAGCGGTCCTCCGTCTTCCTCTTCGCCGCTGCCATGGATCCCGGGGCGACTTCCGGAGCCGCGATGACGTCACTCCCACGCATGCGCACGGGAGCCGTCACTCGCGGCATATCGCCGCAATCTGCGGCCTGCCCCAGTGCGCCTGCGCGCCGCTGTCTACGGCACATGCGCCGTAGACAGCGGTGGCTGTCTTCGGGTAAATATCTCCTAAACCGTATAGGTTTAGGAGATATTTCTTGGACCTACAGGTAAGCCTTATTCTAGGCTTACCTGTAGGTCAAAGTTAGTTGTAAGGGTTTACAACCACTTTAAGTTATAATGTCCAGTCAAAAAAGTTTTGACTTTAGTTACACTTTAAAAGATAAGTTCACCTTTCTGGTCCTGTCTCATGTTACACCCGAGTATAAGAGTGGAAAATTGTATAAAAGTAAACTGAGCCAAAAAAAAGAGAGCTTGAAAAGGTATAAGTAATACATAATACAATGTAATCTCCCCCCCACCCCCTTACCCTCACTCCACCCCTACCCTCTCTCTCCACTCCTTCCACTCTCTCTCCATCTCTCCCTCCCATCTCTCTACCCCCTTCTCCACATCTCCTTCTTTCTTACTATAGCGATACCCTTGGAGGAGCCGCTTAGGTTTGTTCAGACCGTTACTCTGCCTCTCAACCCCAATAACAATCTCAGCCTCCTCTGGCACACCTGGCAATAGCGTAAGTACAAAAACCAATGAAAAACACACATGTTATAATAAAACGCAGAAATCGTCTTTACTGCTCTATTTTTGTGGAAAAGTAACAAACCAGTCTTGAAAAAGTATTCACACCCCTTGAAATTTTCCACATTTTGTCATGTTACAACCAAAAACATAAATGTATTGTATTGGGATTTTATGTGATAGACCAACACAAAGGAAAATGATAAATGGTTTTCAAAAATGTTTACAAAAAAAATCTGAAAAGTATGGCATGGATTTGTATTCAGCCCCCTTTACTAGAGTCCACCTGTGTGTAATTCAATCTCAGTATAAATACAGCTGTTCTGTGAAGCCCTCAGAGGATTGTTAGAGAACCTTAGTGAACAAACAGCATCATGAAGGCCAAGGAACACACCAGACAGGTCAGGGATAAAGTTGTGGAGAAGTTTAAAGCAGGGTTAGGTTACAAAAAATATCCCAAGCTTTAAACATCTCACGGAGCACTGTTCAATCCACCATCCAAAAATGGAAAGAGTATGGTACAACTACAAACCTACCATCCCATGTGTGGGGGAAAACTAACACTGCACATCACCCTGAACACACCATCCCCACCGTGAAACATGGTGGTGGCAGCATCATGTTGTGGCATCATGTTGTGGGGATACTTTTCTTCAGCAGGGACAGGGAAGCTGATCAGAGTTGATGATAAGATGGATAGAGCCAAATACAGGGCAACCTTAGAAGAAAACCTGTTAGAGTCTGCAAAATATCCTTCTAGCAAGACAACAGACCTAAGCATACAACCAGAGCTACCATGGAATGGTTTAGATTAAAGCATATTCATGTGTTAGAATGGCCCAGTCACAGTCCAGACCTAAATCTAATTAAGAATCAGTGGCAAGACTTGAAAATTGCTGTTCACAGATGCTCTCCATCCAATCATGCAAAGTTTGAACAAAAATGTCACTCTGCAGATGTCTAAAGCTGCTAAAAACATACCCAGAAAGACTTGCAGCTTTAATGGCACTGAAAGGCGGTTCTACAAAGTATTGTATTCAGGGGGGCTGAATATAAATGCACGCCACACTTTTCATATATTTATTTGTAAAAAAAAAATGGAAAAACATTTATTATTTTCCTTCCACTTCACAATTATGTGCCACTTTGAGTTGGTCTATCACATAAAATCCCAATAAAATACATTTACGTTTTTGGTTATAACATGACAAAATGTGGAAAATTTCAGGGGTACGAATACTTTTTCAAGGCACTGTATATTTAAGTAATCAACTGGAGAACAATAACTTAAATTTAGAGCAATATAGCTCAATACTATATTCAGGCTGCTTTCAGGGGATTCAAAAACTGAGAATGCCCCCCCAGAGCAGGGGCACACAAATGGCAAATAAATCACAATATGACACTTTATATTGGATTGGTTACCTCTACTAAAATTGGCTCTACGAGTCCATACAGGAGGAGAGCAGAAGACTAACCCTCTTTATGTCAGACCTCTCTCTTCTGTCTCCTGACACCACAGGTCCAACTACAAATACTGTATTCAAATCAATATTTAAAGGCTTAGCTTCTCTGATAAACTGTCCCTGAGTATATGTGTGCTGGTCCATATGGCACTAGTAGCCTCAGTCCCTTTAAAGAAAGATGAGGCTTTGTATCTTCAGCTAGCCACTTTTGTGCACTTAAACACCTGAATAGCAGGGCCAAACAACATAACTGGCCTGGATTATCAAGTAAAGAATGCATGATTTTCTTCAGCAAGGTGAAAGCTAAATGGCATCTGTATACAGTGTCTCTGTATCTGAATGGCTTTGTGTCCTACAGCACTAAAGGTGTCAGCAAGGTGACTAAGTGCAATGATGTCTGTATACAGTGTCCATACAACTCTATCTGTGTGCATTGTCTTTGTTTCCTGCAAATTAGCAAAATCCCTCTCACTCAATCCTGCGGTCAAGGCCCAAATGAATTTCCTGGAACAGGCAGGCTCTTCTAGTGACTGGTCACCTAACACTGGAACGCTTCACACCGTTGGTACTGGGATACCCTCTCACAGGCTGGATGTCCCGACTAGCTGTGAATACCTGAAATCATGCGGTGGACTGACTTGGGAGGCAGCACCTATACTCTAGGTCTAATCTTTTCCTCTCCCTCATGTAGTCTGAATTCCCTTAGATAAGCAATATGGAGTCTTTCATTTCCTGCTTCCTAGAGCAGGCCGGCTCTTGTATTTCTGTCCCCTTAGAAAGCTATGGTGCAGTTTTAGATCTACACATTCCAGAATCCTTTGCAGCAGCTGCTTGTTAAAGTCCCTCTGATGTGCTCCTGTAATTGTTCCTGTCATTGGTTCTGCTTCTCCTGCCAATAGGGACACAGGGGAGGATGCAGAGTGAGCAGCCCTGTGTGTCTGTGTGAGGAGAAAATAAACTGACAGGCACTTTTCTCTAACAAAGAAGAATCTTGGTCAGCTTGTCCAGGCAGTGGGATATGCAGGGCACCCGCTACATTACAAATATAAAAATACTGTTTACGTAGAGAGAGAGAATATTTCTGAAAAGTACAATAAATAATACATAAATTAATATAATTTATTTTATTACATATATACTGTAATACATGGTCATTTGAAATATCGGGGCAATATTTAGAAACACCAGCTGTGCTTAATAGCTAGGAGCGGATATATTATATACAGTGAGGGTAAAAAGTATTTGATCCTCTGCTGATTTTGTACGTTTTCCCACTAACAAAGAAATGATCAGTGAGAGTCAGAATAACAAAATCCAGAAAAACACATTTCAAAAAAAGTCATACATTGATTTGCATTTTAATGAGTGAAATAATTATTTGACCCATTTGCAAAACATGACTTAGTACTTGGTGGCAAAACCTTTGTTGGCAATCACAGAGGTCAGATGTTTTTTGCAGTTGGCCACCAGGTGTGCACACATCTCAGGAGGGATTTTGTCCCACTCCTCTTTGCAGATCCTCTCCAAGTCATTAATGTTTTGAGGCTGACATTTGGTAACTCAAACCTTCAGCTCCTCCCACATAATTACTATGGGATTAAGGTCTGGAGACTGGCTAGGCCACTCCAGGATCTTCATGTGCTTCTTCTTTAGCCACTTTGTTGTTGCCTTGGCTGTGTGTTTTGGGTCATTGTCATGCTGGAATACTCCTCCATGACCCATTTTCAATGCCCTGGCTGAGGTAAGGAGGTTCTCACCCAAGATTTGACAGTACATGGCCCTGTCCATCGTCCCTTTTCATGTGATGAAGTTGTCCCCTTAGCAGGAAAACACCCCCAAAGCTTAATGTTTCCACCTCCATGTTTGACGGTGGGGATGGTGTTTTTGGGGTCATAGGCAGCATTCCTCCTCCTCCAAATTTGAGAAGTTGATGCCAAAGAGCTTGATTTTGGTCTCTGCTGACCACAACACTTTTATCCAGTTCACGTTTGAATCATTCAGATGTTTATTAGCAAACTTCACAGGCCTGTACATGTGCTTTCTTGAGAAGGAGGATCTTGTGGGTTCTGCAGGGTTTCAGTCCTTCACGGCGTGGTGTGTTACCTATTGTTTTCTTGGTGACTATGGTCCCAGCTGCAGTGAGATCATTGACAAGATTCTCCTTTGTAGTTTTGGGCTGATTCCTCACCATTCTTATGATCATTGAAACTCCTTTAGGTGAGATCTTTCATGGAGCCCCAGGGAGATTGACTGTTATTTTGTGTTTCTTCCATTCGCAAATAATCGTGCCAACTGTTGTCATCCTCTCACCCAGCTGCTTGATGATGATCTTGTAGCCCATTCCAGCCTTGTGTAGGTCTACAATCTTGTCCTTGACATCCTCAGACACCTCTTTGGTCTTGGCCATGGTGGAGAGATTGGAATCTGTTTAATTGCTTCTGTGGACAGGTGTATTTTATACAGGTAACAAGCTGAGCTTAGGAGAGTATATAAAGCTCCATACACACTATGAGTTTTTCTGCTGAGTTTTTCCTTCAGATTTACCAAAACCATATAATAGGAGGTCAAACCTTAGGAGTTTTAATTTGTATGTAATCAGGCAGGCCCTTGCACTACATGGTTTTGGTAAACCTGAAGGAAAAACTGAGCAGAAAAACTGATAGTGTGTATGGGGCTTAAGACAACTGGGAGCCAGAAATCTTGCTGATTGATAGGGGATCAAATACTTATTTCACTCATTAAAATGCAAATTCATTTATAACTTTTTGAAATGCATTTTTCTTTATATTTTTGTTTGTTATTCTGTCTCTCACTGTTAAAATAAACCTACCAGCCTAAAATTATAGACTGATCATTTCTCTGTCAGTAAGCAAACGTGAAAAACTAACACGGGATCAAATACTTTTTTCCCTCACTGTAGATAAGCCTTGGTTTATCATAATCAGCCCTAATTAACTCCTTCTTCCTTCAACTAATATTTTCCTGTTGTTTTTTTATTTCTATTTTATTAACCATGTACTTTTAAACTGTGAACCAGAAACATAATTTTAATGTAATTTTAAACAAGGCAGATTATAGAATAAAATGTATACTTTTTTTTGACAGTAACACGATTTTTTTTAGATGAACACCGGTCAAAAAAGAGAAAAATTTTTTTTTTTCAATTCTGTTCCTTTTTTATCCAAGGGTTTTATAAAACAAATTCTGCAAGACAATATGAAAAGAAAGCCTTGTTTGTCCTTAACAAAGTAATTCATATAATGTTTTTTTTTATCTTAAGTAATGGCAATGTTTAAAAAATTTAGAAATGTAAAAACTGCAATTGTCCATAGGGGGGGTTAAAGAGCTGATGGGTTTACTTTCTCTTTGTCTCCCTGCAAAGGTAAAGCATAATGGGCTACTATGCATCGCCACTTACCTGACACAGGAGCCAGCGATGTCACCGCTGTCCCCTGTAGTCTGGAGCATCCATCTTCTTCTGGGTATCGCTGCTCCGGCCACTCCCAGCGCCAGAGCACCGATGATGTCACTCCCGCGCATTCGCACGGGAGCCGCCACTAACGGCATATCGCCTTTAGCAGCGGCATGCCGCTAACGGCGATAGTGCGCATGCACCGTAGACAGCTGTCACTGTCTTTTAGTAAATGTCTCCTAAACCGTGTAGGTTTAGGAGATATTTCTTGGACCTACAGGTAAGCCTTAATCTAGGCTTACCTGTAGGTCAAAATTGTTTGTAAGGGTTTACAACCACTTTAAGGTATACTGAAGCATAGCCAATAGGCTCTCCAGCTGTAATCAGTCAAACTGTATGGCAGTCTATTAGTTTTGTGGGCTGATTTTATAAATCCTAGGTACATTGTGTTTACATGTCAAATTACACAGCTTCATCTCTCAACTTTATCATCTTAAGATGATGGATGGGAAGCTTTCTCTTTAATTACAGTCTGACACATCCTTTACATATTGTATAATTAAATTGTGAGGGTTTTTTTAATTCACAGTCAGAGATCTGCTATAACCCTGTAATTAACAGGTTACTCTTCATCAATCTTTTGTCTCTCTCCACGCACTAAGACTATAAACGTATCTACAGCCCTAGTGCACAGAACGGTTTGTGATTCCTAAATTGTGATGACCCAATCCTGTAATCATGTCATTTTGAATTTCTGCTTCATTATGAATTATATGGCACTTCTTCATGTCATAAATTTATAAACTTTAGAAGCATTGCCAAGTTTTTATAAATCAACAAAGTTGCTTCAATTCCAGCTACCATTTTCCAAAATCCCATCTCCTTACTTTCTGAGATCAGAAAGAGGGAATGCGTATTTGGCAAAATAAACATCTTTACCATAGCTCTAGCCATACAGACCATAAATAATTCTAGAACAAAATCAAAATGTTTATGCATTTACAGATGTCTTCAACAGTCAATCTGCATTTAACCACCTTGCTTCCAGAGCAATTTTACAATTTTTCATATAAATGTTAAAGTCTGCATTTTTTGCTGGAAAATTCCCCAATTAGTTATATCTTTTCTGAAAACAGAGGCCCTGTAGGATAAAATGGTGGTGGTTATGCACACAATACTGTTTATCAAATCCTATATTTTCTGGGAAAAAATACACTAAAAAGAATTTTACACAAACCCAATATAATGCCCCATTAGAGATACAAAATGGGGTAGCATCCAGTAAAAAAAAATAGCAAACATCTCAAGTCTTAAAATGGCGCACTTCCTTTAAATTAATAAATACTAAGTTAACCAAAAATGTCTATGGGTGAAACTTTAGAAGCCTTTACAGGTTTTCAGTTTAGAGTTAGTCATGGCCCTAGAATCATTGATCTCACACCAACGTTCATGGAGATACCTATTATGTGTGACACAATTCCTGTTTATGCACACCCTATATGCTCACTTGTATTTAGATGCATGTGCAGGGTGATGTGGGTGCTTTGAAAAAAAAAAAAATTGCCACTTTTATTTATTTTGGTATCATTTAAAATGCTATACACTTTTTATTTTTGTTTTTCATTTAACTATATTGATATTTGCAGGTGACAGGTGGATGACAAGTGATTTTAAAAGGATACTACAAAATTACAAAAACGTGGCTACATCAGTACAGTAGTATATTTAGGGGTATTGTACTTTATTGTAGCATTTAGAAACTAGAAAAACAATCATTTAGTGGGTGGACATAAGGGATAGATCATAATCCACAAGAACAGTGAAAATTCACAGTGAAGATATGTAACATGATTTTCAGTGTGCTCACGTGATTACATGGGCTTTCATGCTCCCAGCAAATTTGATCTTTTAAGGCCATTTCACACCTTGATATCATGGTGATTTGTGTTAACAAATGAATGCTCTGCATGAAAACATAAATAAAAAATCCAACATGCGCTATTCTTCATAAGGTGGTGCACCACAACCCATAGTAGTGAATTACTGTGA
This sequence comes from Lithobates pipiens, assembly GCF_037356315.1. Classification (NCBI taxonomy): domain Eukaryota; kingdom Metazoa; phylum Chordata; class Amphibia; order Anura; family Ranidae; genus Lithobates; species Lithobates pipiens. The sequence goes on along the minus strand of NW_027507789.1, from coordinate 50,420,607 downwards.
GTTGTGGTGAGCTGCAGTGCTTGTGTGTTATGTAACGTGAATTAACATGCTTTGTGGTACTGCTTGTGTTACAGCAACACAATGGGGTGAATTACACTCTACATTGACCATGTACCCAGACAATGCATGTTAAAGTATTTTATGTATTCTGAGCAAGCAAACATAACACCTTAGAATAATTTGTTCACCTCTGTAGCTATAATCATTGTGGAGAAATTAATCTTCAAAATGAAAATGTATGTAAACCCTCAGCTTGTAAAACATCCCATTCAGTTTAAAAAATAAATGAAGGGCAAAACATTTTTGCATAGATATAAAAAAAGTTATAAATACCTTTCTTTCCCTTTTTTATAAGTGAGCACATTCCCTCTGTTCGCAGCTGCAAAAGAGCTGGGGGAGGAGAAGCAGCAGCACACTGAGCTTTCCAGGGAATGGCTTTGCAGTGGGTGTGTGTTAGGACAAGTCTGATTGGAGGAGAGCACACTGAGTTCCCAGCATAGCTAGAGAACTGACCACGGTGTGTTCTGCTTAGTGTGGTCAATTTTTACTAGAAAAGCAGAGGGATTGGCAGGAACATCCGGAATTTCACACAAAGGAAGCAATACAAAGAGAAAAGGATACTTTTTTATACAGGTACTGTGTGTAACAGGCACATATAAGGAATATGAAATGTTGGGATAACAAACATGTAGCGGATGACATTTTGGACAAAATGTCATACGCATGTAAATTTAGTTTTTGCCTCAGAACAATAAAGGTTCAGAGGGTTGATTATGTAGGTGGGCCTTAACACCAGTCTGGCCAGGCTGTGTTTAGAAGTTCTGCCTGGTCATGTGGACAGTGAGGTGCACATGACAGGCCAGAACCAGGTCTGGTTGGATGTTTGGGTATTGGCCTTCTCGGAGCCAATCAGTGGGAGTGCCGGGGCCCGCTGAGGAGTCTGGGAAGGGGGTACTTAAGCGGTGTGGGTCACGTGTGGAGAGGGGAGGTGTTTGTGAGACCGGTGGGGGTCTGGTCTGGTTCCAGGACCGGGGTAGCCCTGTGAGGGGTCCCGGTCACGGGATGTTCGACATCCCGCAACATGTTCCTGTTAATGGCCCCTGGTAGACCCGTCTGGTCTGGGGTAGGGATCCGTCTGTTCCCGAGTCTCGGAACCGGCTGGTCTGAGGCACAGTAACTGAAGGAGGATTCAAAGTGTCTGGGTGTGCTCTCGGCTTGGAGGGACAACACAGCTCATTGAAGTGACCGGGGGAGGACTATTCAGAGGAGGGCCGGCAAGTGGCATCCTGAGAAATGCCTGGTTACTGAGTTGGGAATGACATTGGTGAATTCACACTTTTCCAGTACCATTGAGGAGATGGAAACGTTCCAGGCATGGCGGAAAAAGGTTCCTGTTCACCCTTAGTTGATTGATCAAGTTTGAGTCAACGTGCTGACTGCCATGATCTCTGGCTAGAGATCTGTTCAGCCTTGAAGTACCCAGCTGTGAGTGGCTACTCTCTGGGTGGAAATAGAGACTTTGCTAGACCTGCAGTTCAAGGTGCCTGAGTTCTTCACCTGTGCCCGCTGTTCCCTTAGAGACTGTGTTATTTGAAGGTTCTTGATACAAAATAAAACCCTTTAAAGAGGACTTCATCTGTGTCAGTGTTCAAGTCGTTGGGTATCAACCCTGGGAACCCCTAGACGTGGAAGAGCAGGCCACCAGAAGGTAACTGGTAAGCCCATTAAGTCAAGGCTGCCCTGCCACTTGAGGTACTGAAATCCCAGCTCTTTTACCCCCCCTTTTTTTATTTCCAGCCTGACAGTATTTTACTGCAAACAAACAGCAGGTGATGTATATAGTATATAGAAAAAATGAGCATAGAGCTCAAAAAAATAGGAAAAAAAAACTCTGGAGGAAAATGTCCTAAAGATTTAGTGGGAACAATAGGGACTATTGCGGTATCATGTAATAATCAAATAATAAACATTAGAATAAAAATTCAATAACATTTTATTATAAATAACTACACAAAGGTAGTGAAAAAAGACATATACACAAAAATCAAAACAAACAAAGTATACTCAATTCATTAGGAGGACAGATAATATACAAGGGTGGTTGAAAAGTCCCCAATGAGAAGGGATTTTTTACATAAATGTAGAATTGACGTGTAAATCGACCGGTTTCGCGGCACTGGAAACGCCGCTTCCTCAGGAAACGTCACCTACAAATCTGATATATACAAGAAAAATAGTATAATATTTCAATAAGTACAATGATCTGAAAATGTATGGCCATAAACACATAAGTAAGATACAACCAGAAATAATAGTGGTAAAAACATCATGACTCACCCCAGGGCTTCTCAAACCCTTCAATACGGGAGCGACCAACTTCAAGACACCCAAAATTAGGGTGCCCCCCCTGGGGGCGGACACGGGGGGTGCAATATGTAGAGAGACACACTATACACTATGGGTGGAAAAACTAGAATGAAAAAGAAAAATAATAAAGTAGTCCGTTTAGGGTAAATATGTGGAAAGATATTTTAGAGCCCATGGACGGGAGAATTTAGAAGATTAGGTTGTTAAAAAATAGGTAGGTAAGATCTGTCAAACCAAAAAAGACACCCAGTGGTCAATGGTCTGTATAACTAGGTGATAAAAGCTGGAGACTAGAGGGTTAAGCTAATAAGCAAAACCTACCCCAATTTTATCAAAGTAGCTAAAAGGTGTACTGCATTTTATATGACCAAACTAATCTTCATTATAAAACACCAGCAGGTTTCATAGGAGTTTTCTCTAGATATAAAATTGAGAGGTAGAAATATATAAGCTAGAACCATAGGTGCAAACAAGCCGGGGTTGGAAAACAAAAGTAAAAAGGAAGAAAATAAAAATACAATGACAGTGTTACCTTTAAGACAATGGCCATGTACGTGTGTGTCTCTCACCAACGGCGCCGCTCTGGAAATAAGATTCAAGCAGCGGCGCCTTAAATACCCCCAACCCGGAAGTGGTCAGAGCGTAACTGTGCACTCCTCAACATCCCCCCAGATACTGCGCAGGCGCGGAATACGCGCGTGCGCAGAAAAAACGTTCCCCATGAAACAAGGTGGAGAGGGGGAACGCTAAAGGACGTAGCGGGGTTTAGTACTAAGGCTATTTTTGTATTTTATATGCAGATACGATAAACTAAATTAACTATGTGTTCATATACTGTTTTAAAAATGGTAGCTCCCTAAGGTACAAAAGGTGCATGCACCAAGCATAGGCTGAGTTTCAAAGAAATATGCTTTCTGGAAAAATAGACAGACAAACAAGCAGAACTCTGAACTCTAGCCTGGATGAATGTTCAAATATTGGTATGTCTTCAAAGCCTGCATTGTAAAACCTGACAAGTCTGAAGGTGACTGTTAGGGAAAGATTTTCAGTGACTAGACCAGTTACCTGAGCCAACTCCAAACGTGTGAATAAAATTATCTGGATACTGTGACGATAATGAGGTCTGATTAACCCCAAATTGAGTGGCAGGAATGGGGAAGTTATACTGAATACAGTGCCACCCTCAAAAGTTCACAAGTCTGTGACATAAATGGATTAGATTAATCTCTTATGTCTGTGTAGGACCTACTTTAAGAAGGAGAAGGGAAAGAACCAAATAACCCCCTTAGTAAGAGAGTAGAGCAAAATATACAGAGTAAAAATGTAGTAGTGAATGAGTTAGGTAGATGAAAAGTAAAACAGGAGAAATCATAGAAAAACAGGGGTCAAGATAAGTGCTGTGGGTTAGAGGAGGGGGAGTAGAAAGGAGGGACAGGACGCTAAGACTGCCCCTGCAGGGCAAAGTAGCTCTCCATAGGCATTGAGGGAGGGTGTGTTTATCCAAGGAGACCATACCTCAAGGAATTTTCTACAAGTGTTGGAGAGAATGCTAACGAGTTTTTCCATTAATTGTCCTCCCCTCCCTCCTTCTCTTGTGTACCTCACACACTGCAATGTTCAGCGACCGGCCACTGTAACAAAGTCCCACCTCCTATACTGGCCCTGGGATAGACAGATCACTGATTCAATTTCCCGGCAATTGGATCAGTGTTCTGTCTATCACAGGACCTGCCCCCGGTCTAAGAGGTGGGACTTTGTTAGAGTAGCTGGCCGCCAAACATTGCAGACCCAAACTCCGTGACACAGCGGGAGAGGCACACTGTGTATAATTCAGGCACAGGTGAAACTGCATTTGATGGGCACAGTGAGGCTGCGTTGATGGGCACAGTGAGGCTGCATTTGATGGGCACAGTGAGGCTGCTATGATGGGCACAGGTGAGATTGCATTTGATGGGCACAGTGAGTCTGCAATGATGGGCACAGTGAGGCTGTGTTGATGATGTTCACAGTAAGGCTGCATTGATGGGCACAGTGAGGCTTTGTTGATGGGCACAGTGAGTCTGCATTAATGGGCACAGTAAGGGGAATCTTGGATGAGTTCCCACACTTTTTTTTTTACCCAGAACATGACCCCTGCTAATAAAACATATGTCGATAATTTGAACTGAGTTTTGCTATGGGCTGGGAGTTTAAGGTGAACCAATTTGACAGTTAAATAGGGTCTGCAAAAGTTTAAGAACTCAAATTTAAAACCGCATCCATATGTAGAACATCTCCTGAGCCAGTGCAGCCATAAAAGCATATGTCTGAAAGGGATGGGTGGAGATGCGCTAATCTAGATGGAACTATGCATCTCAGCTGTGGTTATACTTTTTTTAAAATAAAATTCTGTTTATTAAAATGTTTACTTTTCAAAGAACACATACAACAAGAGCTGGGCCCTGTTAACATAACAGCAGCCCAACCAACTGGCCGCGCAGGGCCTAACATCCTAGTGCTAACAATCCCTCTACTATCTACCCCCCCCCCCTCCTCCAACCCCTCACCCCATTTTGTCACAGCTCAGCCCCTCTACTATGCGGATTACTACCTCGGATCGAGGTTTCCTCAGCCTCTGGTTGAATGATACATATGATGCATACAATTTCAGTATCCTCGGCTCCAGTATCTGTAGTTACTTATTAAAATTTGTTACAATTCGTTTATTCCCCACTTTATTGTCTGCACTCTACCATCTCATTGGCATCCTCAGTTCTGTATTCCCATTCTTCCCACCTCCAATGTATGGCCCAAGAAGCTCAGGAATTCCTCACTCAGCCTACTGTATTGTCCGATTCGTACCAGGCCCTCCAGACCTTATCACATTTTTTCCCACTTCCCCTCGCCCTGTATGTTGTTTTATAATACGGTAACATAGAGTTAATCAGGTGCTTCCAATAAACAATGTCCGGGGCCTGTTTATTCTTCCACTTAAGTAATATGGCCTTTTTACCATAAAATAACAGAATGTTGAGCAGTGTTCTCAACGCCCTGGAAGGAACCACCTCCTCCACCAGCCCTAGCAAGCATACCCTCACCGTCAGGGGAATCGGCACCGCCAATACGTCTGAGATACAAGTTGTGACCTCTTCCCAAAACCTCTGAATGTGTGCGCAGCGCCAGAATACATGGTCAGCATCAGTCGGAGAGAAAGCACATCTCCAACACTCTGCCACTGCCAGTCCATATATCCTGGCTATTCTGGCCGGCGTGTAGTAGCTTCTATGCAGGAATTTAAATTGGATCAGGCTGTCCCTGGCCGATACCAATTGCTGAAAGAGTCCATAGATCATCCCAGTCGTCTGCTTGAATATCGGGGACTTCCGCTTCCCACCTAGTCCTGCACTTAGTAGCCGCTTTAGGTGAGCGTTTAAAAAGTTCCTTATACGTTATGGAGAGCGTCTTAGGCAGGTCCTCCCGGGACAGCAACGATTCGAGTGTCGAGGGTAGAGATTCCACCCTCAACTCCCCAAATTGAGCCTGGTATGCATGTCGAAGTAAAGCTTCTGCTGTTTATAGCAAAGCGATCGTTTCTCCTCGGGCGCAACAGAACCAGCAGGATAAGGCACAGTACTTTTTAATGCTTGAACATTTTTCTATTTGGTACGCATTTATATGTTGGGTTTCTATAATAAATAGTGTTAAACAGTATCACGCTTTGTTTGGACATTTCTGTTCTTTTATATGATAAAACCGAATTCCAATAAGGGAGACATCTAGTGGCCAAAGAAGAATGGTGTAATGGCATTGTGAAGGCTTATGATTTCAGGTGTTCGGTGAGTGCATCCCCAAAGGGGGATCGTTTGTGAACCACAAGTGGTGTACTACATGGTGGAAGCTGTACCTAAATCACAATAGGAACTGATAGAACAAGCACCATTTTTTCTGGACACTGAATAGAACTTTGATCAACTCACTTTTTGGGAAAAAGTGTGCATGCGCTGCTATATGTGAAAAGTGGACTTTTTATTTAAGTTACAATTTTTATATATGCTTATAATACTCTCCAACTGTTTGAAAAAAGACATCGGTATCCAGACCGGCGCATGCCGAAGATAATAAAGGATTAACGGAAGTATTTTCATTTTGAGTAAGCTGATCCTGCCCATAAGTGACAGGGGCAGTTTAGTCCAGGCCTGCGTTTTTTGCTTAAGGAGCCCTATCAAGGGAAGTAAGTTTAGCGAGAGATAGTCTTGCACCCGTGGAGTGATCCTCACTCCCAAATATTGAATAGAATCCACCCACTGAAGTGGCAGGTCGGGATCTGCCCTGTCCCTAGCCTGTTCATCCAATGGTAGGATGGACGACTTGGTCCAGTTTACTCTGAGACCTGAATAAGTGGCAAATTTATCAAAGATAGCCAACACCGCCTTCAGGGATTCCTCTGGGTCACTAAGAAACAGTAACATGTCATCTGCATAGAGGGCCAGCATTTCCCTAATAGACCCCACTCCTATAGCCCGCACCTCTTCCGCAGACCTGAGTGCGATGGCCAGGGGCTCCATTGCCAGGGCGAAAAGGAAAGCCTCATTTTCATTTACCCGAGCTGTTTTTATAGCTCATATACATTCACCCCTCGCAACCGCCTTAAAAGCATCCCAGACCACGGGTGGGTCAGCGGAATCAGTGTTATCAGACCAGTAATTTTTAAAGGATGGCTCGAGTTGGGAAAGCACCTGCTCGTTCTGTAGCCAACTCACAGACAAGCTCCATCCTCCCCTCCCAGACCCCACTGGAAAGGACAGAGTGAGGGAGAGATGATTATGGTCCGACAGACCACCAAGCAGGTATTCCACCCTCTCCACATTTTGCATCAATCTACCGTTTCCAAAGGCCAGATCAATTCTCGCCACCGACCGATGCGTGGACGATATGTGAGAATAACATCTAGCCATCGGATGCTTCCACCTCCACAATTCATTCAGTCCCACCGCTGAAGCCCAGCCCACCAGCTCTGTCGAGCTCCCCCTGCTCTGGTTGGAGGAGTCCAACACCGCATCTAACGTGGCGTTGAAGTCCCCCAACACAACCCGGGGCAAATGTGTAAATTCAGCCAGGCGGGCAAACATATCATACAATAGTTGAACCTGAAACGGAGGGGGCACATAAACATTTACCAACAGTAGCTTCTAGTAACACACCTCTAACACCACCGCCACATATCGTCCCCCCTGGTCCGTGATAACCTGATGGACCGTGCATGCAATTGCCTTGCTTATAAGCACCGGCACTCCCCTCGCAAATGTTGAGTATGTGGAATGCAGAGCTTTCTGAATCCACGGCTTCTGCATAGTTAACACTTTAGCTCCATCCAGATGTGTTTTCTGAAAAAAAATTATATGTGGTTTTGATTGTTTTAGATATTGGAAAACCGAGGCCCTTTTAAATTTGTGGTTCAGGCCTTTCCATTCCATTCCAAGACACAATTTCTAATCTATCCGCCATCATCCCTCAACATCACACATAAGTGCCTGCAGCTATGCCCAATTCCCTCACATTCTGGACAACCGGTACCTTCATAGAGCACTGTTGAATTAGGAACCATATCCCTTTCCCGAGTCTCTGAGCTGTGACAAACAGAATTCCCCCCTCCCCCGCTTTTATACCAGTACCCTTCTTAAAACCAAACAAAAGTGTCCTGATATTTAGCTTCCTCCTGTAAGCATAACTGCAAAAACTTGTGGTGAGGTCCAACCGCCGTAATCGAAAGTCTGGCAAAATCTTCTCCGGTGTATCTTCATCCACCCTGAGCTCCAAATATCAAGAAAACTGTTGGAGTGCAGCAAACTCCGGGGCACGAAATTGTGCTAACAGACAACAAGGCTAAAGTGAAAAAAAAAATGACAGCAAGCTCCAATTCGGCTCAGGGAATCCCCCCCCCCCCCCCCCCCCCACACACACACAGGAAGAGCCATTGTAAAGCAGTTCGTATGCTTGACGGTCCACTGGGTAGTCTTAGCCCTACAACAATTACCTCCAGGGTTATTCACTGCTTAGGGATTCTCACGGCTCCGATAGGCCAATACCGTTAAACTGCATATTAGTCAAGGTCCAACAGCCACCCCAGGAACATGGCCTATTAGTTTCCGTTGTATATCTGCCTATCAGATGTCTTGGTGAAAACATTCCAGTGCCCACCGGCCGCTCCATGCATTGATATTCTCTGGCACCACCCCAGGGAATCGGGCGGATCCTGCCCATTTCTCATGTCATCTGGCGGGGGTCCTCCGCTGAGGAGGGGCCCCCAAGACATGTTAGACACACCACAGCCGAGTGTCAGAGAACTTGCAACTCTCAGGATTCCTGTCCTTTCCCTGAGGCAACATAATGGGAACCGTGCAACAGGCACAACATACCTTAACAGACTTGTGGGTTAGTAACCCAGAACGCACTGCCCCGTGCCATCAAGCCAGTTCTTTGTCCATCCAGTCACAGGCCTCCGCAGGGTTGTCAAAAAATCTCACACTGCCTTTGTATTGGATCCTAAACCTGCTTGGGTAAAGCATGCTATATTGAATCTCCTTTTCGCAGAGCCTCCTGCGGACCTCCTTGAAGGAGCGGCGTTGTTGTTGCGTGGCGGCTGAAAAATCAGGGAAGAGCATCAGTTTGGAATTTTCATAGAGTAGCTCTTGTGTCCTCCTGGACTTGGCCAAGATCATGTCTCTGTCCCTGTAGTTCAGGAACCTTACAAGAAATGGTCATGGAAATGTACCCGGTGGTCTCCTGCCCGTGGGGCCCCTTTGGGCCCTTTCAACAACATATGTGGGGGGTAAATGCTCCAAAGAGAGCAGCGTTTTGAACAGAGTCTCTGCAAACACCACGGGCTTGTCCCCCTCCAATCCTTCGGGCAGTCCCACCACCCTGATATTGTTCATCCGTTGGCGGTCTTCGGCGTCGTCAGCTCTGCTATGGGTTTCCTGCGTGTGCGTGGTGTCCTCAACTCCAGACACCCGGTCTTCCACCGTGGTGAGCCTGCCCCGGATCTTATCAAGATCGTGCCTGATCAAAGTACATTCGGACGACAAATGATCAATGCGCCCCATCAGTTCAGACTTACTGGCATTTATGGCCTCCAGAATAGGTCTGGTAATTGCCTCCGTGTCCACCACCACAGGATGCTCATCAGCCTGTTCAATGTCGGCACTAGGGATGAGCCGAACACCCCCCGGTTCGGTTCGCACCAGAACTTTCGAACGGACCCCAAATTCGTACAAACGTTAGAACCCCATTGAAGTCTATGGGACTCGAACGTTCGAAATTAAAAGTGCTAATTTTAACGGCTAATATGCAAGATACTGTCCTAAAAAGGGTTTGGGGACCTGGCTCCTGCCCCAGGGGACATGGGTCAATGCAAAAAAAAGTTTTAAAAACGGCCGTTTTGGCGGGAGCACTGATTTTAATGATGATTAAAGTGGAAAAAAAAAGTGAAATATTCCTTTAAATATGGTGCCCTGGGGGTGTCTGTAGTATGCCTGTGAAGTGCCACGTGTTTCCCGTGTTTAGAACAGTCCCTGCACAAAATGACATTTAACGGAAATAACGTCATTTAAAGCTGCTTGCGGTTTTAATGTTATATCTGGTTCCTGCAATATGGTTGAAAATCATTGAGAAAACGGCATGGGTAGCCCTCCCTGTCCATTACCAGCCCCTTTGGGTCTTGTACGCATATTAAGGGGAACCCCGTACCCATATTAAAAAAAGGAAATGCGTGTGGCCCCCAGGCCCTATATACTCAGAACAGCAGTATACAGGCGGTGCAAACAAGACAGGGACTGTGTAGGTTTGTTGTGTTAAGTTGAATCTGTTTGTAATTTTCAACTGGTACATTTTTAAAGTGTAGCTTCAGTCAAAAAAAAATTTTTTAAGCTTTTTGGAAAACATCACCCCTGTAAATCACCCCTGTATAATTTGTTTTGTTGTCCATCTTTTTTCATCTCACTTGCTGTTGTCTCCTTCCGTTTGCAAGTAGGAGATGTTTGTAAGTTGGATGTTTGAAAGTAGGGGCCTGCCCTATATGCTCTGCAGAAATGGCGGAACAAGGTGTCGGTTTTGCCACAACAATGTAAGCCCTCAAAGTGACTCTTGGTGGGCGCTGGAGCGCCCTGCTGTGAGCGATTATATCAAGAATTGTAATTACATGCCATTGTTGAACAGTGGTAGAAAAATTGACCTTTGGTGGTTGTGGTGCTGGTGCCACAACACTATAAGTCCTCACAGTTACTCTGGGTGGGCACAGGAACGGGCCCTCCTGTGAAATATTATATCAAGAATTGTAATTACATGTCCCTGTTAAACAGGAGCAGAAAAATTGGGCCTTAGGCACTGGTGCTGGTGCCACGACACTGCAACCTCTCTCATATACTCTAGTTTTATTGCAGGAATTAGCCCTGCTGCAAAGCATTGCATCAAAAATTGTAATTAAACGCCCCTGTTAAACAGGGGCAGAAAAATTGGGCTTTAGGCACTGGTGCTGGTGCCACGACACTGAAACCTCTCCCATATACTCTAGTTTTATTGCAGGAATTAGCCCTGCTGCAAAGCATTGCATCAAAAATTGTATTTAAACGCCCCTGTTAAACAGGGGCAGAAAAATTGGGCCTTAGGCACTGGTGCTGGTGCCACCACACTGCAACCTCTCCCATATACTCTTGTTTTATTGCAGGAATTAGCCCTGCTGCAAAGCATTGCATCAAAAATTGTACTTAAACGCCCCTGTTAAACAGGGGCAGAAAAATTGGGCCTTAGGCACTGGTGCTGGTGCCACGACACTGCAACCTCTCCCATATACTCTTGTTTTATTGCAGGAATTAGCCCTGCTGCAAAGCATTGCATCAAAAATTTTACTTAAACACCCCTGTTAAACAGGGGCAGAAAAATTGGGCCTTAGGCACTGGTGCTGGTGCCACGACACTGCAACCTCTCCCATATACTCTTGTTTTATTGCAGGAATTAGCCCTGCTGCAAAGCATTGCATCAAAAATTGTACTTAAACGCCCCTGTTAAACAGGGGCAGAAAAATTGGGCCTTAGGCACTGGTGCTGGTGCCACGACACTGCAACCTTTCCCATATACTCTTGTTTTATTGCAGGAATTAGCCCTGCTGCAAAGCATTGCATCAAAAATTGTACTTAAACGCCCCTGTTAAACAGGGGCAGAAAAATTGGGCTGATGGCATCACCCAGAAACAGAAATGTTCTTCCAACATATCATCGGAGGAGGAAGAGGATAGACAATCAACATAACAGGACAGTCACTCAGCATCAGCATAGGCAGTCTTGAAGGGATGTGATATTTCAAAAAAAATTATTCGGTTACATCAGCTTCAGGTGCTTGGTAGCTGTGGGTGATCCAAGACTGATTCATCTTGATGAAGGTCAGTCGATCAACTGATTCGGTAGACAGCCGCACCCTGTGATCAGTAACAAAGCCACCAGCAGCACTGAAGGTGCGTTCCGAAAGAACGCTGGATGCAGGACAGGCCAGTAGCTCAATTGCATACTGTGCAAGCTCTGGCCAGTGATCCATCCTCAAGACCCAGTAAGCCAGAGGATTTTCGGTGGGAAAGGTGTCCAAGTCTGACCTTGCCCCTAGGTATTCCTGCACCATGTAAATCAGACGCTGGCGATGGTTGCTGGAACCGATCATACCTTGGGGCTGCGGACTAAAAAATTGTCTGAAAGCATCAGTCAGACGGCCACCTTCTCCACCGCTCCTTCTGACCGATGCCTCAGCAACACGTTGTCCAGGACCAGGAGTTTGTAACCTCCCAGTCTCTGGGAACGCGTTGCACAGACCTTTCTGCAAGTCTTCCCGGAGATGTCTCATCCTCTGCTCCCTCTGCGATGGCAAGATAAGGTCGGCAACCTTACCCTTGTACCGTGGATCAAGGAGAGTGGCCAGCCAGTAATGGTCCCTCTCCTTGATCCGAAGAATACGAGGATCCTTCCGCAGGCTTTGCAGGATCAGGGAGGCCATGCAGCGTAGGTTAGCTGAGGCATTCGGTCCGGAGTCCTCTGGGTCACTAAGGACAACATGATCCGCAGCTACCTCCTCCCAGCCACGTACAAGTCCAAGTGTTTCTTGGGACTGTAAATCATCCCTACAAGACTGCTGCTGCTGCTGCTGCTGCTGCTGATGCTGAGTGCCAGCCTCCACCTCCATGCTGACACAATCATCCTCCTCCTCCTCTTCCTCCTCCTCATCCTCTTCCTGTGTGATGGGTGGCACAGCAGGAACACTGTCTGGATAAAGGGGGCCTTGAGAGGCAAGGAAGTCCTCCTCTTCCTGCCTCTGTTCTGCCTCAAGTGCCCTGTCCATTATTCCACGCAGCGTATGCTCCAAGAGGTGGACAAGAGGTACAGTGTCACTGATGCATGCACTGTCACTGCTCACCATCCTTGTGGCCTCCTCAAACGGTGATAGGACAGTGCATGCATCCCTGATCATGCCCCACTGGCGTGGTGAGAAAAAAACGAGCTCCCCTGACCCTGTCCTGGTGCCGTAGTCGCACAGGTACTCATTGATGGCCCTCTGCTGCGTGTGCAGCCGCTGCAGCATGGCCAACGTTGAGTTCCACCTGGTGGGCATGTCACATATAAGGCGGTTCTTGGGCAGGTTCAACTCCTTTTGGAGCTCAGCCAGCCGAGCACAGGCATTAAATGATCGGCGGAAATGCACACAGACTTTCCTGGCCTGCTTCAGGACATCCTGTAAGCTGGGGTACCTGCCCAAGAACCACTGCACCACCAGGTTAAGGATGTGAGCTACACAGGGCACATGGGTCAGTTGTCCCTGTCGGAGGGCGGAGAGGAGGTTGGTGCCATTGTCGCAAACCACCATTCCTGGCTTAAGCTGGCGTGGTGTCAACCACCTCTCGGCCTGCCCCTGCAGAGCTGACAAAACATCCGCCCCAGTGTGGCTCCTGTCCCCCAAACAAACCAGCGCAAGTACGGCATGGCATCGTTTTGCCTGCGTACTTGCGTAGCCCCTGGAACGCCTACGGAGCACCGCTGGTTCTGAGGACAGTGCACTGGAAGAGGCCATGGAGGAAGAAGAAGAGGAGGGGGTGGAGGAGAGAGGTGTGTCACAACCAATAGTAGCATTTTGGAGGCGTGGTGGCGGAACTACCTCCAACACTACTGCACCTTGTCCTGCATCCTTCCCAGCTGCCAGAAGAGTGACCCAATGGGCTGTGAAAGACAGGTAACGTCCCTGTCCATGCCTGCTGGACCATGAGTCAGCGGTAATATGCACCTTACCGCTGACCGCCCTGTCCAGCAAGGCAAGGACATTGCCTTCCACATGCCGGTAGAGAGCCGGAATCGCCTTCCGTGAGAAAAAGTGGCGTTTGGGGACCTGCCACTGAGGAACCGCACATTGTACAAACTCACGGAAGGGGGCCGAGTCTACCAACTGAAAAGGCAGCAGTTGAAGTGCTAGCAATTTAGCCAAGCTAGCATTCAACCGCAGGACATGTGGATGGCTGGGAGTGAACTTCTTTCGCCGGTCCAGCAGCTGGGGCAGGGACATTTGCCTGCTATAATCGGACGTGGGTGTACTGCTAGCAGAGTGCCCGGAAGCACTTGGCTGTGACACACCTAATTCTACACCTTCATTCCTCTCAGAGCAGGGTTCAGAGAGGACTGAAGGTCTAGTGGGGTTGGAGATGCCAGCTGATGAGGAGCAAGGAGAGGGCCGCTTTGTTCTTTGGTGTGGGTCTTTGAGGTACGCTTGCCAACGAGCTGCATGGCAGGTCAACATATGTCTGGTCAAGCATGTGGTGCCCAAGCGGCTGATGTTTTGGCCACGCGAGATACGCTTGAGACATATGTTGCAAATAGCAGCGGTGCGATCTGATGCACTCGTCTCAATAAAGGCCCACACCAAAGAACTTTTAGCATAACGTGCAGAGGCAGCGCCCTGCACAGGCGGAGCTCTGTGGTGTGATTCAGTCAGTGTGCTGCCCCTAAGCTGGCCCCCGGAGGGCATCCTGCCTCGTTGGACATGTGCCTCCTCCTCCTCCTATTCACTCCTACCAGGCACCCACGTGGAGTCAGTGCCCTCATCATCCCCTCCCTCTTCATCGCTGTAGCAAACCTGGCAGTATGCTGCAGCTTGTGGAACATGACTGCCAGATTGCTGTCCTTCTTGAGCATCCCCTCTCTCTGCATTCACGCTACTGCCTTCCTCTAGCTGAGTGTCATCATCAGAGGCTACAAAACACTGGGCATCCTCCTGGAGCATGTACCCAACACTGTGCTCAAAGAGTTCAGGAGACTCCTCAGGAGGACGTGGTGGGTCTAGGGAAGGAGTCACTGATGATGACATTGAGAGGAGGGAAGACGATGTGTTGGCAGCTGCTTTGCTAGTACCCTGAGACTGGGTGAGAGAGGATGAGGAGGATGAAGAGGGCTTGGTCATCCACTCTACCAAGTCGTTGGCATGTTGCGGCTCAACATGTCCAGCTGCCGAAAAGAAGGACAAGCGTGTCCCATGGCCACGTGCTGATGACAATGCACCGCGTCCACGACCAGCACTGTTGTCTTTAGACACAGAGCCTGCTTGCCCTCTTTTATCGGCTCGCACCTGTCTGCCTCTCCTTGCTGGCCTTCCAGACATGGTAATGGCCTGAAGGGAGTTGGGTAAAAAAGCAGTTGGGTAGTGTATATTGTGCTAGAGGCACACAACACCCACTAACTCCTGCAGATGCCTTTATTATAGAACACCAGAGATAAAGGGGTATATACAGATGTATACTGTGCTGTGCTGGAGGCACACACAACTTCCAATAACTCCTGCAGATGGCAAGTGGGCTCAAATAGAGAAGAGCTATGTAGGTGGATATAGCGGTATGTACTGGGTACAGAGCACGCAGACAGCACGCACAAGCTCCTAACACTACTGACTGCAAGCTCTATTATAAAAGATAGATCACTAGCTATATAGGTGAGGTTAATATAGCGGTGTATACTGCGGTCAGGGCACGCAGACAACAACCACTACACAACAGCAAGATCGAAAATCGTCCGAAAACGATCGGTGTGTACTGTGTTGAAGGTACACAGAACACCCACTAACTCCTGCAGATGCCTTTATTATAGAACACCAGAGATAAAGGGGTATATACAGATGTATACTGTGCTGTGCTGGAGGCACACACAACTTCCAATAACTCCTGCAGATGGCAAGTGGGCTCAAATAGAGAAGAGCTATGTAGGTGGATATAGCGGTATGTACTGGGTACAGAGCACGCAGACAGCACGCACAAGCTCTCAACACTACTGACTGCAAGCTCTATTATAAAAGATAGATCACTAGCTATATAGGTGAGGTGAATATAGAGGTGTATACTGCGGTCAGGGCACGCAGACAACAACCACTACACAACAGCAAGATCGAAAATCGGCCGAAAACGATCGGTGTGTACTGTGTTGAAGGTACACAGAACACCCACTGCTTCAGACGCCAACACACTACACAAGGCCGCCGTGCTGGCGGCCTTATATAGTGTGGGGCGTGCACTACACAGCCTGAGCTATGATTGGCCACAGGCATCCTGCCTGTGGCCAATCATGGCTCTCCTCGCTGCTGGCGCTGTGATTGGCCAAGCATGCGGGGTCACAGTGCATGCTTGGCCAATCATGAGCCAGCAATGCACTGCGCCATCGCAGTGCATTGTGGGCCGTGAGCGCCACACGAATTTGGCGCAAACGGACCAAAACGTTCGGACTTCGCCGAACGGGGGAACAGCCGATGTTCGAGTCGAGTCGTTCGAGTCGAACGGTTCCTCAGTGGCAGGTCCCCAAACGCCACTTTTTCTCACGGAAGGCGATTCCGGCTCTCTATGTGGAATGCAATGTCCTTGCCTCGCTGGACAGGGCGGTCAGCGGTAAGGTGCATATTACCACTGACTCATGGTCCAGCAGGCATGGACAGGGACGTTACCTGTCTTTCACGGCCCATTGGGTCACTCTTCTGGCAGCTGGGAAGGATGCAGGACAAGGTGCAGTAGTGTTGGAGGTTGTTCCGCCACCACGCCTCCAAAATGCTACTATTGGTTGTGACACACCTCTCTCCTCCACCCCCTCCTCTTCTTCTTCCTCCAGTACTCTGTCCTCAGAACCAGCGGTGCTCCGTAGGCGTTCCAGGGGCTACGCAAGTACGCAGGCAAAGCGATGCCATGCCGTGCTTGCGCTGGTTTGTTTGGGGGACAGGAGCCACACTGGGACGGAAGTTTTGTCAGCTCTGCAGGGGCAGGCCAAGAGGTGGTTGACGCCACGCCAGCTTAAGCCAGGAATGGTGGTTTGCGACAATGGCACCAACCTCCTCTCCGCCCTCCGACAGGGACAACTGACCCATGTGCCCTGTGTAGCTCACGTCCTTAACCTGGTGGTGCAGCGGTTCTTGGGCAGGTACCCCGGCTTACAGGATGTCCTGAAGCAGGCCAGGAAAGTCTGTGTGCATTCTGCCGATCATTTAATGCCTGTGCTCGGCTGGCTGAGCTCCAAAAGGAGTTGAACCTGCCCAAGAACCGCCTTATATGTGACATGCCCACCAGGTGGAACTCAACGTTGGCCATGCTGCAGCGGTTGCACACGCAGCAGAGAGCCATCAATGAGTACCTGTGCGACTACGGCACCAGGACAGGGTCAGGGGAGCTCGGTTTTTTCTCACCACGCCAGTGGGGCATGATCAGGGATGCATGCACTGTCCTGTCACCGTTTGAGGAGGCCACAAGGATGGTGAGCAGTGACAGTGCATGCATCAGTGACACTGTACCTCTTGTCCACCTCTTGGAGCATACGCTGCGTGGAATAATGGACAGGGCACTTGAGGCAGAACAGAGGCAGGAAGAGGAGGACTTCCTTGCCTCTCAAGGCCCCCTTTATCCAGACAGTGTTCCTGCTGTGCCACCCATCACACAGGAAGAGGATGAGGAGGAGGAAGAGGAGGAGGAGGATGATTGTGTCAGCATGGAGGTGGAGGCTGGCAGCAGCAGCAGTCTTGTAGGGATGATTTACAGTCCCAAGAAACACGTGGACTTGTACGTGGCTGGGAGGAGGTAGCTGCGGATCATGTTGTCCTTAGTGACCCAGAGGACTCCGGACTGAATGCCTAAGCTAACCTACGCTGCATGGCCTCCCTGATCCTGCAAAGCCTGCGGAAGGATCCTCGTATTCTTCGGATCAAGGAGAGGGACCATTACTGGCTGGCCACTCTCCTTGATCCACGGTACAAGGGTAAGGTTGCCGACCTTATCTTGCCATCGCAGAGGGAGCAGAGGATGAGACATCTCCGGGAGGCCTTGCAGAAAGGTCTGTGCAACGCGTTCCCAGAGACTGGGAGGTTACAAACTCCTGGTCCTGGACAACGTGTTGCTGAGGCATCGGTCAGAAGGAGCGGTGGAGAAGGTGGCCGTCTGACTGATGCTTTCAGACAATTTTTTAGTCCGCAGCCCCAAGGTATGATCGGTTCCAGCAACCATCGCCAGCGTCTGATTTACATGGTGCAGGAATACCTAGGGGCAAGGTCAGACTTGGACACCTTTCCCACCGAAAATCCTCTGGCTTACTGGGTCTTGAGGATGGATCACTGGCCAGAGCTTGCACAGTATGCAATTGAGCTACTGGCCTGTCCTGCATCCAGCGTTCTTTCGGAACGCACCTTCAGTGCTGCTGGTGGCTTTGTTACCGGTCACAGGGTGCGGCTGTCTACCGAATCAGTTGATCGACTGACCTTCATCAAGATGAATCAGTCTTGGATCACCCACAGCTACCAAGCACCTGAAGCTGATGTAACCGAATAATTTTTTTTGAAATATCACATCCCTTCAAGACTGCCTATGCTGATGCTGAGTGACTGTCCTGTTATGTTGATTGTCTATCCTCTTCCTCCTCCAATGATATGTTGGAAGAACATTTCTGTTTCTGGGTGATGCCATCAGCCCAATTTTTCTGCCCCTGTTTAACAGGGGCGTTTAATTACAATTTTTGATGCAATGCTTTGCAGCAGGGCTAATTCCTGCAATAAAACTAGAGTATATGGGAGAGGTTGCAGTGTCGTGGCACCAGTGCCTAAGGCCCAATTTTTCTGCCCCTGTTTAACAGGGGCGTTTAAGTACAATTTTTGATGCAATGCTTTGCAGCAGGGCTAATTCCTGCAATAAAACAAGAGTATATGGGAGAGGTTGCAGTGTCGTGGCACCAGCACCAGTGCCTAAGGCCCAATTTTTCTGCCCCTGTTTAACAGGGGCGTTTAATTACAATTTTTGATGCAATGCTTTGCAGCAGGGCTAATTCCTGCAATAAAACAAGAGTAAATGGGAGAGGTTGCAGTGTGGTGGCACCAGCACCAGTGCCTAAGGCCCAATTTTTCTGCCCCTGTTTAACAGGGGCGTTTAAGTACAATTTTTGATGCAATGCTTTGCAGCAGGGCTAATTCCTGCAATAAAACAAGAGTATATGGGAGAGGTTGCAGTGTCGTAGCACCAGCACCAGTGCCTAAGGCCCAATTTTTCTGCCCCTGTTTAACAGGGGCGTTTAATTACAATTTTTGATGCAATGCTTTGCAGCAGGGCTAATTCCTGCAATAAAACAAGAGTATATGGGAAAGGTTGCAGTGTCGTGGCACCAGCACCAGTGCCTAAGGCCCAATTTTTCTGCCCCTGTTTAACAGGGGCGTTTAAGTACAATTTTTGATGCAATGCTTTGCAGCAGGGCTAATTCCTGCAATAAAACAAGAGTATATGGGAGAGGTTGCAGTGTCGTGGCACCAGCACCAGTGCCTAAGGCCCAATTTTTCTGCCCCTGTTTAACAGGGGCGTTTAATTACAATTTTTGATGCAATGCTTTGCAGCAGGGCTAATTCCTGCAATAAAACTAGAGTATATGGGAGAGGTTGCAGTGTCGTGGCACCAGCACCAAAGGCCCAATTTTTCTGCCCCTGTTTAACAGGGACATGTAATTACAATTCTTGATATAATATTTCACAGGAGGGCCCGTTCCTGTGCCCACCCAGAGTAACTGTGAGGACTTATAGTGTTGTGGCACCAGCACCACAACCACCAAAGGTCAATTTTTCTACCACTGTTCAACAATGGCATGTAATTACAATTCTTGATATAATCGTTCACAGCAGGGCGCTCCAGCGCCCACCAAGAGTCACTTTGAGGGCTTACAATGTTGTGGCACGGGGTTCCCCTTAATAAGCGTACAAGACCCAAAGGGGCTGGTAATGGGCAGGGAGGGCTACACATGCCATTTTTCTCAATGATTTTCAACCATATTGCAGGAACCAGATATAACATTAAAACCGCAAGCAGCTTTAAATGACGTTATTTCCGTTAAATGTCATTTTGTGCAGGGACTGTTCTAAACACGGGAAACACGTGGCACTTCACAGGCATACTACAGACACCCCCCAGGCACCATATTTAAAGGAATATTTCACTTTTTTTTCCACTTTAATCGTCATTAAAATCAGTGCTCCCGCCAAAACGGCCATTTTTTTTTTGTCAAAAACATTTTATTGAAGATGCATACAACAATACAGGAAGTTTAAACAGTGCATAATCAATAGAATTCAAAAGTTCAGTGACATTTGTTATAACATGTAGGCGAACGCAGGCGCCTTGATACAAACAAGGAGAGAAAAAAAAAAACAGGATATAATAGTAGACAACAGGATGCTATGCACAACCATAAAAGGGAGCACTAGCAAAAGAAAATGTATCTTGTGACAATTAGAAGGTAGCTAACTCTCTACCTGTGTAACAGAGGTGTTTTATCGAGTCTCTGAGGGTGTTTTGTGCGAAATGGATATCTCTGCCATGGGATATCAATTGTTAGGAGTATAGACAGAGGAAATCGACGACTTATGTGAATAGCTATTGGAAAGTATGGGTATAACAAATCAACACTAAAATTTGGCGAGATATAGAAGGGGTTTTGTATACATCCGAATCCAGGAAGTCTAAGAGGTTAGATACTGTGACATGATAAATGATTTCATTTTAAAGGTTGAATTACTATGAAAGAGGTCTGTGCCCCAGTCCTTGCTGTCAGGTCTGCATAAGGCGTTTATACATATCAGAGGTCTGAAAGTGAATCCAACAGGCCCATGTAGTTGTGAACTTTGCAGGAGTATCATTGGCCTGGTGGATCAGGTCTTCCATAGTCATTACATTGTTAATGCAATGAAACCAGTCCCGGAGTAGGGGGGGGTCAGGGGAGCGCCACTTCCGTGGAATGCATGTTCTAGCTGCATTGACCATGTGCATGGCTAGAGACTTAAGGTAGGAATGATTTGAGTGATCTGAGTGGTGCAGCAAGAATTGGGCAGGGGTGTACTCTAAGTGAAAGGTCGTAACTTCTTCTATTGTTTTGTGTACTTCCGACCAATATGTATGTATGGCAGGGCATGACCACCAAATATGCAAAAATGTTCCAATTGCCGTGTTGCATCTCCAACACTTCTGGGAGATGGAGGGGTTAATTATGTGAAGTTTGTGGGGCGTGAGGTACCACCTGGAAGCTATTTTAAAGGCAGTCTCTTGTGTGTTGGCGTTAATCGAACCTTTATGGACACATCTATAAATATGATCCCAGTCAATTTCAGAAACTTCCACTTGGAGGTCAGTAGACCATTTTTGCTGTATATGGAGGTTATGCTTATCGCTGTCCTGAAACAACAGTGGATATGTGTGCGAGATTAAGTGGCGCTGGGGTTCTTCCTTGTAGCATAGTTCTTCAAAAGTAGTCAAAGCTCTGGACCATTGTGGTCTGGTTGTATGATTGAGTAGAAAATGGCGGATCTGTAGGTATGCCCATAAAGGAAAGGTCTCTTGTTCTATGAGAGATGCCAAATCCTCCCTAGAGAGGATTACATTATCGCGGAAGAAATGTGTTGCTCTAACTGTCCTATATGGCCACCTTAATGTTGGAAAGGATGGGATGATACCTGGTGGGAATTCTGGATTGCCTCGAAGGGGGGTCATTGGACCCTTTGTGGAAGAAATGTGGTGGTGAGTATTTGCCCAGCGGAAGGAGTGTAGTGTTGGAGCTATCAGAGGGTGGGACTTATATGTTCGCATTTGGTAGGTATGATCTAGCCACGGGAGAGAAGTTAATGGGTCAGGGGACATGGCCTGTTCAAGACGAACCCAGTCCTTAAACGGGGCATGTATATGCCAATCGATAATCCTGGTAAGGTGGCAAGCCACCTGGTATTTGTGTATATCTGGGAGACCGGTTCCCCCCTTCAATTTAGGTAAAGTAAGTTTGGAGAAATTTAGGCGTGAACGACGTTGGTTCCAAACAAATTGTGTACACAGTTTGCGATATGTGGAAAAAAACGTAGGAGGAAGTTTTATTGGGATAGTCTGCAGTAGGTATAAAATTCGTGGGAGAATATTCATTTTGATTATGGCTATTCAACCGAACCAAGAAAATCGCTCCGGGGACCACCTCTGAAGGTCGGAACCAATCTTTTGTAGCAACGGGGCATAATTTAAGGAGTATAAGTTTGATAAAGAAGCTGGGAGTTGGATTCCTAAGTAAGTAATTGCAGTATCTTTCCACTTGAACGAAAAGTTAGTACGGCATAACGAACATAACGGGGCGGGCAATGGTATATTCAAGGCACTAGATTTGTCAAAGTTTATCTGTAGGTTGATAAGCATCTTAAATTCCGAGAAGTCTTGTAACAAGTTGGGGATGGACGTCAGTGGAGCGGATAGGAAGAGGAGAATATCGTCTGCAAACGCCGCGACCTTGTACGTGTGATTTTTAATGTCGATTCCTCTAATGTCTGGGTTAGCTCTGAGCCGTCTTAATAGGGGTTCTAACGTTAATATGAACATCAAGGGGGATAGAGGGCATCCCTGACGTGTACCATTCGATATGGAGAAGGCGTCCGACAGATGGCCATTTACCCTAACCTTTGCTGTAGGGACAGAGTAAAGAGCTAGAATTGAATTCAACAAGCGAGGCGGGATGTGTATAGCTGTAAGTACTGCAGACATATAGTCCCAAGCCACTCTGTCGAACGCCTTCTCCGCATCCAGTGATAGCATGAAACCAGGTGTCTTAGAAATTGATAGCCAGTGGCCGATATTTAGGGCTTTAAGGGTGTTATCCCTAGCTTCCCTTCCCGGAATAAACCCAACTTGATCAGGACTGATGAGCTGAGGTAAGAGTGGTAAAAGTCTATTTGCTAAAGCTTTGGCATACCATTTAAGGTCTACATTTAATAGAGAGATTGGTCTATAGTTCGTTACTACCAAGGGATCCTTTCCCGGTTTCGGGATGACCGTTATATGTGCTTGTAAAAATTCAGCAGGGGGATGGGTAGGCTCGGCGAGTGAGCGGAATGCCTTCAGAAAATGTGGTAAAAGGATGTCTGTAAACGTTTTATAATAGGCCACTGTTAGCCCGTCAGGGCCTGGGCTCTTCCCTGGTTTAAGCTGCTTGAGAGCTACCGTGATTTCTTCTGACGTTAAGGGGGAGTCTAAATCTCGAGCCGTGTCATCTGAAATGGGATCGGGACTGTAGCGAAGCAAAAATTCCTTAATTTTTTCTTGTCGTAAAGCCGATTGATCTACCGTCTGGGTCGTGTTGGTTAGATTATAAAGTTTTGTATAGTACTTAACGAACTGGCTAGCTATTTCTTCAGATTTGTGTATTTTTTTGCCGGTGACGTCGGTCAGAGAATGAATGGTGTTGGCGGCTCTTCTAATTTGAGGTGCTCTGGCCAGCAATTTGCTGGTTTTATTACCATATTCGTAAAAAGATTTCTTATAAAGGATATATTTGCGTTTAGTTTGCATATCTAATAATTCCAGGAGTTTTGCTCGAGCTTCCGTAAGTTCTGTAAGTGTAGCTACCGCTTGGGAATGTTTGTGGGCCGCTTCAAGTCTCTTAATTTGGGTGGTAAGGTCTAAATATAGCTTCTTTCTCTCGCGGTCGCGTTTGGCCTTAAGTGCAATTAGTATTCCCCTAATTACACTCTTATGTGCCGCCCAGTTATTTAAAGGGGAGGTGTCTTCAGCTTTATTTTCAATAAAGAAATGTTTCAAATGGGTATTGAGTTCTGCCTGAATGGATGTGTCGGTAAGTAGGGAGGAATCAAGTCTCCAAATTGGAGTCGAAGATTTGGCTATAGGGAATTGTAGGGTGATCGAAATTGGGTGGTGGTCCGATATAATCATTGGGTCTATAGAAGCTTTTCGTAGTAGTGGTAAATCTTTCTGTGTTAGGAATAGAAAGTCAATACGTGAGTATCTGTCGTGGGGGGCTGAGTAATAGGTGTAATCTCTACCGTCGGGGTTTAAAGTACGCCAAGTATCATGGAGCAACACCGTAGTTAGGGATGAGTTGATAGCCTTCAAGGCTCTATATGGAAGAGAAGACTTGCCGGTGGACGTGTCGAGGACGGGTACAAGGGGGGCATTAAAGTCTCCTCCCAGGATCACAATTCCTTCCTGGAAGGAGATTAGTAAGGTCGTTATCTTTTTGAAAAAAGCGACCTGTTGAGTGTTTGGGGCATATATGTTGACTAAGGTAACTGTTGTGCCAGCATATTGACCTTTAAGGAAGATAAACCTGCCGTTTTCATCTATCAATTGATCAGTGAGTTGAAAGGGGCAATTTTTTTGAAACAATATTGAAACTCCTTTCGACTTCGTGAGAGGGGAAGTTGCATGAAAGGCTGTAGGGTATCTATTGTCATGGAGTTTTGGGACTGAGTTCGTCTTAAAATGTGTTTCTTGCAGAAAAATGATGTCTGCTCTATTCCTGTGCATAGTGAGGAGGAGTTTGGACCTTTTCTCCGGGACGTTCAGACCTTTAACATTAAGTGAAATTATTTTTGCTGTGAGGGGGACTGTTGGATTCGGGATTGAGGACATCTTCGGGCCAAGTTTAAAGAAAAGTGATAGTATCAGACGCAGAAATGAATTTGTCTTTCCCTAACCCAAGTGTAATTAAGTACTAGACACTTAACTCGCTGACTCTGAGAGATTCCTC
Organism: Lithobates pipiens; assembly: GCF_037356315.1. Lineage (NCBI taxonomy): Eukaryota > Metazoa > Chordata > Amphibia > Anura > Ranidae > Lithobates > Lithobates pipiens. The sequence goes on along the minus strand of NW_027507789.1, from coordinate 50,396,179 downwards.
TGTCTATATCGATAGAGGGGAGGCAGAGAGAACCGGGCTGACTCGATGTGAGGGAAGAAGTTGAGTGACAGGTGTCTAACCAACTAAGGTATAACTGGCGTAGGAAAGTCCCTTGAAATCCCCGAAGGGCCACCCGGACTTTGTATGTACAGTCGCCAGATAGGGTCAGTGGTGTTGTAGGGTATGCGTTGCTTTAAACTCTAAAGGTACCACTGCAGTGGGGTTAGTTCTACCCTGGACGAAGAGGGGGTGCCTATAGAGTTGAAATTTTAACAAAGATAATATTGTGATGGTAGGCCAACTGTCTCCGTCGTCTTGTACCAGAGAACTGAGGACTATAACTAGATTGGTAAGGTGTCTAAATCATTTGTAATCCGTCTAGCCTGCGGCCAGAACCACAACCGTTAAAATAAATTATCATAAAGTTTGGGGGGTGTCATTCAGACATCTGCTGGTCTAATATCGTGAGCCTAAGGTTATTTTGGGATATAATCCTAAGCTTGAGATGGCAAGGGGTTATCAGTTAATTAGACTACTTCCGTTCAGTTTGTTCATATATCGTGCATAGCACCTTAAGCGATCTTAGTGACACAGATTGTCTAGGCCATAGATCACATCAATGTGTGAGAAACCTGACCTGTGGACTTGTTATCAGTTAGCAAGTGAAGCCTAAGCTTAAAGAATAGGGTGCAAAACATAAACCAAAACCAATGTCTAACTAAAATATTAACAAACAATACCGTAATACTAAAAGGACTGTCTCACTCCCGTGTGTTGAAATCATTGTATAATCCTCCCCGCCTTTTAAATAATAACTCGGTTTAAAAAAAGACATAGATATGGTAGCATGTAAGGTTAGATGTCAAGTATCATAGTGTAAAGGACAGCTCTAATAATATTATGAAAAGTATTGTCGCCTCAGGGGAGGCCCTCTTGTGGCATCATGGAGGAGCCCAGAGGTGTCAAGGGGTGATATTGAGCCTCTCACCCTTGTTAGTCCTTCGCAACTACTAGGCTCAAGCTTACATGGGGTTTGCTTTGTCCAGCCCCCTGAGAAAAAAATAAATAAATAAATAAATAAATAATTATCTCATGCCTCTCCAGCATAACTGGTAGGGGATGGGCATAGCAAAGCCTGTAGGCAACACTATATATGCCTTCAGAGCAATTAGTTTCAGTAAAGCAAGATGGAGCCCCATCTATATAGCGTTACCATAAATCTATAAATATGCCCTTCTGTGCGAGTTTATGAGTATAGTCCTATCCTTTTCGGTATACCTCCATTCTCAGATGCATTCCAAGTTGTCGAATGTGGATCCTTCTGTTTCCGAAGTCTGGCATGCTGAAAGGGCTCGGGTGTCAATGCAAGGTATTGAAAGCAAAAGTTTTGGATTAATATTCAGGCTGCAACGACGCCTTCGATCGAAGGTGCAAAGTTACGTATATCCATCCGTACGTGAGTACGTTCGCAAGCCAGGTTTCTGAAATGTATACATCCACCTAAGTCTTCGGAAAGCTGTTCGAAAGTATCACCGACGGTATGTGGCTTTCGTAGAGTCCGACCGAGTTGTAAGATAAAAGGATCGTGTTCGTTCTTGACAGGAGGGATCTTAGTCTACATTTGTGGAAAAAGGTTCAAGGAGACGTGTTGCTTGCGTCTTCCAGAAAGAGTATCATAGCGGCATAGGCAGTTTAAGAACGTTGAGAGAGGGTAAGTGACAGCAATGTATATGAATATTCAATTAGCGTAGAAAGGAGGATATAAATGTAAGTCTTCAAATAGAACCTTCGTGGTGTAATGACAGTTTGTAACTGGGGAAACAACAATGTTAGACATAGGTTGATCCTGAGGATGACATACTGACCGGCTTAACGATCCCTGCGTGCCCTCCTAGGTAGCGGTGCTGCAGTGGGGCTCGCTGGTGGGTGTCTGATGCGGGATCCTCCTCCAGTTCTGCTTAGAGATGGAGATCTGCGCCTCCGCGGATTTGGGGTTTGAAAGTCCATGCGCTCATGGTCTGGGTAGCTACGAACCGGGATTTGGAAATCAGCATACCAGTTCGGGAGGTCTATATATGGGATGTCCAGCACACGGCAGAACGAATCCAGCTCCTCCGGGACTCTCAGGGTGGTGGTGCGTCCAAGGTATGTGGCTTGCAGAGCAAACGGAAACCGCCAACGGTACCGTATGTCCCTATTCTTCAAGATTTCTAACAACGGGCGTAGATCTCGCCTGTGTCTCAGTGTGATCGCCGATAAGTCTTGAAAGATGTGAATAGGGTTGTCCTCGTATGTTAATCCTGGTTGGTCTCGGGCCTTTTTAAGGATATCTTCTTTGATCGCAAAATCATCAATGTGGCAGATTACATCCCTTGGTGGGTCTGCTTCTTTGCCTTTGGGCCTCAGTGCCCTGTGTATACGCTCCATAGCGATGGCAGTCTGTTGCGGCCTGTCCAGGAGTTGGTTAAAGATGGAGGTCACAGCCGGAATCAACTGTTCTTGGTCGATGGATTCAGGTAGGCCGCGCACCCTGAGGTTGTGCCTGCGGCCTCTGTTATCAATATCCTCGACGTGTCGCTGAAGGTCACGGAGCTGCATGGTATGGGTATCCACTCGACGGTCGGTTCTGTGAATGGCCTGTTGGTGTTGTGAGGCCTGAGCTTCCACCGCGTGTACGCGGCCTGAGATTTCATGAAGTTCACGGCGGAGGTCCGAGATAGCTGCTGTAAGCGTATCTTTTATGTCCGTCGCTACCGCCCTCAGGTCTTGAAGGCTGGGGTGTTGATGGAGCGGAGGTTGAGCGGGTCCTGGCGTTGGCGGTATGTCCGTAGGAGTAAGTGTGATGTCGACGTGGCCACGGGCGGGAGAATTCAGCGCCATGTTTGCTCCTTGGGTCCGGAAAAGTTCCGGGATAGTAGGTGCTGTGCGAGTGTTTAGGTCTCTTGGAGAGCGGGAGCGGGATGTCGAACGGCTCCGGGAAGATGTGCCCATGATTTGAGCTGTGTGCTCTGGTTCAGTCCCCCGTTAGTAGGATTACAGGCCACAGGCTAGACGGAGCTTGGGAGTTAAGCAGCCATCTTCGTCCCAAGGCAAGCCACGCCCCCCCCCCAAAACGGCCAATTTTAAAACTTTTTTTTGCATTGACCCATGTCCCCTGGGGCAGGAGCCAGGTCCCCAAACCCTTTTTAGGACAGTATCTTGCATATTAGCCGTTAAAATTAGCACTTTTAATTTCGAACGTTCGAGTCCCATAGACTTCAATGAGGTTCTAACGTTCGTATGAATTTGGGGTCCGTTCGAAAGTTCTGGTGCGAACCGAACCGGGGGGTGTTCGGCTCATCCCTAGTCGTGAAATTTCAGGGAGTAGGTCGGCACTAGGATTGGGAGAGTGTTAAGTAACTAAAGAAAGCTCAGTAAGATAGTCAATTTGGTGGCATTGATTTTCCGCACCGAGAGTAAGTTAAGGTGGGACCAGGAGGAGAAAAAGGTTTTCAATTGTTGGAACATTGGAATATAATTAGTTGTGTATACAAATGATGCAAATAAGTGAGACGTATTCCCAGGTAATCCAAATGAGACGTAGGCCAAAAAATGCTATAAAATTGTTTCAAGTAAGTCACAGTAGAGTCTGGAAGACACACATTGAAAGCTGAAGATTTAGCTTCAGAATCATTATCAGTAAGGATTGATATTATGGAGAATTGTTTGAGAGTAGAAAACAAGACACGCAGAATTGAGTTAGAGTTAGGAGTAGGTCGTCAGTGAACAGTTTGATTTTAGAGATATTTGGGATCAGATGGCGCAAAGAATCAGTCACTGTATAGTCTCTATTTGAGTATGAGTATTTTAAAATGTCAATAACCATAGCATTTGTAATAATATAGGGGAAGCACCGTCGGCAGCAACAGTCTTGAGAGGAGAAGCAGGGCTCTCTAATGAATTCGAAAACACAAAGAACAGGGAGAAGGTGCGCCAGATTAAGTGTAGTATAAAAGATAAAGTATTTATTAAAATGAAAAACATACGGCCAAATGGCTACTCACAAAGGTCAGAGAGATTTAGGCATGTAAATGAAATAGGGATGTATCCATGTCTCAATCTGGTCCACGGGGTTTTCAGAGCTGATGGAGTATAAAAGCAGACAGGGGGACGACAATAGGCTTGCTTCTGTGTTCCAAAAGCTTATTTGGAGCAGCACCTCTGTATTTCCAATGGTTTTCATCGGTTTCCAGCTTTGTTAAGCGTCCGGATGGTCGGATGGCCAAAACCGGAAGTGTGTTCCATTCTCAAACAAGATCCTCACCTATCTCAATGTATATCAGATAAACCGAAGTTTGCCTACCGTAGGGCCCCGAGCATCAAAAGTAAGATAGCCCCCAGTAAAACTAAATTTTCGACTTCATGGAAAAATCAGACGATGAAACAACTTACATTAATTCCATTGTTAGGAATGTTTCAATGTAAAAAAGCTCTTTGCCTTACTTGTCAAAATGTTACCCATGGTATAAAATCATTCACACACAATGGAAAGACCTTCACCCTTAATTCTTTTTACAATTGCTCCACTACATATGTGGTTTATTGTATCTCCTGTCCTTGCGGTCTGTTGTATGTGGGTAGAACCATCAGGGCCCTCTGAGCTAGGTTTGGTGAACACCGGCGTGCGGTCGAGGTTGCAAATCCCAAATACAGTGTCGCACGACACTTTGAAATACACCATCAAAAAAATAGTACTGATTTGAATGTCTGGATAATCGAAGCAATATCTGAAAAATTCACTCCAATAGAGAGATTCCAACGCCTCTGCAAACAAGAAACATACTGAATATACTCTTTAAATACTTTGACACCACATGGATTAAACGAAGAGATCGAAGTTCATAGGGTTCTCTAATACTATCCCCTCATAGTGTTTCCCCATTTCCGAACGGATCAGACTACACACACCCTCTCCTTCCTTTTCATACTTTATAATATAGTACATTATATTTCATACTTCCAACTACCTACTGCCTCTCCCTGGAGTTCCAGTCTTACCTCTGTTGTACTAGTATATCTATCGCATATCTATTACCATTTTCCATTATTATTTCAGCTATTCATCACATAGTATTCTCCACTTTTTCGTTATTCACTTTTATTTTCATTCTTACTGTTTTTATCTTTATGGTTATTTTTATTTTCAGTTTTACTTTTATTTTCATCCTTATATTTATTTTCAGAGGCAAGCCTATTGTCGTCCCCCTATCTGCTTTTATACTCCATCAGCTCTGCAAACCCCGTGGACCGGATTGAGACATGGATACATCCCTATTTCATTTACATGCCTAAATCTCTCTGACCTTTGTGAGTAGCCATTTGGCTGTATGTTTTTCATTTTTAATAAATACTTTATCTTTTATACTGCACTTAGTCTGGCTCACCTTCTCCCTGTTCTTTGTAACAGTTTGATTTTGAATGAGTTAGCCTCAAATTTCTTGGTTGGACCTGGGTCTAGGGCCAATATAAACATAATCTGGGATAAAGGACACCCTAGAGAGTATGTTTATAGAATCACTGCATGTTATATAAGCAGTTTTACTTGCTCACTGACCACTATGTTAGAGGGATAGGTAGGGCAGTTTTAGTGTAAAAAAAAATACAGTATATTATGTCAAAGCTAAGAGCCAGAAATATTGCATTGACTTGCTGCTCATCATGTAGGCATTTTTGCTAGGACACAGTAAAAAAAGGGAGCGACTAAGCAGGTTTTAACATTTCATAAAGATGAGAGTGTATCATTTCAGACAAAAGAGCCAGAATTCTCCATTTGCCCACTGCACATTATATAAGCAATCTTTGTTGGATGCAATTTAAGTGACAGAGACAAGTATGTTATTCTTTTCTGCTAAGATGATATTTCAGGTAGAGAAGGCTGATTTTAACAGGAAATAGAAACATTACAGTGTCTTCTTTTCTTGGACAGCAGACAGAACAATTGTACAGGTTTGCTGCACAGTATTTGCTATTTTTTTTTTTGCTAGGATGGACCTTCAGAGGGACAGAGCAGGCAAATTCCATCATGACATAAAAAATAGTCTCTTCTATCTAAGGGTGCAGACAGAAAAATGCACTGTACAGTATATACTCCTTTTTTACTGGGATCCAATTTCAGAAGGTGAGAGCAGGCAGAGTTTTCTGAGACATAAGAAAGCAAAAGTGTACCAATGCACAGATTTGCTGCACAGTATATTATCCGTTTTAGAATTTTTGTGCGTGGTGGCTGAGTGTGAAATAATAAATAACCCTTGAGGAGGTACCATCCCTAGAAGAAGCATTAAAGGAATACAGTAGTAGAAAATGTGGGACTTTACATGTACCTCCTTGGGCTTAATAATCACTTGACAAAAAGGTTTACAAATCATTTTTCACATATCTTTATTTGAAGATTTAACTCAAGACAAACTCTTAAAACGGGGGTTCATTCCTTTAAAAGCAAGGTAATAAACTGATTTTGTCCAGGTTACTGCTCTCCTGAGCTTGAGATCCACTGCGTTTCACAGGCTGACCCGCTTCATTAGGACCCCCCGCATCCTGTTTATATACTGTAACAATATGCAGAAGAACATTTTACATATAGGACAATCGATATTTGACATTTAAGATCTATTATGTTTACACAGTGTTTAATTACATAAAACATTTACAAGTGGTTTCTAATTTTTATCCGCTGCTACAATTCACAAAAATAGTTAGTAAGGTTGAAGAAAGACACCAGTCCATTCAGTTCAACCATGAAAAACCCAAGAATACATGTAAAGTCCCAAATTTTCTACTGCTGTATTAGTTTAATGCATCCTTTTTAACAGTATATACTCCTTTTTTAACTAGGGTGTAATTTCAGAGGGTGAGAGCAGGTAGATTTTATCATGAAATGATAATGATTTTTCTGAGACATAAGGCAGAAAAACTGTATCGATAAAAATGTACAGATTTACTGCACAGTATATAATCCTTATTAACGGCATGTGATTTCAGAGGGAGAGGTCATCTAGATTTTATCATGGATATAAAAAAATATATACGTTTCTTTTTCTTCTGAGACAGAAAATAGAAAAATGTGCAGATTTGCCACTTCAGAGGGCAGGTAAATTTCATTAGAGTGTCTTTTCTAAAACAAAAAATAAATAATGTAAATAATCGATGCACAGTTTTTAAGTATTTTTGATTCACTGACAAACCCTCACTATTTCAGAGAGACTATATCCACAAATATTATTGAATGAGGCACTGCACTGTAATATGCCCAAACAAAAACAAGCAGCATATGGAAAAATTAGGCGTTGTACTTTATTGTGACAAAGCACCATAATGCAATGCAAACATTAATAAGGAATGCAGGACTGACCCTACAGAAAAAATAAACATTTTTTACAAATAAGCAACTGCTGCACATTCAGGTTTGGGTATTTCTAGTGCTGAAGCACAGTAATCCAATACAGGAATTAATCCTGAAAAATATTGACACATTTTTACAGCTGAAACAGCTGTGGAAACATTTGGTGTGACACCTTGAGAGTGCTGTAGCACACTGCACTAAATGCATGTATTGAAAGCACACTGCAGCTCAGTCCCATACTCGGAAAGCTCTGGCTAGTGGTCCATCCTTGTAAGCCAAAAGTCAAAGGGGTCATAGCTTTTGATGGTGTCAGCATCCATCCTTGAACTCGTATAATCCAATATCCTATAGTTCATGCACTGTCTATAATGGCTACAAGCAGACAGCCCTGGCTGTTGCATACGATGGAAGGACTCTAATGCCCTGTACACACGGTCGGACTTTCCGACGGAAAATGTGTGATCGGATCGTGTTGTCGGAAAATCCAATCGTGTGTGGGCTCCATTGGACTTTTTCCATCGGAATTTCCGACACACAAAGTTTGAGAGCTGGATCTAAAATATTCCCATTGTTTAAATTCCGATCGCGTGTAGACCATTGCGACGGACAAAGTGCCACGCATGCTCAGAATAAATTATGAGACGAAAGCTATTGGCTACTGCCTCTTTATAGTCCCGTCATACGTGGTTTACGTCACCTCGTTCGGAACGATCAGATTTTCCTACAACTTTGTGTGACCGTGTGTATGCAAGACAAGTTTGGGCCAAAATCCGTCAGAAAAAATCCGACAGATTTTGTTGTCGGAATGTCTGACCGTGTGTACAGGGCATTAGGCTGCTACTTCTTTCACCAATAGTCTCTGGAAATGATGCTAAGAGGTCAGCATTCTCAGGTCAGCACCATGTCCTTCAAGCTTTCAAAGTGAGTGTTGTATCTGTCATGCAATTTGGTGGTTATTTTCCATTTACACATTTCCCTAGCCCATTTAGCAACTGTTGGGCACATAGGAGGTAAGCAAAAAAAAAAAAAAAGGATGGGGTGGCCCTTTTTGATATGAGTAATAGATCTCTCTGTAGTATAGATAATAGAGCAGTTTGTTGGAATATAGTGAAAACATTGTTCCAGAAAGGAGGACAATCCCACCATATATGACAGTGTAGACCTCTCTCCCCACACCTCCAACAGGTATCCGAAATTGAGGGTATAATTTTGTGCAATATAAAGGGACAGCTATACCATCCGGTTAAGCGTTTCAAACTCATGTCCTGTGCTGAAGAGGTCACTGAAAGTTTGTGAGTGAGAGTGAAAGATTTGAAGATATCTGAATTGGATAGGATGCAATGGAGATCTCTTTCCCATTCAGTAGGGTCTTTCGGGACAAAAGTTCTATAAATAATAAGCCATAAAGTAAGGAGCTTACATGGGTTGGCCCATTAAATCGTTGACAAAGGGTCTCAAAAGAGGTCAAAAGGTCTGTTAAAGAGGCTTGTAGGCAGGGGTAGGTTGACCGCCCTACACAGGTGGCGCTGTTGCAACCACTGGGCAGGGAAAGTGGAGGCCAGGAGGAATGCACCTTCCTCTTAAGCCTCAGTACCTGTCATTGTGCATCGCTTCCTGCCAATGCCTTATATTCGTCTGTGAGTGTTGCCATGTGTGCTGTTCCTTTCCCTGAGGGTGCCTACCACTTGGCCTCCTTCCCACCTACAGGCTCTCTGATGTAGTGAAGAGTAGAAATCTTGAAGTTGCAAATACTTTAAAGAGGAAGTAAACCCTGATGGGTTTACTTCCTCTTTTTTTCCCTGCAAAGGTAAAGCATAATGGACTACTATGCATCGCATAGTAGCTCATTATGTGTCACTTACCTGACACAGGAGCCAGCGAAGTCGCCGCTGTCCCCTGTAGTCCGCCGCATCCATCTTGCTTGTGGCGTCTCGCAGCTCCGACGAATCACAGCGGCGAAGCCGCGATGACGTCACTCCCGCGCATGCGCACGGGAGTCGCGTCTCGCAGCTCCGCCGCTGCCACTCGGCGAAGCCGCGATGACGTCACTCCCGCGCATGCGCACGGGAGTCGACAAATTAGGCAAATCCATTCTTGGATTTGCCGCATTTAGTGCGCCTGCGCGCCGCTGTCTACGGCGCATGCGCCGTAGACAGCGGTGCCCATTTACGGGCAAATATCTCCTAAACCATATGGGTTTAGGAGATATTGCTTGGACCTACAGGTAAGCCTTAATCTAGGCTTACCTGTAGGTCCAAGTGGTTTGGAAGGGTTTACTTCCTCTTTAACCAATGTTTGCCTAAGGTAGAGGATGTGAGCAATAAGGATGTTAAAGGTTTACAATTCCCACTTTTAAGGCAAAACATACAGGTGAAACCTTCTGAAAACACCAGAAAACTAGTTTAGTGTTATCAATACCTGGAGGAAAAATCTGTATTTCCCTAAGAGGAGTTCGTAGGGACTATGTATATAAATAGTTTGTAGGATCTTAAAAAATAATCACGTTTTCCATAAGAGTGGGAGGCTACATTGTAAAGTAGATAATTTTGGGTGGTAAGTGGGCTGTAACCATGGAAAGGAATATGGAAGAATAAGGGAGATAACTTTTTTCAACGGTCACTCAAAATTTACTTGATTGATTATGTCATCTATCTCGAACATGCGCAAGTAAGGAAGTTTTATAATATATTTCCAAATGGACTAATTCCCTACCTCCTGCAGTTTTTGTATCGGACTAAGATGCCATATTTTAAGCAAGGGAGTTTACCACCCCAAATGTATTGGAGTAATACTGATCAGAAATGTTTGAAGAAGGTTTGGGTGATGAAAACTGGGACTGTTTGAAATACTGTAAGTAGGAGAATCATGCAGTAGAACCATCATCTTGATATGAGCCATCCTAAAGAACCAGGAATGCTGGAGAGGGGTCCATTTTCTAGTGTATGTAATAATCTGCTCCAGGAGGGGTAAACAGTATATAAACATAAAAAATATCTAGGAATGCAAACTCCAAAATATGTAAGTGCTTGATCTAGCTATTGTAATCAAATTTATGTTGGAAAAATCCCAGCACATTTTTTATAGTAGTTAATTGGTAGAAATTCATTTTGAGAAAAGAAAGGTGAAGGGCTTTGGTTCCATAATAGGGAGTGTTTCTTCTAAAGATGGTTGAATGCTATATTTACTCACTAAAGTATTATTATCTTGATAATAGTGACATCTAGGGATACAATTACATATCTGCTTTTTACGACACATTGAAATAAACTATTTTCATGTGTTTAACAGGTACAATCTCATTCTGATGCTCAAAAGGCCCCTGTTGGTCCCCAGCAATGTCAGATTTTTTTCTAAACATTCCAGGGAACATAGAACTGCTGTATTGTACAGTGGATTGTGATAGGGAGAGCTTATGCTGTGCCTGACACACTAATGACACTACCTATGCATATGCGAGTTTAACTGTAAACATGACAAAGACAAACTAGGCAGCCACCTAGGATGCCCTGCTGCCTAGAGTGCCCAGCCACTGGTGTTCCTACTCTCTTCTCTCTGCAGCAAGCAACCAAGTCTCAGCATCAGCAAGCCACCAGCGTTCCATTCTCCCATAGTGTCATAGGCGCAGCAGCACCAGAGGACTGTGTCTGTGTCCTGACTCCCGAATGAATGGAAGCAAGCAAACATTCATTGATGGGCGCTGGTGAGGCTGCATTTGATGGGCGCTGGTGAGGCTGCATTTGATGGGCGCTGGTGAGACTACAGTCGATAGGGTGCTGGTGAGGCTGAATTTGACAGGGTGCTGGTGAGGCTGCATTTGATAGGGCGCTGGTGAGGCTGCATTTTATAGGGCGCTGGTGAGGCTACATTTGATGGGCGCTGGTGAGGCTGCATTTGATGGGTGCTTCATTAAAAATGGGGGGTATACATGGGCACGAAAACAACGGTGGAGTCAGGGGTGGAGCCAGGGGGGCGGCAAAATTAGGTTTCGCCTAGGGTGCCAAAAATCCTTGCACCAACCCTGACTGTAAAATATGCACTGTTGGTGGGACTTAAAGTGGTAGCAAAGTCCTGTTTTAGACTTGTACCCACAGGTAAGCCTATAATAAGGCTTACCTGTAGGTACATTGAATATGTCCTAAACTTGCAATGTTTAGGAGATGTTTCCACTGGATGCAGTCGGTGACTTCGCCGGCACATGCACTCTAAAGGTCTGGCATACTTTGCTGGACCTTCAAAACTCAGTGCCAGAGCCGCTGGCTCCCACATGTAGGAGTGACTTAATCGTGGCTCCAGCTACTCATACAGCCAGAGCCTGAAACCCCGAAAGGAAGACTGGGGGAAGACGGATATCCTGTCAGTGTTGACAACGCGGCTTTGTTCTAATGTAAATATTTCATAATGCGCTAGTATGTGATGCATACTAGCACATCATGCCATTGCCTTGCAGGGGATTTTATTTTATTGGCAAGCCGTAGTTTACTAGCGCTTTAAAGGCAGGGTTAGACACATCAACTATTAATAGGAGGGCCTGTTCATATCATGTTCCTCTTTTGTACAAGTATGTGTGTATGAGTGTATGTTAGCTAATTATGGAATAAACTTAGCCTGTGATTGAGGTCAGCACTGATTCAGGCATAAATATAGCACTTTTCTTAGGTCAGGAGTGAAAACGTAGTGCTTGTTTGAGGTCAGCACTGATCCAGGTAAAAAAATAGTACCTGATTGAGGCTAGTTATGCACTGCAGCTTGGTCATGTCACGATACACAAACTGTATGTAAACTTTAACAATGAACTTCTCTTATTTGCTCCCCTTTGGTCTGTTCAACATACCATTGAAAGCATTTAGAGAGGACGGGAGCGGGACCGGACTAAAAGGAAGGGATAGAGGAGGGCCGGACATGACCGTGTGTCTAGTGACACACTAAGGGGTGGGATTTTAGAAGGGTAGAGGCGGGGCTGTAAAGAGGGGTAGCGGCCATATATAAAGGGGGCGGAGCTGGAAAGGGCAGTCGGAAAGGAGGAAGACACAAGGAGGCACTTTTTTCACTGCTCCTCGTTTTCGGTGAAAATGGCCAACGTGGAAGCGCTGCTGGAGAGGCTGCGGGTGGCAGCATCATTGCGGGGGCCCGACTGGCTGCAGCATCAAGTGGCGGCGCCGCTGGACAGGTCCGTGGAGCTGACGAAGGGCCAAGGAAGTTTGGGAGGTGGCAGATCGGTGGCACGTGGGCGGATCTCCAGGCCGCCATCAAGATATTCTCCAGGGGCTGTGGTGGGGCCTACAAGACTATCCAGGAGACCACGGGGGGAGCACTCCTCCCCCCAGCTAAGAGGAGCCAGCCACCAAAATTCCCGGGGGGGGGGGTCAGGGCGGCCTACACGCCGCGGACATGCGGGAGGGGGCAGGGCCACGGACCTTCATGCCGGGACTTCACCGGGCCGGAGCAGGGGAGTATCCCCCATTGAACTGGGCACTGCAGCCCTGCATGGGCTGGGGGGGGGGGGGCTGCTGGGAGACGGATCAGGCGCCCTGCGGACGCAGAGAGGGTGGCCGTCAGCAGGGGGGCTTCGGCGGGGGTGTCTCCCCCGGCCGCTCTACACGTAGCGGGGGGGTGGACGGCAGGACCCCCCGCACTGCTAGAAAAGGGGGACGCACAGCCGCAGGGGACATTTCAAGAGCTACCTCACTAGCAGCCCTACGGGAAACGAGGGGGGCAGGCAAGCGGGCTCCTCATGGCGCGGCCAGGAAGGGTGCTTTACTGGCCAGGGGTCCGGCGGTGACGGTCCCCCCTGCAGCCCTGCACGGGCCGAGGGGGGCGGACAGAAGGGGGAGAGCTAGGCTAGCTGCTGCGGGCTGAGCGGGCGAGGACAGGGCCAGTCCGGCAGGTGGGCGGAGGCCACCGTGTGACCAGGGGAGGGCATCATGGAGCAGGAGCGGTGCCCGGATCGGCCCGCCTGCCAGCAGAGCCGAGAGACAGCGGGTCCCGCTGGACAGCGGAGGGGCGGTCAGCATTCGGTATGGGGCGTGGAGCAGCCAGGAATCCAGGGGCCCCTCGCCAGGGGGTCGCAGTTTGAAGAGGACTTGGACGGTGAGAGCAGGTCGGAAGGGGAGCTGTCAGAAGAGGAGGATGTGCCCAGTCGGCCGATTGCGTCAAGGGAGGTCAACTCGGCTGTGGGGAGAATGCCCAGTCAGCCCGGTAAGTCGAACGACAACATTGTTTTCACTAATGCTTTAAAGAGTTTGTTGGATTCTGTGTCGGTGGGGGGGAAGCGGGGCCTCCCGCACCGCCGCTGGCTACCTCTGACCAGACGTGGGGCGGGAGTGTGGCCACAGGGGGGGGGGGGGGGGGCGCGGGGACAGATGCACGAACTGTTGGAGGGTTTACGGGTTCTTGTAGGCTGTTTTGATGGTAGACAAGTTTAGGATCCGGTGGAGGGGCGGGGTGTTGGCGGCGTGGGCACGGCCGGCAGATTGGCTACTGTGGTCGCCGGGGGTGAGCCAAGTGAGGGGAATGGGGCGGTTCCTGCGGTCAGTCTGGTGATGGGTACTTCGGATAAGGTGAGTACGGTGGATACGCAGGGCGCGGAGAAGACGCCGAGGTCGGACATCGTGAGGATCGCAGATGCGGCTCGTGCGAGGTATATGTCTGCTTCGAGGGACCGTTAGGTGCACATTTAAAACAGGAGGTGAGGGAAAAAATCTGGAAAGGGGAATATGTGGAGATTGATTTTCTCCCTTTTGCCACTGGAGAAATTCAACCTGGATAGGGTTAAGCCAGATGATACAAAGAAGGAGGATGAAGAGAAACGTCGGTACCATTTAATCCCACGTACGTTTGCTAACTGGTTACAAGCGTTCACCATTTTAGCGTCATTGGGGAAAAGAACCTCGAACACTGTTCAGCGTTATTTTGTTACATGGATGCTGTTGAGGAGGCCTATCGGGTTTATGGCGGCACGGCGTGGCTATGCTACGACGAGCAGTTTCGGCAGCACAGGGCAGTGCGCCCTTCCTTGCGTTGGGACCATAAGGACATTAGCCTCTGGATGAGGCTAATGGCGTCGGCGAGGACCCCAACACAGCCATTTCAAGGGGGGGCCAGGAGTAGCCACTCCTCAGGACTGTCTGCCGGAAAGAAATGGGGAGTGTGCTGGCAGTTCAATGAGGGCTCCTGCAAGTTCAGTGGTGCCTGCAAGTTCAAACACGAGTGTTCGGGCTGTGGGGGAGGACACGCACTCACGCGGTGTTTTAAAAAAGAAAAATGTACCGGAGAGCCTTCGCACAAGAGGGACGACGCCTGTGATGTGGGAAAGGATGGTTCCTTTCCTAAATAGGTACCCGGATAGGGCGGCAGCGGGGTTGCTCTGCGTGGGTTTTCAGCATGGGTTTAGGATCCCGTGTGCGTTGACGGTGGTGCCCCCGCTGGCAAAGAATTTGAAGTCGGCATTGCAACACCTGGCGGTGGTTTCAGAGAAGCTGGCTAAGGAGGTGGCGTTGGGGAGAATGGCGGGGCCCTTCGCAACCAGACCGTTAGCCGAGTTGGTGGTGTCTCCGTTGGGTGTGGTTCCCAAAAAGGAGCCTCACAAGTTTAGGTTGATTAACCACTTGTCATTCCCGAAAGGGGGGTCGGTGAATGATTTCATCGACCCAGAGGCCTGTACGGTATCGTATACATCGTTTGATGTGGCGGTCCGGTGGGTGAGGCGCTACGGTCAAGGGGCGTTGATGGCGAAGTCAGACGCGGAATCTGCGTTTAGGCTCCTGCCGGTTCACCCGGATAGTTTTCGTTTGCTGGGTTGTTGTTGGCAAGAACAGTTTTATGTAGATATGTGTTTACCCATGGGCTGTTCCATTTCCTGCGCTATGTTTGAGGTTTTTAGTTCCTTTTTGGAGTGGGTGGTTCGGGATGTGGCAGGTATTGACTCCGTCATCCACTACTTGGATGATTTTCTCTGTGTGGGCCCTCCTTCTTCTAATGAGTGTGCGATTCTGCTGTCAACGTTGCAACACATTGTGGAGAGATTTCGGGTGTCTTTGGCAGCCGATAAAACGGAGGGTCCACGTACGGAGCTGAGCTTCCTGGGCATAGTGATTGACTCCATGGCGATGGAGTGCAGACTACCAGAGGTGAAGCTCAGGGACTTGCAGAGGGAAATTCGGGAGATTTATGGTTGTAAAAAAGCTCAGTTGCGTGCGTTACAATCATTGTTAGGTAAACTAAATTTTGCGTGTAGGATCATTCCCATGGGGAGGATATTTTGTCGCAGGTTGTTGGCGGCCACATCCGTGGTGAGGGCTCCTTCATCAGATTGACTAGGGAACATAGGGAAGACCTTTTGGTGTGGTATCGATTCCTGACTGAGTACAATGGCAAGTCGGTGTGGATGTCGGGCCCGGTGAGCAACTTCGACGTGGAATTGGTTACTGACGCAGCAGGATCCACAGGATACGGAGTGTTTTTTCAAGGACATTGGAGCGCAGAGCCGTGGCGGCAGTCTTGGGTGAAGGCGGGTTTCCTTCGGAATTTAGTGCTGCTGGAACTTTTTCCGGTGGTACTGGCGTTGGAATTATGGGGGCAGGCTTGCCGGAAACCTAAAATTGCGGCTGAATTGCGACAATATGGGGGTTGTGCAGGTGATCAACAGCATGTCGGTGTCTTCACAACCCGTCATACGGCTGATGCGACAGTTGGTGTTGCGCCGCTTGCAGGTAAACGTCTTTCTATATGCTGTGCATATCCCGGGAGTTGATAATGCCCTGGCTGATTCTTTGTCTCACTTCCAGTGGGACAGGTTCAGGAATCTGGCGCCGGACGCGAAGAAGGAGGGAATCCCTTGGATTTGGGAGTTGGCGTTGGAATCCGGCGGTCCGTAAGTGCGGCCACATGGTCGGCTTATAATAAGGTATGGCAGGAATGGCTAACTTTGGTTCAGGAGGCAGAGGTCGGGAGAGACGAGCGTGCGCTGAGGCTTCTGGTGTTGTATTTGGTATCCAGGAACATGGAGGAGGGGAAGTCGGTTTCATCCATAGATAGGAAGATGGCAGGGTTGGCGTTTTGGTTCAAGATGCAAGGGACGGTGGATTGGACGAAGGATTTTTGGGTGAAGCAGGCTATTAAGGGATATTGGAAGGAGCATAGGACTAAGGATACGAGGCGGCCTATTACTTTTGCAAATCTTTTGGCGTTATGCGCACAATTGGGGTCGGTATGCTCCTCACACTTCGAACGGTTGTTGTTTTCGGCGGCTTTTTCACTTGCGTTTTTCGGGGCATTCCGGATTGGGGAATTGGTGAGCCCTTCTAGGGTGGTGGGGGGCGGCTTGTTGGTACAAGATGTGGAAGTGCTTGGTGATAAAGTATCGGTGCTGTTGCGGAGGTCGAAAACGGACCAACGAGGTGTGGGGGTTCGACTGTGGTTGTACGCGCTGCCGGGCTGTGTGGCATGCCCGGTACAGGCGGTTGGGAGTTTTGTACGTGAGAGACCGGTGGGGGGTGGTCCTTTATTGGTTCATGTGGATGGGTCTTTCTTATCGAAATACCAGTTTGTGGCGGTACTGCGAAAATGCTTAAAGAGGTTGGGCTTGGATGGTTCAGCATATGCTTCCCACTCCTTCCGTATCGGGCGGCCACAGAGGCCGCCAGAGGTGGGTTGGATGAAGCGGATGTGCGTAGGATGGGGAGATGGGAATCCAAACGATTCCGCACTTATATATTTATAGGTATATGGTAAGGAGTTTAGCTCCGTCGCTGACCAATCAATCAGGTGAAACATGTTGTTTCTTTGTTGTTTATATGTGTTAATATGTTATTTATTATTAAAGTAATTTTGAGTTTTATTTGGTTGGTTTAATAAAGGCTGTTGTGGCCAGTTTACTCCACAAGAACTGTGTGGTCTATTATTAAGGAAAAAGGGGTAGGAGTAAAAGGGGCTATATCAGCAGAGAGTGTATATCTGGGCTACACTGGTCATGTTACATCTAATTGATAAGTTGAAAAACTGTGGATCTTGTTAGAAATTGAGAGCTGCTCTGTGTCTGTGTCCTCTGCACACATTCTATGTTTTATTAAACAGTCATTCTACAGTAGTTCTAATCTTGGACAAAGAGTGACTAACCTTTATGTTATAACACCAACACTATGTTTCAAGTGCTAAAGGCTGTAGATCACACCTGGTAGATGTATAAATGAAGAGATGATGAAGCCAGGGTTAAGCCGTGCAGCTGTCTATTCACATTGCAGTTACGTACCAAACAAACACATGCGACAGCGCTTGATACCTTGGATAATCTTATGTCATATTTCATAGGAAGTGGGGCCCAAAGTAGCCCAGATCAGGTGATAGTAAAAGGAACACATCTGTTTATTGCCCACTAGGGGGAGATAAAAATATAAAAAAATGTATAAATAGGCGAGGTGACAGAACCCACTGTCACTGTGTGTTTTGGAGGGGGCTGTGGGCTCGCCTCTTACCCACAGACTATGGCCCAGCAGAGAACATGAGATTTGGAGGGCTATTTGCCATCTCCCACCACCTGGAGAAGATGCCACCTCCAGACATTTGTGTCCAGAGACGCTAGTTCATCGGAACCGGGTGAACGCAGTATCTGTGGCTGGGCTTGTGAGGTTGTTCCTAGCTACCTAAACCTATTGGCCCGGCTGGGCTAAATATATACTTTTATTCCACAAAAATGTACTTTTAGCTGATAAAAACATATATAAAATGGCACTGAGATAATGTAATGTAATGCTGCATCCTTCTCCCCCCCCCCCCCCCTCTTGTTGCTGTGTTTAATTGTGTTGGGTCGTGGCATGTAGACAAAAGGTCTGGACTGGAGACACATCCCTGCAAGGGATGTGTAAAGAGGGGCTGCCTACTTATCATAACACCTTTTGTGTTTCAACTGTAGTTGTTTGAATATACAAGTGTTCAGTTTCCATTGGTTCTTCCTTGTCCCCTACCCCCTCTATGACAAGGCTAAGGGGAGCGTCTCTAACTGTGTTTAAAGGTGCATGTTTAGTTTTTAATAAACAGATTTATGCTCAGCAGGTTTAATCCTCAACACCTCTGTGGCTTGTCTCATGATTGAGGGGTTAAGGGCTGGTTATGGCGAATCTGCAGGCTGCGGGTACATTTGGAGGACAGGAGGCACAGGTCAGGCGGAGATGTCCAGCGGGGGTATCTGAGATCCGCCACAGTGGTGGCAGCAGTGGGATTTGTCTCCTGCAGTCCGGGACATCCAAATCACCACCGGCATTCAAGATCCGGGCAGCCGCCGAACAGAGCGATAAGGAGACCAGCCAACATGAGAGCAGAGTTTGGGAGGAGGCTGCAAGGCATGTGGAAGCAACATCGAGGACCAGAGACAGAGCACACCATGCTCGGCTGGGAGGATGTGATCCGCCGGCAACTCTGGCAAGAGATGCTAAGCCACAAGCGGCCCCATCAGGGGAAGATCCTTCCCTCCTCCACAGAGATGTACTGGATGCAGTACCGTGCACGAGAGGTGTTCCTGAGGGAACAACCGCGAGATGAGTGGAAGACGGAGCTCTGGAAATTGGTCCGGGAGGAGATGAGGCTAGATGCCAGCTACAGAGCCCTCCAGTGGTTCGCGGCTCAACTGTGGCCAGGTACAGCAGATGGCAACCCAACAACAGGGGATGTGTAAGGAGGAGCTGCCTGCTTATCATAATCCCTTCATGTGTTTCAACTGTAGTTGTTTGAATATACAAGTGTTCAGTTTCCATTGGTTCTTCCTTGTCTCCTACCCCTTCTATGACAAGGCTAAGGGGAGTGTCTCTAACTGTGTTTAAAGGTGCATGCTTGGTTTTTAATAAGCAGTTTTATGCTCTGCAGGTTTAACCCTCAACACCTGTGTGGCTTGTCTCGTGATTGAGGGGTTAAGGGCTGGTTATGGCAAATCTGCAGGCTGCAGGTGCATTTGGTGACAGGAAGCACAGGTCAGGCGGAGATGTCCAGCAGGGGTATCTGAGATCCATCACAGGCGGACTATACCAAGCTGGGAGTCCCGGGCAATGGTGGGCTAAGGCCTTCCTGCCCAATGTGCAGGATTGCGAGAAGAGGTGCCAATAACTCAGCCCTTGGGAGTGGAGCCAAGCCGCTCTGTGTGTCTGGGTGGGGCAGGCTGGTGTGCCTAGATGACATCACAGCAAGCCAGCAGATGAAGCCATGGAGATAAAGATGGATGCCTCAGAGAACCAGCAGGGAACGCAAGCCTTCCCGTTGCTGTAATGACACCAACCATTTGGGTCCCACATGCTTAACAAGGCATTTAATGTCCAACCACTCAGCCTGTTGGCAAGAGTACCTAAAAGCCACACAAAAGGGGCACAAATCTGTCCCTCCTCCTCCTCCTCCTTACCCACTTCAGTCTGCCCCTGCGATACCGAGTCATTACCTCTGAGCAGCCTCCACTGACAGAGATGATGGTATAGCACAGTGTGTCCCAGGTTCTAGCAGCACACCATCAGCTGTAGACTGTAACCGGCAAATTTGTCTGCCCCATCTGCTGCAGCAGAAAAAATAATACAGTCCCTGCCATCCACATGCCCAGCTTCTGAATGCAAGCTTGTCAAAGCTGTTGGCTCTCCAACTTCTGCCTTTCAGCCTGGTGGATTCTGCCTCCTTCCGTGAATTTGTACAATGTGCTGTACCACAATGGCAGGTTCCCAGTTGCTACTACTTTTCACGTAAGGCCATTCCATCTCTCTACCATTACGTGGAAGGGAATGTTCTATCATCGTTGGGCAAGGTAGTCAGCCATAACATCCACCATGGGCAGGGATGATTTATTTTGTTCACAGCACACTGGGTAAGGCTGCTTGCAACTCAAAAGGATGCAAGACAGGGCTTGGTGCTGCAGCTTGTTGTGACCCCACATCTCCATACAGCTGGTGGTGATGATACCAGACCTGTGAGCTCAACCCCCTCCTCAGCCACCTCCATGCCCTCCTCTGCAGAATTGTCCTGTGAACATCAGGCTCCCCCTAACCGTTCAAAGGGCTATTCCCAGAGTCAGGCTAAAAGGGGCCATGCAGTGCTTTAGCTGGTGTGTTTAGGGGACAGGAACCACACCGGAGCAGAGATTCTTGCAGCTCTGCAGGGACAGGCCCAGAGGTGGTTCACAACATGCTAACTGGAGCCAGTAATAGTGGTGTCTGGTAATGGCTCAAACCTCCTGTCTGCCCTTAGACAGGGAAAGTTGACACACATTGACACATGCATTTTCTAAGTATGTATCCAGGATTGCAAAATGTACTAAAGCAGGCCAGAAGAGTCTGTAGCCATTTCAGGCGGTCATACACAGTCAGTGCTCGGTTGTCTGAAATTCAGCGGGAATTCCACCTGCCCATAAACTGCTTGATTAGTGACATGCCCACCAGGTGGAACTCAACTTTGGGAATGCTGCAGCGGCTATACATGTAGCAGAAGGCCATCAACGAGTACCTGTGCCACCTCCGTTTTTTTTCTCCATGTCAGTGGCTGATAGTTAAGGATGCATGCACCGTATTATCATCATTTGAGGAGGCCACAAGGATGGTGAGCAGTTACAGTGCATGCATCAGTGACACAATCCATGTTGTGTTCCTGCTGGAGAAGACTCTGTGAGGCATTATTGACAGGGCACTGGAGTCAGAGCAGCAGGAAGAAGAGGAGGACTTCCTTTCCTCTCAAGGCCCACTTTATCCAGACACCATCATTCCTATTTTAGAGAACACACAGGAAGAGAGAGGGGTGGAGGATGAGGAGGAGGATTCTGGCACTTTCATAGGCTTCGAAGAAGAGGAAGACATGTCAGTCTGTAAGCGATGGCTTTCCAATCCCAGGACCCTTGGGAGTAGTACGTGTCTGGGAGGAGGAAGTTCCAGATGCTTTCATCCTGAGTGACCCCGAGGAGTCTGCTTCTTAAGCCTCGGAAAATTTGAGACGCATGGGCAACCTCATGCTTCAAAGCCTGCGAAAGGACCCAAGAATACGTAGCATAAAGGAGAAGGATGATTTCTGGCTGGCAGCCCTCATTGAGCACTTTTATAAGGGGAAGGTCTCAGAACTCAGCCATTCCCACAGAGAGTGCAGAAGATAAAATCTCTTGAGGACAAGTTAAAGAGAATTTTATTGAACATTTTTCCTGACTCCAGTATGTTATAGTGTCGTGGAAAACATAGTTTTGAGTCTTCTGTTGGTCAAGAGAGGAGCATTGGAGAAGGCCTCTGCCTAAGTGAGGCATTTCAGAATTTTTCTTTAGTCCTCCCTGCCCAGGGCTGTAAACTTTCACATCCCATCTGCTGTGTCAGCATCACTTGGTGGAAGATTACCTTGCGGCCAAAACAGAGATGGAGAGCTTTCCAGCTGACGATCCACTAATTTACTGGGTCCTGAGATTAGACCACTGGCCAGAACTTTCCCAGAATGCTACTGAGTTGCTGGGATGCCCTGCATCCAGCGTGCTTTCAGAACGGGCATTTAGTGTTACTGATCATAGAATGTGTCTGTCCACAGACTCCGTGGACCGTTTGACTATTATAAAAATGAATCAGTCCTGGATTACCAACTATGAAGCCCCGTATGACAATGTCACTGATTAAGTCAGTTTGGGATGTGGAATCTCTGCAAGACTTTGAGGCTGCCTAGCTTTGAGGGTGTTCAATCATTTCATCTGGAAGAATGTTTTTGGTATACATTTCATGGGCACAATTAACACCCAAAGACCAAATTTTCAGCACCTGTTTGACAGGTGCATATCATTGCAATTTTTTACATCAATGCCAATTCTTGCTTTCATCAAGAGTACCTCCATAGGGTTATGGTGGGAAGGCGCCACCTACACCCAAAGACCAATTTTTACGCTACCATTACTTCTATCCAAAGTCAGATAAGATAAGAATGTACTTATCCTTAAAAGTATTTCATTCCAAAAGCCGTAACCCCTGGCACTTGTAATGCTAAAGAGTCAGATTCCCATGCTAAAAATGCTAAACCGTAGTGAACTAACATAATCAACAAAATAACAATAAAAAGGATATAATAAAATGATGTAAACCAAAAAACAAAATCAAAGTCAAGATAGCTGCTTACATTAGTATTTGTCCACAAACAGATAATACAAACATATATACAGTACATAGATAAATGTGTAGTGCTATCCCTTTAAGAAAAGTATATATTATACACATACAATAGTTAATGCAATGTAAGCAAAATACATGCAAAATCCAAACACAATCTCAATATAAGCCTAAGTCTACCACACTGAAGTTCTCCCTCTGCCTTAGGGTTTGGGGTCTTCCTTCGGGGGAGCCCTACCTAGTATTTGGGTGGGTCTGTTTCGGCAGACCTTCCGAAGAACGGGGTCTGACTGGTTTCGGCCAGGAAGACCAAGTTTTAAGTGTCCTTGTCCCTGTCAGGAGCCTAAACGCCCCGGGGGATTCAGGACAAGGTCCTCTGATTTTAGAGGACTTGTGTACCCGTCTGCACTTTTTTGTGTCACTCTTTATGTGTGTGCACATTTTTTATGCACCGGGTGAAGTTTTTTGGAGTGTGTTTTGCACGCCACTGGCTTTCAATAAAAAAAAAAAAAAAAAAAAATCAGAGCAGTCTTCCTCACATCTGTCTCCATCAGCGGAGCCCCTCCTTACATCTGGTGTCCCCATCAGTCCCCCTAACATCTGGTGCCCCTCTAACATCCAGACTGGCCCTTCTGACATCCAGACTGGCCCCTCTGACATCCAGACAGCCCCTTCTGACATCTAGACTGGCCCCCGACATCCAGACTGGCCCCTCTGACATCCAGACTGGCCCCTCTGACATCCAGAGGGGCCAGTCTGGATGTCAGACTGGCCCCTCTGACATCCAAACTGGCCCCCGACAACCAGACTGGCCCCTCTGACATCCAGACTGGCCCCTCTGACATCCAGACTGGCCCCTCTGACATCCAGACTGCCCCCAACATCCAGACTGGCCCGACATTCAGACTGGCCCCCGACATCCAGACTGCCCCCTCTGACATCCAGACTGGCCCCCGAGATTCAGACTGCCCCCTCTGACATCCAGACTGCCCCCGACATCCAGACTGGCCCCTCTGACATCCAGACTGACCTCTCTGACATCCATACTAGCCCCCCTCTAAAATCCAGACTGGCCCCCGACATTCAGACTGGCCCCCAACATCCATACTAGCCCCCCTCTGACATCCAGACTGCCTCCTCTATCCAGACTGCTCCCCAACATCCAGACTGCCCCCAGCATCCATACTAGCCCCCCCGACATCCAGACTGGCCCACGACATCCAGACTGGCCCCCGACATCCTCCAGACTCTGACTGGCCCCCGACATCCTCCAGACGCCGTTGTTGCAGGAAAAAAAAATGCGGAAAGAGTTTGAACTGCGGCGCCGCCCACCTTCCATACACTTCACAGACACTGGCCGCGGGGGTAGGCGGCACCGCAGCATCTCTATTGTAGACCAGCTTCTGGTCTTCTTTAAAATGGCGGAGGCAGAGACATTGTCTGGGCCGGCAGTGGACCTCTAGCGGCCGGCGGTGAAAAACCGGGACAAGCGGAATTTCCCGGGCCATTTCCCGGGACAAAATTAAATCGGGAAAGGGTCCTAATCCCGGGAATGTCCCGGGAAATTCAGGACAGTTGGCAACCATGCATCTCTATTGTAGACCAGCTTCTGGTCTTCTTTAAAATGGCGGCCGGCAGAGACATTGTCTCCGCCGGCCGCGGACCTCTCGTGGCCGGGGCGAAAAACCGGGACAAACCGAATTTCCCGGGACATTTCCTGAGACAAAATTAAATCGGGACAAGGGTCCTAATCCCGGGAATGTCCCAGGAAATTCGGGACAGTTGGCAACTATGCTTATATTGACATGGGGTGTGGTCAGCGGGTGATGTCATCCAGTGACCCTGCCCCCTTGTGACGTCACTGCCCCATCATCCCCCGGGTGGTGATGTCATAAGAGGGAGGGACTGGAATCGTCCGATGGGGGGAACCCCACGCCAATTTTTTTTCATTTTGGCGGGGTTCCCTTTCATCCTCTGATCATGATGATCTGACTTCTATTCAAATCAGTTCGCTCCCATAGGGAACCATTTATTTTGAATAGAGGCAGAGAAACGCTGCTAAAAGCCAGCTCTGGTGAACGTGCATTAATGGCAATGCAAAATGCTGAGGAAATCACGTTTTTCAACCAGTGTTTTCTGACAGCAATCTGGCATCCAGAAACTGCTTTTTTGAGCTCCAGTGTCCATGGAGCCTTACACTCCACATTGTTCATCTCTTCACTCTGAATACCCAACCCGGTACTAATTTATTAAACGGACGGGAATTTGTTGTACATGGGATTGGATAATTGAAGTGAGAATTTTTAACTTGTTCAGCAAATCCATCTCAACGTATAAAAAAGAAAAACCCTCCGTGTCTTCTCTTCCAAGTGTTCAAAGATGGGTTTCCTGACCTGGTGCAAAAACTGGAGCTCTACAGACCATTTACCACCAGCAAAGAGCCAACACTCAACATAAGAAACAAGACCATCGTATTGAAAGTCATCATACCCTCTACTGACCATATGAGTCAGAAACTATGTCCGGCATTGGGATTTGAACCTTGGTCTCCAAAGCCACAGCAATAAACTGCCCTGACATATAAATCCAATGAGTCTCCTTAATTCCCCTCAATCCTGGTATCTACTATAAAGGCTTTCAATGAATCCAAGGCCACTCCATGAGTTAGCATACCACCAATCACCATCGACTATGAGGAATCAGCGATCAAATAAGTCTGAGAATGATGAGTCTCATAAATTCCCCTCAATCCTGGTGTGATGGCCTACCATGGATCCAAGACCACTATTAAAGTCCACTCCATGACTTGGCACAGCATCAGCATTGACTATAAGGAATCAGCGATCACTTGATGTTAAGCTGACTGGTGACCTCAGGGCCAGAACCTAATTTAGAAAAAAAAATATTCTAAGTCCCACTTTTCGTTCACCTGGGTTAGACAGCTGGTAAAATTATTGGCATGTATATCGCAGACCATTTTCATTGGTAGAAGTCAGGGATCACATTTTGTTTATTAAGGCTTGATTTACTAAGCATTGATGTTAAGGAACCAGCTGCTAAACACATCAAAGTCCAAACTTTGCTCTGGTGTAGGGGTTTGGCAGCCCACCAATGATCTTGAAATTTCTGGTTCAAATCTCAGTTAATACTTTTTGAATTTTTTTACTCCTTCATTTTATTCTTGAAATAGTAGAACGACCACAGAACTCACTGAGCAGAGGTGAGTAGCTCAGTGTATAAGAGCAGTAACCAGGGCGCCATGGACTTGAGTTCAAATCCCATAGTCCCCAGGTCAAGTCTCCCAGTGAACTGGGCAGAAGGGATCACTGACAGAGGCAGAATTAACTCAAGTTCAAATCTCTGAGTGAATTGGGTGGATGTGAATCACTCAGTGATGGAAGGACTGTAGACCCACAATCGTATCCTGCAGACCCCATGCTTGAATTGCTGAGTGAAAGCTTGGAGGCCATGGACAACCCACCAGTCTGCTCCAGTCCCAGGTCCCCACAGGCCTGTAACATGTGTGGGCATCACATTAGGTTGTGGACACCCTGCTTCTTCTGTCCATGGTCTGTGACATCACTGCAACATATATAAATAGAATGGGCTGTCTTACTGGGGCAGCCCATTCCAAAAGCCCACACTTATCCAAAAAATTCACTTTTCCTCCCCCAATATATGGGCCCTTCTACTGGTGAGACATCATAGTAGTGGCCTTGAAACATTACCACTACTCTCTTCCAACCAGCAGAGGACTCAGGCTCCCCACAGCACATGGAACAACCTCCACCAGAGGGATTAGAACTCATGTCTCCCACACAGCAGGCTGAGCACCTACTCTCTGAGCCATCACCTGCACTCAGACACCAACATGTTCCTTCTCATAGTTCAGGTATTTATCTGCTACAAATAAATAAAGAGACACAAAGCCTTGAACCTGCAACTCCAAAAACTCTGGCAGGTCACTGGCTAACAACTAACCCTCAGAGCCACCTACCTGGCTGGAGGAGATGTCTGATTCAGATGGTTCTCAGTGTCATCACCCACATTGTACAATACAAATGAAATAATGAGCTGCCAGCACCAGGATTCCATCACACATCTGCAGAAGTTACCCCACAATACAGGCACACCAACCACCTGAGCCATGAGGATCTGCCAGCAAATGTTCTCAGCCTATTTCCTATACATCAGGTACGAGTGAAAACAGAGGACACATGCCAAGTCCCATCATCCAAAATTAGAGGAAAATATTCTAAGTCCCACCATGCAAAATAGAGAATACACTATATTGTCAAAAGCATTAGGACATCCTCCAAATCATTATATTCAGGTGTTTGAATCCATTCCATGGCCACAGGTGTAGAAAATCAGCACCTTGGCATGCAGATGGCTTCTACAAACATTTGTGGAAGAATGGGTCGCTCTCTGGAGCTCAGTGAACATAAGCTTGGTACTGTAATAGGTTGCCAAATGTGAAAATTATCCACAGTTTACTGATATTATAACAAAGCTGAAGGACATAGTAGCGGGCTTGAAACATCCCCCATTTACCACCAACAGGGGTCTCATGGACTGCCCAACACCTGGAACACACCAACCTCCACCAGAGGGATTTGAACTCACCTCTACCATCACACCAGTCTGAGTCCTTACTCTCTGAGCCATCACCTGCACTCAGACACTAAGGTGTTCCTTCTCATAGTTCAGGTATTCATCTGCTACAAATAAATAAAGAGACACAAAGCCTTCAACCTGCAACTCCAAAATCTCTGTGGGGTCATTGGCTAACGACTAACCCTCAGAGCCACCTACCAGGCTGGAGGAGATGCCTGATCAAGATTGTTCTCAGTGTCATCACCCACATTGTACAATACAAAGGAAATAACAAAGTGCCAACCCCGGGATTCCATCACGTCTCCAGAACTTTCACCAGAATATAGGTGCACCTACGACCTGAGCCACGAGGCAGGAGGTTCTACCAGTCAATGTTCTCCTCCTCCTCCTATTTTCTATACATAGGGTACAATCCGAAATACCAGAAATATTCCAAGAGTTCAAATTCCAGAGCCATCCGCATCAGTTCCTGAGCACTCCACTGGCAGAAGTCTTAGTCTGCTGTCCTGTTAGGTAAGGGTTTTTTTGTTTTGTTTTTTTATGTCCAACCATTGAAAGTAGAAGAAATATTTTAAATGTCACCATCTGGAATGGAGGGGAATATTCTAAGTTATATCATCCTGGAATAGAGGAGAACATACAAAGTTCCATCATCCTGGAATAGAGGAGAAAATACAAAGTTCCATCATCCTGGAATAGAGGAGAAAATACAAAGTTCCACCATCCAGAATAGAGGAGAAAATTCCACCATCCAGAAGAGAGGAGAATATTCTAAATTCCACCATCCAGAATAGAGGAGATTATTCTAAATTCCACCATCCAGAATAGAGGGTAATATTCTACATAACGTCATCCAGAATAGAGGAGAAAATTCCAAGTTCCACCATCCTGGAATAGAGGAGAATATTCTAAATTCCACCATCTGGAATAGAGGGGAATATAGAAGAGGACCTGGTTCTCCACACCTCAGAAGAAGTCAGCCTTGTGTTCATTAGCCCAGCTAGCCTGGCGTATGTGTGATACCAAGGACCCATGTCAGATGAGTAGCTGGAGACTGGGTCTAGGTTAGTAGATTGACATTTGAATGGTGGTAGTGTATTCCTTGTGCGCTGTGTAAATTGGGATTAGGAGGTTAGGTCCAAGCTATGAGAAAGTCTATAATTCCATCGCACACGTTCCCGGAAACAAGGCTCATCAGTACTGGATTACTGCAGACATCACAGATAAATGCATATATCCTCCAGCACACCAAGAGATCCTCAAATATCATCCGAAGGCTTTTATTGCAGAACGATCATATCATAAGAGCAAGTATGACGTTTCTGAGCCACATGGGACCTCTTCGTCATCACCTGCCTGATGAAGGGGTCCTGAGCGGCTCAGAAACGTTGCACTCTCTCTTGTGATGTGATCGTTTTGCAATAAAAGCCTTTGAATGATATTTGAGGATCCTCTGTGGGCTGGAGAATAGGTGCATTTATCTGTGAGAAAGTGACTTGTAGATGTTCCCCTTGCAGGGGAAAGAAGTGACCACACACAATGTTCTGTATTACATCGTCTTTATTTTCATATGGCGCTGTAGAAAAAATACGAGTTTGTACATCTCCCCAGCCAGTGCTGGTGATACATTACTCCTGTTCATTTCCAGGCTGCAGACAGGAAGACAGGACATGACAATCATTTCCACTGAGATGTTCATGTAGAAGACTTTCACTCGTTGAGCATATCGAGCTGAAAAAGACATTTTAAATTATAGCAAATATTAGATTTGAACAATAATTTCCAGCACCAGATTGTTTCCTCTCCTTTAATAAGCTGATTGAAGAGCGCCCGCATATGTAGGAGACGTGTAATGGATAAGACTGGTAGGTGTATGGGCACCGGGAAAGAGAACCAGGCATGGTGGGACTCATGCAGGACTCTGAATATCCTTGTACAGGACCTTTGTCTACTCTACTTCTAATTATTGCCTCATCATCAAAGCCAATCCAAAGCTAAGTACCCACCTGTCCAGGGCCCCATGTATGGAAGAGCCAACCCTTCCTCCATTCCTAAAGCAGAAACTTAGCTTTCATAGTCCCATCCCCTATGTATCTATCTACGCACACCCCAAGGAGCTGCACAGTACCAGAAGTGGTGGGCCTCAAACATTCTCCACCATCAGAGAGATCAGGCACTGCCCGGCACCTGGGGCCACAGGGATTAAAACTCTGTTCTCCAGCAGACCAATCACAGCTCTTACCCAGTGAACTATCACTGCTTCGCACTAACCTAGGAGATACAGGAGGAATATCCGATGTACTATAAAGAGGATAAGAACGTTTTACCACTCATTACAATATACATTAGAGGACCACATAGAGAAGATGTCTGACAGAAGAAATACTGTTACCGACAGGTAAAAAAGTGGTCCCCGAGGGAGAAGGTCATACGAGATATATAATCAATAATGCAGGAATATTTAGGAGTCAGTCATTTATAATAAAGGTACTACTTATAAATAATGAAAAATAATAAAAAGAATTGCAGCACTTACAGTGACCATAGGGTGGCAGTGTGGAGCCAGGTAGTAAAAATAAAAGAAATTAACTGCAATTAGTTTTACCTTTGGCCACAGGACGGCAGTGTGTAGCCAGGTAGTAATGAAAATAACATATTAGCTGCACTTAGTTTTTTTCTTATGATTTATTTTACCTTTTATTTTTACACTGTTCTTTAAAAAAAAAAATGGTGTAACTTTTATTTCTATTACAAGGAATGTAAACATCTCTTGTAATAGAAACAAATATGACAGGACCTCTTAAATGTGAAATCTGGGGGGTCAGAAATACCTCACATCTCATATTTACACTAAAATGCAATAAATAAAAAAAAGTAATTTTAAATGTATTTTTTTAAAATTGGCCCTTTAAGAGCTATGGGCGGAATTGTTTTGATGTCGCTTCTGCCCTGCAATGATATGGAGATGGGTGGGGGCTGTCTTCCCCTCACTCGATCGCCTCCGCCGCTACCGTCGGCTCCGGTAAGGGCACTGGAGTGTGGCGGGAGGGGGGCCTACCGCAGAAACCACTGTTATCGGAAGCCGGACCGCCGGCCGAAGAAGAGGATACCGGGGTTATGGCAGCTAGCTGCTGCCATAACAATGATGTCCCTCTTCAATTTAGGACGTATATCGGCGTGCGGCGGTCCGGATGTGGTGGCATGTCAGGGGGTCACCATTACTTAAAGCAGAAATAAAAAATTTCGGTGGAGCTCTGCTTTAACTGCAGTTAGTTTTACCTTTGGCCAGTGGGTGGCAGTGTGGAGCCAGGTAATAATAAAAATAAGAAATTACCTGCAGCTTCACCTTTGGTCACAGGGTGGCAGTGTGGAACCAAGAATTAATTAAAATAAGAAATTACTTGCAGTTTCACCTTTGGCCACAGGGCGGCAGTGTAGAGCCAAGTAATAATAAAAATTATAAATTACGTGCAGTTTCAACTTTGGCTGCAGGGTGGCAGTGTAGAGCCGGGTAATAATAAAAATAATAAATTACCTACAGTTTCACCTTTGGCCACAGGGTGGCAGTGTGGAGCCAAGGCGTGATTTACATACAGGACTTGTAGCTCATTGATCAGTGGAGAGGATTCTGGGTGATATTTGGAGAAATCGAATATTGTTTGGTGTCATTATAACCACTTCCCGCTGTAGTTGTATGACGGTATTTTGACGTCAAATGCCGCTGTCATGGCGGCAGATAGCGGCCATATCCCCGGTATTTTCTGAAATGGCGGGCGGTCCTCTTTAGGATAAAAGTGGTCTCTGCGGCAGATTCACCACAAGATCACTTTTATCTGCAGCGGGAGAGGTGCCCAAACCCCCCCCCACCATGTTTCGTATGTCTCTGCCGCTCACAGGAGCCGTCGGTAGGCTCGGAGACGATCGGATCCTCTCCCCTCGGAGGCCGAGAGTTGGGTGATGAATGATGACCCCACTGGGCTCAATGACATTGGATGATGGAAATTACCTCTGTGACCCCCTGTGTAGTGTCCGGTGCCCCCCATGTAGTGTCCGGTGCCCCCCTCTGTGTAGTGTTCGGTGCCCCACCCTCCTGTGTAGTGTCCGGTGCTCCCCCTGTGTAGTGTCCAGGGCCCCCCTGTGTAGTGTCTGGTGCCCCACCCCCCTGTATAGTGTCTGGTCCCCCCTGTGTTGTGTCTGGTGCCCCCCTGTATAGTGTCCGGTGCCCCACCCCCCTGTGTAGTGTCCGGTGCCCCACCCCCTGTGTAGTGTTGGATGCCCCACCCCCCTGTGTAGTGTCCGGTGCCCCACCCCCCTGTGTAGTGTCCGGTGCCCCACCCCCCTGTGTAGTGTTCGGTGCCCCACCCCCCTGTGTAGTGTCCGGTGCCCCACCCCCCTGTGTAGTGTTCGGTGCCCCACCCCCCTGTGTAGTGTCCGGTGCTCCACCCCCCTGTGTAGTGTCTGGTGCCCCACCCCCCTGTATAGTGTCCGGTGCCCCCTCTGTGTAGTGTCTGGTGCCCCCCGTGTAGTGTCCGTTGCCCCCCCGTGTAGTGTCCGGTGCCCCCCCTGTGTAGTGTCCGGTGCCCCCCATGTAGTGTCCGGTGCCCCACCCCCCTGTGTAGTATCTGGTGCCCCACCCCCCTGTGTAGTATCTGGTGCCCCACCCCCCTGTGAAGTATCCAGTGCCCCACCCCCCTGTGTAGTGTCCGGTGCCCCATCCCCCGTGTAGTGTCCGGTGCCCCGCCCCCCCGTGTAGTGTCATAGTTGCCAACATTGTAAAAAAATATTTCGGGACACTTTTTTGGCAGTAGGCAGAGTTGTATTATAATTAGGGGGCGGGGCATGCAGTTATAGGCGTGGCATAGTAAAAGATGAAAATGCAGCGCGCCGCAGCAAAATATGGGTGTGGTTTACGTAAAATAGTGGGCGTGGCTTACCTGGTGTTAGCGCTTCAATCATGGGCGTGGCTCAAAGGAGTGTGGTTAGAGTCTGAGATGAATGCAGGATGGAGAGGGAAAGGGGGGGAGGGATGGAGAGGGAAAGGGGGGAGGGATGGAGGGACAGCAGCCCCCGATCCTACACCACAATAGCAATATGTGTTTTCCAGAGTTTGACAATCAGCAGATAAAGATACTCCAAATACCTGGTGTTAGCGCTTCAATCATCCCGGCGCCATGATTGTTATGGTGTCAGGATGATTGAAGCGCATTATTTCTATTATTACATTGTAATATAAAATGAAATCATTCAACTCGCCATAATGCAGAATCAGTGGGAGCCATGAGCGCATTACTAGCCACGTTGCCTGCCACCAGATGCCATCAGGTGCCCCCAGCAGAGTCCCTCCTTACATCAGGTGCCCCATCAGAGCAGCCTTCCTCACATCTGTGTCTCCATCGGCGGAGCCCCTCCTTACATCCTGTGTCCTCATCAGTCCTCCTTACATCTGGTGTCCCCATCAGTCCTCCTAACATCTGGTGCCCCTCTGACATCCAGACTGACCCCCGACATCCAGACTGGCCCCCGACAACCAGACTGGCCCCTCTGACATCCAGACTGGCCCCCGACATTTAGACTGCCCCCGACATCCAGACTGGCCTTGACATCCAGACTGCCCCCTCTAACATCCAGACTGGCCCCCGACATCCAGACGGCCCCCTCTGACATCCAGACTGGCCCCCGACTTCCAGAATGCCCCCGACATCCAGACTTGCCCCTGACATCCAAACTGGCCCCTCTGACATCCAGACTGTCCCCTCTGACATCCATACTAGCCCCCTCTGACATCCAGACTGGCCCCCGACATCCAGACTGGCCCCCAACATCCATACTAGCCCCCCTCTGACATCCAGACTGCCCCCCAACATCCATACTAGCCCCCCCAAAATCCAGACTGGCCCCCGACATCCTCCAGACTCTGACTGGCCCCCGACATCCTCCAGACGCCATT
Source organism: Lithobates pipiens (assembly GCF_037356315.1). NCBI lineage: Eukaryota > Metazoa > Chordata > Amphibia > Anura > Ranidae > Lithobates > Lithobates pipiens. The sequence goes on along the minus strand of NW_027507789.1, from coordinate 50,363,154 downwards.
GTTGCCGCGCGGAAAGAGTTTGAACTGCAGCACCACCCACCTTCCATACACTTTACAGACACTGGCAGTGGGGTTGGCGGTGCCACAGCATCTCTATTGTAGACCAGCTTCTGGTCTTCTTTAAAATGGCGGCCGGCGGAGACATTGTCTCCGCCGGCCACTGACCTTTAGCGGCCGGTGGTGAAAAACCGTGACAAACCGAATTTCCCGGGACAAGGGTCCTAATCCCGGGAATGTCCCGGGAAATTCAAGACAGTTGGCAACTATGCTATTGGTAGAAGTCTAAAAAGTGGGTTTACAACCACTTTAAGGGAACAGGATCTGTTTTTTTTTGGGGGGGGGGGGGGGGTTAACAAATGCATAAAGTTCTTCAACACTCAGTGAATCACCACCTCTTCACCACCACTGCCTCTAATTTTACAGGATTATGCTATGTATGGTCTTTTCTTTTATGAGATACATATAATATGAACACTCCTGGAAGTGAATAGGAATAACCTGAGGTAATCTCCCCTAGATCCATCTGGCTGTGTAATATTTTTCTATGCTAGGTACTAAGCTTCATGGCTTTCCTACAGAACTATGGAGAGTCCGAAAGAAGAGACAGGCCAAATTCAAATTAAAGAGTTAGGCAGTTTTTTTGGTAAAGGTGAACTATGTGCATTTCTGACTAAGGCCGGGTTCACACCGCTGCGATGCGGGAACGCCGCGAATCCGCTGCGTTTTCCCGCATCGCATTACTCCCGCCGGCAGTTCACACTGCCCTATGCGGACGGCTGGGAGTGTCAATGATATGTTAATGACACCCCCAGATCCGTCCGCATATCGCAGTGCGATCTGCCGACTCGCACAGGAATCGGATCGCATGGTGTGAACCCCCATGCGATCCGATTCTGTTGCGGACCAAAAAAGGGTCCCGTGCGAGTTTGCTGCGGGAGCGATGCGAATTCAGCCATACTATCTGTATGGCTGAACTCGCATCGCTACGGAGATCGGATGTGATTTGCGGTGCGAATCACATCCGGATCTCCCCCCGCAGCAGTGTGAACCCAGCCTAAAGTGGAATAATGCCCTTACTGTAGGTATAGGCCATACCTCCTGAAGCCTGACTGGAATATTCCCAGGACATTGATAGGACGTTGTTAAATGAGGTCTGACCATTACTGCTCAGTGCTCACCTCTGCCATCTCAGGAGTGAGCTCTCAAGCGCTAAGCTCAGAGTTACTACATCAGGGGAGAGGAGGAGTACGTGAGGGGTTTTAATCAGAGAAAGAGCTCACTCCTGTGATGCTGGAAGTGAACAGCAATAACTAGGCCTGACTTAGCAATGTCCTGGGAGCTTTCCAGGCAGGCTTCATGAGGTCAAAAAACAGCCTACAACTATTGCAAGGGCATTAGTCAACTTTAGTCAGAGCTGCACAGTTTGTTTTTATCTACAAACACCCCTTACCTGCATAAACATATTTTTTTTGGAAAGGTGAACTAACCCTGTAAATAAGGTTAAAGTTATTAGGATTGCCCCAGAGTCGGGTAACATTATCTCTACTGAATTCTACACATAGCTAACCACAACATAATCTACAGCACCTTTGGCAATACAGTGGAGCCTTGGATTACGAGCATAATCCATTCCAGGAGAATGCTTGTAATCCAAAGCACTCGCATATCAACGTGAGTTTCCCCTTAGAAGTCAATGGAAATTAAGATAATTCGTTCCACATTGACTTCTATTGTATGCAGTAACGCATATGGCCAGAGGAGGGGGGAGGCACCGGAGAGACTTGGAAATACTCAGAGATGGCTCTGATGCACTCGGAAAGGCTTGGAAACACACGAGAACTGAGTATTTCTGAGTGCTTCCGAATGGCTCCGAGTGTCACTGGCTCCCCAGCACCTCTGGCCAAGGTAGAGGCTTGACTCCTGCTCATTTTGCGAGATAACCCCGCAAACCGAGTCAGGATTTAAAAAAAATAATAGCTTGTATTGCGAAACGCTCTCTAACCGCAATCCGAGGTTTTACTGTAATATACTGTATAGTTTTCTCCAGAAGGTCTATAAGGAACCAACAAGAAGATCATCTCTACTTGTATAACTACATTTGTCTTTTTATTGTATTATTACAAGTATAGGTATGATATCTAGCCTTAGTTAGTAATCAAAGTTCAAGATGCAAATAAAATGTGTAAATTATTCATGAAGTTCTTAGAAACTAATCAGCACTTACATATACAATGATCATTAATCTTATGCTAAAAAAATCAAGTTTAACGGGTTATCCTAATAAAGTACAGCGCCCTTGTTCTTTATGCAACAGCTTTTATGAGCAACATTCTGTAAATCATGCTGGAAAATATGCAGGCGGTCCCGAGGTTACAAACAAGATTGGGGCTGTAGGTTTGCTCTTAAATTGAATTTGTTTGTAAGTCGGAACAGGTACATTTTTTAAGTGTAGCTCCAGCCAAAAAATATGATTTTTAAGCTTTTTGGATAGCATAGGGAAGGGTTAACACCCCTGTAATGTTTCTTTTGCTGTCTTTTTCACCTTGGTCAGAAGTTTACACCTCTCTTTCTGTCCCAATGACAATTGGATTTTGAAAATTTTGGGTTGTTGTTGAAATAAGAACTGGTGATAAAGCATCAGTGGATACACCCTTTTCCCCCAAAATAAATGTTACAGGAGTGAATTTCCCTTCCTAGGGGTAGATTTACTCTCATTTCCTGTTGTCTCCCTCCGTTTGTAAGTAGGAGTCATTTGTAAGTCGGACGTTTGTAACTAGGAGACCGCCTGTAGCTGTTACACACAACATTTCTTTCCTTCGGCCTGCAGGCTGAAGCCAATCATTTTCCAGCAAGCTTCCTTGCAAAAAAGTTAATCAATGAAGTTTTGTCTGATGCAGCTGGGCCAGTAGGGGTTACCCACTTAGAAAATTCATACTGGTTACTTATTTAATTCACTCAGGCCAACTGGAGACACGCATGTAGGCAGGTGCAGTCTATACTCCCCACTGCAGGTAGCGCCCGATCGAAGCCAATGCAGAAGGGGAAGGAAGTTGTGGAAAACGTGGTTCTTCTATGACTTCCTGTGGTCACAGGGAGACAGCTGTCCAATTGGTCACTGGTGCCCCATGTGACTCCAACGGCCATCTTGGGTCAAGCAAAGTCAATTTAAAACTCGGCTCCTGGGTTTGCTGTGCCTTATTCGAGTGGAGTGGGGGCAGGGTGTCTGTCTGTAAGGTGCACATAGGAACAGTACCTCTCTTCTTAAAGCCTCCTCTTTGGGTGCGAACCAGTCAGGCTGAATTTCGATCCTTGCAGATGCTGTTGTCATCTTGAAGTCTTCAGACTGCTGTCACAATTCGTAAGTGGCTCCAAATGGGTGTGCCTACACGGCAGTCCTGAATAAGCGGTGTTAAACCTTTTGTACAGTATAACTTTCTTGCCTTGTTGTACCTTGCTCACACGCATTTCCAAAAAGAGAGAAACACATATAAGCATCAGTTCACATGTTATTTTACAGATCTTCTTTTTTTGTCTTATATTAATTGTAATATCAAAATGTTATTTTAAGGAACAAAAAACTGCATTTGTGTGGAATTGATTTTCTTTATTTAACCGCTTAAGGACCGCCTCCTGCAGATTTACTTCAGCAGAATGGCACGGCTGGGCACAAGCACGTACAGGTACGTTGCCCTTTAAGTGCCCAGCCGTGGGTCGCACACGCGCCGCCAGTGGCGCTCTCGTGACCCGGTCTTGAGCACCGTGGCCGCGGAACCCGCAGACCCGATCGCCGCTGGTGTCCCAAGATCGGGTCACAGAGCTGAAGAACGAGGAGAGGTCTGTGTAAACAATCCTCTCCCTGTGCTTCGTATTGTGGCTGTCACCAATCCTCTGTTCCCTGTTATAGGGAAAGATGATCTGTGACATCACATGCCAAGCCAAGCCCCCTACAGTAAAAAAAAAAAACACACAACGTCACACATAACCCCTCCCCACCCCCTAGTGGTTAACTCCTTTACTGCCAGTATCATTTACACAGGAATCAATGCATTTAAATAGCACTGATTGCTGTATAAATGACAATGGTCTTAAAAATGTGTCAAAAATTTCCAATGTGTCCGCCATAATGTCGCAGTCACAATAAAAATCGCTGATCACCGCCATTACTAGTAAAACATTTTTTTAAAATAAAAATGCTATAAAACTATCCCCTATTTTGTAAACGCTATAACTTTTGCGCAAACCAATCAATAATCGCTAATTGCGTTTTTTTTACCAAAAATATGTAGAAGAATACGTATCGGCCTAAACTGAGGAAAAAAAATATTGTTTTATATATTTTTGGGGGATATTTATTATAGGAAAAAGTAAAAAATATTGCATTTTTTCAAAATTGTCGCTCTATTTTTGTTTATAGCGCAAAAAATAAAAACCGCAGAGATGATCAAATACCACCAAAAGAAAGCTCTATTTGTGGGAAAAAAGGAAGGCAATTTTGTTTGGGAGCCACGTCGCACGACCGCGCAATTGTCAGTTAAAGCGACGCAGTGCCGAATCGCAAAAAGTGGTCTGGTCTTAAGCCAGCAAAATGGTCCGGTCTGAAAGTGGTTAAAGGGACTTTTGTGGACCTAATAGTAATAGCTAGTGATTAAACTGATTGTCCCTGCTCCACACAGCATCCTTTCCCTACACTGACAAAAGACAGTAATGTAAAAATGGCTGCCAGATCAGGTCTATTTATAAGGTAGGGGGTATGTCCAATTGTCCATGTGCTGAAATGTCTCAATTAGCTGTCCTGTACCCCATGATGGATGTGTCATGGGTCAAAGTTCTTCACAATGTAAATGCATATATCCGCTGCGCGAACAGTGGCAGAAGTCCGCCAGTTTGGCGAATCGCGAACTAGAAAAATTTGCAGTGAAACCGCAAGGCCATCTCTACTGGCGGAAATGCACACAGACTTTCCTGGCCTGCCTCAGGACATCCTGTAAGCTCGAGTACCTGCCCAAGAACCGCTGCACCACCAGGACATGAGCCACACAGGGCACATAGGTCAGTTGTCCCTGTTGGAGGGCGGAGAGGAGGTTGGTGCCATTGTCGCAAACCACCATTCCTGGCTTAAGCTGGCATGGCGTCAACCACCTTTCAGCCTGCCCCTGCAGAGCTGACACAATATCTGCCCCAGTGTGGCTCTTGTCCCCCAAGCACACCAATGCAAGCACGGCATGGCATCTTTTTGCCTACGTACTTGCGTAGGCCCTTGAACGCCTACGGAGCACTGCTGGTTCCAAGGAAAAAGCAGAGGAAGAGGCCATGGAGGAAGAAGAAGAGGAGGGGGTGGAGGAGAGAGGTGTGTCACAACCAGTAGTAGCATTTTGGAGGTGTGGTGGCGGAACAACCTCCAACACTACTGCACCTTATCCTGCATCCTTCCCAGCTGCCAGAAGAGTGACTCAGTGTGCCGCAAAAGTTAGGTAACGTCCCTGTCCATGCATGCTGGACCATGAGTCAGTGGTAATATGCACTTTACCGCTGACTGCCCTGTCCAGCGAGGCATGGACATTGCCTTCCACATGCCGGTGGAGAGCCGGGAATCTCCTCCTGAGAAAAAGCGACATTTGGGAACCTGCCACTGAGGAACCGCACATTGTACAAACTCACGGAAGGGGGCCGAGTCTACCAACTGAAAAGGCAGCAGTTGAAGTACTAGCACTTTAGCCAAGCTAGCATTCAACCGGTGGGCATGTGGATGGCTGGGAGTGAACTTCTGTCCACGGTCCAGCAGCTGGGGCAGGGAAATTTGCCTGGTACAATCGGACGTTGGTGTACTGCTAGCAGAGTGCCCGCAAGTACTTGGCTGTGACACACCTAATTCTACACCTTCATTTCTCTCAGTGCAGGTTTCAGAGAGGACTGAAGGTATAGTGGGGTTGGAGATTCCCGCTGATGAGGAGCAAGGAGAGGTCCGCTTTGTTCTTAGGTGTGGGTCTTTAAGGTACGCTTGCCAACGAACTGCATGGCAGGTCATCATATGTCTGGTCAAGCATGTGGTGCCCAAGTGGCTGATGTTTTGGCCACGTGAGATACGCTTGAGACATATGTTGCAAATAGCAGTGGTGCGATCTGATGCACCCATCTCCCCAAAAAGGCCCACACCAAAGAACTTTTGGAATAATGTGCAGAGGCAGCGCCCTGCACAGGCGGAGCTCTGTGGTGTCATTCAGTCGGTGTGCTGCCCTTAAGCTGGCCCCTGGAGGGCATCCTGCCTCATTGGAGATGTGCCTCCACCTCCTCCTCTCTCCTATCAGGCACCCACGTGGAGTCAGTGACCTCATCATCCCCCCCCCTCTTCATCACTGGAGCAAACCTGGCAGTATGCTGCAGCTGGTGGAACATGACTGCCAGATTGCTGCCCTTCTTGGGCATCCCCTCTCTCTGGGGTCACGCTACTGCCTTCCTCTAGCTGGGTATCATCATCAGAACCTTCAAAACGCTGGGCATCCTCTTGGAGCATGTACCCAACACTGTGCTCAAACAGTTCGGGGGACTCCTCAGGAGGACATGGTGAGTCTAGAGAAGGAGTGACTGATGCCATTGAGACAAGGGAAGAGGCTGCGTTGGCAGCTGCTTTGTCAGTACCCTGAGCCTGGCTGAGAGAAAATGAGGAGGGCTTGGTCATCCACTCTACCAAGTCTTCGATATGCTGTGGCTCTACACGTCAAGCTGCTGAAAATAAGGACAAGCGTGTCCCATGGCCACATGCTGATGACGATGCACCGCGTCCATGACCAGCACTGTTGCCTCTAGACACAGAGCCTGCTTGCCCTCTTTTATTGGCTCGTGACTGTCTGCCTCTCCTTGTTGGCCTTCTAGACATACTAATGGCCTGCAGGGAGATGAAAACACCAGCAATTGGGGTAGCTTTAGGTGCACACTGAGCAGATGACACTGTACACCGACTGTAATTACTGCAGCTGCCTGCGGTATAGGATCAGCAGGACACCAGCAATTGGGGTAGCTTTAGGTGCACACCATGCAGATGACACAGTAGCAACTGTAATTACTTGCTGCCTGTCTGTTATATAGGATCTGAAGAACGCAAGCAATTGGGGTAGCTTCAGGTGTACACTGTGCAGGGGGCACAATACACCGACTGTAACTGCTGCAGCTGCCTGTGGCATAGGACCAGAACAATACCAACAATTGGGGTAGCTTCAGGTATACACTGTGCAGGTGGCACAATACACAGACTGTAATTGCACTAGGTTCAAAAGAAATTAAGACACTGTCTCTGCCTCTCTATGAGCTGCCGCAACACACTACGCAAGGCCGCTGCGCAGGCGGCCTTATATAGTGTGGGGCATGTACTAAACCCCCTGAGCTATAATTGGCCACAGGCATCCTGCCTGTGGCCAATTATGGCTCTCCTCGCTGCCAGCAATGTGATTGGCCAAACATGCGGGTCATAGTGCATGCTTGGCCAATCATCAGCCAGCAATGCACTGCGACGCCACAGTGCATTGTGGGCCGTGAGCACCACACGAATATGGCGTGAACGGCTTTGCTGAATGGGCAAACACCCAGTTCATCCCTATTGATGAGTAGCACTGACCCCCGAAGGAGCGGCTGGTTTTATTGGGCTTACTGTTACCTTCTTGACCTTGTGTACGTCTAGGGGTTTCCCGAGGTATATGGCCCAAAGAATTGCAGAAACTGACACTGGATCCACTTTTGGGATATTTATTTGAAAAGTAGTAAACAAACCCATCTCTCAATGAAGGGTAGAGGGTTAGGTAGGAAGTTCAGGTACTCTTGAATCTGCAAAAGATAGGAAATCTTTCCCTATAGAAATCCAGAGAATTAACGTTCACAAGTGGATTCTCACAGCTACCGGATAGACTTCCTCTCACTAGGCCTAGCTGCCGATAGAGTGTTTGAATAGAGCAAAGTCTCTGCCACAGACTTGAATGTAGAACACTTGAACAAAGTCTCTGCCACAGACTTGAATGTAGTAGACATGGGCACTGTCAATAAATTAGTTTCGTTCTGTTCCGTTACAGTTCGTATTAAAATTAATTCGTACTTCGTATTTCGTGTCCGAAATGCCGTTTTAATTCGTACGAAATACGAATTGCCGTTAGGTTCGTTAACTTGTACGAACGTTCGTTACAATGAATTTAAAGGCAAAAATATACCTCAATATGACAGTCGATGCTGATGGAAGTTTGGTTTTTATCCAAAATACAAAATTCCGTTGAAGAATTTCCTATCCGAAATACGAATTTTCGTTAAATGAGGGGCTCCCACCATCCCTGTGCTGTGCTGACTTCCTCCTTCGGATTCGTAAACAAAAGTTCGTATTTCGTACAGAATTTGGATGCATGGCAATTCGTATTTCGGATCCTCCCAAACGTACGAATTTAGGGAAATTCATACGAATTTGAGATTCGTACGAAACTAATCGCACATGTCTAGAATGTAGAACACTTGTACAAAGTCTCTGCCACAGATTTGAATGTAGAACACTTGAACAAAGTCTCTGCCACAGATGGAATGTAACTGAGGGACGTAGACAAATTTAGAATGCCATCATACGGTACCAGAATCTCGCAGACGGTCCAGCGATACCGTATGAGTATAGATTTACTTAGTGTCCTTCAACTGAGCTACCAGGCTCCTTCTGAGAAGCCAGCCTTATGCATGGCCTTCTCCCAAAGTGTCCTCCTCTTGTTGCTTCTCCAATTGTTGGGCCTCTCCACTGATGAGATGGCACCATACCACCTTTGAATCCTCCTCTCAGTTACTTTGCTTTGGACCAGCCAGCTCCGAGACTTGAAATTGGATGGATCCGCACCGCAGGCCATGAGGGCTGGTCAGGAGGACCAGGGCCAAGTAGACAGAAAGATCTTCTGGACAGGAACCCAGAAGCATGTGATCTCAGTACCTTAAGTACCCTCTCCCAGAATGCACAGCAAGATGACACTCCCACTGGGCTGGTTCTGAGAAAGAATTGCACTCAATACGCCTAGCTAAACTGCGTTCTCACACTTGCCAGTGGTGACAGCGACACCTGTGGCCAAGCAGAACCCAGTACAATCCAGCTAGACTGGTACTGAAACCATAATTTGGTATAATTAACCCTAAAACCCAACTATTGCTTTAGGCAATTTAAATTGAAAAAAAAAAACACATAGCTTGTGCTCTTCAGGAGCCGGCGCTACATTAAAAAAAAAAAACGATTTATATCCACGCTGTAACCACCTAGGGATCAAGCCTGTTTCAGACTCTGTGTTTACAAGTAAATAAGTTTTTTGCTAGAAAATTACTTATGCCGCGTACACACCGGACAATTCGACCACTTATGGGCTCCGGCAGACTTTTTCTTCCCAAAAGTCCAGCAGACTTTAAAAGAAGACTTGATTTAAAATTGTCCACCGGACTCAGCTGTCCCTCGGACAATCCACTCGTCTATGTGCTAGTCCGCCGGACTTTCCAAGTGAACGGACTTGCCCACACACGGAGTAAAGTCGTTCATTTTGAACATGACTTGAGGTACAATGGGACTAGACAAGGAAGTCAATGTCGCTGCCTCCATCGGCGAGATTGACACCTTGCTAGCCCCGTCACCTGGTATGGATTTTAAGGGGAACCCCTATGCCTAAAAAATGGCGTGAGCGTCCCCCCAAAGTCCATCCCAGACCCTTAGCCAAACACACAGCCCAGGAAAGGGGGTGGGTACGAGTACCAGGCCGCATGCCCTCAACATGGGGGGGGTGGGTGCTTTGCGGAAGAGGGGGCCCTGTGGCCCCCCACCCCAAAGCACCTTATCCCCATGTTGATGAGGACAAGGGCATCTTCTCAACAATCCTAGCCGTTGGTTGTCAGGGTCTGCGGGTGGGGGGCTTATCAGAATCTGGGAGCCCCCTTTAATAAGGGGGCCCCCAGATCCTGGCCCCCCACCCTATGTGAATGAGTATGGGGTGAAAAATGAAAAAAACAAAACACAACACAGGTTTTTACAATAGCTTATTAGCCAGCTCCGGGGGTCTTCTCGCCGGGCTCTTCCGCTATCTTCTGCTCGCAGAGGAGCCTGGCTTTCTCGTTCGTCGAGCGGGGGTCTTCTTCTGACTTCGGGGGTCCCCTTAAAAGTCATACCAGGCGACGGGGCTAGCAAGGTGTCGATTCACCTATGGAGGCGGCGACATTGACTTCCTTCTCTAGCCCAGTTGTACCTCAAGTCACATTCAAAATTAACGGACTTTACTCTGTGTGTGGGCAAGTTCGTTCATTGGGAAAGTCCGTCGGACCTCCGCCAAAAGTCCTTTTGTGTGTGGGCATGGGCAAGTCCGATCGTTCAAAAAGTCTGGCGGACCTCCGCTGGAAAGCCCGGTAGATACTCTGATCGTGTGTACACGGCCTTAGAACCCCCAAACATACATTTTCTAACACTCTAGAGAATAAAATGGTGGTCATTGCAAAACTTTGTCACACCGTATTTTTGAGGCGGTCTTATAAGCTCACTTTTTGAAAAAATTTACTTTATTGAATTTTTTTATATTGTGAAAGATAACTGTTACACTAACATAAGCTAGTAAGTAAGTCGATACCCAAAATGTCACGCTTCAAAATTGCGCTTGTGGAATGGTGTCAAACGTTTACCCTTAAAAATCCATAGGCAGTGTAAAAAAATAAATAAAAATATCTAGAGGTTGCATATTTTGAGTTACAGAGGAGGTCTAGGGCTAGAATTATTGCTCTCGCTCTACCTCACGTGTGGTTTGAACACCATTTTCATATGTGGGAGCTGCTCACGTATTTTCGCTTCTGCGCATGAAAATTGTATTTATTTTTTAATTTTACTTTTGTAGTGGTCATAACCCTTGCAGGGCGGCCTAGACTTATTGAGCTTACTGGTTATCTCCTCTTGGCCTGCTCTTCTATGTCTAGGCGTTCGCAGGGTTGATACCCAACGACTTGAACGCTGACACGAATAAAGTCCTTTTTAAAAGGTTATATTTTGCAGTAGTAACATCTAATAACATGGGAACAGAGGCACCTTGAACTTCAGGTCTAGTAAAGTCTCTAATTCCACCCAGAAAGTAGCCACTCGCAGCTGGGAACCTCAAGGCTGAAGAGATCTCTAGCCAGAGATCATGGCAGTCAGCACATTGACTCAAAACTTGAAGCAATCCTATGAATGTGTACAAGTTGTAACTAAGGGTTAACAGGAACCTTTTTCCTTAGTACCTGGAAGGTTTCTTGTCTCCTCAATGGTACTGGAAAAACTTGAATTTGTCAATGTCCTTCCCAACTCAGTAACCAGGCACTTCCCAGAATGCCACTTGCCGGCCCTCCTCCGGTCACTTCCACGAGCTGTGGTGCCTCTCCAAGCCAAGAGCACACCCGGACACCTTGAATCCTCCCTCAGTTACTTTGCCTCGGACCAGCAGATTCTGAGACTCGGGAACAGACGGATCCCTACCCCAGACCAGGCAGGTCTATCAGGGGCCTCTAACAGGAACATGCTGCGGGATGTCGAACACCCCGTGACCGGGACCCCTCACAGGACTACCCCGGTCCTGGAACCAGAACAGACCACAAGGGTTTCACAAACTCCTCTCTCTAAACATGTGACCCACACATCTTAAGTACCCCTTCCCAGACTCCCCAGCAGGGCCCGGCCCTCCCACTGATTGGTTCCGAGAAGGTTGATACTCAAAACGTCCAACCAGGCCTGGTTCTGGCCTGTCATGTGCACCTCACTGCTCACATGACCAGGCAGAACTTCCAACACAGCCCGACCAGACTGATGTCAAGTCCAACCTACGCAATTAACCCTCAGAACCCCTACTGTTCTGAGGCAAAAACTAAAATTTACATGAGTATGACATTTTATCCAAAATGAAATCTGCTACACTTTGATTTAAAAAAATAAAATAAAATTGGGTCATTTATTCCTATTACAGGGAATGTAAACATCCCTTGTAATAGAAAAAAGCATGACAGGTCTTCTTAAATATGAGATATGGGGTCAAAAAGTCCTCAGATCTCATATTTGGACTTAAAGGCCCATTTTTTGTTATTTTTTTCAAATGATACTCATGGCATTTAAAACGTATGGGCGGAAGTGAGGTTTTGATGTCACTTCCGCCATGGTATCGCTCGTATCTCTACCATGGAAGGAGAAGGACCCGATCGTAGGGATGAGCTTGGTGTTCGAGTCGAACGCATGTTCGCCTCGAACACCGGCTGTGAGCCGTTCGCGACAAATTTGCGTGGCGCTCACAGGCCACAATGCACTGCGCCATCACAGTGCATTGCTGACTCATGATTGGCCAATCACATGCACTGTGACCCCGCATGCTTGGCCAATCACAGCGCCGGCAGTGAGGAGAGCCATAATTGGCCACAGGCAGGGTGCCTGTGTCCAATTATAGCTCAGGGGGTTTAGTAAACGCCCCACACTATATAAGGCCGCAAGCGCGGTGGCCTTGTGTAGTGTGTTCCGGCGTGCAGGGAGAGAAGGCTAGGCAGGGACAGTTTGTTCTTTTCTCAGGCATCTGCAGGAGTTAGTGGGTGTTGTGTGCTCCCAGCGCAGTCTACACCTGTATCTACGTTTATTGCTGTTCTCGAATAGAGCCATCTGCAGGAGTTAGTGGGTGTTGTGTGCCTCCAGCACAGCACAATATACACCTGTATCTACCCTTTATTGCTGGTATTCTCTAATACAGCCATCTGCAGGAGTTAGTGGGCGCTGTGTGCCTCTAGTGCAGTATACACCTGTATCTACCTTTATTGCTATTCTCTAATAGAGCCATCTGCAGGAGTTAGTGGGTGTTTTGTGCCTCCAGCACAGCATACACCTGTATCTACCCTTTAATTGCTGGTGTTCTATAATAAAGGCATCTGCAGGAGTTAGTGGGTTTTTTGCGTGCCTCCAGCACAGCACAATATACACCTGACAGATCAGATATCTCTGCGCCAGCCAATTAGAATGGAATACTGCTGCATGCAGTATGGAAGGTTAATCAAACCCAAAAATGCAGAAATATTTGTATATGATAGTTCCTTCTCTCTTCTATATTGCGCAGCACTATCATATACAAATATTTCTACAATATACACCTGTATCAACCCTTTATTGCTGGTGTTCTCTAATACAGCCATCTGCAGGAGTTAGTAGGTGTTGTGTACCTCCAGCGCCGTATACACCTGTATCTACCTTTATTGCTGGTGTTCTATCATACAGACATCTGCAGGAGTTAGTGGGTGTTGTGTGCCTCCAGTACAAAATTACACTACCCAATTGCTGGTTTTCCCATCTCCCTGCTGGCCATTACCATGTCTGGAAGGCCAACAAGGAGAGGCAGACAGGCACAAGCCAATAAAAGAGGCTCTGTGTCTAGAGACAACAGTGCTGGTCGTGGACGCGGTGCATCGTCAGCACATGGCCATGGGCCACGTTTGTCCTCATTTTCGACAGCTGGATGAGCCGCATCATGCCGAAGATTTGGTAGAGTGGATGACCAAGCCCTCTGCATCCTCCTCATCCTCTCTGACCCAGACTCAGGGTACTAGCAAAGCAGCTGCCAACGCATCCTCTTCCCTCGTCTCAATGTCATCATCAGTCACTCCTTCCCTAGACCCACCATGTCCTCCTGAGGAGTCCACCGAACTGTTTGAGCACAGTGTTGGGTACATGCTCCAGGAGGATGCCCAGTGTTTTGTAGGCTGATGATACTCAGCTAGAGGAAGGCAGTAGCGTGAGCACAGAGAGAGGGGATGCTCTGGCAGTCATGTTTTACACAAGCTGCAGCATACTGCCAGGTTTGCGCCAGTGATGAAGAGGAAGGGGATGATGAGGTCATCGACTCCACGTGGGTGCCTGGTAGGAGGGAGGAGGCACATCTCCAATGTGGCACATCTCCAATAGTCCCTGGAGGGCAGGATGCCCTCCAGGGACTATCTTAGGGGCAGCACACCGACTGAATAACACTGCAGAGCTCCGCCTGTGCAGGGCGCTGCCTCTACACGTTATTCTAAAAGTTCTTTGGTGTGGGCTTTTTTGAGACGAGTGCATCAGATCGCACCACTGCCATTTGCAACATATGTCTCGAGCGTATCTCGCGTGGCCAAAACATCAGCCACTTGGGCACTACATGCTTGACCAGACATATGTTGACCTGCCATGCAGCTCGTTGGCAAGCATACCTCAAAGACCCACACCAAAGAACAAAGCTCTCAGCTGGGATCTCCAACCCCACTAGACCTTCAGTCCTCTCTGAAACCTGCACTGAGAAGAATGAATGTAGAATTAGGTGTGTCACAGCCAAGTGCTTGCGGGCACTCTAGCAGTACACCCACGTCCAATTGTACCAGGCAAATTTCCCTGCCCCAGCTGCTGGACCGTAGAAAGAAGTTCACTCCCAGCCATCCACATGCCCAGCGGTTGAATGCTAGCTTGGCTAAAGTGCTAGCACTTCAACTGCTGCCTTTTCAGTTGGTAGACTCGGCCCCCTTCAGTGAGTTTGTGCAATGTGCGGTTCCTCAGTGGCAGGTCCCCAAACGCCACTTCTTCTCACGGAAGGCGATTGCCTTCCACATGCCGGTACAGAGCCTCTGACAGGGACAACTGACCTATGTGCCCTGTGTGGCTCACATCCTTAACCTGGTGGTGCAGCGGTTCTTGGGCAGGTACCCAGGCTTACAGGATGTCCTGAAGCAGGCCAGGAAAGTCTGTGCATTTCCGCCGATCATTTAATGCCAGTGCTCGGCTGGCTGAACTCCAAAAGGAGTTGAACCTGCCCAAGAACCGCCTTATATGTGACATGCCCACCAACGTTGGCCATGCTGCAGTGGCTGCACACCCAGCAGAGAGCCATCAATGAGTACCTGTGCGACTACAGCACCAGGACAGGGTCAGGGGAGCTCAGCTTTTTCTCACCACGCCAGTGGGGAATGATCAGGGATGCATGCACTGTCCTGTCACCGTTTGAGGATGCCACAAGAATGATGAGCAGTGACAGTGCATGCATTAGTGACACTGTACCTCTTGTCCACCTGTTGGAGCATACCCTGCATGGAATAATGGACAGCGCACTTGAGGCAGGAAGAGGAGGACTTCCTTGCCTCTCAAGGCCCCCTTTATCCAGACAGTGTTCCTGCTGTCCGACCCACACAGGACAAGGAGGATGAGGACGATTTTGTCTGCTGCTGATGCTGAGTGCCAGGCTCCACCTCCATGCTGTCTTGTAGGGATGATTTACAGTCCCAAGAAACCCATGGACTTCTATGTGGCTGCGGATCATGTTGTCCTTAGTGACCCAGAGGACTCCGGACCGAATGCCTCAGCTAACCTATGCTGCATGGCCTCCCTGATCCTGCAAAGCCTGCGGAAGGATCCTTGTATTCTTTGGATCAAGGAGAGGGACCATTACTGGCTGGCCACTCTCCTTGATCCACGGTACAAGGGTAAGGTTGCCGACCTCATCTTGCAGAGGGAGCAATGGATGAGACCTCTCCGGGAGGCCTTGCAGAAAGGTCTGTGCAACGCGTTCCCAGAGACTGGGAGGTTACAAACTCCTGGTCCTGGACAACATGTTGCTGAGGCATTCTGTCAGAAGGAGGGGTGGAGAAGGTGGCCGTCTGACCGATGAGTTCAGACAATTTTGTCCACAGCCCCAAGGCATGATCGGTTCCAGCAACCATCGTCAGCATCTGATTTACATGGTGCAGGAATACCTAGGGGCAAGGTCAGACTAGGACACCTTTCCCACCGAAAATCCTGGCTTACTGGGTCTTGAGGATGGATCACTGGCCAGAGCTTTCACAGTATGCAATTGAGCTACTGGCCTGTCCTGCATCCAGCGTTCTTTCGGAACGCACCTTCAGTGCTGCTGGTGGCTTTGTAACCGATCACAGGGTGCACCTGTCCAACTCAGTTGATCGACTGACCTTCATAAAGATGAATCAGTCTTGGATCACCACCAGCTACCAAGCACCTGAAGCTGATGTAACCGAATAATTTTTTTTGAAATATCACATCCCTTCAAGACTGCCTATGCTGATGCTGAGTGACTGTCCTGTTATGTTGACTGCCTATCCTCTTCCTCCTCTGCTGACATCTTGAAAGGACATTTTGGGTTCTGGGTGATGCCACCAGCCCAATTTTTCAGCCTCTGTTTAACAGGGGCGTGTAATTACAATTTTTGATGCAATGCTTTGCAGCAGGGCTCAGTCCCGCAATCCAACTAGAGTATATGGTAGAGGTTGCAGTGTTGTGGCACCAGCAAGCAGTGCCTAAGGCCCAATTTTTTCAGTCCCTGTTTAACAGGGGCATGCAATTACAATTCTTGATATAATATTTCACAGCAGGGCCTGTTCCTTTGCCCACCGAGAGTAACTGAGGACCAGCACCACCAAAGGCCCAATTTTTCTACCATTGTTCAACAATGGCATGCAATTACAATTCTTGATATAATAGTTTACAGCAGGGTGCTCCAGCAAGAGTCACTTTGAGGGCTTACAGTGTTGTGGCAACACCAACACCTTAGGCTCACATTTCTGCAGCGCATATAGGGCAGGCCCCTACTTTCAAACATCAAACTTACAAACGTCTCCTACTTGCAAACTGAAGGAGACAACAGGAAGTGAGAGGGAAAAAAGATGGACGGCAAAACAGATTATACAGGGGTGATAACCCTTCCCTATGTTTTCCTAAAAGCTTAATAGATTTTGACTGGAGCTACACATTAAAAAAATTTACCAGTTCAAAAATTACAGATTGTACTTACAACAAACCTACACAGTCCCCGTCTTGGTTGCACCGCTTGTATACTGCTGTTCTGAGTATATAGGGCCTGGGGGCCCCACACCTTTCCTTTCCTTTTTTTATATGGGTACGGGGTTTCCCTTAAATATCCGTACAAGACCTAAAGGGGCTGGTAATGGGCAGGGGGGCTACCTATGCCATTTTTCAATGATTTTCATCTGTATTGCCGGAACCAGATATTACATTAAAACTGCAAGCAGTTTTAAATGACTTTTCTGTTAAATGTCATTTTGTGCAGGGACTGTTCTAAACATGGGAAACACATGGCACTTAGGCATACTATAGACACCCCCCAGGCATGATATTTAAAAAGGAATATTTCACTTTTTTTCCCCACTTTAAATAGTCATTAAAATCAGTGCTCCCGAAAAAACATCTGTTTTTAAAAACATTTTAGGCATTGACCCATGTCACCTGGGGCAAACCCTTTTTAGGACAGTATCTTGCATATTAGCCATTAAAATTAGCACTTTTTATGTCGAACCGTCGAGTCCCATAGACTTCAATGGGGTTCTAAAGTTCGCACGGGGGGGGGGGGGGGGTTGTTCGGCTCATCCCTACCCGATCACCTCCGGTAAGCGCCTGGGGGCATGGGAGATGGTGATCTCATGGTGAATCTGCCACAGAGACCACAGTTATCGTAAACAGAACCGCCCACTGAAAAGATGGATACCGCGGTTGTGGCCGCAGCTGCTGTAAGAGATATCCATCTTTAACGTGTCAATGTATATATACAGTGGGCAGTCGTCATCTTAGGGTAATAAATGTAGAACTGGTCTACTGCAGTTTACCATTAACAGGCTATATTAAACAAGTTTACCAACTAATTTTTACAAAACATCTCACTTTTAAAAACCCAACTCCAAACTAAAAAAAGCTTTGGACCAGAGCTCTTAAGAGAATACACACACCACAACTTTTCCTTTCTGCAAAAACATTTTATTTGAGAAAGAATGTAGTGCCAGTAGGTTATTCAGAGAGCACATTAATTGGCAATGTCCCCTTGATGTCACTGAGCTTATTAGATCTCAAGTCCACCACGAGACACCTGGGGCCACTTCTGAAAGGGATAATGTTGATATTGGTCACAGATTGCTGATCTTTCTTCAGAAGAGGTATCCTGTAAAAAAATAAAAAAAAATAAAATAAAAAAAAGTGGATTTGGTGAGATGAACACATTTTAGGAGCATATCAGCCATTTTTACATGTCTAGCACCAAGTAAAGTTTTTAAAGTATACGTAAACCCCTGATCAGCACACCTTGTAATCTGTCCCACCTGTGACAAGGACATGCCCGACACAGGCAACCATTTTACTGTGAGGCCCCCCGACCAATCGTATTGCCAATGGTGAAGACCTTCTGCTTGGGGGGGGGGAGGGGGATGAATGCAGTTGGCCACTTTACCCACTTAAGCTTGCTGCCTGAGAAAGAGGGAGTTTATGTACCCGAATAGAGGCCCAAGTTTGGGGCCTAGTATGCTAAACATTGGGATTGAAGCACCATGGAGGAGCTTCAGCCCAACTGAAAAGCCAGAGAAGATGGGTGAAGTTTAGCCATTGCCTAGAGTGTGGTGGCCTTACCCCAATGAGGCGATAACACATCAACTACCTTTTCCCCTCATCTGAAGTCTACCCAGCCCTCTTCTAGGAATGCTGAAAACTACAAATTTCTTGAAATGAAAGGTGACAGACCTATCTGTACACATTGCCAAGGAGTATAGACTACTAGGTATGCATTTTGGGACCAGAGAAGTGCTGTTTGTACACAGTAGCTGTGGCTGAAAGCCATACTTGCCCTTCACCAAGGCCCCAGTCTGAAACTGGAGCCTGAATGCACGCAGGGTAGGATGATCCATTTTACTCTGGACGCCTGCCTTGTTTTAAATGCTTTTGGAATTTACAATCATGCAAGTACACCAATTATGACTTCCTTTCCTGAACACAACTGTATGGAATATATTAATCACAGTATCTGTATTCAGAAAGGAGGCATTGTCTCCTGGCGTTATAAGACCATCTGTTCTTGAACTGGTCATTAATGTGAGCTGCTGTTCTCAAGTGTAGCACAAGGTGGTTAAGAGTTTGGAAACAATTTTTGGTGTCAGACAATTGAGTAAACTCACTTTAAAGTTATTTTGCACATTGCATACATGCATGAAAATAGTCTGCACCTGTATTTATCGCTCAGTTTCAGGATTTTACTGATTTTTAAAGAGTGCTTTTCTAGCAGGCCTGGGAAGAGTAGTTTAACCATCAAAATTAGCCTCTAGCCACTATGCAAGCAACCTCCAAATCAGAGGGAGCCCTAACCATTTGGATTCAACAGCACCACACATCCATAATGCAGGCATTCGGGGTAAAGCTGTCCAGACTATCCTCCACACTGCCATCAACGGCATCTCTTCCATGCTGCGCTCTACGAGAGCTTCAAGCCTCATTTTCAGATTGATCTACTGCAGGGTAGTCTTCCTGGTCATGATTGCAGATTGACAGTGGTGTAGGATGGACAGCTTTACCCCGGATGCCTGCATATTTAGAAATGCCTCTTAAACCACGAGTTGCTAAATGTTGACCATTAAACGGAACCATATTGCTACACTTAGAGGTGCCTCTTTTATACTCCAACTCCTGATGGATTTGGCTACTAATCCCCTTGTAGAAAGACATTTTATGGGTATACAACCCATCACATTGCTATAGTCTTTATACGGACTATAAACTGAAGGACTTCTGTATAAATGGTTGTGGACCGAATGATACAAGTGCTTTGGATTACAAGCAGGTTTCTGGAACAAATTATGCTTGCAATCCAGGGTTTTACTGTACACGACCATCTATTGGTTACCATTTGGCTTTACATTTACCACAGCAAAAATCATAAATTAGGGTGTCTGTATTCTACTGCATTTCAGAGAAGAGACCTTCCCCTTTAGTCTTTGTATGAGCTCTACTGTATCACACTTACTCAATACGGATTGGTTTCTTTACCAGTCCGCTACCTTCAACTGTCAGAATGGTGTTTTCAATGTCCTGTGAAAGGGGATTGGTGAAAATAATCTCTGTATGAAGAGGCTGACTTACACGTGCTTCACCTGTTGCCTGAAAAAAAAAAAAAAAAAAAAAAAAAGTCACTCTCCAAAGAAAAAATAAATACATGACAATTTTGGTCAGACTGCCCCATTGACAAGTGTTTCAAGTTATTATACCTTTATCACAATGGGTTGAGACCTCAGCTTCATCACAGAATCCACCAGTAATTTACCTCCCGTCTCATCTTCACACAGCGCAACAGCTTTGATCATATTATCTGTAGTTATTGCAGCTTCATACTTGGCATACGGTATTGAAAATGGTATTTTTTTCTCTTAAAGAAAAATTGTTACAAGGTTGATCAGGTTTAAGGCATTCTACAGATGATCAATATCATGATCCCATTGTACACTGTTTGAGTGCTTGATTTAAAGTAACCCCGTTTCCAGACCACCATTCATTGCAACAATGCCTATACCAATATGCATGGTTTTCCTGTAAAATCTCCCCTGCATAGGTATTCAAATGCCTGAGATGGTCACTGAATGCACTCACCTTGGATGACCATAGAACTAGGTGGGTTGAAGAGAGAAGTATTTCTATATGTGGGAGGTCAAAGTGCAGTCCCATGAAAAAAGGTTTGAGTAAAATCCTTGAAACGATTTTGCCACAGGAACTGGAGCAATCACACCCTGGTCCAGGAGACCCAAGAGGGCTGGTGAGGGGGGGGGGGGGGGGGGATCTAGATCTACTAGTCTGCAGTGACAAAAGGTTGGCGAGAAGCCAAGGAGGGGGTAGAGCGTGAAATGCCCATTTACATTCAAGTGTCCAAGATGTCCCCTGACTCCGGACAGTAGCACCTTCTTGCCAAGGAAAGCTTGTCTGGGGATTTGACAGGGTGAACCCTAGACCTTGCAGTTAGACAAAGAACCAGACATTGGAGAAAAAAAAATATATATATATAATATTATATATATATATATATATATATATAAAAATAAAAAAAACCCTAGTTAGACTTACCGGTATTTCTACGAGTCTTTCAGGACAGCACCTGGAGAGAGCGCAGTTCCACCCACTTTCCCAGGAAACACTGCAGATCACTTTAAAGACCAGACACTTCCACCATGGCCTCAGTTGTTCATAGAGTACCTCCAGCCATGCTGAAATTAAATAAGCAGAACATAGCAATAACACCACATTTTTCGAATACAATCTAGGGTGGGTCATCGGCACTGTCCTGAAAGACTCGTAGAAATACCGTTACCGGTAAGTCTAACTAGGGTTTTCTCCCTTAGTCTTTCAGGACAGCACCTGGAGATAAGAGTACTTACTCTAGGGTGGGACCACCGCCTGCAGAATCTTTCTGCCAAACGCTTGGTCTGAAGCTGAAAGCAGGTCCAACCTGTAGTGGCGGGTGAAGGTGGAGAAGCTTGTCCACGTAGCCGCTTTACAGATCCGATTCGGAGAGGCCCCTGCTCTTTCCGCCCAGGATATTGCTACTGCCCGAGTGGAATGGGCAACCACCCTTGCGTCCCCAATAGCCATTCGTAGCCACCTAGCTATAGTATTTTTGGACGCACTATAGCCCTTCCGTGGTCCTGAGAATGCGACAAAGAGTTTGACTTCCTAAACTCACTTGTGATCTCTAGATACTGTAATAGGCACCTTCTTACATCTAGGCTATGAAAAGATTTCTCCTTAGCATTTGAAGGTGAAGGACAAAAAAGGTAGGTAGAACTATTTCCTGCGTCCTATGGAGGGCTGTTGAGACTTTTGGTAGGAAACCCGGGTCAGTTTTAAGAGCCACCCGGTGCGGGAATATTTAACAGAAAGGCTCCACTATTGATAAGGCTTGTAACTCGCTTACTCTTCCAGCAGATGTAATAGCCACTAAAAACTAACTTAAGCGACCACAACCTGATAGTCGCTTCTACTGGGGGTTCAAAAGGTTCCTTGGTCAATGCCTGTAGAACCAAAGACAGGTCCCATTTTGGAAAAAAACTTAAAAATTGGCCTAGCTCTGGCCAATGCCTTAAAAAAAAAAAAAAAAAAAAAAAAATATCGAATAAGTGGTTCTTGAGATAACCGTCTCAAGAAAATCCGATAAAGCAGCCACCTGTGTCTTCAGGGTACTGGCTGCCAACCCTAGTTCCATGCCCTCATGGAGAAATTCAAGAACCGAAAGTATCTCCTGGGGAGGAAATTCCTTTGATAGGCACCAGGAGTTAAAAAGTTTCCATGTTTTAAAATAAATTGACCTAGTAGTATCTTTTCTACTTCCTAGGAGGGTTGTGACGAGCTTATCAGATAACCCCTTTCTCTTTAAGATCTGCTCCTCAGTAACCACCCGGTTAGGTTGAGTTGCCCGATGTTCGGATGCTGAAGAGGTCCCTGGGTTAGGAGTTCCCTTCGAAGCGGAAGAACCCAGTGGGGTCCCACCGCCATCCTCTGTATGGTAGCAAACCATGTCCTTTTGGGCCAAAAGGGGGCCACTACAATCAGACTTTGTGGATTCCCCCTGCAATTTCTTTAGAACCAAAGGGATCATCTGAAAAGGGGTGGAAAGCTTAGCACAAGTGGAAATCCCACGGGTGTGCTAGGGCATCCAGTCCCCTTGCCTGTTTAAAGAGAAGAAGAAGGCCCTCACTTTGGTGTTGCTCTGTGACGTGAATAGATCTGAGGCAGACCCCCATCTCACTGTCAGATCTTGAAAAACCTCGGGGTTCAGACTCCATTCGGATTCCCAAATTTTTTCCCTGCTCAGAAAATCCGCTACAACATTCAGGTCTCCCTTTAGGTGTACTGCTGATATGGACCTCAGGTTGCTTTTTGCCCATGACAGAATCTGGCTGGCCAGGGATAGCAGCACCCTGCTTCTTGTGCCCCCCTGCCTTGTTATATAGGATACAGCTGTGGCGTTGTCAGATAAGACCTGGATATGGAGACCTTGAACCACTTCCTTGAAGGCCCATAGTCCGAGCAGGATGGCCCAGAGTTCCCTCCAATTGGAGGATCTCCTGGCCTCCCTGACTGTCCAGCTCCCCTGGGCCATCTGTCCTTCCAGGTGGGCACCCCACCCCCAGGAGCTTGCATCTGTAGTCAACCTGCGGTCTACCGGAAAACACCAGAGTAGACCCCTGTCTAGATTTGAGTGATTCCTCCACCACCAGAGCTTTCTCTGGACCTGAGGGGGCATCCTGAATTGCTTCTCCAGGGACTCCTCGTAGGACCAATTTGTCAATATTGCCTGTTGGAGCTCCCTTGCATGAAGGTGTGCCCACTGTACTGCAGGGATGGATGCTGTGAGGAGACCCAAAAATGGACATGGCTGCCCTGACAGAAATAGGCAGGTTTGTCTGGGTCCTCTTCACGGCACTCTGAACTTTTTCTATTTTCTCTACTGGGAGAAAAATCTTTTCCTGTCTGGAGTCGATGGTGTATCCCAGGAACTTTATTGACTGGGATACAATCATGCTTGATTTTTCCCTGTTTATCAGCCATCCGAGACCCTCTAAGTGTCTTGCTGTCCTTCCCAGGTCCCCCTCCAAAAGATGCTTTGTATTGGCAAAAAGTAAAAGGTCGTCCAAGTATGGAACGATTGAAATACCTTCTACCCCGAGGGGGGCTAGGGCCTCTGCTACGATCTTTGTAAATATCCTCGGAGATGAGGATAGACCGAACGGGAGAGCTCTGAACTGGAGATGTAGCACCGAGCCTCCCGTCCTGACCGCAAACCTCAGATATTTCTGTGAAGCTATGGCCATAGGCACATGGAAATATGCATCTCTTAGGTCTTTGAATGCCATAAAACAGTTTGGCATCAGAAGACTCACCGAGAAAATTGTATCCATCCTGAATCTCTTGTATCTGATCGATTTGTTTAAAATCTTCAGAATCTGAATTTGCCCGATGGTTTCCTTATAAGGAAAATGTGTGAGTAACAGCCCAGCCCTATCTCCTCGGGGGGAACATACATGATCACCCTTTGCTGCATCAGTTCCTGCAGAATAGAGATCATGGCTACTGATTTTTCTGGGTCTCGAGGAGCCTGGGTTACATAAAACCTGTGCGGGGGGGGGGGGGGGGGGATGAGCGAATTCCAGCCTGTAACCCTCTATTGTCTTGAGAATAAACAGACTTTGTCACTGACTTCCACTGCGGAAAAAAGGCCTGTAACCTTGCTCCCACAGTTGGAAGACTGTCACTGGCTTTTTGGGTTCGGGGTAGGGGGGCGGAATAACACTCCCGACTTGCCCCTTCCCCTCTGAGGCTTCCAGGGCCTTCTATATCCTGTCTGTTTGGTTTCCGAGGTTTTTTGAAAAGCATGTAAATTTTTAGTGCTCTGGGGAAATCACCTTTTTAACAGGCGTTCTGTCCAGAATGGCTTCAAGGTCAGGGCCAAACACCAAATCTCCCTCGAACGGAAGACCGCATAATTTGGCTTTTGAGGCAGTATCCCCTGTCCATGTTTTCACCCATAAGGCCCTACGGGCTGAAATTATCAGGGCTGAGGACCTGGCTGATAGTGATGGCCGAACGGTTCGCCCGGCGGTCGTTTCGCGGCGAATTTCCGACATTCGCGGTCCGCACGTTCGAACGCCTTTTTCCGTCGTTCGCCGCGGCGGACTTACGTGTTTAATGTATACAAGAGCTTTAACCTTTGGTGACACGTTTATCATGTGATACAGGACAGCCAATTGAGACATGACAGCACATGGACACTTGTACATTCCCCCTAACCTATAAATACACCCGATCCGGTGGCCATTTTACATTCTTTCTTCTGTTAAGATAGGGACAGGTTCCTGTGTGGAGTAGGGAGAGATAAACCACTAGCTATTTGGTACACAAAAGTTCTTTTCAGGACTGGTATAGGTGTTAGGTGTTGATAGGTTTGCTGTGCTGCTGATTCTTGCAGCAGCCTGAGTGTCTTTTGTTAGTTTAGAGAAAGGGAAAGGACGGTGTATGCTACAGGGACAGCCAGATTAGTCTTTCATCATCATCATCATCATCATCATCATTAGCTGTTACTATCAAGGTCCACAAAAGAGCTGTTCCAGTAACCACTAATCGTTCTCTTTTTTTGCCAATTTGTATAGGGACAGGAAGGAAGCAGTGTTGTCAGGCAGTGAGGGTAATTTTAAAGACTTGCTGTTATTATTAGTTCCACAAAGGTTCTTTTCAGGACTGGTATCAGTGGTACAGTAATAGGCTTGTACATGTATAATATTCTTTCTTCCAAATATAGAAAGGATATTATACTTGACTGCTGCCCTTCTGCTGCAGTCTGCTAAACATTCACAACTCACTTGTTCCACAAAAGTTCTTATAAGGACTGGTAACTTGGTATAGGGTGCTACGGTACATAGGCTTGAGTGCGGTACAGTCTGCTGTTCTGTAAGGACCGCTATCGGTCCACAATAGATAGGGTTGACGTGCACCACTGCTGACCGCTGCCCTATACTGCAGCAGTCCTTCAGCGGTATAGGGACTGACGTACAGTCTGCTAATCACTAACACACAACCTGCTTGTTCCACAAAAGTTCTTATAAGGACTGGTAACTTGGTATAGGGTGCTACGGTACATAGGCTTGAGTGCGGTACAGTCTGCTGTTCTGTAAGGACCGCTATCGGTCCACAATAGATAGGGTTGACGTGCACCACTGCTGACCGCTGCCCTATACTGCAGCAGTCCTTCAGCGGTATAGGGACTGACGTACAGTCTGCTAAACACTAATACACAACCTGCTTGGTCCACAAAAGTTCTTATAAGGACTGGTAACTTGGTATAGGGTGCTACGGTACATAGGCTTGAGTGCGGTACAGTCTGCTGTTCTGTAAGGACCGCTATCGGTCCACAATAGATAGGGTTGACGTGCACCACTGCTGACCGCTGCCCTATACTGCAGCAGTCCTTCAGCGGTATAGGGACTGACGTACAGTCTGCTAAACACTAATACACAACCTGCTTGGTCCACAAAAGTTCTTATAAGGACTAGTAACTTGGTATAGGGTGCTACGGTACATAGGCTTGAGTGCGGTACAGTCTGCTGTTCTGTAAGGACCGCTATCGGTCCACAATAGATAGGGTTGACGTGCACCACTGCTGACCGCTCACCTATACTGCAGCAGTCCTTCAGCGGTATAGGGACTGACGTACAGTCTGCTAATCACTAACACACAACCTGCTTGTTCCACAAAAGTTCTTATAAGGACTGGTAACTTGGTATAGGGTGCTACGGTACATAGGCTTGAGTGCGGTACAGTCTGCTGTTCTGTAAGGACCGCTATCGGTCCACAATAGATAGGGTTGACGTGCACCACTGCTGACCGCTGCCCTATACTGCAGCAGTCCTTCAGCGGTATAGGGACTGACGTACAGTCTGCTAAACACTAATACACAACCTGCTTGGTCCACAAAAGTTCTTATAAGGACTGGTAACTTGGTATAGGGTGCTACGGTACATAGGCTTGAGTGCGGTACAGTCTGCTGTTCTGTAAGGACCGCTATCGGTCCACAATAGATAGGGTTGACGTGCACCACTGCTGACCGCTGCCCTATACTGCAGCAGTCCTTCAGCGGTATAGGGACTGACGTACAGTCTGCTAAACACTAATACACAACCTGCTTGGTCCACAAAAGTTCTTATAAGGACTGGTAACTTGGTATAGGGTGCTACGGTACATAGGCTTGAGTGCGATACAGTCTGCTGTTCTGTAAGGACCGCTATCGGTCCACAATAGATAGGGTTGACGTGCACCACTGCTGACCGCTCACCTATACTGCAGCAGTCCTTCAGCGGTATAGGGACTGACGTACAGTCTGCTAAACACTAATACACAACCTGCTTGGTCCACAAAAGTTCTTATAAGGACTGGTAACTTGGTATAGGGTGCTACGGTACATAGGCTTGAGTGCGGTACAGTCTGCTGTTCTGTAAGGACCGCTATAGGTCCACAATAGATAGGGTTGACGTGCACCACTGCTGACCGCTCACCTATACTGCAGCAGTCCTTCAGCGGTATAGGGACTAAGAGTTTTGTCACAGGGTCATTTAAAAAATGACATGCAGAGGAAGAGGCAGGCCCTTCCGCAGGGGTGGTAGGGGTAGGGCAGGAGCAACAGGCTTGAGCCAAAGTGGGAAGTTGCAGAAGGTGCGTTCAATTACTTTAAAGGATGCACCAGACTTGGTTGAGTGGCTCGCTCAGCCTTACTCTTCTGCACCCTCCTCATCCTCTCGATCTGCACCCTCTTCTTCACTCTCTGCTATGTGCACCCCCAAAGACACTACCACCAACAACACGACCACCACCACCACCACCACATACCTTCCGCTTGAGTCACTGGAATTATATTCCGATCCATATCAAGAGGACATTTCTGATGCGCAGCCACTCTTGGTATTGGATCAGGAAGAGGAGGTAGCAACAAGCGCTACTCAGCAGTCTGACGCCAGTACCCAGATCAGCCCAAGGAGGAGGTTGGTCCCCGGTGTTGCTGCCTACTCCGAGATCTCTACTTATAGCGGTGGGGAAGGTGACGTTGATGATGACGTGTCTAGTGATGTCACGTGGGTGCCCACAAGAGAGGAAGAGGAGGGGAGTTCAGAGGGAGATATGGACCAGCAGATAGGGAGGAGAAGCAGCAATGACTTACATTGCACAGCAGGGACAAAGCAGACTGCAAATGTATCAGGAGCGAGTCATCGACCATGTACGGTCACATCTGGCGCTCCCAGGACACCGGCACATGGCTCCGCAGTGTGGGCTTTTTTTAACGTGTCCGCTGCTGACAATAGCGTTGCCATCTGCAATCTTTGCAGTCAACGCGTTAGTCGCGGTAAGCCCAATACTCACCTAGGGACGACCGCCTTAAGAAGGCACATGAGCAGCCATCACCGAGCCCAGTGGGAGCAACGGAACACACAAAGCCACACTGCAGGCTCTCACCGTCCAGCCTCGTCTTCTACTTCTCCTTCTCCTCTCTCCTCACAATTGTCCTCCACTCCACCTTCCATCACGCCAAGCTCACATTTTTCTGCAAAAAGGCAGGCTTCCGTGGGCCTAATGTTTGAGCGTAAAAAAATGATGATGCCGGATAACCCTCTTGCCCAACGGTTGGCGGCTGGCTTGTCAGAACTCATAGCCCGCCAACTACTGCCATATAAACTGGTGGACTCGGAGGCCTTTCGCAAATTTGTGGCCATTGGAACACCACAATGGAAGGTCCCAGGAAGGAAGTATTTCTCAGAGAAGGGCATCCCAGAGCTATATGGCCATGTTCAGCGGCAAGTGAATGTATCTCTGGCACACAGTGTCGGTGCCAAGATACATCTGACCACAGACACGTGGTCTAGCAAACACGGGCAGGGAAGGTATATCAGTTTTACTGCCCACTGGGTGAACCTTCTGACGGCCGTCAAGCATGTAACCCGTGGCACCCGTGTAGATTTGGTTTTACCGCCACGGATTGCATGCAGGCCTGACTCTTCTTCTCCTCCTCCTACTCCATCCTCCTCCCTCTCCTCCTCAGCTGCCTCCTCCTTTTCCGCTGCTAGCGTCTCTTCCACTGCACCGCCCAAGCTCCCCAGAACCTATTCCACATGCCAGGTGAGACGTTGCCATGCCGTGCTGCGTCTGTTGTGCCTGGAAGCAAAGAGCCACACTGGCCCGGCACTCCTTTCAGCTTTGCGTTCACAGGCAGATGAGTGGCTAACACCGCTCAATTTGACAGTTGGTAAAGTGGTGTGTGACAACGGTGCCAATCTGCTTAGCGCATTGAAACAGGGCAAAATCACGCACGTGCCGTGCATGGCACACGTCTTAAACTTGGTCGTGCAGCGATTCCTTGTCAAATACCCTGGGGTCCAGGACATCTTGCGGCAGGCAAGGAAAATCTCGGCCCATTTCAGAAGATCTTACACGGCCATGGCTCGCCTTGCTGACATTCAGCGGCGACACCATCTGCCGGTCAGACGTCTTATTTGCGATTGCCCGACGCGATGGAACTCAACCTTCTATATGCTTGATAGGCTGCTCCAGCAGAAACGTGCAGTTAACGTCTACCTGTATGAACTCTGCGAAAGAAACGGTTCTGGGGAGCTGGGTTTTTTTTCACCGCGCCAGTGGCTGCTCATGCGCGACACATGCAGACTTCTGCGGCCATTTGAGGAGATCACCAAACTGGTCAGTCGCAGCCATGGCGCCATCAGTGACATGGTACCTTATGCCTTCTTTCTGGAGCGTGCATTGCGTCGTGTCATTGATCAGGCTGTGGAGGAGCAGGAGCGGGAAGATGAGGAAGTCGCAATGCTGGATGAATTCCCAGGGGGGGCTACTCTATCTGAGACAAGTCAACAACAGGAGTCTGATGAGGAGTCAGAGGAGGATGGTGCCGGGGCGGATGAGCAGGAGCAAGAAGAGCATGCTTTAAACCTTTCTGGGATCCCTGTTGTGCGAGGATGGGGAGAGGAGAATGAAGAGGACGACATTATCCTGGATGATGAGCAGGAGCCAGGCCACCACACCGCTTCCACTTTAGTGCAAATGGGGGCCTTCATGCTCCAGTGTTTTAATAGGGACCCCCGTATAAAAAGCATGAGGGTCAAGGACCAGTACTGGGTGGCAACGTACTTAGACCCCCGGTACAAACACAAAATGGCGGAAATGTTACCGCCGTCGCAGAGGGCTGTCAGAATGCAGCACTTCCAGGCCTTGCTTCGAGAAATGCTGCATTCTGCTTTTGCGTGCGCTGGCAGAGGAGCAATTCCCACTCCCAGAGAAGGATTTGCGGGTACCAATCCAACAGCGCCTGCAAGAAGAGGCCGGTTTGAAGATGTGTTGGTGACTTCGGATATGAGGTCATTCTTTCAGCCGACCCATCGACAGGTGTCATCCGGATCCAGCATCAGGGAACGCCTAGACCGTCAGGTGTCCGACTACATTGGGTTAACGGCCGATGTGGACGCTCTGAGGAGTGATGAACCCCTAGACTACTGGGTGGGCAGGCTTGACCTCTGGCCAGAGCTTGCCCAATTTGCAATCGAACTGTTGGCTTGCCCCTCATCCAGTGTCCTGTCCGAAAGGACGTTCAGCGCAGCAGGGGGGATTGTGACCGATAAGCGTACTCGCCTAGCTCACCACAGTGTTAACTACCTCACATTTCTAAAAATGAATGAGGCATGGATCTCGGAGGAATTCAACACATGTGACCAGTAGACCATGTATATGTCTATAAACTATTTTTTTAATCAAGCACACAGACCTTCTTAATTCATTTGGCTCACTTCCTTGACCCAAAAAAGCACACCGTACTATATGCCCCTACCCTCCTCTTTGAAGAGGTTGAGCGGTGTCATATTTCTACTGGGGCTGCTTATGATATCCCTGTGCTGTGCTGACTTCCTCCTGGGGGTTCTTATTATGAAGGGATCACACTATCCCTGTGCTGTGCTGACTTCCTCCTGGGGGTTCTTATTATGAGGGGATCACACCATCCCTGTGCTGTGCTGACTTCCTCCTGGGGCTGCTTACGGTGCTGCTGTCAGTGCTGTATGTCACGGTGCTGCTGTCAGCGCTGTATGTCACGGTGCTGCTGTCAGCGCTGTATGTCACGGTGCTGCTGTCAGCGCTGTATGTCACGGTGCTGCTGTCAGCGCTGTATGTCACGGTGCTGCTGTCAGCGCTGTATGTCACGGTGCTGCTGTCAGCGCTGTATGTCACGGTGCTGCTGTCAGCGCTGTATGTCACGGTGCTGCTGTCAGCGCTGTATGTCACGGTGCTGCTGTCAGCGCTGTATGTCACGGTGCTGCTGTCAGCGCTGTATGTCACGGTGCTGCTGTCAGTGCTCTGTATTACGGTGCTGCTGTCAGATGCCTCTATCACGGTGCATGTGTCATTCCGGTATGTCACGCTGCTGGTGATCATCTCCTGCACCCTCTTCTTTGCCTACCCTGGTCCCTGACCTTCCCTCTCCTCCATTGCCTTCATTAACTCCATAGTCCTGAATTGTTAGAACAATTTCCCAAATAAAATAAAAATGCTTGTAGTTATCGATCCCAAATTCACCTCATACATGTATTATGTCATTGTCCAGATGGTGGGACTACGTTTTACCCCCTAATAATTACCACGTGGCCGCAAATTCGACATGAAGGTTTGCAAAGTTCGCCTCCCATTGAAGTCAATGGGGCCCGCGGCGAACGGTCGGTTTCGCGAACGTTTGGGTCCGTTCGCATTTCGCGTTCGCGAAACGTCCCGTCGGAAGTTCGTCCAT
The DNA here is from genome assembly GCF_037356315.1 of Lithobates pipiens. Taxonomy (NCBI): domain Eukaryota; kingdom Metazoa; phylum Chordata; class Amphibia; order Anura; family Ranidae; genus Lithobates; species Lithobates pipiens. The sequence goes on along the minus strand of NW_027507789.1, from coordinate 50,332,018 downwards.
CACTACTGGCTGACATCTTGATGCTGCCAAGGCATCCGCCATATACCCCACTGCTTTTAAGAGGACAGGCAAGGTGTCGAGCAGGTCCTTTCTAGGCGTTCCTGCCTCGATATGGTCTTTTAACTGTTCAAGCCAGTGCTCCAGATTTCTGGCTACTACAGTTGAAGCCATCGCTGGCTTGAGGTTTGCCAATGTTGAGTCCCAAGCCTTCCTTAGGAGGGAATCAGCCCTTTTGTCCATGGGATCCTTGAGGATACCCATGTCCTCAAAACGCAAGATCCGTATTCCTTGAGACCTGAGAAAAGGCCGCGTCAAGCTTAGGTTTCTTGTTCCATACCTGCGAGCTATCCTCCTCAAAGGGAAACCTGTGTGTTTGAGGGACCTGGAAAAGAAAGGAGCCCTCTCAGGGTCTCTCCATTCCTTTTTGACAGTTTCGGATAGAAACTTATGCATCGGAAACACTGTTTCACCTCGCCCAAACATTTTGTCATGTAGTGACAGTTGGGCCTTATCCTCTGTGATATTCAGAGTAGTGTGGATATTTTTAAGTAGGTCATCCACCTCCTCTAGGGATAATTTATACCGGGATGATGAAGCAGAAGCCTCCTTTACTTCCTCTGCCTCCTCAGAAGCAGAGGGCCTACTATGTTCCTCCTCCGAGTCACTGCCCCCCCTGGATGCAGATGCTGGGGAGTGAGAACGGGGCACTGAGCGTCTGTCTAAATAAGACCGGAAAGATTCAAAAAGGTATCTGACAATTCTTTCCTGAAAGAACTTAGTAGCTCTCCCTGCTGAGACGCAGGGGTATTGGAAGCTGCTTCTTTGACCAAGTCGCTTATGCAGGACCTGCATAACACCTTAGTCCAAGAATCTCTCAATACGTTTTTACATGATGGACACCTCCTCTTGCTAGGAGGGGGGGACACATGTTTGGTCTTTTCTTTCGCTTTCTGAAATATACCAAAGGAAAATCCCCAAAACCTCAGTTACAATACACTTGAACATAGACAAAATATATGCTGCAAAATAGAACAGATTAACAATTTTCAAATTCTATTTGCTCTTCAGCCAGTGAATCCCCCCACAGACTCACTAAACTATTGAAAAGCATTATTCCTAAATAGCATCTTAGGAAAACAATGCTGCAGGCTTACCAATGCAAGGAAGGGAGGAAACATGGCTCAAACAGTAATGACAGAGACCACTGCCACTGCTTACCTGAGCCTGGCTGACAAACGTGGCTCCTGCTACCGCCGATTGATCCTCCTCCATCGTTCAGCAAAGGATCAATGGCGTCTGGCGTTATCAGTTTAAATTCCGTGCCAATCCCGGAAGTGATGTCAGCCGAAGGGACCGCCACCCTCTCCCTGCGTTCCAGCGGCCGGAACCGGAAGCCGCGTCGCACCGTCGGAAGTCCCGCCCCCGGCCGGAATGACGCGCTCGTCATCTGGACCCGGAAGGCATGAGCCTGAACGAACGGCACGAGATATGAATCTCAGCCGTGTCCCAGACCCAGCCGTCGGTCTAGAAGAGGGCGAACCTCCACGGCCTGACCCCCCTGGGTATGAAGGAGAGCGGACACCGGAGCGACCCCCGCACGTGAAGGGAGGAAGCTGGGCCAGGTCTGTACAAAAAAAAAAGCAAACAATGGTATGCCTCCAACTCTCCCCACCTGGAGAGAGCGCATCACCCCTTGGTTCCCTGCAGCGCTTCCACCATGGCCGGAGGAAACGCTACAACTGAGGCCATGGTGGAAGTGTCCGGTCTTGAAAGTGATCTGCAGTGTTTCCTGGGAAAGTGGGTGGAACTGCGCTCTCTCCAGGTGCTGTCCTGAAAGACGAAGGGAGAAATAAGCTGTTTACAGTTCTCTAAAGATAGACTGCAGTCTGTTACTCAGACTGGCCATACACTGAGCAGATTTTTCCTGCAGGAAAGAAAATTAGTGCGATTCCCCATTAACAGAATATGTTGATATGGGAATCCCTCCTGCCAGGCCATTGTGTTCTCCCAGCAGGAAGAGCCATCCCCACCAGAAGACCATGATTACTAGTGGCTATAGCAGCTGCTAGCAATAATAATTGTAGGTAATTGCAGCATCCAGCCCCCTGCCTGCAGCCTGTCTATGGCAGGCTTAAGTGCACTACAAATGGAAGGGTTTTAATACTATATCAAACTAGTACTTGCATTAAGGGGCCCCATGTGTTCAGAGATGCAGGATATTTTGCAGTACTGCTGCCGAATTAGGAGGAGAGGTACAACTTCATTAGAAGTGTTTCAACGGTTATAAAATCCAGCTACCATGGCAGCAGCAGTAGGACAGAATTTCAAAAACACAGCTAAGCCGAATACACAGCTTGACTGACATTAAGAACATTTCTAAATGCAGGTAAAACACTAGTTTGTCATTGCCAGCATGAATGAGACCTTACTTTGGAATAATGAACATCAAAGCCTCAGGGGAAAGCTCAGTTAAAGACTGTCAGGTTTTGAGCCATCAGCCAAGTCAATTTCAGACCATCGCCTTGCATAACTGGTAGAAACCACAGGTGAAAGTGCAGGAGTAACCAGTCACACCACAGACTGGAAGAGAACTTGAATGTTGTAATAAACTGTAGCACTCTTGTTCTAAGCAGGGCTGCTAGTAAATTTAGTTGTGCTAGGTTTTAACTAGCCTGGATAATTTGTAGTCTTTGAGCAAATGGATTCTCCTAATTTTGGAGTTTAGCTACTTGCTTACTGGTCACTTAAATCTCCCTCCTGTCCAGAGGAATTTTCAGCGCTGATGCACTTTTTTTTAATTTAATTGAAAAAAGAATTTCACTTATACATGCATAAATAAAACATAGTTTTGCATACATAGAGGGGGTATACATGTCAGCCAGAAATACCAAGTTTTTCTTCCAAAGAGACTGCCTAACACCAATGACAGTCATATCTATCCCTCTAATTATCGCTAACGCCCCTGTAGGGCTAGCCCCTCCTCCCCCCCATACCCCTATTCTTCGAACACACGCTGCTAAATCCAAACAAGCTTATCTGGATAGCCGATAACGAAGTGGCAAATCCATTCAGGGACAGAAATAAGGAGCTTCCAGTAGGCTCCCAGGCCGCCCCCGGTCTGAGACCGATAGGTGCACTCTAGGTCCCATCCTCCACTATCTCATCTAGGGGGAAGCCGATGTCCCTCAACCATGGATTCCATAGCAGCTTGAATTTTTTTAAGGTTATTTTGTCTAATATACATTGCCCGTTCGCACCAGATTATGGAATTGATGGCATTTATCCATGCTTGCAGTACTGGAGGATTCTTTGCCTGCCAATTCATTGCGATTAAGCGTCTGGCCTGGTACAGGCATCTCAATATAGATGTTTTTGTTGCAGCAGAGATTCCACCCCTTTCCATAATCCCTAATAGACAAGTCCTAGCTTCAGGTTCTAAGGTGGTATTAAAAATTCTATTTATTCTGTGCACAATTTCTATCCAGTACCGATACAGTTTTGGGCACTTCCATACCATATGGAGCAGGTCTCCTGGTGCTCTACATCTAGGGCACTCCCCGTTGGACCTATTACTTATCCTCCGCATTTTTTTGGGGGTATAGTATGCCCTATATAAAAAAAGCTTATGGGACATACGCTGCGATGGGGAGATAGACACCAAATTCCCCTGTGCTAGGATCTCGTCCCATTGTTCCTGCTCAATTGGTCCCAGGTCTCCCTCCCATCCCCTCCTGCTCTTGTCCGGTCCTTCTCCATTCAAAACTTTAACCCTGAGTTTTGTATACAAGCTAGAGATCTGGCCCTTTGTTTGTCCTTGCTCAAGAAATCTCTGTAACAAGGGGTTCTTTGTCCTCTCGATAGTAAGTGTGCCAAACTGTGAATGTATCCCATGCCTCACTTGCAAATATATATATAAAATGTTTTATTGGAGATGTCGTATTCCTGGGGGAGATCTTCGAAAGATTTCATAGTGTTCCCCTGGTAGAGATGCACCAGTCTTCTAATCCCCCTCCTCTCCCACTCCTGGGACCGGGCTATACAGTTTAGTTCAGCCAGTTCTCCGTTGTTCCATAGGGGGGTATACTCAGTTACCCCCCCATAGGCCAAGAGTTGCTTAGCTATCTGCCATACTTTCCTCGCCAAGGTATTGGTGGGGCATTTACAAGCGAATGAATTAGCCTCTAGAACTTCAACTAGAGTTCTATGATATGCCTTAATCAATTTATGATTTGGACAGCCACCCTTCCAGTCCAGCCCCAGTCAAATGCTGGAGCTGGGCTGATAGAAAGTATGTTCTTAAATGTGGCAGCGCTACTCCTCCCTTTTCCACCGGGAGCTGCAGCGTCCGCAGCCGAATCCGAGGCTGTCGCTTTTTCCATATTAATTCTCGAATTAATCCCTCCAGTCTGTTAAACCATTTCTGGTTGATCCAGACCGGGGAATTGTGGAGGATATATAGGATCTGTGGCTGCCAAATCATTTTTACTAAATTACAACGCCCCGCCACCGACAGGGGGAGGAGACACCAGCTATTAACCTTCTGTTTCAGCTTTGCCAATAATGGTACCAGATTCTCCTCAACATACTGGTCTCTCTGGAAATAGAGACACCCAAGTATTTCAGCTTGGGTACCACTTCTAGTCCCTCAACTATAGACGATGTTTGGTCTTCAAACTCCGATAGTGGCATAAGGGCTGATTTACTCCAATTGATGACCAAACCTGATTGCTGCCCAAATTCGTCCATCAGCCGTACTACCCTATTCAGAGTGGAGCGCACATCGTCAAGAAAAAACAAGACGTCGTCTGCAAACAAAGCCAGCTTCTTCTCCTCTAGTCCGCGCCGGAATCCCCGGATGTGCGAGCGTGTTCTCGCCATCACAGCCAGGGGTTCCATAGCTAGCACGAACAGGAGGGGGGACAGCGGGCATCCCTGTCTCGTACCTCTTTCTAGATAGAACACTTCAGAAAATAGGGTCCCCATTTTAATCTTGGCCCTGGGTCCCCTGTATAGTAGTTTTACCCACTGGATGAATTGGAGGTCAAAGCGGAAACGTTCCAATACACCCCAAAGATAGTCCCACTCCAGGCTGTCGAAAGCCTTGGCGGCATCCAACGCTAGTATGGCACCTGGGTTATCACTATCTCTAGGTATTTGTAGGTTTAGAAAAACCCTTCTAATATTAGTATTAGTTCTGCCTGGGACAAACCCAGACTGGTCTGGATGTATTAATTTATGTATACAACTATTTAAGCGAATTGCTAGGGCCTTGGCTAGGATTTTTATATCTGAACATAGCAGAGATATCGGCCGGTATGACGAGACCTCATGTTGGTCCTTCCCCTCTTTAAAGGATTAAAGTGATATTAGCCTCGCTCATTGAAGCGGGGAGTTCCCCCGCCTCTAGTGCATAGTTTAACGTTTCCAGTAGTGCCGGGATCAGCTGTTCGCTGTATCGCTTATAAATTTCCACTGGAAGGCCATCGGGACCAGGAGATTTACAATTGGGCATACTATTCATTGCACCTTTTAGTTCTTCCAAAGCAAGTGGTAGATCTAAATTCAATTTATCCTGGTCTGGAAGCACGAGAATACCTGTTTGCTGCAAAAAGTTAGCGTCCAGAGCCTCCCATCCCTGTGTGTTTGATTTATATAAGGTTCTGTAATACTCACCCAGCACCTTCATAACCTCGGAGGGCCTAGAGACAAGGTCACCCTTCTGTGTTTTAATTGCCTGTATTCCTGTGGGAGAGCTATTGGTGCGAGTCAATAAAGAAAGAGCTCGACCCACCTTCTCCCCTTCGCCAAAGTAATATTGGCGTTGGAAAATGCGTTGATTTTCTACCCTTTTTAGAAGTGCCATTTTATATATCTGTTGGCTATCCTCCCAAATCTGTTGTCTCCCCGGCGATGGATCCTCCACAAACTCTCTCTTAGCCTGAATAATGTCATTTCGGATTTTCCCCTCTTGGTCTTGGGATTCCCGTTTTTGTCCTTGCAATATTCTGTATGAGTATTCCTCTAAGAAAGGCTTTTAGGGAATCCCAAACCACTCCAGATGCCGCTGTCCCCCTGTTAGTCTGGAGAAATTCCCCTATTTGATCTCCCAAAAGATTGGATCTATCAATTAGTTCCAGCCAAGCAGGGTTTATTCTCCATTCTCTCAGTGGGGCGCACTCTCCCGTGTTCAAAATTATAGCCAAAGGGGAATGGTCTGAAATCCCCCGTACCCCATATTCTATGTCTACCACCACTCCCACTGCCTCATTGTTCCCCAAGCCCATGTCTATTCTTGACAGAGTCTGATGGGTACTGGAGAAACAGGAGTACTGCCTATCCTGGGGATGTCGCATACGCCAGATGTCTCTTAAACCAACTTCCATAAGAAGTTTGTGTGATCGACCTGTTCTATTCCCAGTTGGACAGGGAAATCCATCTAGGCGTTTATCTATAGTTTCATTAAAATCCCCAGCAATTATCCATGGGACACCCATTTTACCCAGGCTGAACATGAGAAATTTATCCATAACCTCTAATTTGAAAGGAGGGGGTATATAGATGTTTGCTAGAATACATTCTTGCCCAGCCACCTGACAGTGCAAGAAAACAAATCTCCCCTCCCCATCTATCTGGGACTCTTTACATAAAAAATCCGTGCCCTTCCATACCAACACGCTCACGCCGCGGGAGTACGATGAATGAAAGGAGTGGTAGTATGCCTGGAATTTCTGATCATGGAGCAGAGGGGCCGTAGTTGGAGTCAGATGGGTTTCCTGCAAAAAGAGTAAGCCAGGTCCTCTTCCCTCCAACTCCAACATCACAGACCTCCGTTTCTTAGGGTCTCCCAAGCCCCTCACGTTCCACGAGGTTATATTCCACCTACCCATCGACTCCAATGATATTCCTCCCACTCATCGACTCCAGTGGTTAATATGCCCATGAAGGGGAGGGGGTAGGGGGAGAGGGAACCGCTTCCTCCCCCCATCGCCACTCCCCTTCTCAACCTGCCCCTCATCGCTGCCCCGTTACTCACAGCGTGTGTTCGAAGACTCCCCTCCCTCCCACCCCCCACCCAACCCTGCCCATCTGAGCCACCCTTAGGGGTCTCAATTGTAGCCGGTATAATCATACCCCATTCAAAAAGTGTCCGAGCTCACCATCCCCCCACGTGATCTTATCACTCCCCATCAAAATTCTTATATGGTGGGATCGTAATCCCTCCGTAGCACCCATCATGCCCTACCGAAAAAAAAAAAAAAAAAAAAAAAAAAGCTATATTATATATATATATATATATATATATATATATATATATATATATATATATATATATATATATATAGGTCCCCCCCCAAATCCCACACACCCAACTCAACTATAAAGTCTCATTACCCCTTCTAGTGTAAAATTGTGTGTGCTATTTTTTCGCCATATGGCATCACAGTGTTCTATATCCATAGTACTATACCTCAACTTTAATCATTTCATTTTTCCCCCACCCTGCTCGAGCAACGGGCGGCAACAATTTAACCCCCCGTCCCTTTACCAAGATGGGTTCACAAATAGAATTGTTTCCAATAGCATACCTACATATAATTATATTCTCTCATACAACCCCCCCCTCCAACCCCCTCACCCCCACCTTCCCACCGTGTCTATAACCGTGTCTTTATATACAAGACAACTCATCTTATAGTACTCAATTTCTCATAATGCAAAAAAGGGGGGGGGGGGGGGGATGTATCCTCTTCCCTTTTACTCCTCCCCCTCCCTCAAGTCTTCCATAACACCTAGTTTACTGCTTCAAATGTGAAATTATATAGGCTATTAATTTACTTTGTGATATCGCAGTGCTCTATACTCCATAGTATTTTACCCCATTACTAATCAATTTATCATATCGTTTTGCCCATCTCACCAAAGCAACCAGTTATAGCATTAAGGCTCCCCAATCCTTCAGCGAGATGGGTACATAAAGTTATTTTCAAAAATACATACACAAAAATTTACCTTCCCCCTTACAACCCCCCCCCCAAACCCCCACACCCCCCCCCCTTCCCGCCTCGCCAGAAAAAACAACCTCTCCTCTCCCCCCCCCCCCCCCCCCCCAATGATAAAAAAAAAGAAAAAAAAAAAAAAAGGGCTAATACAGGCCGACTCTAAGTATCATTAAAGGGCCTCTGTGTTCCTCCAGCCAGTTCACGGCCTCCTGCGGGGAGTTAAAGAAAATTGTTGAGCCCAAAGCAGACACTCGGAGTCGGGCTGGATACAATAGGGCATACATTATCTTATGCGATTTCAGGGTGCGTTTAACAGGAATAAACTCCGCTCTCAGTTTCTGTAAGTCCGGTGAAAAATCTGGATAGAATGACACCCTAGTCTCCTTGTAGAAGATGTCTCCCAATCCCCTAACCCTCCGCATCAAGATCACTCGATCGTTGTAATTGATAAATTTCAATATCATTGGCCTACAGCGTCCCTCCGAGAAATGAGATCTAGGAGGAACTCTGTAGGCTCTTTCGATGCTGGAGGGCGAGGAGAAGGAGACATCTCCCAGTAATTCCTTAAACCAATTTTCCCCAAAAAATTACGGGGTCTGAACCCTCGCTTCCCTCTGGCAAGCCAATTAGTCGCACATTGTTCCTGCGGTTCTTATTGTCCATGTCATCAATTTTGGATGCCTGTGCGACAATTTGTTTCTGGAGAGTGGCTATTTTTTCCTGGAGGGGAAATAATTCATCTTCCACCGTGCTTAATCTTCCCTCTAGGGCGTCTATTCTGTCGATGGTATTACTTAATTGTTGACTCATAGCGTGCAGTTCATTTTGGATATTACTCAGTTGACTGTCCAGCCCAGAAATAGAATTCTTACAGTCATTAACCGCCAGCAGCATCTCTCGTAAAGTCGGTTCCCCACCCCCCCCAGGTTTTTGGGCCGTACTACTGTCCTCCTGGGATGGCTCACCTACCCCACCTCCCGGCAGTGGGGTACCAGGATCCAGTGAGGGGCGACCTGCACTCCTTCTGTCCCCCACTGGCCCCTGCGTTTTAAATTGACCTGGTGGATGATGTTGAACTTTCCTGCCTGGAGAAGTTGCATGAGCAAAGCGCTCGAGTTTCAAAGCCGCAGAGGCTTGATTTAGCTTTTCTTTGGCAGCACGTGTTTTTTGATTTCCCTCTCCATGGGATGTATCTATCGCTCTTTTGCCAAGCATGGTAAAGTCCACGTAAAGGAGTCACCAAACCAGCAGAAGGTAGTAAAGCAGTTTGCATCGCTAAATCAATTCTGCCAACAAAAAGGCCCGATTTTTCAGCAAAAGGACCTTAAGGGGGGGCCAGTCAATTCCCCAAGCGCGCGGCACCTGAATCCTAGATTAGTTATATTTACATTTATGGGGTAGACTTGCTTCAGCCAGCGATTATCAGAAGTAAAGCAGATAGGGAGAGACAAACATTAAGTAGTAACCAAGTCTCTACTACACAGGTTCTTAACTTTCATCCCGCTAAGTTATATAGCGTTTCTCACCACACTGCAACCAAAGTTCTTTCATCCATAGAGCTGGCGGATGTCTCCGGGAGATTTGCTCGTCCGAGGCGATCGTAGTGCTCTCTGCGTGCCCTCGTGCGGCGTTGTAAGCGTTAGTCTATCCTCGGATCTCTGGTCGGATCTCCGACCGGGCTCCCGCGGTAGCGAAACCTAGCGCGGAATCCTCCTCGGGTTCTTCCAATGATCTCCGTCCGTGCTGTGCAGCCGTCGTGATAAGGCACGCTCCAAGTCAATCGTTCGTTACGGAGCTACGATAGAGGGAGCCAGGGAGCGGCAGCTGTAGCCACCAGCGAGCTACGTTCCTCGCATCGCAGGGCGGAGGCTAGGAGCTCGGACACACTCGCACTCCTGCTCACTCACGCCCATCTCCATCCGGCCACACCCCCAGCGCTGATGCACTTTAAATGACAAATTGCGGTCAAACACTGTACCCAAATTAAATTTTTATCATTTTTTCCCCACAAATGGGAGCTCTTTTGGTGGTATTTGCAAAATTTTATAACAAAAATAATTTTAAAAGCAGGTCATTTTTCTTCTTCATTGATGCACACCGATGAAGTAGCAGTGATGGGTGGCACAGATGAGGCAGAATTGCCTCTTCGGGACCGATGTCCCTTGCAGATAAGCCTGTGATCTGCTTTTTCTCCTCACACTCAACATGAGGAAAAAAAAAAAAAAAAATAACCAAACTTTTAGATCATGTGATCAGCTGTCATTGTAATAAATGGGCAAAAATACCTTAAGTAAAATGGCGCTACCAGCTTCCTGATGACACACACACAGATGTGAAACACGTAGAGGCCGATGACTAGTGTCACTTCCTGCCAATGACCCACATCAAACCGAAGCTTGCTCTGCACACTGGTCCCTACAGAAGGGACGGCGAGCAGAATGCTATACTCAAATCGCTGGATAGACTAGTGCTTGTCTTATAGGCACAACAACATGTGAGTGCATTTGTCTATCGATTTAAGATACAAGAAAAAGCTTAGAATGTTTTGCAGCGATAGCCATTTGTTTTCCCCATGAGGTTGAGATTGTTGAAGCATGAAACACTATTGCTGGCAAATCTGTTATACCCTATGGAAGAAAACCAAACCTTGGCATAATATTGAGGTGGTTTTATTACTTTATGGTGAGTGCAAACTTTGGAAGGTGGTGGTGAATCATGAATTGGTGGTGCATAAAAGCATGAGGTTTTTGAGCACAAGGGATATCGTATATACTTAATGGAACAGCACTGGGCATTTGTAGTTTTTCACTGATAACTCCTCATAATATGCATTTTTTATTCTTCCATGTATTCACATGACTTTAGACACAAGGTATAGGTTTAGGGTTGGCACAGTTCTTTCATATGCACAGTGTGGAGATCTCGATTGCAGAAGATAGATCAAAACAAGACACCACACATGCATCTTCCGCACAGCAGACGTGAATTCTAAGACCAACAAAAACCTGAGCAATGCTGGTAGGAGTTATCCTATACAGGCCTACTTTGTCAGTGTCCAGTCCTCCTGTGAGCAATAGTATAGCCCAGACAGATACTACCATGTCCCTCAATAGACAAGACAAAAAATAAAAAAATAAAATAGCAACAATTAGTCTAAGGTGGTTACTAAATCTCCTTAAAAGCTAAAATTGTGTTGCTCCCCCTCCAGATCCTCCATTTAGCAGAGGTAACTATATGCACCTAGGCACAACATGTCCCATGGAGGTAGCAAGAAACAAAGTTAAGGCGGAAAATAAAATAAATAAAAAATAAATAAACAAAACACACCACACAAACACACCACACATGGTTCAGCAAGTCAGATGTTAACATAAAAACAGGCAATGTATAGATCTTGTTTCTTCAAAACATGCTTGAGACAAACCTAGGTTTGCACATCAGAGCAGCTTTTTATAGACCAATAAGTGAAATTAAATATCAGTATAGCTAGACCTTCTATTGTTGGAGTGAATCTCAATAAAGAGGCAAACAGATCAATCATGAACAAATAAGAGTACAGCCAACATGTTTGTAGGCAATTCCAGTTCCCCCCCCACCCCCCAAATGTAAATTTGTATATATTGCTAGATAAAAGTGTCCATTAGGAAACGTTTCAGGGCATTTGTCCATATCCATTTTACTGCTTTTCTTAGTACAATTTGTTCAGTTCTCTACAATAGGTGGCACTGGGAGGCGAGTAGAGAATGGAAACAAAGTACAGTGCTTTGGTGGTGGGTAAGGGGGAGTGACGAGGGGTCATATGGGAGCTCCTACACCTATTCTAAAAAGGAAAAAAAAATAAAAAATAAGCACCCTGGACAGCATCTGAAGTGAACTGGCCCTAAAACCTATAAGCTCATAAGATGGAATCAGCATAGTAGTGACACTAAGAAGAGTGTATGTCCTCTAATGGGGCTTTGCATTGGGACACTGGCACTTAGTACAACAGTAGAAAAGATTCAATAAAAATGTATTATAGAATCTTTTAAAAAAAAAAAAAAAAAAAAAAAAAAAAAAAAAAACGATAAACTATGACATATACCAAAACATCTAAAATGGATGGTGGAATTAGACGATATCAGACACTAACCAATGCTATTGAAAAGTGGTAATACAAAAAAAATAAAAAAAAATAAATAAAAAATATATAAAATCACCCAACGTTTTGAGGAAATTGAAGGTGAACCTCTTCAGGGGTGATGGGTAGGGATGAGCCGAACACCCCCCGACTTGGTTCGCACCATAACTTTTGAACCCCATTGAACTCGAATGTTCGATATAAGAGCTAATTTTAATGCAAGATATCGTCCTAAGAAGGGTTTGGGGACCCGACTCCTGCCCCAGGGGACATAGGTCAATACCAATTTTTTTATTTTTATTTTTTTTAAAACAGGTTTTCCTGGGAGCACTGATTTTAATGACGATTAAAGTGATAAAAAAAAGTGAAATATCCCCCTTAGAACAGTCCCTGCATAACATGACATTTAAACAGAAAAGTAATTTAAAACTGCTTGAGGTTTTAATGTCATGTCTGGTTCCGGCAATATGGATGAAAGTCATTAAGAAGAGAAGAGAAAAAAAAAAAAAAAAAAAAAAAAAAAAAAAAAAAAAAGGCATGGGTAGCCCACCCTGCCCATTACCGGCCCCTTTGGGTCTTGTACGGATATTACAAAAAAAGAAAAAGAGGTGTGGGGCCCCCAGGCCCTATATACTCAGAACAGCAGTATACAGGTGGTGCAAACAAGATAGGGACTTTAGGTTTGTGTTAAGTACATTTTTAAAGTGTAGCTCCAGTCAAAAAAAATCTATTTTTAAGCTTTTTGGAACACATAGGGAAGGGTCATCACCCCTGTATAATTGTTTTGGCCGTCCATCTTTTTTCATCTCACTTCCTGTTGTCTCCTTCTGTTTGCAAGTAGGAGAGGTTTGTAAGTTGGATGTTTGAAAGTAGGGGCCTGCCCAATATGCTCTGCAGAAATGTGGGCCTAAGGTGTTGGTGTTGCCACAACACAGTAAGCCCTGAAAGTGACTCTTGGTGGGCGCTTGAGCGCCCTGCTGTGAACAATTATATCAAGAATTGTAATTACATGGCATTGTTGAACAGTGGTACTCTGTGGGCGCAGGAACGGGCACTGCTGTGAAATATATCAAGAATTGTAATTACATGCCCCTGTTGAACAGGGGCTGAAAAATTGGGCTGGTGGCGTCACCCAGAACCAAAAATGTTCTTCCAAGCCATCAGCAGGATCATTGAGGAGGAAGGGGATAGTCAGTCAACATAACAGGACAGTCACTCAGCATAGGCAGTCTTGAAGGGATGTGACATTTCAAAAAAAATTATTCGGTTACATCAGCTTCAGGTGCTTGGTAGCTGGTGGTGATCCAAGACGGATTCATCTTTATGAAGGTCAGTCGATCAACCAAGTCGGTGGACAGGTGTACCCTGTGATCAGTTACAAAGCCTCCAGCAGCACTGAAGGTGCGTTCCGAAAGAACGCTGGATGCAAGACAGGCCAGTAGCTCAATTGCATGTTGTGCAAGCTCTGGCCAGTGATCCATCCTCAAGACCCAGTAAGCCAGGATTTTCAGCAGGAAAGGTGTCCAACTCTGAACCTGCCCCTAGGTATTCCTGCACCATGTAAATCAGACGCTGGCAATGGTTGCTGGAACCAATCATACCTTGTGGCTGTGAACTAAAAAATTGTCTGAACGCGCCAGACGGCCAACTTCTTCACCGCTCCTTCTGTGAGTGACCAAAGCCTCAGCAACACGTTGTCCAGGACCAGGAGTTTATAACCTCCCAGTCTCTGGGAATGCATTGCACAGACCTTTCTGCAAGGCCTCCCGGAGAGGTCTCATCCACTGCTCCCTCTGCGACGGCAAGATAAAGTCAGCAACCTTACCTTTGTACATGATCCGCAGCCATCTCCTCTCAGCCACGTACAAGTCCACGGGTTTCTTGTGACTGTAAATCCTCCCTTAAAGACTGCTGCTGCTTAGTGCCAGGTTTCACATCCATGCAGACACAAGCTGCCTCCTCCTCCTAGTCCACTTCCTGTGTAATGGGTGGGACAGCAGGAACACTGTCTGGATAAAGGGGGCCTTGAGAGGCAAGGAAGTCCTCTTCTTCCTGCCTCAAGTGCCCTGTCCATTATTCCATGCAGCGTGTGTTCCAACAGGTGGACAAGAGGTACTGTCACCGCTCACCATCCTCGTGGCCTCAAATGGTGACAGGACAGTGCATGCATCCCTGGTCATGCCCCACTGGCGTGGGGGGGGGGGGGGGGGGGACAAAAAAAAAACCCACGAGCTCCCCTGACCGTGTCCTGGTGCCATAGTTGCACAGGTACTCACTGATGGCCCTCCACTGCGTTTGCCGCCTCTGCAGCATGGCCAACGTTGAGTTCCACCTGGTGGGCATGTCACATATAAGGCGGTTCTTGGGCAGGTTCAACTCCTTTTGGAGCTCAGCCAGCCAAGCACTGGCATTAAAATGTTTGGCAGAAATGCACAGACTTTACTGGCCTGCCTCAGGACATCCTGTAAGCCCGGGTACCTGCCCAAGAACCGCTGCACCACCAGTTTAAGGACATGAGCCACACAGGGCACATGGGTCAGTTGTCCCTGTCGGAGGGTGGTGCCATTGCCATCTCTCTCCTGCCTGTGGCCAATTACGGCTCTGCTCGCTGCCGGCGCTGTGATTGGCCAAGCATGCGGGGTCACAGTGCATGCTTGGCCAATCATGAGCCAGCAATGCAATACCATAGTGCATTGTGGGCCGTTCCCGCCATGGGAATATGGTGCAAACGGTCCACAAATTTCTGATTTCGCCAAACAGACGAACGGCCGATGTTCGAGTCAAACACAGAGCTTATCCCTAGTGATGGGTTTAATCTCGACGGAATATACATCCATGTTTAAAATAGCAAGGGAGGACGTTTGTAAACAGTGCAAAACATCGTTATTGTATCTTCAGCAAGCATAGCTTTGTTGATCAAATGCATGGTAATTATACAATATGTACAAATACTGACCATATATGTTATAGCCCGGCTCTCCCAAACATCCACAGCATCCAATAGGAAGTCAGTCAGCTGAAGCGCCACAGAGGCCAGGGAACAGCAAAGCCAGAGAGGGGTGAAAAAAAAAAAAAAAAAAAAAAAAAGGGGGGGGGGGAGCAGAAACAGAGGCAGAGGGGAGCCCCAAAGGACTAGGCACCATGTCCCTGAAGTAGACAATAATCCTCACCAGCCACAACAGCTCCACAGAGGGCACCTCCAATGATGCATGTCACTCCATAAGGGAGTAAAAAAAAAAAAATAATCGGACCAATTCAGAAGAAATTGTTAAACCAGCGTCTCCCAAACACTGGAGAAAAAAAATAAAATACAAAAATGCCATACAAGAAAATCTGCATTGTTTTCATTGGTTAGCAAAATACATGTACTGCCAATTGGATGCTGTGAAGGTTTGGGAGAGGACATAATATAGTCAGTATTTATACATATTGTTGTACAATACAATTACCATGCATTTGATCAACAAGGCTATGCTTGCTGAAGATACAATAACGCTGTATTGCACTATGTTTACAAATGTTGTCCTCTTCCCATTTTAAACAGACGTATATTCCGTTGAGATTAAACCTATCACCCCTGAAGAAGAAGAGGTTCACCTGCCATTACCTCGAAACGTCTGGTTATTTCTATTGTGTGTTAGTACCACTTTACAATAGAATTGGTTAATGTCTAATTCCAACATCCATTTTAGATGTTTTGGTAGATGTCAGTTCTATTTATTATAGAAAAATATAAGAAAATTGATAACTTTAATCGAATATCTTTTTTACTGTTGTACCAATATTCCATGCCAGTGTCCCAACGCAAAGTCCCATTAGAGGACATACACTGAGTTACTTTTTCCATTAGGGATGTGGGTTCCCTGACAATTTAGTTCCATATAGGGTTGACACCATCCTCCTATATCTAAAAAGGGGATCTTCGCATTTACAACTGTATACTGGGATTGTAACAATGAATGGTGATGACCCTTCTAAATTTCCAGGTTCCATCAGGAAACAAGATACACAACTGAACATATTTGACAGTTTTTTTCTGTCCAGCCATTCCCAAGCCTTACACAGCCTTGTCTAGACATGACTTTACTGCTGTAGAGCAACACAGCTAGGCCACGTGTCTGATCACAACCTGTGATCAACATAATTGTAACAGAAGCCTAAAAAGTTATCACTTTCTTGGTGTCATGCTAACCCGAACTACATTGATATGTTGAGTAACTTGCATGACACAAGTTTAACATTGGAAACTTCCATCACACTTTGCCTTCTGGACATTTATGGGCAGCTACTTCATTTAAGCCAGAGTTAGCACAACTGCCAGGAAAATAGCATTTTCACAGAGGTAAGAAATATCTGCCTCCACATTCTGTCATAGGTTTCCCTTCCTGTAAATGTAGAGATAGTCACAGTACTGCAGTAATGATCACAACCCCTGCTTAAAGGGCCAGTCCACCAAAATTGCAATTTTTCCAGTTTACAGTAAAAATGTTAGAGCTGGACAAGCCTACACTTGCTAGATCCCCAAGTGACCTTGGGCTTTGTACTTGGGTTGTCAAGTCTAGAACTCTGATCATTCATGGTATCTACTCCTGTTGCATTCTCCAAATAGAATTATAAAATGAAAAATAAGACCACCCAAAACCAACAGATAGAAGCAGGCTTAGGAACTATGGTAAGGAACGCTTGCTATTGGAATTGAAGACTTAAGATAGGGGCCCCAACAGGCTCCACACGTTTAAATATTTACTTTTGAGTGGGTTTCCCCATCAATAAAATACACATGAGCAACCCATGCAAGCATACCTTCCTCAGGTTCCAGAGTTACAGATTGGGCTTCGCTTAGGATCTCTATCACTGGGGCATTAGTATATACAATGGCTGTAGCAGTCATCTTGAGTTGTAGCCCTATCTTGACAGAACTTTTGCTTTTCAGTATCAGCGTGAAAGTGACATCCTGGCCAACCTGGGGGTCATTGTGTGTAAAAGCACCCTCAAAATCTGGTTTTGGCACTGGCTCTGTGTCATCGACTGAGAGGGCCATGAGTGCAATAGTAGCAGGACTAGCATTCCTGGACAGCATAGAGGAACAGACAGATTCTGCTTTATTGAAGATCTCCCTCTCCTTCTTGGTTCCTGAAAAGAGAAACATAGAACATAAATTCCAAAGGACAACTGTTTAAGAAATTTCCCTCACATTGAGTTCTTCCTGTGGTGGTGTTTATAAGACAGGAGTGAAAGGGAAAAAAAAAAAAAAAAAAAAAAAGGAAATAAGCGTGAGACTGGACATCCTCCAGCCAGGCCCCATATAGATTTCCTACAGCTTCTAATGCATGCTGATAAACTCAGTGTGCAGTGAACTCGAAGTAAGCAATTTCAGTATAGGGAAGGCATTAGTCCTACATTTCACACAAAACATGTATTCAAATGCTGTTATATAGGCAAGATCATACTCCAAATGCATTAGGGTAAAGATATGCCTTGCTTAAGACAGCTGACAGTGCCTCACCAGCAGGCAGGCTGATTGTCAGGCCATTGTGTGCTCTGGTGCACCACAATGGTTAAATTTTTTCAATGGAACTTCATTACCGATATTTCGCTAAGCCCCATTGACCACATCAGCATTGGGTGGGGGAGGAGCCGATTGCTTTGTTTCTTTCTGAAATGGAACTGTGCTGGACAGGGGCACAGCACAATGCAAATTGTGTGCATAGACCCTATGGAATTTACCCAAATATGGCTGCATATAGCCTCACTTCTATGGCTAGCTGTATGTGCCACTTGTGGCTCCCAGATGCAGAAAGCTGGGATTTATACAATAGACCATGTGTACCACAAGTAGTCTGTTGGAGACAAACTCCTATTGCAAACTAAAAAGGTTCAAGTGTAGATAAAATACCCACAAGTATAACGATCTTGCTTCGCTGCTCATTGCACACAGGCGACTTAGCCCATTCAATACAATTCTAGTGCATTTCCTCCATACAGGCAATGAATGGCACCACTGTATACAGGAGTACACCAGCACACATAAAACCCCTGTGCAAAATATCAGTTTATCATGCAAGTGCAGACCCTTTCAGGCATCAATTACATCAGCGATGGGGGATTTATTGAGCGAAATGGTCCTTCTGCAGTCCAGATCCCTTGTGGTGAGGTTCTGCAATCTTACAAAGATCCATACAGACCAAGGCTCTGAGCCAACACTACCGAGTCCTCTAAACAATTGTAGAGTCCATGGGCTGCCTCAAGGCAGTAGCACTTCAGGCCCTGGAGCCCTCCTGTGACACCCTCCAATGCATCAGACTAGCACCATTCCAGACCATTTCTAATAACTCCTCTCCAGGGATTGGCTGTAATCTGAGGCTGGTTATTTGCATCTCCCTCCCCAAGTTCTGGAAGCTTCTGCCAGAGGCACACAAACTCCCAGCCCCTGAATCTCTGAACAGGATGATCACTTGAGGAAGAAGAGAAAAAAAAAAAAAAAAAAGTGTACCTTCAGTATATTTATAGTTGTTGGTTATGTCGGCACGTTTATTTGAACCGATTGCCTTGGTGCTGATAAATTTTCCAACTGCACCAGTTTGTGTGCATATTCTCCTTTTCTCATTAGAGTAAACCAACCAGTCTACTAGATCACCATTCACTTCACAGAATGTAAAAGGAGCATCGTATGGCTTTTCAACATCACCTTCCTTAACCGCATTCACAGAGCATGGTCCCAAGCGATATGAACCTAAAATGGTATGAACACAATAGTTAAGGGTGTTCAATAAAAAAAAAAAAAAAAAAAAAAAAAAGGGGGGAAGGACTTTAAGTAGTCAAATTCTGTTTTGGGTGGCCATGGCCACTTAAGCAAACATGAATGAGGCTTTAATTGGTTAAGTGCTAGTAAAACCAGGGTGTTGAGCCGTTTTTCCACCCCCCAGAACTTGCACATGCAGCCATAATGCTGTGCTTTGTGGAAAAAACAACCAATGCTGAGTCAGTGGAGCTATACCATGCCACAACTGTGTGCAATGGTAATGTAATAGTAGGGCATTTACAGGGTCAAATCAAGTGGCTAATGTGGCGATTAGGGATGAGCTCGGTGGGCGACTCAAACGCATGTTCGACTCGAACATCGGCCGTTTGGCAAATTCAGAACTTTGTGGACCGGTCGCACCAAATTTGTGGTGCACGAATGGCCCACAATACACTACTACTCCATTGCAGTGCATTGCTGGCTCATGATTGGCCAAGCATGCAGAGGTCACAGTGCATGCTTGGCCAACAACAGCGCCGGCAGCGAGAAGAGCCATAATTGGCCACAGGCAGGATTCCTGTGGCCAATTATAGCTCTGGGGGTTTAGTACACGCTCCACACTATATAAGGCTGCCAGCGCAGCGTCCTTGTGTAGTGTGTTTCGGAGTGCAGGGAAAGAGCAAGATAGGCAGGGACAGTGTTATTTTCTCAGGCATCTGCAGGAGTTAAAGTGGGTGTTGTGTGCCTCCAGCACAGTATACACTTGTATCTAGCCTTTTTTGCTGGTGTTCTCCAATACAGGCATCTGCAGGAGTTAGTGGGTGTTGTGTGCCTCCAGCACAGTATACACCTGAAGATACCCCTTATTGCTGGTGTTGTCTGTTGCATATCTTGCATATTAGCCTTTAAAATTAGCACTTTTGATTTAGAGTCCCATAGTTCTAAAGTTCATATGAATTTTTAGTCCGTTCGAACGGAACCGGGGGGGGGGGGGGGGGGGGGGTTCGGCTCATCCCTAGTGGTAATATACCAATGTCAAATGCCCTCTTAAGAGCAATCCAGCACTGATCACTCTTAAGAGGGTACTATACATGTAGACAAGCCCCTAAAGCAGATTCACTGAATCTGAGCACCACAAGCCAAAACACTACTTAATTCACAGATTTGGGGGGGGGGGGAATGGTCCCCTCATTTGTTAGAGAAATGTTATGCATGGTTTCCCCACCTTCACTTTTTTCTTGCGGAGTTGCATCCAAAACTTGCCATCCATCATAACTGGTGCCAATATCTTTTCTGGCAAACCAACCTTCATCCCACACATGGAAGTTCCTATATAAAAATTAATATTTTTTTTAATATACATTTTAAATAAAAAAAAAAAAAAAAAAAATTAAAAAGCAAAAGCACAAAATCTGTTCAAAGGAGCATAATTTAAGTGTGTACATGTAATATTCTGGTCAGAACACCATTTCCCATCGAATGCGTTTGGGGTGGGGGACTCCTCTCGAGCTGTGTTAATACGAATCAAGAACTTGTGTGGGCTGAAAGCATAAGTTGGTCCCAATTTTCCAACAGAATCATATAAGGGACCAGTGTAGGTAATAGGTAGAGCATTTGCAGTTCATTAAAGCTATGATCATGAATAGAGCTCATCTGTCGCACGTCTGATTCAGTTTTAAAGTGTTGCCAACTGTACCATGTTGATGTGAATCTGGGTAACCTTTTGTGTGAGATACTGATAAGTGCTTACATTTTTTCAATATTGATGATTCTACAATACCACTCCGTCTGGGCAGTTGGAGAGCACCAGTGGTGCGGGAGTGTCTTGCTGTGTTTATCAAACATTGTTAGTGATTTAAAATATCTCCTCTTGGGAATGGTGGTATGATGAAGCAGGTACACAGCTGGGGAATACTCCACATTATCAGATGTGACAGAAAGGATAGAATCGTGTACCATCTGCCAAAATGTTTGTATAACACGACCACCAAATGTGGAGCATTGATCCATCACAATCGCCAACATTAGGAATTGTGAATTGAGAATTTATGAAGGCAAAGTTCTATACCATCTCAAAATAATCTTGAATCCACATTCTTGGGTGGCTATATTAAAAAAGGGAGCATTTGTGTGTAGGAGCAGATTAATTCCCATGCTGAACATGCATTACTGGAGAACACCGCACAATCATTGAATAGGGAGGAGTACAGGGTTGAAAACGAGAGGTCTTCGGGGTTTTGGAGGAAAGCTCTTCTAAAGCAGACATGTTTTTTGGTCAGTTTCGTTTCCTTCCTAGATAGAAAAGGTTTAATTTCTATGCATGTCCAATGCGGTATGTGGTTATGGGTCAGTTTACCGTTACGATCTTCTATTGTGAGGAGTGTGTCTTTGTTAAAGTGGGTAGCAAGTAAATCTATGAGGCCAAATTAGTGAGGAAATTGACGTTTGTGCCTGGGCGGAGGAGGAGTCTGGGTTTGAACATAAGGGGGCAAGCAGGCTCAGCAAGAGAGTGGAATTTGTTGCTTTGCTCAAAGTTTGAAAGGCTGTTAATAGGTTCCACACCAAGGGGTGACACAGAGGATACATGGTGTGGGTGCAGCCAGGGTACAGATCTCAAGCATTGGGGAGTGACTGAGTGTTCTAGAGTGACCCAGTCTTTTACAGTGTGATGGATGTTCCAGACAATCCGAGCCAGGTGTGCTGCCCAATAGTAGCGTCTTAGGTCAAGGAGTGCCATTCCCTTGTGTGAGCCAGTCAAATTTAATTAATAAATCGGTAAGTTGGTTTCTCCAGATAAAGGCACAGGCTTGTCGGAAGGAAGGAGAATGGAAAGGTTTGTAATAGGTAGAAGGAAGCCGGGCATAATGGTCATTTTGAGAAGGGAAGTTTTGCCAAACCAAGAGACCTTGAGAACATGACAACTTTTGAAAATCTTTAGAGCTGGGGCAAAGTTGTCTTCTTGGAAAAGGTTGGAAAGCTTTTAATTCCAAGATATGCAATTGAATCCTCCATAGTGCAGGAGAGAGTCTTGTTCAGGCGGCCATTAACGGGTGGAGCCAAACCATGCCCCCCTACATTTTCTGTGCTCTGCAGGTTTTCCTAAAGCTGGCCATACATGGTTTAATTTTTTCCATTCATCCAGTGGGTTGAAACTGGACAGATTTACACATTCAAAAGGTGGACAGGGCAAGTCCTCCTTGCTGTGCAATTCTAACAGTGGAGCGACTACCCCACTGTCAGAATATACATCAGTGCTGCAGTCATTGTCTGTAGCTGCTGATAGAGTGGAATTTTTCCAACAGGGCCCAAGCATCTGGTATTCTCTTGCAGGCCATACAAAAGATCTGAGGTTCAAGCAGCACAAGAAGCCAATCATGTGCTGCAGCGCAAAGGAATTCTGCTGGAAGAGAAGCGCTCATCTTTTCCACTGTCCAGTCACAGGGATGGGACCTGTAAAGCTGGCCATACACTGATAGAATTGAGCAGGGACCAGCTGAATGTTAATCATTGTGTGGCCCTCTACTTGACAGGAGAATTGTTGTGCGGTAATGTTATGAAAGTTTCAGGACTAGATGGAAAACTACCAAATCATTTAGCAAGTCAGATGGCTCAACTAATTCAGGGTATTTAGCCATTTGCCTGGAGTTAAGCTTTATTTATCCACAGTAATGGTTCCAAAAGCAATCTACGTTTTTACAACTCCACCACCTTAAGGTCATCCTGAACCAAGGTTTAAATTGGTTGCATGTAGTTCAGGAATTCCCTCATCTTCAGTCAACACATTACTGTACATAAATCAATTTAGAAAAGGAAATTTGTTTTTTTAGCACAATAACCTGATGCAATGTTAAATTATATTGTATTCCATCCCAACAGATTTGGTTATATACCCAGAGCACAAAAGACTTTCCTTTCACCATGGCTCCAGTTATTGTGTGATCTCCGACATGCTGGAAAACAAAGCACAGAAAACCAAAACCATGATAGACTGTTTAAAACCATTTCTAAGATAAAAGGGAGGGCAGTAGTGGTTGTCCTGAAAGGCTCTTAGAAATACAGTCACAGGCAAGTCTAACCAAGTCTCTCAAATCGCCTTTCAGGACAACCTTAGAGAGGATAACCAAGAAACTTACCCTAGGTTGGAGTACTGCCTGCAGTACCTTCCTGCTAAAGGAGCTATACACACACAGTAACACTGCGCAGTACCAAATATATAGGAAAAAGCTGCCAACACGCTAAAACAAGGCTTGATCTGCAACGGACAGCAAGTCCAACCTAGAACGTCAGCGAAACGGCGAGTAGTTAGACTCAGAGGCATCCTTACAAATTTGTTCAGGCATAGCATTGGCCCAGTTGGCCCAAGAAACTGCAGTTGATCTCGTAGAATGAGCAGCAATACTTGAGGGGGTATTTCTCCCTTCACTTTGTAGGCCTCCGCGATTGCCCATCTAAGCCATCTGCCCAGTGTGCTTTTGGAAGCTCTCTCATCTTTATGTGAGCCTGAGAAAAGCAGGAAGGGAGCTTTTACTACACTTTCTAACATTCACCAAGGAATTCAGAAGAGCAGACACCTCACATCCAATGTGTGGAAAGCCTCTCCTGTGTTCACAGGAGCCGAGGAGAAAGTGGGCAAGACCATTTCCTGGGAATGGTGAAAAGCTGAAGACACGTTGCGTAGGAAAGCTGGATCAGTTTGAAGGATCACCCGGTCTGACAGAACCTTTATAAAAGGGTTCTGTGACTACCAGTGCCTGAAGCTCGCCGACATGATGGCTACCAGAAAAAAAAAATAGTTTTAAAGGACTATGTTGAAGGATACTTCCTGTAAGGGTTAAAAACTGAGCTCCCGTGAGACCTTGTAAAAGACAAAACCCAACTGGGAAAAACTTTGTGGGACATCAGCCCATTTCGTGCAACACGAAAAAAATATAAAAAAAATAATAAGGTAGCCGTGTGCTTCTGGATGGTCACAGACCCCTGCACTAGCAGGTACTTTCAGGGAGGTTTCGCAGCCAGGTTTAGTAGTGTCCAACCAGAATGGAGCAACCAGGGTCAGATTGGTATTTTCCTCCTGAAATTCATTGGGACAGTGGTATCAGGGGAAAGGAGGGAAAAGCATAGCACAGCTGGTAATACCACATGTGTGCAAGAGCATATATGCCTACAACCTGGTCATCCTCAGTGGAGTGACAAGAACTTCTGTACTTTAGAGTTCTGTTGGCTGACAAATAGATCTATTTGAGGCTGTCCCCATGCTTGAGATCAAGAAAATGTCTTGGTTCAGACTCCACTCTGCTGCTACCACTTTCCTTCTGCTTTGTTGGTCTGCTAGCTGGGGATCTTTTAACTGAAACTGCTGACAGAGGCCAGGTTATGTTCTTCCCAGACAAGTAGCTGACTGCCTAGTTCCAGGAGTCCTCTGATCCTTGCTTCAGTATATAAGCTACTGCAGTTGTATTGTCCAAAAGAACCTGAACGCGTTGCCCCTGGTTGAATTCCTCCACTGCCAGATCGCCCATTTGAGGAGAGTGCGATTTGTTTCTCTAACTCCTCCTGGTGTGACCATCTTTGTAAGATCCATCTGAAGAGGTCTGGAATGAAATCTGGCCCACTGTACAGCTGGGATCGACACCGTGAGAAGTCTTAAGACGTCATGGCTGATCAAACTGAAATTGAGATCTGCCGCAGATTGGATCTTAATTTCTTGTGGTAGAAACTCGGAAAAATCTTGAATTGCTGGGATGTTCTTGCAGGAAGGACATTTCCTATGACTTGGTGGGTTTGAATATTTTCCTAAAGTTTTCCTGTAATGAGGAGAAAAAATAAAAATAAAATTGAAACTCAACTTAGAGCCCACTAACAACTTTCCAACCCTTGGTGCACAACCAGCCCACCATCAGACAGAAGGAAACAGTGCCCCAAGCAGTGCAGTCTCCCCAGCAACTACCAAGTCCAAACTGCAGGGTCCGAGCGGAGTAACCTCGGACTGTGCAGCCACAGGCACCCTGCAGGGAGGATCCCAAAAAAACAAGCACACAGCCCATATGGACAAGGTACCACTGTACCCCTAACCGGGCCTGACTGTTGCCCGGGGCACCCGCTTCTGCCGTAGCTGCCATTCTCTCCTTTATCTTAGAGAATGCAGCGGGGGTACTGAGAAAACATCTGGCTTTTAAATTACCCTGTGTCAAAGGCCGGAAGCGCCAGTCGACAGACCTGTCCTAATCTGTGTTCCAGGCATTTGGAACCACCGGACATGACATCACCCTCTGGCCAGGACCTGGAAAAGACATACAGGATGAGCCGCTGACCAGCAGTGGCATCCTCTCGGTCACCAGGGCCATGCCAGCGGACACTGCACAACAAACAGTCTCAGCTCCCTGGTTCCAGCATGCGCTTCCACATGGCAGAGGAAATAACTGAAGCCGTGGTGGAAAGGGGGGGGGGGGGGGGTTTGGATTTAAGAGCTGCATATATTTCCTGGGAAAATGCACTCTCCAAAGTGGTCCTGAAAAGACGATTTGAGAAAGATCCCATCTTACCATATACTGTCCGCTGTATCGGGCAATTCTGTGCCATTCTCATCAAAGTACCGATCAATAATGAGGTTTCCATCAGTGTCATGAGCAGAAGCAAAATTTGTGACTACACGTGCAGGGATTCCAAGACATCTGAGCACTAAGAAAAGAAGAGGAGAAAAAAATAAATAAATAAAAAATGAAGTTTATGGAAACCCAAACAGTTTGTTCAAATGCCATGATTGCCGATAGACATTTAGGGTTTCTCAATCACACCACAACTGATATATGCAGCTTTTTAATAGAGGGTTTGTATTAAAACTATGCATTAACCTGTGCAAAGAACACCTCCGTACACCCAGCATTGTCCATATCCCACAGGTCCACTTTCATTCCATCTACGTAGAATGTTAGTGCTTCCATTCCATTTGTGGGTGGTTCTCCTCCACTATAGTCTCCACTCCAATTGCCAATAATAATGCCGTCGTCCTCTGGACTGTTAACCTAAAAAGAAATTTGACATTAGATAAGAAAAATGCATTCCACATTAATTATGCTACCAAAATTAGGGTGTCGTAAATTGCCTCCAGCTTTGTTATTTTTTGCTAGAAGCGGTCGTTTGCTAAAGCCCAGAGCCCCTGAACACCAGTAAATATTTAGGCCATCAGATGAGCAGACTACCAATTTTGCACGGTGGAAAATAATAAAAAATTTATATATAAAGGCGGAGAGCAACTGAGCATGTTTAAAACAGGCTTGCCCTGCTGTAAACAGTATAGGCACAGTTGTAATGTTTACATCAGGAAGAAAGGCTGAGGGTAGAAGTTACATTGAAAACTGAGCATGTGGGCTACCTGACAATGCTCTGCAAGCATAACCAATATTAAAAAGGCCAAAAAGTAAAAAAAAAAAAAAAAAAAAAATTTCACTGTGGGCAAACTGAAAAAGTTAAAGTGTGGCCTCACAGCAAAGCATGGTACAAAAATTGACTGCCACAATTTTCTATATCGTGTCACACTTTGTGGCATAAACCTTTCATACTACATAGTTTATGCAATTACATTTGTGAACATAAAATTTGTCATACATGCTGGCACACCTATTTTTTGGGCAGATTCTCCCATTTTTCTTTGCCAGACCTCTCAAGCTCCATCAGGTTGGATGGGGAGCATCGGTGCACAACCATTTTCAGATCTCTTCAGAGATGTTCTATCAGGGTCAGGTCTGTGCCACTCAAGGGACATTCACAGAGTTGTTGCATAGCCACTCTAATCTTGGCTGTGTGCTTAGGGTCTTTGCCCAGTTGGAATCTTTGCAACTGTCTGAGGTCCAGAGTGAAGGATGTTGGACAAAATGGACAATGCTAGAGTGCAGAGGCAAGTCCATTGGCGACAGCACTGGAGCACTCTTAAGACCCCAACTTTCATTCTGCACGGTCTACTAGCAGCTTTACAGTTTCCTATGGCCATGTTAGGCCCTTCCAGTGTACTCACCATGGCGCTTAGTATTCTTGACACATAGGTCGGGTCTCCTCTGCGAGAGACGTCTTTAGTGTCACTTTTTCTGTACTCCTTACTACTGTCCAGCATTTTTAAGCAGATGTCCAAAATGCCTTTCTCAAACTGGAAAAAAAATAAAACAAAAACATACAGCAACAATCAGTTTACAAAACGGAAAAAATTCTATCAATTTGTGCCATTTCAAACGATCACTATATATTGGCTTACTTACAAACACCCCCCCCCCCCCCATCCACAACCTATTTGTAATGCCCTGGCTGAGGAAAGGAGGTTCTCACCCAAAATTTGCCAGTACATGGCCCTGTCCCTTTGATGCAGCGACGTTGTCCTGTCCCCTTAGTGGAAAAAAATTACCTCAAAAGCAGAAGGTTTCCACCTCCATGTTTGAAGGTGGAGACGGTTCTTGGGGGCCATAGGCAGCATTCCTTCTACAAAAACAGCGAGTTTAGTTAACGCCAAAGAGCTCAATTTGGGTCTCATCTGACCAAAATACTTTCATGTAGTTCTCCTCTGAATCATTCAGAATTTCATTAGCAAGCTTCAGACAGGTCTGTGCATGTGCTTTGAGGACCTTGCAGGATTTGAGTCCTTCACGGCGTAGTGTGTTACCAATTGTTTTCTGATGACCATGGTCCCAGCTGCCTTGAGATCATTGACAAGATTCTCCAGTGTAGTTCTGGGCCGATTTCTGTTGTCATTCTCATTGAAATTCCACAAGGGAGACCTTGCATAAATAATGAACTATTGTCACCCTCTTACCAAGCTGCTTGGCAATGGTCATGTAGCCCATTCCAGCCTTGTGTAGGTCTACAATCTTGTCCCTGACATCCTTGGACAGCTGTTTGGTCTTGGCCATGGTAGAGAGATTGGCATCTGATTGCTTCTGTGGACAGGTGTCTTATACAGGTAACAAGTTGAGATTTAACCACTTGCTTACTGGGCACATAAACCCCCTCCTGCCCATACCAATTTTCAGCTTTCAGTGCTCACACTTTGAATGACAATTTTTCAGTCATGCAACACTAACCAAATTATTTTTTGTCCTTTTCTTCATACAAATATAGAGCTCTTTTGGTGGCATTTGATAACCTCTCGGTTTATTTTCTGCACTATAAATGAAAATTTTGAAAAAAAAATAAATAAAAATTCTTCGTTTGATAAAATTTAGCAAAATTAGCAATTTTTCTTCAAATTTTGGCCACAATTTATACTGCTAAACATCTTTAGTAAAAATAACCCAAATTATTGCATATTATGTGATCTGTGTGAAATTTATAGAGTCTACAAGCTATGGTGCAAAAAAAAAAAAAAAAAAAAAAAAATCACATCTGATGTAATAAGGCCTATTTCTTTCGACCCCAACAAGCCAGGAAAGTACAAATGACCCCTTTTTGGAAAGTAGACATTCCAATGTATTTAGTAAGAGGCATGGCGAAATTATTTGAAGTTGCCATTTTTTTTCTCTCACACGGAATGTGCATACCACAAATAACACCCCAAAATAACATCCTCCTACTCCTGAGTACAACGATACCACATGTGCGAGAGACTTTTACACAGCCTGACTAAATGCAGAGGCCTAACATTGAAGTAGCACCTTCACGCATTCTAGGAGCACAAATTACACATTTAATGTCTCAATCACCCATTACAGTTTTGAAGGCCCTGGAGCACAAGGACAATGGAAACATCCAGAAAAGGACCCCATTTTGGAAAGCTAACACCCCAACGTATAATCTATGAGGCATAATGAGTCTTTTCAATGGTTCATTTTTTTACCCCAGAAGTTTTTGGAATATGTGGAAAAAAAAAATAAAAAAATTTTTAACACACAAAGTTGTCCATTTACAAGATATTTCCAACACATAGCAAAAAATAACACCCCAAAATACATTCTACTACTCCAGAGTATGACAATACCACATGTGAGACGTTTACACAGTGGCACAACATGCAAGGAACACCGTCAGGCGTTCCAGGGACACATTGCCTGCACATACCAAGAATTACACCCACACATACATTATGCTGAGCAAAGGGTAAAGAAAATATTACCTGTGGTTTTAGAAGTGCAGTTGTCCACAGGAGGATAGCACTGGTCCAGGCAGCAGGCAAGGACTTGGTCAGCAACAGCAAACAATTTTTCAGGCAGCAGGCAAGGCTACTATCCATATACACATTCCAGGGTCAGTGCAGAAATATTGTCAGCAGTGCCAAAAATATTGGTCCTGGTAGGCGGCAGGTCCATGTGGTGTGGTCAGTGCGGCATGACGGCAGTAAGTCCTACAGGCAGCAGACAGAAGTAGAGCCTCGTTCAGGACAGAATGGGGATGGGGTAGAGGCTTCTCCCACCCAAATCGCTTTGAAGCCTCCAGACTCTAATCTAGGAACAAGAAAACAAAGAATGGTTTTCTTCATCCAGAAAAACTATACTGGAGCCCCTCACACATGTGAGACCCCATGTTGAATCCCACTAGTCCAGTTGCAGAATACAAGATCAGTCCAAGAGGCAGGCAAATATCGTGGTCAAACAGTCCAAGGTCAGTTCCAGATCAGGCAGAGGCATGTATAGAATCGGCAGGCATAAGAGTGGTCGAACAACAAGCCAGGGTTCGTTACAGAGCAGGCAGTGCCATAAGGGGTGTGAAGGCAGGAACTGAGGATTATGTTCACCATACTTCACTAAAGATTTATTGAAGTATGGTAACGCCGAAAACAATCACCTATGCAGAGGCCTGGTTGGGAAGGACATTGTGCACAATAATAAGATGCGTCTGACTCCTGCTCTGGTACACACCTGACGACTTTGGCCTGTTTGGGAGGGATTTTATTGGGAAAGTGGCGCTCGGAGAGTCGACCAATAACATCTGATCGGATATTTTCTGGTGGGCCGTTCGGGAAAATAAGGGCAGTGAAAACTTTCTCCTGGTAGCCAAAGAAGCGTTTGGGGTTTTGGGTGGAGTTGCGGTAAATGACATAGGAATTGTATATGGCCAATTGGAAAAAATAAATTGCTACTTTTGTACCAATGGTATGTCCGTCTTGTGGCAAGGTATGGTTCCATCATTTGGTCATTGAAGTAGACTCTCTTCCCCCCCCCCCCCCCCCCCCCCCCCCCCATGAACAAATTATATTCCTAAATGCATTTTGGTTTTTTATGGGGCCATTCCTTCTGGGGATTTCCACGAACGTATCATTGTGGATAGAAGACAACATATATACATCCCTTCTGTCCCTCCCCTTCACTGCCAGAATCTCCTTGTTTCACAGACTTGCGGTTTCTCCTTTTCTCAGCTTCTTATTCACAAGACTTTGAGGAAGCACTTCCGATTCCTTTTTACAGTGCACATGCTGGCATCTTCTTCCGGTGAAGGTTGTGGAACAGGGCAGAGATGTACCCTGATTGATGGCCCAGATGTGACCTGATGAAGCAGCACAGATGGGCACTAGAACTAGTACTGGGCACTGTTAATGCAACTCACAGAATCTCTCTCACAGTCTGAGGAGACAGATTCGGCAATGAGAGATGATCTCATGTTTACATTTGAGATCATCTCTCATTGGAGGCGACACCTGGGAGCCAGAAATCATGCTCATTGATAGGGGATCAAATCCTTATTTCACTCAAAATGCAAAACAGTTTTGAAATGTATTTTCTGGATATTTGTCATTTTCATAATAAACCGACCATTAAAATTATAGACTGATCATTTGTCAGTGGGAAAATGTACAAAATCAGCAGGGGATCAAGTACTTTCCCTGACTGTATAGATTACAGCACAATATGTTAAGCATCTTTTAATGTTGACTATTATGGATTATAGATACTGAATTTTGGGTTTTCACCATCTCAAAGTTAAAATATTGTGAAATGTTTCACCATTGTAGAACCAGGGATCTCCCAACTTATGTCCCATGAGGCATTGTAAAACTGACACATTCACAGACATTACTAGGCATGATAGGAATTGTAGTTCCTGAACTGGAGGGCCATAGTTTGGAGACCCCCCCATTGAAGAGCTCATGGTGCCACTATAATTAGTCAAGATACCTGTAAAGCATTCCAAGCCTTTAAATGGTCTGGTTCAGTAGGTTACAAAAGCATTGGGAAGGCTGCTGACTTGACAGTTGTCCAGAAGACAAACCTTCAAAGGGCTAGTCAAAAAAAAAAAAAAAATTGCTCAAACAGGAATAACTGCAGCCTTGAGAGGAAGGCCATTCAAGAATTGGGGGGGGGGGGGGGGGGGTTACGATGCACAAGGAGCAGACAGACTGATGTTAGTGCTTCAAGAGCCAAACAAACAAACACAAACTGCATTCCTTGTGTCAAGCCACTCCTGAACCAGAGACAACATCAGAGATGTCTTGCCTGGGCCAAAGAGAGAAAGGACTGGAGCTCAGGGGGTCCAGAGTCCTCTTTTTGAAAGTAAATTTTGCATTTCATCTGGAAATCAAGGTCCCAGAGTCAGAAGAATGGAGAGGCACAGAATCAAAGTTGCATGAGGTCCAGTTTGAAGTTTCTACAGTCAGTGATGAATTGGGGAGCCATGTCACCTGCTGGTGTTGGTCCACTGTTTTATTAAGTCCAAACTCTGTTCAGCACCCTACCAGGAAATTCTAGAGCACTTCATGTTTTGTCTGCTGACCAGATTTATGGAGATGGGGGGGGAATTTTGGTTTTCCAGCAGCACTTGCCCACACTGCCAAAAGTTCCAATACCTGGTTTAATGATCATGGTATCACAGTGCTTGAGTGGTCAGCAAATTTGCCTGACCTAAACTCCAGAGAGAATCTGCAAGGCATTGTTCAAGAAGGAGAGACACCAGACCCAACCATACAGACAAGCTGAAGGCTGCCAAAGCAACCTGGGCTTTAATACCACCTCAGCGGTGCCATAAGCCAATTGCCTCCATGCCACACGGCATTAATCCAGCAATTCATGCAAAAAAAGGAGCCTTGACCAAGTATTGTGTGCATACCTATACACGGAAACACTTTTCATTAAAGGCCAGTTCACACCATAGAAATGCAGTCCAGATGCTTTTCTATGCGTTCCAGTGCACTTTTCTTCACCTTAAATTAAGTGGTCCCCCTTCTGTAAAACAAAGCTTTAAGAACCACTAAACCATTTTTTTTTAGTTACCTGGCCAAAATCCCAGTGTCGCTGTGGAGGGTTTGTGCCTGCACTGCCAATGAAAATGGTACCATGCTCATTGAGAACATACTCCTTCCTTGCAGCATCATCTTTCATGTACACTGGGTCACCTAGGGGAGGCAAAGAAATGTAGGGAATTACTAAAAAGGAATTCAGCAATAACCAGGGCCCCCACCATTAGAGAGGAAAAAATAAATAAAGTCATGCCTGTCTCCATCCCCTATACACCTAGCACTGCCCCCTTTTGAGAACAGGGAACCAAGTATAATTTGGGAGGGGAGGAATACAAAAGGAAATCTGTATGGAATTGAAATGCAGTAAGATGAATAAACTGTTAGAATTACCCAGTGCTTACCAAAGCAAGCACAGGAGGCACTTCCAGATATTCTACTATCCAGCAAGAGAAAGCCCCACTATCCAGGCAGCATTATTAGACATCCCCATATCTCGGCAGCAGCATTATTAGACAGCCCCTATATGCAACCAGCAGCAATATTGACAGTTATTAGTTTAACCATGTAAGGACTGGAAGAATTTGCACCCTTAATGATGACCAGACTATTTTTTGCGATATGGTACTGTCAATTAACTGACAATTGCGGTCCTGCGACGTTGTACCCAAACAAAAAAAAATAAAATAAATTGATGTCTCACCCCCCCCCCCCCCCCTACAAATAGAGCTCTTTGGTGGCATGTGATCACCCCTTACGGTTTCTTTTGCGCTATAAATCACACAGCAATAAGCATTCGATTGGTTTGCACAAAAATCATAGCGTCTACAAAATAGGGGATTTATGGCAGGTTTTTTTAAACTAGTAATTGTGGCAGACACTTTTGGGACCAGTGACATTTATATAGCAATCAGTGCTATAAAATGCACCGTTACTTTATAACTGACACGGGGGTCCATTGCCCCTAGTGTTAACCCCTTCCCTGCTAATCAAGGAGTTAGTCCACTCTCCCTGGAACAGGCTTAAGTACTGTTCCCGTTACTGATCGCTAGGAACATGCAAGCTCTCTGAACCCCCCTGACAGAACACGGATCCGTTTACATTGACAGATCCCTGTTCTGGCTCTGTGCAGCGTTTGCGGGTGGCCGGCATACATTCTCTATTGTTTTTTTATTCAAATTAGAATTTTATATGAAGTGCGAATTTTGGAACATACATACTCCGAAATTCTAATTTAGTATAGAACGATTTTGATTAGAATAGAAAAGATTCAAGTAGACTAGAAAAACCAATATAACATAAAATTAAATGTAATAGATTTTATTCTAATCTATTCTATTTAAAATCACTATACAAAAATCTAATTTTAGAGGATGGCAATTTATATATCTATAGATACATATTATATTAGTGATAGGGGTTACTATTCACACAGGGGCAACACGACTTCCAGCGCGACTTAGTGAGGCAACTTAGACACGACTTGAGTATGGATCACAGCGCGACTTGGGACGACTTACAACACGACTTGAAGTCACCTCCAGGACAGGGAGCTGTACAAGTGGCCAATTAGAGCTTATCTGCTCTTGTGACATTCTTGTTCCCGTTTTCTTCCTTGTTCCCTGTTCTGTGTTCAAAATGCTCTTTGCTTTACTTAATGTCAGCTGTTCTAACAGCTGGGTGGCAGTATTGATGGAAGAGGAGGGCGAAGGATGAGGATGAGAAGAAGATGGCGCTACTGGATCCATCCAATCATTGTCAATAGACTTAACAGAGGGCAGTTCTGGGCTATGTATGAGAACTTGCGTGGCTTTGAGGACAAGTTTTAAACTATACACGGATGTCCGATTGCAAGGCAAGTACATATGCTGTATGCCTTCGTCCACTTGCCACGTGACCAATTTGGGAATTGTCCACTTGCCACAAGTTGTGGCGTTCCTAGCACCAAGTGATCCCATATGGGCAATGTCACATACTTTTCTGCAGCAGAGAATGACATTTTGTGACCCGACTTTGGGGTCACTTATAGCTAGAAACCCCAAATTGTTGTAGTGCTAGTTCTACTGTGTTTGCATACCAACATTTGGTGTTTTCTAGCTACAAGTGGCCACGAGATAAGTGGCCCCTAAGTCAGGTCACAAAATGTCACTCTGCTGCAGAAAAGTACTTGCCATATTGGCCTATATCTTGGGGTCACTTGGTGCTAGGAACCCCACAACTTGTGGCAAGTGAATCTCCATGCCAAAAGACATGCAGGTAGGTTAATTGGCTTCTGTCCAAAATTGGCCCTAGTATACGAATGGGGACCTTGGATTGTGGGCTCCTTGAGGGTAGGGACCGATGTGAGTGTGCAATGTACAGGGATAGGGACAATTGTAGACACTCAGGTTGAACTGGATGGACTGGTGTCTTTATTCAACCTTACTATGATCTAGAGATCCAGAGAACCATCTTCTGAAATTCAAATTTAGTATAAAAATTTGGATCAAATGCAAATAGAAAAGAATAGACTAAAATATATATTTGTTTCCATTGTTTTATGTTATTTTCAAATCTATTCTCGAATTCGAAAATGACCAGTTACATTTACCGGTAACGGCTTTTCTAGGAAATCTTCCAGGATGGCACACCAGAGTAGGCCTGCCGTCCTGGAAGATGACTGGAGAAATTATAATTTCAGAAGGTCTGAATGAATGATTTGTATAGCGCTCAAAGCGAACTGAATCGCATCAAAGCACTGTGTGGAGCCTTGTTGTCCAGCTTCTAGAAGAGGAAGGTCTTGAGTTTTTCCTGAAGACCTGGTGGTTTTCTTCCAAGCGGATGTTGGTTGGTAGAGTGTTCCATAGCCGTGGTCCTTGTACAGCGAATCTCTGTTCCCCCTTAGATTTGTACCGAGATTTGGGAATGAGGAGGAGGTTTTGGTTAGAGGATCGAAGACTGCGTTTGGGCGTGTAGCGTTTCATTTTCTCTAATAGGTATTGAGGAGCGTCTCCATGCATGCATTTGTGGGTGAGGCAGAGGATCTTGAATGCGATTCGATTCTTTTACGGTTAGCCAGTGTAGGCTCCTCAGGGAAGGGGAGATTGATTCCCAGGGTTTTTTCCCCCCGTTATCAGCCTTGCCGCCGTGTTTTGGACAAGTTGTAAGCGCGCAAGTTGATATTGGGGTAATCCTAAGTAAAGGGAGTTTGCGTAATCAAGCCGTGAATTAATGACTGTTCCAACTACCACTGGCTTTGTCCTTCTGTGGGATGAATGGGATTAGTCTGCGTAGCAGATGGTGAGCGCCACTGACTACTGCTCCTATTTGGGCATTCAGATGTTTGCGAGTTAAAGATGACCCAGAGACTTTGCCTTGGTCTTTGGGATGACGATCTGTCAAAATGGTGGGTGGTGTCCAGGGGATCTTGGTTCGGGACTTATGGTTTGCATAGTCTATTGTATTATAGAACATTCTATTCTTTACTGTTCTTTTATTTAATTTTCAGTCTATTGTGTTAATTTTATATTCCATTTTACTGTATTCTTTAGAAATAGTTTTCTGATTTTTATTCAAATTAGTTTGATTCGAATTGTTTTCAAATTCAGTTAGACTAGAATTTTCCGAATAAGTTTCAAATTTAGTCCATGGTTTTGCGATTCGAAACGGGATTTCGGATTTGGTTGAATTTGTTAGCATTGTAATTTGGTTATTCGGATGCATCCGAATGTCTGAATAATGAAAAATTCGTCCGAATTTCGATTCGGAATGAAACGAAATGCACGTGTCTAATCATAGCTAGAGCAATGCGAGGAGGGGGACAGAGCTCCTGCACCCTTTATGGAGGCACTGCCACTGTTGCAGGCGCTTCGGCAGCGCTGCCCATTTCAATGGGCAGGGGGCAGCGTTAGGGAGTGCTGTATACAGCGCTCCGCCACCCGAAAGATGCCGCTTGCAGGACTTTTCCCTTTCCCGCAAACACGCCGCCCCAGTGTGAAAGCACTCAGGAGGCGCGTTTCAGGCACCATTTTTAGTGCTAAAATGCCTGAAAAGCACCTGTGTGAAGGGAATCCAAGTGCTCTTAAATGAGCCAAGTGCAGACTAGAGGATAAGCTTTGTTAATATTTAATGTCTAAAGTTTACAAACCCCTTAAAAATTTTAACCATTAGGTTTCCTGCTGTACTAATACAACGAGTACAATTGTGAACTATTGGTGGTTTGCAATTTCTTGATGTTCTGCTGCTTCTTCCGTCATACAACCTGCCATTGCTCTCTTACCCTATCAAATGGTTAGCATAGAAAGGAACAGCTGCATAAATAAACCATGGAGTCACATTTTAGCATAGAGAGATGAACTAGATGTACGCATTTTGCACATACCTGCACACCAGGGGTTGAAAAGCAGTATGTACTCCCCACAGCTGTGGAATACATCACTCTGGCCACTCTTGATCTGAAAACCCACATTGTAACGGCCAATAGCTGCGTCAGCGGTGACTTGATAGTGATTACCATGGAGTGGTCACTGTTGGTTTTGGAGGTAGCATGCCAAAATTCTTCATTGCTGGAGTCGAGTATTATTCTAGAGCTTGATATGCCTGTTAACAGTTACAAAATAACAGTAGTTCTGTTAGGCAGATGGGAGGTCAATATACACATTTAATACACTGCATTAAACTATACCTTTTTGTTTGGAGCAAAAACCACCACCACGCATTTATAGAGCTTGAGTTAAGAGTTGCCAACAGACTTAAGAGGCAAATGCCCTCAAAACACATCATGACAACCTGCCAAGCACTGTGGGGCTCATGCTACCAACCAATCTTGGATCCTCTCGCCATAGAGCCAATCAATGGGCATGGGACAATGTGTGTGGCCCCTTTCCCAGGTCTGTCAGTAATAGTGAGTGAAGACTTTCCACGCATACTAACTGTACTGTATCTCTGGCCAGGACAACAGTTGTCTTAAAAAGGCTGTTAAGGTGCACACCCCCCCCCCCCATTAAGATTGAGTGTAATCCTCGTTTTTGCAGAATACTTAAAACCCTTTTTATTGTGCTAGTGGCAAGCTTCCTTCCAAGATGATCTGCATCCACTTGGGCAGATCAACAGGGACAGCTGCAAAACAATTAACATATGTTAAAGGGTTTTTAAAGTTTTTTCATGGAGACCAATTTTAGGATTTCCATGTGGATGGGGTGATCAAAAAAAAATAAAAATAAAAAGTGGCGACACCATGAGAATACTGAATCTTGGTCAGAACGACCAGCATTTGTGCAAAGGATATTGACAGCTACTGCAGGGTCCGGTCATCAGATTTCAATATTCTTGATGTGAAATCTACAAGTCCACCTCACCATGACCTGTTGGCCTATACGTTACCCATTTTATAGATGAAACACAAGCAGGAATTTCTTGGATATTTTAGAACTGCTTTTTTATGGGTTTCATGAGCTTGGTCCCATTCCATACCCAGGTAGATTTTAAAAAGGTCACCATTAGGAGCAGGTTACACCTATATTTCAGGGCAACATCTTCCTATGCACCTGCCTCCCCATGCTCCTGATACTCTCCCCGCACAGCTGTGTGGGGCTCTACCATGGCAGACACTTGTAGTTTACTTTGGAATGGGCTGAGAGTGCCTTGCTTAGCACACCAATAGTTTAGTTAAGGGGGTGTATTCCTTGGGAACCCTCAAGATCACACTAAATGGCATCCCCATTGGAAGATTCCCCTTTATTACTTTTCTGGGGACAAGCCAAATTTTGGGATTGTCACTTACAATAGTAAACAGGACAAATTGAGAATCTCCAATGAAGGCAGACCAAAACAAAACAAACCCCCCCCCCCCCCCCCCCCCACAGTCAGAATGGCTCCCATGTTCTTCCGCTTTTCGGCCACTGGAGGGGGGCGCACAGCAGGGGACCTGATGCGCGTGGCTGGCACTTTCACCGCTGGTTACACGTGCACGAGGACCAGCCCTGTGCTGTCAGGGAAGAGGAAAAAATTACCTGTTAAACTTACTGGTAATGGCTTTTCTGGGAAATCTTCCAGGACTGGTCTCACCTGACAGGAAACAAACAGTTTACAAGTCCCCGCCCCTCCCCCTGACCCTCAGCTATGACAAAGTATAGACCCACACCAGTGTCAGAGGGAAACATTCTGTGAAGAATGAAATCACCACCAACATTTAAGGGTAGGGAAATAGGCCTGCCGTCCTAGAAGGTTTCCCAGAAAAAACCCGTTACCGGTAAGTGTAACAGGTAATTTTCTCCAGTCATCTTCCAGGACGGCACACCCGAGACGATGAGCAAGAAGTACAGGGCCTACCTTAGGGTGGGACCACTACCTGTAGGACCTGCCTGCCGAAAGCCAAGTCCTGAGGGTACAACAGCTCCACTCTGTAGTGCCTCAGAAACGTCTTATGGCTCTTCCATGTTGCTGCCTTGCAGATTTGATCAATTGAAGCGCCTGCCCTCCCTGCCCAGAAGGTCACCATAGATCTAGTTGAGTGCACCTTAATGTGGACTGGGACCGGTTTAGCCGAGCTTCTATAAAAGACATCGCTAGTCTGTTTGATCCACCTGGCTATTGTTACAGTACCCACAGCGCCTAGACTTATAAGTGGCTTTGAGGTTTAGACCTACTGGTAGTCGTCCCCTGGGCAGGGCATTCAGTACCTATGAATGATAACAAAAGCCGTTAAGCCACCCTGGGTCCCATGGGGGAGAGGGAACTGGGGGCGCCCCCCCCCCCCCCCCAAATCCCTTCCCCCCTGCGGTGACCTCAGCAGCTGCCTGCTCCAGCCCCCCCTCTCTATGCTCCTTCAGTCTGTATAGCAGGACTGTGACCTTGAGGAGGGTTCTAGACCTCTGGCCCCTCCTGTCCTGCCGCTTTGTAGCCACAGCGTTCCTTCACATGGTGTGTGTGTCTGCTGGGGTTACACCGGTATATTGTCTGCATGGCTCCACCACCGTCAGGTAGGAGGGGAATACAGGATCCTTGGGGACACTAAAGGAAGCACCTCACCTGTCC
This sequence comes from Lithobates pipiens, assembly GCF_037356315.1. Lineage (NCBI taxonomy): Eukaryota > Metazoa > Chordata > Amphibia > Anura > Ranidae > Lithobates > Lithobates pipiens. Next base: position 50,293,001 of record NW_027507789.1, on the reverse strand, counting down.
CAACACACAGCCTCTCAGGGTAGAACTCTATAAGCAGCCAGCTGGACCAACCTCCGAGGCTTCTCAGTAAAGAGAAGTGTTTCCGGGGGGGGGGGGGGGGGGGGGGTGTTTGGGTCAAGTCACCCCTGGCTTCTCTGGGTATATCTCCTGGGGGGGCCCCCCCAACCTTTTCCCCTTAGTAAAACAAAATGGTTTAGCTGCCATCTGTGGGAAACGAGCAATAACTGAGTGTTGGAGGGAGGGACGGGGGACTTTGTCGATTGTGCTTCCTGTCAGGTAAGAACATTCATCTCAAGTGTGCCGCCTGGGAGATGACTGGAGAAACATTGTTTTTTCCTACTTGGTAGGAACAGTATTTATAGAACTGCTCACTGTACAATTCCACAACATACACACTTGTTTACAGCAAAAAAAAAAAAAAAAAAAAAAAAAAATGCAGGAGGTGATCAAATACCAACAAGAGAAAGCTCAATTTGTGGGAAAAAAAAATCCAATTTTGTTTGGGTACAAATGGCCGGCACGATTGTCAGTTAAAGTGACAGTGCCAAAATTTTAAAAGTGTTCAGGTCAGGAAGGGGGTAAAATAATCTGGTGCTGCAGCAGTTAAAGTTGCCGTGCACAAAAACAGCCTCTAAGAGAGGTCTTGATTTGTTACAGTGCATGGGTGTGAAGGACTGGGGTTATATGGTCACAAAAGAAAAAAAAACAAACACCAAGTACATATTCATTTTTCTTTATTTCCAAGCAAAGAAATGCCATCCTGCTATTCTACCAAACCTGTAGATGGCAGAGAAGGTACATGAGCAGAGTCTATAAGACCACACCATGGCTGAAGTGAAACTACTTCAAGCCATATATGAGTGGTCATATCTGATACAGTTTGTTTAATTATTTGCAGGTATGTACCTAAAATTTTTTCTAATCCATGTTAAACAGTGATAGAAAGATTCCTAAACACCTTGAGCAGATGCAGGGAATTTACAGCAGATTGTATGCAATAGTTTTGCTGCAATTAGAAATTTAGAACAGGCATGTGTGAGGAATATTAAAAAGGGCACAAAATCATAAAAATACTGCATTAGTCAGAACATTATTGTAAGCACTAGACTGTTATACATAGGTATATTTAAACCTGGTTTATGCAAAGTTACATAAAATTAGAAAGCACATGTTGAAAAACTATATTAAATCCCATCGTACTAGAAAGCATATGGCATTGCTTTGTACAGACATGCAATGTGCACCATCTAGTGGTCAAAAAGAACTACTGAAAGCCTAGCTGCATTAAAAGCAATACAATGCCAGTATTATTGCACAGCTAAAGTATACCAGAAAGATAAAGATAATTATCTAATACTGAATAAAATGAAAATATATGTTTATTAAAATATGTTCATTGTTGTAACTAACTGTTTTAAAGTATTTCAGTCACAATCTGTAAGATTATGTTAAGTTATGAATAAGAAACTTAAATCGATGCCATTTTATATTCTACATTTTGACACTGTTTTTGTAATATTTTGCTATTTTTATTATTAAATCTATTTTGGTGTTTTTACACGAGAACTGAACAGATTTCTTGGAACTTTCCTCATCAATATGAATAGTTAATACAGGTAATAACTCATTTCTACATTTTTGGCGAGCCTTGCCAGTGTCTGAAAAATTTCTACTTTCACTTGACGAGAGGGAATAGAAGCACAAACATTGATTATTGAGTCAAGCTTCAGAAGAAAATCGAAAAAGCAAAAATTGTCGGCATCATTGAATTGAACTTGGAAGAAAAAGAATTATCAAAATTGGTGAGACGTTTGCGCATGTGCAAGAAAATCTGTTTCTTGATGAAGTAATTTCCCGCAAGAGAGGGAACGCAGGCTACATGAATGAAGCTTATCCTACATTGGCAAGTATGAATCTTATTCATGAATTGTCTGATGCGAGTGAAATTAGAATTTAAAAATCTGGTCAGTTTGTTAAAGATGATGAATTATGGTGTTACATGTTCAATGAATGCTTACAAGCTAATATCAAAATGCAAAAGTCAAAATTTACTTTTAAAGAAATTCAACAAACCGGTTAGAAATTTGATTAAAGTTTATGATACAATGATATCAGGAGTTCCTGGGGGAAAAAACAAAAACAAAAACAAAAAACAAAAAACAAGGTAGTTTGTACAAAAGGGAAAACAGTCAGTCACAGGTATGTTTCTGAGCGGATAGAGGATTTGCAGAGTGCAATTCAAATAAAGAATATGAAGTTGTCCGAGTTACAGATAATGTAAAGTTTAAAACAGAGGTCAAGCAAGAGTTGAGATTAATGTTAATGCAGATTCCATGCATAAGTCTTTTGTACACGATATGCGGTCTATCAAGGTTAATGACCAAGAACAGAAAGTTTGTTTAAACCAAAATTATCTTTGTACCAGTTAAGCGGTCCATAGGAAATATGACCAGGAACATGAAGTTGTGCTTAAAGAAAAATATTAAACTAAAGCTGCAGTATGCAGACATATTTTAGACAAAGGGAAAATGCCAAAGAGTTGGCACATGTAATGCCACACCCAGAGATGATGAAATGCACGTCACAGGCGGAGCTAAAGTTTCAGAGCAGACAGGAAATTTATTCCCCATACATAGTACACAAAGGAAAACTTTGAAAGTAGAAAATACAGAACATATTTCTGAGCAATTTATTCTTTCTTCAAACAATAGTTTGATTGATTTGCCCTTATGCCTCAGAAGTCAAACAGATCAGTACATTGACTGGTAATGACAGTTCAATCAATATGACAAGGGATGGATTACTTCCATCACCATCAGGATTTAGGGAAAGGTTCTGAGTCATCTCCAACATTAAAATGTGACTTCACTTTTAATAGATGAAAGTGGAAGGCCATGGTTGCATGGTTTATTAAATGGTAAGAATACTAAATGGTTAAATAGATTTAGGATCTGAACTCAGTTTAACTAAACACAAATTATCTGTGAATATTGATTCTCCAAAATGTAATTTAATTGATTTCAATGGAAAAGAAAATACAGTTGCAGTTAAAGTTTTTGATGCGACTCTCGAAATTCCCGGAATTTTAAATATGCCAAAATACAGAGAATATTTTAGGCATGGATGTGATTAGTAAATTAGATTGGATTATTGATTTAAGTAATTCTACTATATGGAAAGATTCATCTAGGCCCAAATCTATGTTAATATATTCTTCAAAGTACAGTAACGTTGGAAGTATTTGTACAGCAGTCACTGACATGTCTTCAGATTTTAATTGGCCACACACAGGAACCAATCTGGAATTGGAACAAATCGGTTAGAGCACATAAAAGTCTTTGGAGTCAGACCAAAATGGATACAGGTTTGTTTAAAGATATTGAGATAGAAATTGAGGGAAGAGATCCGAAATCCCAAATTCAAAATAAGTTGCCACAAGAATCACTAGGTCCTGTTTTTGACATTGTACAAACATTTTTTGCAGCAAGGAATAATCAGTGGTAAATAATTGTATTTGGCCTATCAAGAATGCTGATGATTCGCATTCTACATCAGTTGATTTAAGATCACCGAATAAATGAATTACAAACAAACCTATTGTTCCTAATTAAAATTGAATGTCACAAATGGATGCCAAGGCCAAAGTATTTTCAGTACTGGAAATTGTCAATGGTACTGAAAAATGCAGCTGTCATTATAAACTTGCTTTTAGCTTTGATAAAGAAACGTATGCATTCACTAGAATAATTCCAGGATTGGATATCAGTGATGGTTTAGTACATGAGTGCTTGGAGAAAGTTTTATCAAAATTTTCTAGACCAAAATGCATTTTCCAGCATGTGGACAAAATTTTGCTGTCTACACAAAATACAGAGGAACATGTCTCTCTGTTGATGGAGTTATTTACTTTGGTACAAACAGCAGGGTTGAAATTGAACAGAGTCAGTTTAGTTAATGAAAAATAAAGTCAATTTTCTTCATATGCAAATTAGTCAGGGACAGAGACAGATATCACAGGAAAAAGTTAGAAACATTTCTGCTATTCCAATATCTTACAAGGCATTATATCAATTTTTGAGTGAAGTACATTTTTGTAAAGAGTTTTTACAGGAATGTGATGATAAAAAGTTAAACCATTAATGGATTTCTTGAAACAAAAAGATGTTGCGTTTGATCAATGGACTCAAACCCAGACAAATGCCTTTGAAATGTTGAAAAAAAGATTTGCAGAATGCCGTCTCATTGCATACAATTGAAATATCTACACCTGTTCTAATGTCTACTAAGATATCTGAGAATTCCATATCAGCGATTTTGTCTCAGGTAAAAGATGGTGAACCGGAAATAGGTTTTTCTCTAGAGGATTGACGAATATGGAAAAGACTTTTGACACAAATATGAAACAATTGTTAAAAGTGTTTATTTTGCAGTCAAAGTAACAGAAAAGATTGTGAGATCTAGTAGGATCATATTACAGACACCTTATCGGTCAGTAAAAATTATTTTAAAGAGAATTCATTCAGGTGAATTATATGACAAATATTGCCCATTTTTTTTAACACTTTACAATCTAAACCCATACAGGTAGATGTGTGATAACAGAACATTCTCAGTTAAATGTATTCAGAAAGCCTGTAAATGGTATTGTTAGAACAAGTGCTGAGAGAGGCTTTGAGCCAGGATTGGTTAATGCTATCAAGAATTGTTCATCAGGTATGTGTTACCCAAAGCAGGGTTAGACTATTCAGCAAAAAATTCTACAGAAAATGCAGAATTGGAAAATGCTAGAAGTACAGTACGCATTACTCTGAAATATTAAAGAGGAGAAGTAAATAGATTGTTTGCTTCAATCTTCTAGGGTTGATTTAAAACCTTTTTTCGTTTGATAAAACAAGGTTTTATATCATGCCAAAAAATAGAAATTGCGTCTTGTTATAGTTTAAATACACAGACTAATACATGGAGTATTGGTGAGTTTAAGAGAAATAGAGCAAAGTAAGGTAATTAGAAAGGTTATTAAAATATGTATAGTATGCCATAATAAAATTAGAATTTTGGTATGTTAAATGAATAAATAAAAAAGGTATATTTTGCATTTTTTGAAATTCACAATGATACTGCATTCTTTTTTAGGATCTGACTTGTAAGTCACCAAACAAAAGAAATTTAAGAATATCAGTTCTGAGAAGAATTGACAGAAGAGATTCATTTGTTATAATTGTTTTCTGTAGTCAATAAAGTTTAACTTTACAGAGTGCAGGAAGAAAAAGAAGAAAAACAACCTTAAGAGAACCTCCGATAAGAGGAAAAAAATTCTAAAAAACAATGGACTTGATTTTTTGGACTACTGATGAAATGTATCTATCAGATATTGCAGTTTTTTTTTAATATATATCATTTTTGTGTGACAAGATATGGTTCTCATATCAAGATGAGATATTTTTTTACACATTGATTTTTATAAACACATGTAGTGTATTTTCGGAGTTGAAAGGGTTAAACATCCTTACAATAGAGTCATTCTAGTTAGAGGGAACATCTGGTGTTAATTAAGACAGTACATTTCTTAAAAGCCATATAGACAAGTTAAGAGTAACTTTTACATTGAAATATGTAACTTAGTTTTGAAATCATCTCACATATATGAACAAATTTAAGTTAAGAAACATATTTAATGTTTAATTTTGACAAGGTTTATGCTAAACATAATTTGGAGGGAAAAAATATGAATCATACATTTTTGAAGTGATATTTGTATTTCAAAGTATTGAACAATGTTACATTTATGAATTATAAAATTAAGGGGATCAATTTGGTAAAAGAAAATAAGGGTGAAAATATTTATGGTATATGAAGCAAAAAGTTTAGGAAATTCATTTTTCCTTATATAGAATCAAAATTTGAAAATGTACAGTCAAGTCAATTATCTTAAGATCCAATTGGATGGATGAATACAAATGTGATGCGTTTGAGGTATGAATGGATTTAGATTACCGATTTAAAATGAAGATTGTTTAATCATTTCATTTTGAGAGGGAATTGTTAGAATATTAAAAATGTATATATGGTTTGGGTCTTGAGAATGATTGACTTGCTTGCTTAGGTATATCATATTCTAGAGAAATTATATATATATATATATATATATATATACATATACATACATATACATATACACATACACATATACACACACACACATATCATATTCTAGATATGTATGTATTATTCATATCTAGAATGTATGATATATTATCCATATCTAGAATATATGATATATACATTATCCATATCTTTGAAGCTTCATATGCATTTCATGGAAAAGCAGTTCTATGGACATTTCACATATGGCTGTAATTTAGAATGTGTTGACCATTCACCTCCCCCATTGTAAGAGATAAGGTTACATTATTGTCCAAAGACAGAGTTCAGTATGATACAAGTTATTTCTTTATATTAGCCCTTGTACACAGTCGGAGAATCCGTCGGAATGTGTCCCATCGGACCGTGTCGTCGGATAATCCGACTGTGGTATGCATCGAACTGATTCCGTCGGAATATCCGTCGGACCCAATTTCCCAACTTGTTGGAAATATTTTCCGACCAACTGGTTCGATCGGACATACTCCGATCATGTGTAGAGAATTTTGATCGGACCAAGTGCCACGCATGCTCAGATCAAATTCCTACATCAAAGCTATTGGCTACTAGCCTGAACGTAGTCCCATCGTAACTAAATTACGTCATCACGTTCTGAATGATCGGATTTTGCGACAACTTAGTCCGACCGTGTGTACAGGGGCTAACAGTATTTCCTGATTAGGATCATTACGTACATTGCATTTTAAACGTATATCATTTACTGATGTATGTAGTATTTGGTTTAGAAGATCGGAAACTTGTATTCTATTAAACCATTTAACTTATACAGGGCAGTTTTGCCATCCCAATGGAATGTTTTGATTAGAGACGGTTTTGTATTTCAACATCCTGTTGGATAAGGTGGGAGGGAATTTTCTCATTCAGAATTTGTGGGCTTTTCCCGTGGTACAACAGAGCTCAGAGAAAAAACTGTTAAACCATTGTTAATTGGGAAAAGGGTGGGGGTTTAGTTGTAGGAATAGTAAAATATAGACAGGCTTTTTCTAGAGGGCAGAGAGACACGAGCAGACTTGGAGGCTGACAAACCCACACAGACACATTTATACAATCATTTTAAGAATAAGAAACTTAGATGCCATTTTATATTCTACATTTTGACACTTTTTTTAAATTTTGCTATTTTTATTAAAATCTATTTTGGTGTTTACACGAGAACTGAATGGATTTTCTTGGAACTTTCCTCATCAATATGAATTATTGAAATAGTTATTAATATAGTAATAACTCAATTTCTACATACGTACTTTAAAATAAAACGCAATAAGCGATTGATTGGTGCAAAAGTCATATCTTCTACAAAATAGGGGATAGTTATGGCATTTTTAATTTACTAGTAATGGCATCAATCAGCGATTTTTATTGTGACTGCGACATTGACACATCGAACATTTTTGGGACCATTGTCATTTATACAGCAATCAGTGCTATACAAATGAACCGATTCCTGTGTAAATCACCATTATGCAGGATTTATATAACGCCAACAATTTACGCAGCACTTTACAACATTAGGGTAGACAATACAATTCAAGACAGGGGGAATCAGAGAGCCCTGCTCATTAGAGCTTACAATCTAGGAGGGAGGGTCAAGTTATACAAAAGGGCAATAGCTGTGGGGGATGAGCTAATGGAGAAAATAGTGCATTTGTTAGATGGAGGCAGGATAGGCTTCTCTGGAGAGGAAAGTTTTCAGGGATCGCCTAAAAGTGATACATTTGGAGACATTGACAGATTGGGGGTAGTGAGTGCCAAAGGATGGGTGAGGCTTGGGAGAAGTCCTGGAGAAGGATATGGGAGGAGGTGATGAGGGAGCTAGAGAGCAGGAGGCAGTGAAGGGGTTAACCAGGAGGTGGCAGTGTAGGGATCAAGTGTCCTAGGGCTGTGTTTTACAGATCACTGCTCCAATCACAGGGAGCAGAGATCAGCATCACTTGGGAGATGCTGTTTACATTGGCATCTCTCCGTTCTTCCTCCGTGAGACGATCGCGGGTATCCCTGTGGTGATACAGTCTGCGGGATCCGTGGTCGGACTCACGGATGGGGGTCCCGACCGGCATGCACGCCACCAGTGGTGCGCATGCGATGGCACGGTGGCAAATTCAAAGGGACGTACTTGTACGCCCATTTGCCTGTCCATGCCATCCTGCCAATGTACATCGTGCTGCCGGTTGGGAAGCGGTTAATTTATATTTTGAGACGGTAACAGCCAAAAACACCATCAGGTTCTGTTTTACTGTAAGGATCCAAGGGGAGATGGCAATAGATTGAGAAATACATGTCTTGCTTCTTGCAGTGTTTTGTAAAAAATAGTGGCTGGTTCACTTTCTGTGAAGATTCTACCCAGACTTCCCTGTGTAATAACAACTTCCTTAAAGTGGATTTTGTTTGATGTCATAATGAAGAGTATAAGATTTCCCATCATTTGAGTCCAGCCTTGCCTCAAAGTTAATCCAGCTCTGAGCAATCCTCTTATTGTTCAGCGAGATAAAGAGAGATATATATATATATATATATATAAAAAAACAAACACACACACACACACACACACACACACACACCCCCCTGTCAAACCCTCCCCCTTGCTGTGAGTGGCAGGTGATATACATATTTCGTGCACTAGCCTAAGAGACATTCATTTTTTTAGTTCCCTCCCGCTCCTTTCTTCTGCTGCTCTGCCAGGATTGGATGTTCCACACCTCAGCATGATTGGGCACGCTGAAGTCAGGTGGTTACGTTCCTGTCTTTTCACTGGATGTTAGAGATCATAGAACTTCAGGGTAAGAAATACACAGGAGAAAATGCATATTGACAAGGGGAGAGTAGAGGTGAGTGGGGAGTCTGACATCACGACTCCACCCACCAAGCTCCAAACAGAAACAGGTCTCATAACAGACAAAGGGGAGACATTTGACAGGTAAAGATACATGCAGGAGCCATGTATATCTTTATAGACAACTATGGCAGTTTAGAAAGGATGACATTGGGTTTACATCCACTTTAACTACACATACAATAATCAAAACAACTACAGCAATACCAAAAAGGAACGCTAGATGGAGCCTGCATACCACTTATGATTGTCTTATGTAAAATTACACGTAAATTTAAACACAGGTTCAAATAATTAACATTACATCTGATGGACAGAACACCCATTATGAGCAGAGATGTCACAAATCTTAATGTGTATTTCTGTTGTGCCGCAAATCTAGCAAACACAAACCTTCATTACCGAGTGCTACTGGTGTGCAGGCCAAGAAGGAGTCATGGTGTATCCCTTTATGAAATAACCAAACATGGGCAAATTTTTCTAATAGGCATAGCCTGGGCTGTAGATGCTAACCCTTCACCACCAGTGAACACATTTTAAGATTAAAGTTTAAAGTGGTTGAACAGTCCTACTATAGTAGCTGTTGTCCTAACTCAGTGATTGCGAACCTTGGCACCCCAGATGTTTTGGAACTACATTTCCCATGATGCTTCACTACACTGAAGAGTGCATGAGCATCATGGAAATGTAGTTCCAAAACATCTGGGGTGCCAAGGTTCGCCATCACTGTCCTAACTCCTCCGCTCCCTGAATCCGAGAAAATGTAGCCAAGCTCATACACAGGTGGTGCCAATCAAACCCTTCCAGCATTGAAGGTCTGAATGAGCCCAGCCCTAGAGACCAATTGAGACTCTAAAAGACGTGGTCCCAAAATTAGTCTGGAGGTAAAATGGCCACCTGCAGGCCTTAAGCAAGCAATCAACTACCAGTTTACATATGTAGCTCTTAGAAGTTTGCAAATCCTCAAAGGCTGTAGGAAGAGATTTATGGTAAATTGCTTTTAGTTATGCTACTGGCTGGACTGTAGTTCAAGCAAAAGGTTTTTCTTAGCTCCTGCACTGTAAATTAACCGCAGTGTAAAGGTGGAGTGGGAGGCTACAGCTTATGAAAGGTTACCCATAGCAAGTAACCCCCAAAAGGAGGATCTGTTCACAAGGGAACCCTTACTGTACCTTCCCCTTACATTTCTTCAGTGCTGCACAGAAGCTTGATCCCTGCCATAGCCTAAACGTTAGGTCAGCTTTTAAGCATCTTAGAGCAACTTCGGATTCCTAGCAGCTGGGCTAATAGGGCTGGATTACCTAGTGCACCTGCTGACCAGGGGAGCTTACTGCTGAATGCTCCAGGTTCCTGCCAACCCTACTTTAACTTGTTCAGTGGTATACATGGCCTGTAAGAAACTTTGTATCTACCAGGTCTTCCCTACTAATGTACTACAAATTGGGCTTATAGGGAGAGGCTGGCAACCTACTCTTGTGATAAACAGCATCTGATGCAAGAGGGAACTGTGGCTGGTGGTTTTAGAAGAAGCTTCTGGGCCAGTTGTATCCAAACCCCAGGGGAGATCATCTCAAATGCTCAGAAATCTGGCTAGTAGGGATTTTACTGCTAAATTCCCAAGGTAAGAGGGAAGTACTCACCGCTGTCTTCCCCTTTGCCACAGCCACCGGGCTTACTTTTCCAATCATATGGTCCACATGCAAGGAGGATAGCCGCCAAATTTGCCCCCCCCCCCCCCGAGACTTCATCAGGAGGACAGCCGTGCTGGGAAAGGCATTCAGCAAGATGCAACATCTGGACGTGCAGAACCTCGGTCTATGGCAACAGTCTTTAACAGTGCCTTACAAAGTGTAATGGTCCCTTCACTTCTAATACAACCAGTTGTAGCTCAGCTCACTGAGCTCCCAGTCTCACTAGACTGGACGATTCTCTGCCACAGAACCCCTTGAGCTCCTACAATCTTCACTGTAGCATCTTCCTCAAGAGTCACCCCTGCTTCTCTGCTGGGTCCCCAACTTGGCACTCAAGATACTTTTCAAGCTTCACCCCACTGGCCTGCTTGGTCCCTGGCTTGACATACAAGGCTGCTCTGCAAGCGTCACCTCTGCTGGCTGGGTCCCTAGCTTGATACCCACTGAAGTTTCCCCAAATTCTCCAGTCCCTGGTTGGTGGAGATACCGCTCAGGTACCAGATTCAGTTACTCACTGTGGTTCCTTAGTGGTAACAGCTTCCCTTCTACCTCAGACCACAAGAGGTTCTCCAGCTGGCAGAACCATCACTTATGGTTGGACTGCAAGCTGCAATCCCAACCCTGTGCTGCTCTTGCTTCTGGACAGACCCTCAGACAGCCTAGCAGCCAGATGTGCCCAGGATGGGCCCAATTTCCAGCCCGGACAATTAAAAAAAAAAAAAAAAAATATCCACCCAGACAGCCATCCAGGTGGCACAGATCACTTGACTCCATCCAAATATATATGCTTTTCCAGCAGGCCAAGGGCTTGAAGAAATCCCTTGCCTATTGGCAGAGATACCCATATATACATAAATTGACCTTGCATTGCCCCCTTATCTAATGCTACCAGGTACCCAGCCACCTAGTGGCAGAAGAGAAAAGTTCAGCAGTGCCAGACTTAAGAAAATCAGATGATCCCTAACAATTAGCTACTCCTAGAAATTAAATGTAGCACTGACCCCAGAAGGAGCTGCTGGTTTGATTTGGACCTGCACTCTAATGAACCCCCACTGAATTGGCTCAGTCCCCTTGACACAGCTGTGGTGCAATACAATACACCTGTATCGTAACCCCAGGATCCACCTGCTGGGAGAAAATGCGCCACACAACTGGGTACTTTGAATATATTTACAGTAAAATATATGTTAACAGGTGATTACAGTAATTGTGCTGTCATCCCAAAATAGGACAACGAATTTTGATAAAACAACAATATAAATACACGGGAGCTCCCCCTACTTTTATAGCTATGCGTGAGATCTCACTTAAAGTACTCCATCTTCTGATCTTCGCTAGCTAGGATAATTCCTTGCGATTTGTAATCCAAGTTGAATTAAAGATGCTCCTGGTGTAACTTCAGTAACTATGATACAAGGCTTGAGATGCAATAGCAGATACGCCTTATGCTCTGTTCCGCTATGCTGGGTGAACCTGGTCCTCAAACGAGTGTCTCTGGATCTCTCCAATCCAGTCAGTCAGTCTGTCTCTGGTACCATCAGGTCACTCACATTGGAGTTGCGCTGTGCAATGGCTGTATGCTGCTTCTTGCGGGAGGCCTCCGTACAAGTCCTCATGGGTAGGCCATGCGTTCCCAAGAGAGCTAAAATGGCCGCTCAGGGTCCTTTTGTCCTACCCAGCATGCACTGTCAGCACTGTCCATGGGTAGGTCACCAAGCATTTTAGGTAAGGGTCAACCTTCCAATATTCAGTCTTTGTGAAAATATTCGATTCAGTCCACTACCTGTGTTTGGCCGCTAGATGGTGCCAAATACTAAGCTATAGAATTGTCCATAGGCTTACATTGTAAAAACAACATTAGTAGGCAAAAACCAGCGCTACATACTCCCCTACTTTTAGTCTTTGGTCCCCAAAGATATTTAGAATCTTGGTTCTAGCAAACATTTTTGCCTATTAAAAGCCATCATTTACATCCGGAGAGAACAGGTTAGTATGATAACAACCAAGTTGCATTTCCATAACCAGAGTCTAAACTCAAATGGTTCATCTTACATCACAAAACGTGACAGAGGAGCTTCCCACCAATTCACATATTATGGAGAGCTGTCCTGTGCACTCACAGCTGACACTATAGTGTCTGGTACAGATGTGTCAAGGGGTGAGCTTGGGTTGTCCCTTACTGAATCAGCAGTAGAGGGACCAGGCACTTCAGAATTTCTCTTGCTAGTAATTTGAGTCGCTTCAGAGCATTCGCCCAGTGTATCATGTCAGTCTTTTTTGGTGGGCTAATGTCTCTGCCCTTTGTATTTTTGGTGTGTTCACCACTCAAAACTCATTCCTCATCTCAGATGCTGGTAGTGGAGAGTAAACAGGAGTATTTTGTTCCGTGTGATGGGTAATCGGCACAAACTCCGGGGCCTCTGCCTCGAGTCCCATTATCTTCTGTCTTTGGGGGAACAGCAACATAATTCTCTGATGTCTCAGGTGGCCACAGCCAACTCAACTCCGGAGGATGCAGGTTGAGACCCAGTTGCTGGTCTGCACGCAGCAGTGGACGTGGATGGGAGTTCCTCTCCTGGATTTATCCTGACTGCTTCTGTGAGGGCAAGAGATGATTTAGATGCCAGGTTCTTACTGGCCCAGCGTTTCCTTCTGGCTTGATTTCATACACTGGGAGTCCTGGGAGCTTCCTGCACACAACATATGGCTGTGGTCTCCAGCGGTCAGCCAACTTATGTTGGCCTGGGATGCCCAGATTCCTTAGGACAGTCACCTGGTTGAATATTCTGAACCCTTACTTTTAGATCAAAGTTCCTCTTATGCCCATTTCCTCTGATCTGAGAGGTGGCTTGAGCTTGCTCATAAGCCATTTTCAGGTTTTTCCGCAGTCTGTCCACATAACCTTGATGAGAGGTCTCTGTGTGGTCCCAAAGGCTAGATTGACTGGTAGCCTGGTTTCACGTCCAAAACATTAGTTTATATAAAAAAAAATTTAAATAAAAAGTGACTATCCAGTAGCGTCATTCTTTGAACTGTTATAGGCACGAACCAATACAGTGATATGCCTACTCCAATGGGGTTTCTGCTCTGCAGTGAAAGGCCAACATGTTCAGGAGGGTTCCCTTGTGGGTGGTAGGGGAGTAGTCCAGGACCTTTGTATGCCTAATAGATCCAACAGTTTATCATCATGCTCTCAAAGTCTCTGCCTTAGTCCAAATGTAGCCGTTGAGGTAGACCATAATGGACAAAGAACTTTTCCACGAGAGTCTTTACTACTGTGGCTGCTTGCTGGTCTTTTGTAAGGGGATGCCTTGGAATAGCGGGTGAAGTGATCTGTAACCATTAAGATGTCCCCTTACCCACTTAGGTCGGATTCCAAACAGACCAGATCCATCGACCCTTGGCTCTCCCAGTGGCCAATTGGAGCGGTTCACTGGGGCAAAGTATTCTGCTGTATGCACCCAAGGCAGGAATGCCAGTAGCTCCCCACTTCAGTCCTCAAGTAAGGCCAGTAGAATCCGTCTCTTACAAGCTGAAGAGTTCTTTCTGATCCCAGATGGCCATGGTGATCATGCTAGGCGATCAGTACCCTCTGTTTCTCTGGCAGAAACAGTTGCAACTTCTCTTCAGAGGGGCCCCCTTCGGTAGACCACCCCTTGTTGTAACTGCAACCGATCCCACACTCTAACAGCTGAGCTTTTGACCGGGGCACTTTTGAAGCAGATCAGGCTGTTGGCTCTCCAAAGCCTTCAGTACTAGCCCACAAAAGCGAGTCTTCCTGCCGATCTCTCCTGAGATCCTGTTTAGAGTTTGGGAAGACCCTCTTGTACAATCTGAGAGATGTTACAGTAGCATTTAGGCACCCCCACTGCGGATACTCCAACTTCTTTAGCTCTACCTTTTCCTTGCCGTTCTGCTCCTTCACAGAGGGCCCTTACTCCTTCAGGGGTAAGTTGGGTCCATTCTTCTGAGTGATCCTGGGAATAGTGAAGCCTTTGACAGAGCGTCTGCATCTCAGTTACCAACTCCTGGTCTGTACTTCAGGCTGAAGGTAAATGCCGAGAGGGCAGCCAACCACCTGTGATGTCCAACTTTGCGGTGGTGAGCAAGTATGTGAGGGGGTTGTTGTCTGTCTTGACCACGAACTCTGCTCCATAGAGAGAATGTTTCAACTTGTCCACCACTGCCCACTTCAAAGCCAGAAATTCAAGTTTGTGAGTAGGGTAGTTCCTTTCAGCAGGAATTAGACTTCTGCTCACATAGGCAATGGGCCTCAGATGCCTGTCATTCTTGGTAGAGCACTCCCTCTAGCCCATCTTGGCTGGCATCCACATGCAGTTCGTAGGGTTTGGCAGGGTCTTCATAGGCCAAGAGCAGAGCAGTGGTAAGGCTCCACTTCAGCGGCCTGAAGGCTTCACATTGTGGAGTTCACTGGTCCTGAATGGACTCTTTCTGGGTCCCTCTCGGCTTCCCAGGCTTGTGTCTGTACCAGCTTCTTCAGAAGCTCAGCGAGTGGGTGAGCCATCATGGCAAACCCTTCTACAAACCTCCTGTAGTATGAGCAGAAACCTAGGAATTATCTAATTTCAGTTACATTTGTAGGTCTGGGCCAAGAAGTGAAAGCTTCCAGCTCCTTGGGATCTGTTGCCACTCCTTCAGACATAATGTGCCCCAAAGTAGTTCACTGAGGGTTACCATTGAGAGTTTCAGGCCTTCATCGTGAAGTCTCTTCCGGACCTTCTCCAGGTGCTCTTAGTGTTCTTCCAAACACTGACATCATCCAAGTAGACTAGCACTGGAATCAGGTTCATGTCACTCACTGTCTTCTCCATCAATCTCTGAAAGGTTGCTGGGGCTCCAGACAGACCTTACGGCATCCGATTGAACTCGAAGCCCACAGGGGTGATCAACACGGTCTTCTCTATATTCAGGGCACATGGGGGGGGGGGGGGAAAACGGATAGTACCCACTCTTTAGGTCCAGCACACAATCACTTTGCCCTGACAGGATCTGTAAGGCATCCTCTATCCGAGGTGTGGTGTACTGGTCAAGAATGGTCCTCCAGTTCAGGGTCCTATAGTTGATGCATGGTCGTAGGGGCCCGTTTCTTACCACCACTATTGGAGAGGCGTAAGGACTCCAGGACTCTGATAATGCCCGGCCTTTTGAGTTCAGCTAGCTGCTCTCAAGTCTTCAAGATCTCCCAGTGGAATCCGTCTGACTCTCTCCCAAAAGGGTTTGTCTTCTTCCAACTGAATTTTATGTTTGGCACTCTTCGCAAGCCCCACAGCAAACTCACTTTTTGAGAAAGCTGTCCATCTCAGGAGTTGGGCTTTAGCCCTCTCCAGCCATGCAGGAGTAAGGTGTGTTTTTAGGGCATAATTCTTCTGGAGGAATCTCTCCTGCTTGTTCTCCCATTAAAAAAAAATCACATGCAGAGACTGGGGTGGCTGGGCTGACCTGTCCTAACAGTGTCCTGGCACAGCTGCTGTGTTGTGGACACTGGCTGAAATCTTGCCTCTGCTCCTCTTCAATGCTCTAGTTGGCAATACTTCAGGGATAAGTTCCAGTTCTCTAGGTTCTTCTTGACTTGAAGTCTCGAGGACAAAGAATGGGCCCGGTTTTTCCTAGCTTAACTTGGAGGCTCTCAGGCAGAGTATCCAGATTTTTTCCACTTTTGGGGGCCTTCTCTTGTTTGAGATCTTGATACACCTGGGCAAGGTGTGAGAGAGTGTCCCAAATGATGAGAGCTTTTGTCAGCCCCTGGGGGACGAGGGCACACCATGACCAAGGTGTCAAAAGGTCTCAGCCTCTCCTGCTGTACTTGGGTCAAAAAAGTGAGTTTGACCGGCAGGTAGCCATTATATGGACAGTTGTGAGTACCTAACCCCATCTCTACATTTCCTCCAATTTCTGTAATGGAAAGTGCTTGAGATGTTTGTCATAGAAGGCCCTGTAGAGCAATGTCACTTGAGCTCCAGTGTCCAACAGGGCTCTCGTGTATATCCCTTCTACTCGGATAGGGACAAGTGGGGAGAGCCCCACTAGCTGGGGGGGGGGGGGGGTACCTTTTGCCCGCTTGGCGTCTTGCACCTTCACACTTGGCTTCCATGGACTCTTTTCCTTCTGGGTGAACTTAACTGTTCCAGGGGTCTGGCATGTACAGGTGGGTTTGGAGTTGACTGTTGTGACAGGGCTCCCAGTTGACTCTCAGTGGGGTCCTCTGAAGTTTTCTGCTCGCTTTTTGGCAGGTACTTTCTTCAATGCTATATCTGTTAAATTTCCCTTATTTGGGCACTGTGCAATAAAATGTCCAACTTCCCCACATTGATAGCACTTTGGAACTGGGGGGGGGGGGGGAAGGGTCATGTCCCTTCTTCCAACCGTAGAGTGTTTCACTTACGAGAATGACTTTTGTATATCAGCTTGGGTTTTCATCACCTCAACTTTCTGCTGAAGCCCACAGAAGGTTTTTGTAAATCAGCCTGCAATTGTGCCAGTTGAACTATGGCTTGTTCCAAGGTAACCCTTAGGGTGGACTGCACAATGGGACTCTTGGGGTGTTCTCCCTCTCCCCCCCCCCCCCCACATATTCCTCATAACTTCCTTCCACCTGTACTAATTGCGCTGCAACCTCTTTCTTCGCAACAGTCCCTGTGATGAGCCGAGCCTCTTTATCCTTCTCATCTAGGATAGCCTCTTCTCAGCTGGATCAGTTCTGGTTAAGAAGGGGACTTTTTGGTGCCTTTCAGGAGTAATCGGAGAGCAACGGGGTGATTTGGCCTAGCTCCTTGTAGAGCCTGGTCCAACCTGGTTTTGTCCACCTCCCTGGGATCAATGTCCTTCTTCAAAATTATCTGGTGTAGGATCTGGTCTATGCGGACAATGTAGGCCGATAGTTTTTCCACTCTTCCATAAACGGCATAAAGGGCTTTGATGTAATCCTTGGCTTCACAATCTGGTTTTCCCCTTCTAAAGTTTCTGAAGACATCAACTGCTGGGCTCAGGCTTTCACCAATTCACCGTCTTCCCACTAGCTTTGGCACATTCCAGTCTTTGAGCTTGCATGGTCGGATCTCTCCAACTCTCAAATCCTTTCCTCCTCTTCAGGTCTTGGTATCTGACCCGATAAGGTCAGTAGCTTCCAATATCTCTCATTGGTGGACGTCTGGTGGCTATGTACTAGACTATCCACTAGGCGGCTCATGTCCAGGTAGAATGATGTGGGAGGCATCCCAGTCACAGGGCTTTCTCCGGTGGCCTGATACATGGGGTTTAGACTTTCCCCTATCAAGCTTCTTGCCATGGGGCTTTCTGGTGGTGTACCCGGTGATTTCTCTTCTTCCTCCAATGGCTCTTGTACTGGAATCACCTGACCATCGAGACCCTCTGTTAGGCTCACCACTCCCGTTCTGAACTCTACTGGAATGTACCCTTTCCATTCTAGGACAACGTAAGTGAAGTGCTCCTGCATGTCTTGCTTCAGATCCAAAAAGGTAAGACCCCTGGTCTGGCACCGCCCTCCTTATCAACTGCCACACCTCTTTCTCAAACCACTGATCTCCTGGCAACCTCAGAACTGTGGTCCTCTCCAATTTACTCCCATATTCTTGGCTCCATTGGGTAGCTGTTACTGAGAACATTCTGGTGCTGTAGGGGTGTCCTCTGGGGGGGGGGGGTTGACTGCAGAGTGATAGGATCCCAGACTAGCCCCCACATGTAGCACTGACCCCCAAAAAGGAGCTGCTGGTTTGATTTGGGCCTGCACTCTGCTAATGAACCCCCACTGAATTGGCTTGGTCCCCTTAACACTGTGGTGCAATACAATATACCTGTATTGTAACCTTAGGATCCACTGGCTCCACCTGCTGGGAGAAAATACTCCCCACAACTGGTTACTTGATATATTTTACTGTAAATATAGTCAAACAGGCGATTACAGTAATTGTGCTGTCATAGAATGACAGGACAATGAATTTTGATAAAAATTACAAACAATACATGGGAGCTCCTCCTACTTTTATAGCCATGTGTGAGATCTCACTTAAAGTACTCTATCTTCTACATAAATGTAGGAGAAACTGTGCCTAAACGCCAGGGTGCTACAATGACAAAATGTTGCATTACCCCACATTTTAAAGTTTAAGCAGACAGGACTACTTTCCTACCCTCTGCCATAATAATTACAATGAATCTGCATGAATGTTGCATTTTTATAGAATTGAATACTACCAAATGTATTACCTGTCTGAGTCCACCATTTCAGGTTGTCTTCGGGTTGCACGGTCCTGTTGAACATGACTTTCATGCTGAATGGCTCACCTCTTCTTACAACAAGCTTTTCAGTCATGAACTCATTGGTCCTATGTGCAATAGTATTTTCATGTTGCTGAAGGTCCAGATGTATAACCTGCAAGGCTAAAAGAAAAAACATCCAATTACTTTTTATAATGTTGGACAATTTTCACTGCACTCTGCCATTAAAAAAAAATAAAAACATTTCCAGACTAAAAATAGCTACCAGGACCACACACACACACACACACACACACACACACACACACCTTCCAGTTGGCCTGCATGTACAATGGGGGGGGGGGGGGGTCACACTGGGCAATAAAGGAGGCAGGCCAGATAAGTAAGCCTGTCACTTTGCACAGTCAGCTTCAAGTAAGCTCAGTGTCAGGGGTGACACAGGTACA
The DNA here is from genome assembly GCF_037356315.1 of Lithobates pipiens. Classification (NCBI taxonomy): domain Eukaryota; kingdom Metazoa; phylum Chordata; class Amphibia; order Anura; family Ranidae; genus Lithobates; species Lithobates pipiens. Next base: position 50,273,616 of record NW_027507789.1, on the reverse strand, counting down.
ACGGCTATGTGACAATATTTGTAACTGCACACCCCCGACATTAGATAAGGAATAGAAAGAAAAAAAAAATTGCACCTGCGATTAGTGGCTTGTGGGTGCAGTGCTAGGCTTTTGTACACTCTCCCTCCAGCTTTGCTTGTAGTTTCTTCATTCACAGATTTTGAATGCAACTGCATTTGTCTAAAGCAGGGGTCTCATACTGGCAGCCCTCCAGCTGTTGCAAAATTACAAGTCCCATGAGGCATTGCAAGAGGCATAACGGGAGTTGTAGTTTCACAACAGCTGAAGGGACACCAGTTTAAGACCCCGGTCAAAAGATTATCTGACGAATAATCATATGTTTTTGTTGCATGCTAGTCAAAAAAAAAAAAAAAAAAAAAAGTGGAGGTCACTTTTACAACAGAATAAGACTTCGAAAGTGATTTAATGTGTTAAACGGTTTTATAATGTATTTTAGTTTCCGAGCATGTGTAGTCTTGTTCTTACAGTTTGTCTTGGGGGGGGGGGGGGGGGGGGAGACAGATGTTGTGTTCCCATGCAATAAAATTTTTTATAGCATGCACTTTCAGGTTGACTGCATTGACTGTCAAAAGCACTATACTAAATGATCATTTGTCATATGAAATTTTACTTCTGATTTTCTTATCGCATGTACGGGCCTTAAGAGGGCTGTCAGTCGGTATAATTGACCCTGCCAGTTGGCAGCTCCCATGCTGATCCCTATTACACACAACACCCACCAAGGTGCCAACCATCTTGTACCAGATACAATGGAACATGCTTGAATAAGGATATGGAAGTCCACCGATTCTTGACACTTGGGACTGAGGGTGTGGACTGGCATCTTCACAGAGAGATAGAGATTAGAGATTCACACACTTGTGGGCTTGAATGTCTACCATGTTTTCTGTTAGGCAGATATGGCAAATACTGATTTTTAATAAAGTTGCCATGCTTAGTTAATGACACTTCCTGTCATCGCTTAAGTGGCATGTTGGCATACATTTCCATGACACAATACCATATATAGTCAAGGATCTTAAAGTGAAAGTAGTCCATTTTTACACTTGTACCTACAGGCAAGCTTATAATAAGGCTTGCCTGTGGGTACTAGACATGTGCATTCGTTTTCATCTGAATGCATTTGTCAGAATTTCATGTATTTTCATTATTTTGACAAACAAAAACACAGAATCCGAAAAACAAAAGATCCGACATAAATAAAATGCTTTATTTTCGTTTTGACACAGTTTGATACAGATAGGAGATTCGACGTGACCAACAACAACAATCTGTGTGTATTGAACTTGTATCATAACAGTTCATTCATTCACACAGGGGCAATACGACTTCCAGCACGACGTTGGGAGGCAACTTGGACAAGACTTGAGTGTGAGTCACAGCGCAACTTACAACACGACTTTAATGTAAAGAAACAAAAAAAAAAAAAAAAAAAAAAATGCATGGGTTACCCTTCAAGAGCATACCAGGCCCTTCAGGTCTGGTATGGATATTAAGGGGAACCCTTTAACAAGGGGACCCCCAGATCCCAGCTTCTCCCCCTGTGTGAAATGGTAAGGGGGTACAAAAGTACCCCTACCATGTCACAAAAAAAAAAAAAAAAAAAAAAAAAAAAAAAAACAGGAGACGGTCTTTGGCAATTCCTTTATTAAAGTCTTCTTTTATCTTCTTCTAGCCTTCTTCCTCTGGCGTTCTCGTCCGGCAACTCTTCTAGGTTCTCGGGCCGCTCCGCGCAACAGGAGGCTCCCGCTGTGTGACGCTTTTCCAATGAGCAGAAGGTCCACTTTAGGGTGGACCTCCGCATTAAATGTCATTTTTTCCTCTTTTTTTGTTGCATTTTAGTCCAAATATGAGATCTGAGGACTTTTTGACCCCAGATCTCATATTTAAGAGGACCTTAAAAAGGTTTTTAAAAACACCCCGTCACGACGAGCTTGCGCACAGAAGCAGCGCCCGCATATGAAAACGGTGGTCGAAGCACACATGTGAGGCATCGCCGCGATCGGTAGAGCGAGAGCAATAATTCTAGCCCTAGAACTCCTCTAACGTAAAAACTGCAACCTGTAGAATTTTTAAGATATCGCTTATGGAGATTTTTGAGGCTAAAAGTTTGACGCCATTTCACGAGCGGGCGCAATTTTGAAGCGTGACATGTTAGGTATCAATTTACTCAGCGTACCATTATCTTTCACAATATGAAAAAAAAAAAAAAATTGGGCTAATTTTACCGTTTTTTTTTTTTTTTTTTTTTTTTTATTCAAAAAGTGATTTTTTTCCCCAAAAAAAAAAAAAAAAAAAAAAAAAAAAAAAAAAAAAGGGGCGCTTGTAAGACCGCTGCACAAACCCAATGTGAAAAAAAGTATTTCAATGACCACCGTTTTATTTTCTAAGGTGTTAGAAAAAAAAAAAAAAAAAAAACAGACAATATAAAAGGTTTGGGGGTTCCAAGTAATTTTGTAGCAAAAAAAAAAAAAAAAAAAAAAAAAAAACCAACAACACAACCGGTTTTAAACATGTAAACACCAAATCTGAAAAAGAGGCCTGGTCCTTAAGTGGTTAAACATTCGACAGCCACCAGAAGCCTTCAATGATAGATTCGACCGTAATTAATTTGGATTTTCAGACAAATTCAATTTAACTAAATAAAAACGAATTTCGGGAGTAACTAAAAAATTTTTTGGACGAAAGCGAAATTCCGAAATTAAATATTTCAGTCTGCACATGTCCAGTGGGTACCATGAATAGATATTCACATTGCATGCAGCCGGTGAGGTCAATGGTGCATGTGCTCTGAAGGGACAGCATCAACCAGGTTGTCCCGTCAGAGTTCCATGTTAAACTCTGACGTCATTGAGAACAGACAGCCTGAGCATGCAAATCAGGAAGGAAGACTGGGTAAAGATGGAAGCCATCTCAGCTGAGACAGCACGCCACAGGAGAGCTTCATTCTACGATAAAGGTTTTCATAATGTGCTAGCACATTATGACTTTTTCTTGTAGGGTAAAAAAAATAAAATTTGTGCGGTTTACTACTGCCCATTGGGAGGTATAATACCAAGACTTTAAAAAAGACTGGGGAAACGGTTGAAGCTTTACCAGATTTCATTGTTGCATGCATTTCTATAGAGGGGACTCAAGTAGTTAGTGCAAGTTTTCCCTCAAATACGCAATTGATTCGTTGCAGAGGTACTAACCCTTCTGCACATTATCCAACAAAATTGTAAAAAATTTGAACAGTCCAGCCACTCAGGTTACCAAATTTATCATGTGTGGCCCAGGCAGTTTCAAACTCCAAACTAGGAAAACGGAGCATCTCAAACCATCAATGGTAGTGTATGGTTTCTAGTACATGTATGAAAAGTACTGCATGCCATATCTACTGGATCTTACCCCTTGCACAGGAATTTTGTTAAGTAATGGTGGTAGCTTCAAGCCCAATTCCACACCTAAAAGTAATGCATGCAAAGACTAAAAGTTCACCGGCAATGCTTTGCAGACTATGTGTAAATGTAAAGAAAATAGCTTTTGGGTTAATATAGGGAAAGAAAAAAAAAAAAAGAAAAAAAAAAATTATACACCCTGTACAGTGCTTCAGAGGAAAATAAACTTACAAAAAAACCAAACCCAGAAATATCTCAGCTTCTACTACACCTTGGCAATCCTACAGTAGCTAACCTACTGTTTGTCCATCTCCACACAGTGTTGTGGTTCCACTAACCTTTCATTACAACAGGCATGATTGCTTCCCTCCCCAGGTTGCAGAGGACTGATTATGGGTATTCCAGGTGAGCTTAAATTGCCTAAAAGGGAGAGACGCAAAACCTGAAGTGGATGATGGCTCAGATGTCTTGAAAGCTGTAAGAAAGGAGCCTGCAAAATGTGTTAAATCCTATACAGGACTTTTCCAGGCTCCATTGGTGCACCCCAGAGCACAAACGCACAGCAGAGCAGTGGAAGGTGTGAGTAGAGCAAAGATTGGTGAGAGTAGGGCATTGGATGGTGTCAGAAGTTTTTTATTTTATTATTTTTTGTAAATTTTTCTTTTTGTAATTATTTTTTACAATTTTTCTTTTCTTTTTACAATTTTTTAAGAACCCCGTTGGGGGGCTTTGGTGAAATATCAAGGGTCTAAAACTTCAGTTAAGAATGAACACAGGAGCGATCAGTACAGATCACTCAATGTGTTCATCCAGAAAAGGAAGGGGCAAATTAATGTAGCAAGGTCCCGGGCCTCCTTTGGTCCAATGAGAACCTCCAGGGCCAGAGATAGCTGACATCCTTCTGTATATGGTGGGTTTCAAGGTATAGTGAGTGCAGTATGAGGTATATTGATTAGGCGCCAGACACTTCTTGAATGTAAAAGAGATTTTATTTCTCTTAACGGAACTTTGGGAGAGAGGGTCAGGGCCAGTACACTCTTAGGTAGTTGCAAAGTTAATTGGCTGACTTAGCGCCTTCAACAGGAGGACAGCCATGCAGGGAAAGGCATCCAACAAGACGCCACATCTTCCTGTGTAGGAATGCTGTCTCCTATGGCAACAGTCTTTAACAGTTCCTAACACAAAGTGTAACAGTTTCTTCACTTCCACTACAATCACTCCTTGTAGTTCTTGAACCCACTGAGCTCCCAGTCTCTCACTAGACTAGTTGATCCACTGCCACTGAATCCCTTGAGCTCCTACAATCTTCACAATAGTATCTTCCTCGTGTCACCCCTGTTTCTCCGCTGGGTACTCAAGATACTTTTCAAGCTTCATCCCACTAGCCTGCTTGGTCCCTGGCTTGACACACAATAATGCTCTGCAAGAGTCACATCCACTGGCTGGGTCCCTGGCTTGATACCCGCTGAAGTTTCTCAATTCTTCACCTTCCCCAGTTGGTGAGAATACTGCTCTGGTACTTTCTTCTATCCCACTGTGCTCCCTGGTAATAAGGTGGTTGGTCCTTAGTGGCAACAGCTTCCCCTCTACCTCCAACCATGACAGGTTCTCCGGCCGGCAGAATCGTAATTTCTGGTTGGACTGCAAGCCGAAATCCCAACCCTGCACTGCTCTCTTGCTTCTGGATAGGCCCTCAGACAGCCTACCAGCCAGATGTGCCCGGGATAGGCCCAAACTCCAGCCTAGCAATATGACACACGTCCACCCAGACAGCTGTCCAGGTGGCACAGGATGCCGATCACCTGACTCCACTCAAATATATAGGTTCTCCCAGCAGGCCAAGGGATCCAAGAAAACCCCTGCCCATTGGCAGAGACACCCAATATACCCATAATCTGACCTTGCATTGCCATTCTCTAATGCCATCAAGTACCCGGCCACCTTGCTTCAGAAGAGAAAAGTGCAGCAATGCCAGACTGCCAGGGAGAAATCAATTAATCCCTAACAATTATCCAAGGTAGCTACTCCTGGCAGGTAAATTTAGGAGCAACCCTGCCTAAACTCCAGGGCGCTACATCAAATATTTACCAGCCCCTTCCCCCACTCTCCATCCTGAAACATCTCCCGCAGCACCTGGCAGGACAAGTGAGGATGGAAGCTGACAGCACTGCAGTGAGGAGACGGGGGATAGGAAGCAGGGGTAATCAGCACTACCTGATTAGGGTATGCCCAGGAACACCGGGACCACCCTGTGCACACGCCTATGCCAGGCTCCCTGTCAGACACTCTGCTACATATCAACCCCTTTATTCCAACCCCCAGCAAGAGTAAACCCAGGGCAGGTTGTCTACATTTACCCTCTTAGTACATGGTCAGTGTTTTACTGTGGAAGAAAAATCACATAAAGAACACCAGTTCATCTGTCTGTTCATTTCTTCTGGGACATCAATTTGAGTGGTGAATAGTCAGTCACCAGATCGTGCGTTAGAAAAAGGAGCTACTAACACGCTTTTAGTAGCTTTTTGCATTGGTGTCAATGTGTGTTTAGCTGCGTTAGCTTTTAGCAGCATTTCTCTGCTTCTATTCAAAATGAATGGTTCCCTATGAGAACCGTCTTAACTCATCTGACTTTCAGCCCATTGATTTGGATAGAAGTTGTATCCAAGTCGGATCATGATGATCCGACTTGTGGTGCGACTTATGCTCTGAGGATCTTGAAGGGGAACCTCATGCCACAATGAAATAAAAAAAAAAGCCAGTTGGGTCTCTGGATGATGTCACCAGATGGCCATGCCCCATGGCTATATAAATAATGGCACACGCTGGACCTAACACAACAGAGGGAGCTACAGTCGGGAGAAGACATCAAGAGGAAGAAGAACCAGCAGAAGAAGACAGGATGAAGAAGACAGGATGGAGCTACTTTAACCAGTGCCTTGAGGTACTTTCAGTTACTTTCTGTGATATGGGAAAATATGATTATATGCCACCATTAGGTGAGAACAGTAACATATCATTAACCAACTATGGTAATGTTAGAAAATATTCAGTAATTACCATAAAAACTGCCTAACAGAACTAGTACTAGAACATTATAATTTAGCCCATCATTATACATTGCGGCACTATTGCTTCTTCTGTATAGCACATATAGACAGGGCTTTTTTTCAGGGTGAACTTGGTGGAACTCAGTTCCACCACCTCTGGCTCAGACCCTTGGGTGGGTCTGCTCACCATAATCACTTGTAAACTCAGAAGTTCGGTTTCTGTGTTTACAAGTGACAGCTCTGCACTCTGTGTGTAACCCCCCTGAACTCTGCACATGTTATGCAATCCTGGTATTTAACCACTTCAGCTCCGGACCAATAAATACCTTAAGGACCAGAGGTGTTTTTGCAATTTCGCACTGCGCTGCTTTAACTGGTAATTGCGCGGTCATGCAATATTGCACCCAAACGAAATTTGCGTCCTTTTCTTCCCACAAATAGAGCTTTCTTTTGATGGTATTTGATTGCCTCTGCGATTTTTATTTTTTGCGATATAAATGGAAAAAGAGCGAAAATTTTGAAAAAAAATGATATTTTCTTCTTTTTGTTATAAGAAAAATCGAATAAACTAAATTTTAGTCATACATTGAGGGCAAAATTTATTCAGCCACATGTCTTTAGTAAAAAAAATGTCAATAAGCGTATATTTTTTGGTTTGCGCAAAAGTTATAGCGTCTACAAACTAGAGTACATTTTCTGGAATTTACACAGCTTTTAATTTATGACTGCCTATCTCATTTCTTGAGGTGCTAAAATGGCAGGGCAGTACAAACCCCCCCCAAATGACCCCATTTTGGAAAGTAGACACCCCAAGGAAACTGCTGATGGGTATGTTGAGCCCATTGAATATTTATTTTTTTTGTCCTAAGGGATTGAATAATGACAAAAAAAAAAAAAAAAGTACAAAAAGTTGTCACTAAATGATATATTGCTCACACATGCCATGGTTATATGTGGAATTGCACCCCAAAATATATTCCGCTACTTCTCCCGAGTACGGGGATACCACATGTGTGGGACTTTTTGGGAGTCTAGTCGCGCACGGCATCCCGAAAACCAATCACCACCTTCAGGATTTCTAAGGGTGCAAATTTTTGATTTCACCCCTCACTACCTATCACAGTTTCGAAGGCCATAAAAAGCCAAAATAGCACAAAACCCCCCAAAATGACCCCATTTTGGAAAGTAGACACCCCAAGCTATTTACTGAGAGGCATGTTGAGTCCATGGAATATTTTATATTTTGCCACAAGTTGCGGGAATATTACAAACTTTTTTTTTTTTGTACAAAGTTGTCACTAAATGATATATTGCTCACACATGCTATGGGCATATGTGAAATGACACCCCAAAATAGATTCTGCTGCTTCTCCTGAGTACAGGGATACCACATGTGTGGGACTTTTTGGGAGCCTAGCCGCGTACGGGACCCCGAAATCCAAGCACCGCCTTCAGGATTTCTAAGGGCATAATTTTTTTATTTTACTCCTCACTACCTATCACTACCTATCACAGTTTTGACGGCCATAAAATGCCAAGATGGCACAAAACCCCCCCAAATGACCCCATTTTGGAAAGTAGACACCCCAAGGAAACTGCTGATGGGTATGTTGAGCCCATTGAATATTTATTTTTTTTGTCCTAAGGGATTGAATAATGACTAAAAAAAAAAAAAAAAAAAAAATGTACAAAAAGTTGTCACTAAATGATATATTGCTCACACATGCCATGGTTATATGTGGAATTGCACCCCAAAATATATTCCGCTACTTCTCCCGAGTACGGGGATACCACATGTGTGGGACTTTTTGGGAGTATAGTCGCGCACGGCATCCCGAAAACCAATCACCACCTTCAGGATTTCTAAGGGTGCAAATTTTTGATTTCACCCCTCACTACCTATCACAGTTTCGAAGGCCATAAAAAGCCAAAATAGCACAAAACCCCCCAAAATGACCCCATTTTGGAAAGTAGACACCCCAAGCTATTTACTGAGAGGCATGTTGAGTCCATGGAATATTTTATATTTTGCCACAAGTTGCGGGAATATTACAAACTTTTTTTTTTTGCACAAAGTTGTCACTAAATGATATATTGCTCACACATGCTATGGGCATATGTGAAATGACACCCCAAAATACATTCTGCTGCTTCTCCTGAGTACAGGGATACCACATGTGTGGGACTTTTTGGGAGCCTAGCCGCGTACGGGACCCCAAAATCCAAGCACCGCCATCAGGATTTCTAAGGGCATAATTTTTTTATTTTACTCCTCACTACCTATCACTACCTATCACAGTTTTGACGGCCATAAAATGCCAAGATGGCACAAAACCCCCCCAAATGACCCCATTTTGGAAAGTAGACACCCCAAGGAAACTGCTGATGGGTATGTTGAGCCCATTGAATATTTATTTTTTTTGTCCTAAGGGATTGAATAATGACTAAAAAAAAAAAAAAAAAATGTACAAAAAGTTGTCACTAAATGATATATTGCTCACACATGCCATGGTTATATGTGGAATTGCACCCCAAAATATATTCAGCTACTTCTCCCGAGTATGGGGATACCACATGTGTGGGACTTTTTGGGAGTCTAGTCGCGTACGGCACCCCGAAAACCAATCACCACCTTCAGGATTTCTAAGGGTGCAAAGGCCATAAAATGCCAAAATAGCACAAAACCCCCCCAAATTACCCCATTTTGGAAAGTAGACACCCCAAGCTATTTACTGAGAGTCATGTTGTCTGAACGAAAAAAAAGAGATTGATCGGTGGGTATGCCCACCATTAGATACCTCCCTTCATCCACCCACTTCTAATGATGGACATACATGCACCATTTATATATGCCGAAGCATGGGGGCATCCTCCCGCAAAAAAGTTATGCCGCGTACATACGTTCAAACTTTTCCATGGGCAAGCACCCTGTCGGAATTTTGACCGTATGTACGCGGCATTAGGAGCAAAATCACTCCTCCACCCCTTATGCCCCCATGCTTCGGCATATATGCTCTTTTTTAACTGTGGTGGTGAAATCACCGCCTACAGCACTGGAGTCACGGCTTTATGTATCGTGGGAGCAAACGCTGTTGCTGTCAAGATAAATAAATCCGCGCTGCAGCTGAATGGCGTACCTGCTAAGCAAATTATGGTTAACGTTAAAACAAAGTAACATCCCAGTAAAACCTTACCATACCATACCTGCAAAGCAATTGCCAAAAAAAACAGTAAAAAAAAAAACATTTTTTAACACAACCTGTGCCTAAAATATATATATGCCGAAGCATGGGGGCATCCTCCCGCAAAAAGTTATGCTGCGTACATACGTTCAAACTTTTCCACGGGCAAGCCCTCCGTCGGAATTTTGACCGTATGTACGCGGCATTAGGAGCAAAATCGCTCCTCCACCCCTTATGCCCCCATGCTTCGGCATATATGCTCTTTTTTAACTGTGGTGGTGAAATCACCTCCTACAGCACTGGAGTCGCGGCTTTATGTATCGTGGGAGCAAACGCTGTTGCTGTCAAGATAAATAAATCCACGCTGCAGCTGAATGGCGTACCTGAAAACATGAAAAATGGTTAACAATAACACAGTAAACAGTAAAGTATAAAAAATTTGAGAGAAGAGAGAGAGAGAGAGAGAGAGAGAACAATAAAACGACAACTATTTTTGGTTTTTATATTTTATATTTTTTTTGGTTTTTTTATTTTACTTTTTTTTTTTTTTTTTTTTTATACACTGTTTTTTGAACTGTAAACTGTAACTGTAACGGTTCGGGTCTCTCAAAATGCGATGGCATCTTGGGAGACCCTGTGTAAGTGTGCCTAGCCTGTGAAATGCTGTACCCTACGCTAATACTTCACTAGTGTGTGGTAGCGTTCAAAACACTCACCCTGACAAAGACCAGGATTGCCAGGACAGCGTGGACAATAAGAACGGGTGTCACGCCTATATCCGCGCTTGCTACAGACACGACATCTTTTTTGGGGGGCTCGTTGGGTAGGGGTACTCGGGAGGACATAAGAAAAATGCCTCTCATGCAGCCGGCTTACTGCATTTGGTTGGGAATGGTGAGGTACAGAACCGTCTGGAAACAGAAGCTCTGTGACAACCTCTCTTTGGAAGAAAAGAAAGGTTAATGTTCCGCCTGAAGTTTTGTATAGCACAAAAGCATTCAGCAAAGCCAATTGAAATAAGTAAGCAGACACTTTTTTGTACCAGCGTCTGGTCTTACGGGAAGTTAGATACGGCGCCAACATCTGGTCATTGAGGTCCACCCCTCCCATATTTTTGTTATATTCGTGGACACAGAGGGGTTTCTCCACAATACCAGTCGCCGTAGAAATTTGGACCGTCGTGTCTGCATGAAGGGAGGTAAGAACGAAAACATTCTTATTATCCCTCCACTTCATAGCGAGCAAATTATTACACCGATAGCAGGCTCTCTCCCCCAGCCTAAGACGGGACTCTACAAGCCGCTGGGGAAAGCCCCGGCGATTAGGTCGCACGGTGCCACATGCTCCAATCTGATTATCAAATAAATGACTAAACAGTGGCACGCTGGTGTAATAGTTGTCCACGTACAAGTGGTACCCCTTTCCGAATAAGGGTGACACCAATTTCCACACTATCTTGCCAGCGCTTCCTATGTAATCAGGGCAGTTCTCCGGCTCTACGTAACTATCTTTACCCTCATAAACCATAAAGCTCCATGCATAGCCTGTGGCCCTGTCACAGCACTTATAGAGCTTGACCCCGTACCTGGTACGCTTGTTGGGAATGTACTGTTTGAATGACAAGCGACCAGTAAACTTAACCAGGGACTCATCAACGCAGACAACTTTTTGGGGAGTAAACAAGTCTGCAAAACGTTGGTTGAAGTGGTTTATGAGGGGCCGAATTTTGTAGAGCCGATCGTATTCAGGGTCTCCACGTGGACGACAAAGTTCATTGTCACTGAAGTGCAAGAACCGCAAGATCTGCTCGTATCGTTTCCTGGACATGGAGTTAGAGAACACGGGCATGTGGTCAGCCGGATGCGTGGACCAATAAGCCCGCATCCGCATAAATTTGTGTGTGCCCATGTTGAGGGAAAGGCCCAAAAACGTCTTAAATTCGGAAACCGTAACTGGTTTCCAATCTCTGGCAAGAGACGGCAACTGGGGATTAGCGGCGATGCGTTGACCAGCATATAAATTGGTTTGGTCCACAATAGATCTATAGAGATCTTCCGTGAGATACAGAGAATAAAAATCGAGTGGCGTAAAATCATCTGTATCCACCTGAATACCGGGTTGGGCAGTGAATGGGGGAAGTACGGGTTCTGCAGAAGTGGTGGGCACCCAATCAGGATTGGCGAATTCTGCAGGAAGGGCACTATGGGTACGACGGGCCTGTCTTTGTCTTCTTCTTGGTGGCAGCGGGACACTACTTGTGCTTGCCACCTCGCCAGCTTGAACTGCACTTATGGGACTCGCCACGTCACCACGTGATACTGCAGTGCTGGATGTACGTCCAGGGTGTACTAGGCCGCTGGTGCTTGCCAGTTCACCAAAAGGATGAGCGGCGCTAGTACTGGCTCTATACTCCATACGAGGGACTTGCGGTTCCTGCACCTCAACAACATCAGAAAATCGGGGTCGGGTACGCCTGACAATAGCAGGGACCTCTTCTTCGTCGTCAGAGCTATCTGACATGGAGGCGCTGTCCTCTACAGGTTCGTATTCTGAGCCTGAATCTGACAGATCAGTGTCTTCCTCTTCACTATCTGTCATGCTCAGAAACGTGTAGGCCTCTTCACTAGTGTACCTTCGCTTTGCCATTTTGGGCTCTAAATTTAGGGGTACAGTAGTGAGACTCACAGGTAAAAAAGCACCTAGCCTGTCAGCGACTGTATAAAACGCTACCAAAAAAAACTGTTAGCGATCGCAGGGATCAGGCCTGACTCTGCGAACGCTGCAGTTATGTGTGTTGTGTTTTGTAAGTGACAGTGATCGATCGATACTGCACTTGGGTGGGCTGGGCTGGGCTGGGCTGGGCAGAGGGGCAAAACGCAGGTGCTAGCAGGTATCTGGGCTGATCCCGCTAACAATGCGTTTTTTTAGAACCCTAAATTGCTGGGCACGCTAGTATAGATCTGATCCGATCAGATATTGATCTGTTCGGATACTATACCACTAAGGGAGGTGTATGCTTTGCGCGTGTGTGTTAGCGGTGCTGGCACTAACCTAGCACTGCCTGGGGCGACGCAGACCCTTTCTGACCCTAAAACCAAATTTATATCACCCGCCGGGTGATCAGGGGTTAAAACCTTTATTGGGTATTTATATGGGGGTACCTGAAGCTTTATAAAAAGCTGACGGGGAACCTAAATAACTAAATAACTAACTGGCTAACCAGCGTCACCAGTGACACTTATGCAGCGATCGCTGGTGAAAGGGTTAACTCTAGGGGCAATCAAAGGGTTAAAACCTTTATTATGTTATATATCGGGGTACCTAACGGTATAAAAACCTGGCGTTGAACCTAAAAAAAAAACTAGCTTCCTAGCGGGACCAGTGACACTATTGCAGCGATCAGAAAAACGATCGCTTAGTGACACTGGTAAAAGAGGGTGAAAGGGTTAACTGGGAGGGCAATCAAGGGGTTAAACCTTTATTAGGGGGGGGTAGGGGGCTACCCTGGACCTAAAGGGGCCTAACACTAGCTGCCCTGACACTTTTTACAGTCACAACTGACACTAAATGTAGTGATCAATAAATAAATGAACACTGCATTAGTGACACTGTGACTGGGGGGGGCGGGGGGCCGATCGGGGGGGTGATCGGGGGGTGACTGGGGTGAAATGTGTGCCTGTGTGTACCTATGTGTCAGTGGACTGTTGGTGCACTTACTTGCGTCTTCACTCCTCGCTGTCCGGTTCAAAAAGACCGCCACGAGGAGTGTGACATCACTTCCTCCTCCTGTGTTTACATTTTCACAGGGGAGGAAGTTCGTCACTGGCCAGGAGCGATCGAGAGGCGATGGGCGGAAACCAGCGGCCATCCCCTCATCGCCGATCGCTCCGGCACCGAAAGGGACCGCCGTATCTAGCGGGAGGGGGTCCGATCGGACCCCCCACCCGCTAGAAGGCAATCACGTACATTTACGTGATTGTGCCTGCCCGTGCCATTGTGTTGACGTACATTGGCAATACGGCGGTCCACAAGTGGTTAATGCCCTTTTAAGACCCTCCTACTGTTTGTGAAATTTGACTGACCACATCCACTATTTGATGTGATTTGGAGGGTGTGTGTGGAGGGCGGGGTTTTGGGGGGTCGTGGTTGAGTTCCAGCACCTATTGTTTGAGAAAAAAAGCCCTGCATATAGATATCATATATTTTTAGGTAATTCTGTTTCTTTGCCAATTTAAAAGAAACTAACAGGTTCACTTGATATCCTGCTCATTCAGTTGTAGATACCTCATTGTGATTTCACCCTGCCACCATGTTCATGAGCCGGAGTCCTGAGAAATACCCGGTATTTCTAGGTAGGGGAATCCTGTGGTCTTCTCAACTTCTCAGTTCTCACCACCTAAGCAGCCAGTCACACAATTATCTTGGAATTGAATACAAAGCTTCCTTTAATTGGGCGAGGTGAAGAGGCAGGCAGATAAGACCACGATGTCCACCTCAGCCAATCAGAGGAAGCCTTGTATTCACTGATAAAAATACAAGGCTTCCTCTGAATGACTGAGAAGCACTCAGCCCGACTCAATTTTGTTCCAGCCACAGACAGGAAGTTGCCGTACTGCTGCCGGAATAGAGCGCTGTGGTGTACCTGAGCAGAAAGCCTAACTACTTTCCGACCAGCCACCATCGTTATAAGGCAGCAGGTTGGCTCCTCTGCACTAATCACCGTAGCTGTATGGCGGCCGCTTTAAGGGGTATAGGGGGCGCCCGCAGCGTGGCGCTGAAGCCAATGCACATGACCGGTAGCTGCGATGTCCACCAGCCACTCGCAATCGCTCCTGAGAGATACAGAACGGGGATCTGTCAATGTAAACAGACAGTTCCCCATTCTGTCAGGGAAGGAGAGAGAGATCGTCTGTTCCTAGTGATCTGGAACAGCAATCTCCCTCTCTACTCCCTGTCAGTCCACTCCTTCCACAGTTAGAAACACCTCCCTAGGGAACACGTAACCCCTTGATCGCCCCTAGTGTTAACCCCTTCCCTGCCAGTGACATTTATACAGCAATAAGTGGCTATTTTAAGCACTGATCGCTGTATAAGTGTCAAAGGTCCCAAAAAAGAGGCAAAAGTGTCCGATTTGTCCGCCGCAATGTCGCAGTCCTGCTACAAATCACTGATCATTGCCATTACTAGTAAAAAAACGAATAAAAGTGCCATAAATCTATCCCCTATTTTGTAGACGCTATAACTTTTGTGCAAACTAATCAATGTAAACTTATTGCAATTTTTTTAATTAAAAATTTGTTCAAGAAAACATTTTGTGTATAGCGCGAAAAATAAAAACCGCAGAGGTGATCAAATACCACCAAAACAAAGCTCTATTTGTGGGAAAAAAAGGACATCAATTTTGTTTTGACAGCGCAATTGTCAGTTAAAGTAATGCAATACCGTATAACAAAAAATGGCCTGTTCATTAAGAGGGAAAATTTTCCGGTCCTTAAGTGGTTAATGTACACAAAAAGAAATGTGATTAAAAAAGAATGTTTAGCTATAAAATGAGCATTGGGCAGACCAAGAAACTAAGGCCTCATGCACACAGGGCATTTTTACAGCTGCTTTTACCAGCGGCAGACTTTTTTTTTTTTTTTCAGATTAAAAACCTCTCTCCATGTTATTCTATGGAATCATGCACACATAGGATTTTAGGAGCTATAAGCGGCATAGGCATTTTCAAGCTGCAAAAAAAAAACCCAGTGCATTCTGAGGACCAGCATTACAGCTGTAAAAATGTCTGATGCTGCTAAACGTGGCTTAAAGCTGTATGCGGCATTAAGGTGCATCAATTTGTTTTTTCTTGACATGTCAAAATCAATGGTTCCCTATGAGAGCCCATTTGTTTGAATAGAAGTTGCATCCAAGTCAGATTATGATGATCCAACTTAGGCTTTGAGGATCTTCAAGGGGAACCCCACACCGGAATGAAAAAAAAATTATGTGGGTCCCCCCCCAAGACCATACCAGACCCTTATCGGAGCATGCAGCCCAGCAGGTCAGGAAAAGGGGGGGCGAGAGAGCACCCCCCTCCTGGACCATACCAGGTCACACGGCCTCAACATGGGAGGTGGGTGCTTAGTGGGGGGGCTCTGCACCCCCCCACCCCAAAGCACCTTGTCCCCATGTTGATGTGTACAAGGCCCTCTTCCCCTAACCCTGGGCGATGGTTGTGGGGGTCTGAGGGCAGGGGGCTTATCAAAATCTGGTAGCCCCCTTTAAGGCTACCCACCCTATGCGAATGAATAGGGGTATATTGTACATTATACCCCTACTCATTCACCAAAGTTCAAACAGTAGACAGGTTTTTGACAAAGTTAAGGCCCCATAGGTGTCAGTAGGGGAGAAGTGGTCTGGTTGGACACTGCAACACTGGGTGCTCTTTCCAGGGCTGGTGCAAGGAATTTTGACACCCTAGGCAAAACCTCATTTTGCCGACCCCTGGCTCCACCCCTGACTCCACCCCTGTTTCCCTGCCCATGTAAATCCCACCTTTTTACTGCAGCCCACCAGCGCCCATCAAATGCAGCCCACCAGCGCCCATCAAATGCAGCCTTACCAGCGCCCATCAAATGCAGCCTACCAGTGCCCATCAATGCAGCCTAACAGTTTCCATCAATTAATGTTTGATTGCTTTCATTCATTCAGGAGTCAGGACACAGACCTCCGCTGCCGTTGGTCTTTGACACTATGTGCTAATGGATCGGTGGCTGCCTGCTGATGCTGAGACTTAGTTGCTTTCTGCAGAAAGAAGAGAGTAGGAACACCAGTGGCCAGGCGCCCTAGGCAGCAGGGTGCCCAAGGTGGATGCCTAGTTTGGCTAGTGGTAGCACTGGCCCTGGCTGTGTTATCTGTTTTACCTGCAGCTCCTCAATACAATAACAGGTAAAACTTTTCTAGACTTAAGTGTTGTTCTTTCAACTTCATACAAACCTCCTGTCCCTGCCCACATTCAGGCATATTTGCAGGATATGCCAGCACATTTATTTTCATGGACAAGGGCCTAGTGACCACCATGACACCCCTAGAAACAGCCCTAGCACTAGCCCCAAATTTTAGTGGCTCAATATCTCATTGATGGATTGGGAAGAGCGGCTGGAGAGTATGCCTCTATCAGGTGCCCACTAAGCTAATTCCCAAGCTAACCATAAACACCTTAGAAGATTAGAAGACTATTATAGCATTGCCAGTGGAAAATGTGCCACTTTGGTGCAAATAGTGACTAGGCTAGAAGGCCTTTTTGGGGGAAAATATCTCTTTAACTGAGTTAAGGTGCCAGTTCTTCATATGCAGACAGCGAGTGCTTGACTCATTTTGTGGTAGCCCTACAGAAGTTAGGGAATTGGTTGGAAAAGAAGCATAACCAGGGATGTGCTGACATAGGTGCTCTGGACAGGCTGTTATGGGGCCAGTTTATTGGCAGGGTAGCTACAGGCCTTAGATGCTGAATTCTACAAGAACAGGTGAGATCCCAACCCACCCTTACATTAAATTACATGATAGTGGAAATTATGGCAGGGGAGCAGGAAGGCATTGAGACCACTGTAGTGGTGACTACAAAGAGTGAGCAGCTGTTTCTCAGAAAGGAGGCTCTGGCCCCTTCCCTATCTCTGCAATACTAGTAGTTGTACGTGAATTGACGCAATCTATAGCCTTCCAGCAGCAAGAGATGACAGCTGTGAAGCAGGAATTGGCAAAAGTCTCTCTGATAAGGAAACTCTTATGAAGAGACCCTGACGAAGACTGGAAGTGCTGGCAATGCAGGTGCTATGGGCATCATCTCAGAAGGTACAGGGGAACAGAGAGTAGGAGGATCCCTCATAAGTTGTTACACTAAAAGTTCCAGGGGCAGAGCTTCTAGTCCTCTGCTGCCGGTCACTTGTTCAAAACAGAAAAGAAAAAAAGCCTTTGGAATACAGAGTAAAAATAATTAATATCAATGAACACATTTAAATTGCATACAAATGTATATTTGAAATCAAATCTTTATTATTTTTTTGGTAATAACATGGCGTGGGTGGATTTCTGCCAGTCACAGGCTGTGTCACGTCCATTCAGCCTGTGTCTTAGAATAAGAGGGAGGTGAAGCCTCCATTAAAAGATAAGTTTACTTTTCAAAAATAAATGCACATTTTTTGCAGGTAAAAAATGTGCATTTACTATTTATTTTTATTTTTTCTAGGAGCATGGAAAGCATTACACCAGGAATCATCAGATTGCTGATGCCATGCAGGTCCTCTGCAGACTGTCAGTGTGTGCTATCTGTACAGCCAAGCAGTTTCTCACTGACAGGAAGACTCAATGAACTCAACAGCACCATGGTAGTTCATTGAAAACTACAAGCCGACAGCCGCAAAGGATGTCAGGACTTGTAGTTAATTCATACACAGAACTCTGTGTATGAATGACGTGGCTGTGTGGGTGGATCCCCACACAGCCACGCTGTTTTCAAAAAGTGATAGCTTGTAGGGGGAGGGGGAACTTCTCCCCATAGTGCTGTCACAGGGAGGGAAGGCAGCAGAAAGCGGCTGCAGCAGGGGGAAAATGTTACATGTCTCATTCTAAAAACGGATGGAGCATGTAACATGTTCCCAAAGGTGAACTTATCCTTTGATCTACATGTAATATCCTGCTCCCATTGTGTTTAGCTGGTTAGTGGGCATGGAGGTGGAGGGAGGCAGTGGGCTGTCATTTATCACTGCGTATAAGCCCACATGTGTGACTCTATAGTCACATGGGCTGCTCAAATGTATAAGGGAGGAAATGTTCAGCATAGATACTGAAAACTGAGCATGAGTTGCCACCACAGCTGCAAAATCCCTAGCTGAATTGGGGACTTGGAAAAAAAGGTGGAGATAGAGAGCAGCAGGATGAACCATGTTTTTGGCAGAGTACAGAAACAGGAATCTCATAGTGACTGAGTATGAACATCATGTAACACAGTATTTAATGATAGTTTAATATGATGTGGGTTTATTGACACTTTAACTGACCATAATAAACCGCTGATGATTATCATAATATCAATGCGAACAACAAGAGATCTGCTAATGAGACCTATTGTGTAACCCATCACACTGTGTTTATAAAACGAAATCCTTTTTAATGCAATTGGAAAGGATATGTGAAAACCTGGCCTAAGTAATTACATCTGTAGCACTACCCCAGCAGGGGCTGCAGATGACAGGTTTCCCCACTCCTGCACAGCCAGGCGACAAACATTTTCCACTCATCCAGACACAACGAAGAGTCTTTGAGCTTGATTTTTGTGGTTTTATTAGGAGTAATAACTTGGATGGGGAATAGGAATTATGGATGAACTGCAAAAGCCCCTTAAGGACTAGAAACTCAGTCCCTTAGAAAGTAGTACTTTGTGTAGTAAGCAGCATACAGGAGTATCCCAGTCCACTGTAGACACTAATCCCAGCTTTAAAAATAGGGGGGCTGGGTTTGCACTTAGCTATCAGTAATTGGACTGCTGCACCAAAAGTAGTGAATAGCCTACTACACAAATACTGTAAAGAATATAATAAGTGCGCTGTCCTCAGATTGAATATATGATTTTTATATCTCTAGGTATTTTATGTGTGTAATTGAAGCACAAATTGATATTCCATTGCTTATTGTGATGGAAACCAATAGTGCAAGATATGCAGAAAAGAAGAAAAGTGCCGTCACCACTAGCTCCACTGTCAGTTTTGCATGTGTGCGCTGTAATATTTTTGTTCTGTTGTATGGTCTTATGGCAGCACCATGTTAATGCATTTGTTGGTGTGTGCACCCCCCTCCCCCCAAATATCTTGTTTGTCTATTGTAGCTTCCTTTTGGGTGAAGCACCCCACTCCCTCAGTAAGTACCTCTCATTAGTGACCACCTGTGTCATGGGTGGAGACCTCATGTTCTCCCATATAGAGGAGTATAGCTCCCATGGTTTAGAGAAGCAGGATCTATGGATAGTGTAGGACCCACTAATCATGGGGTACTTTGTCGCAGTAAGTGGACTTAAGCACCATATAGCAATATGGTGTGACCAAATCCCCATATTTTTTGATAATGTTTTTTGAAAATGTCTAGGTGTTTAAAAAAAAAAAAGCCTTGCTGGAGGTAAATGTCAATTTTGCATGTGTGCGCTGTAATATTTTTGTTCACTAGCTCCACCCAACGCGCTTCCCCTAAACAAGCGTCATCTGGGATTGGAGGCTCCAATTCCCCGCTTTGCTTTTAATACATATATCAATCAGAGATGAATGGTTACACTTAATTGGGCTATTTGGAATCAGTCGGGCTTGAACTGTGGCTTCCTTGGGGAGTATACCATGCAGCGCTTTGATCCCTTTGGGATCAGCAGTTCTGGTAAGCAGCCTGTCTGTTCATATGAGCACTGAGATGGAAGCTTGGTGAAGCTCTTTTAAGGGACACTACAACATACAGCTCGGAACATTTTCTACTTTTCTGCATGTAAAGAGACTGTGTTTGGAATCTTTATTATATTTCACAGTTTGATTTTGGGTTTGTATATATGAGACAATACGTTTGATCATAGAGTTTGTCACAATTTGATTTTGCACATGTCAATTTAATAGTGATTTTATTTTTATTTTTATTCGTTTTCGCCACCTTATTCGATTTATTTACATAATTGAGTCGTTCAGTATCATAGATATTAGATATCTTGCACTATTGGTTTACATCACAATAAGCAACAGAATATAAATTTTTGTTTCAATTGCACACATTATATGGTAGTTATATCTCAAGGTGATCCACTTGGAGACAGCTTGAGTATCTTCTTTACTATTTTTGAACAAGTAGAAGAAAAGGAATTTTTATGGTGCCACAAATATTTTATAAAAACATCTTTATTGGCACCCAAAATGTTAAAAGAAATGAGGGGACAGCAAATGTTGCCCATATTTCATAAAACGGTTATATGCACATACAAAATACACACAGAGTAGCTACTATATCAATCGTAATGCTTGTTGCTCGACATGTTTCTCTTTACAGCTTCTTCAGGAGCTATGAAGCATATGTAGCTACAGAAAGACAGATACAATCAATATAAAAAAAGAAACAGCAATAATTCAAAAACTCATGAACATTTGTTAGTATGCATAGCTTAGCTTTAAATAAACGTGTGGTACCAAAACCATATATATGTCAAACAAATGTATCAACATAGATGGTATGTTTAATTATTATCAATGAAGATTTGAGCATTATACAGAGGGGCACATAACATAAAACACTCACCACATGTTTAAATTGTAATCAGGCTAATGCGCACTGCTAAAGATTCAAAAACTGACTTAAGGAGGAGTGCCAACACCAGCGGCGACAATTGATCGTAGGAGGAGCGCAATAGGGCAAGTAGGGCTGTGGGAATGTCAGAGAATATATATATATATATATATATATATATATATATATATATATATATATATATATATATATATATATATATATATATATATAATATTGTGTATACTATGAGGAGAGGGCTATATCAAGGACATATAAAAGCCTCAATCAATTGTGTATATATATATAGCCTTGATTTACCTTAAATCCATTTTAAATATTCCTTCCACAAGATGTAAAAAGACAGCAAAAGACCAATCCGGAGATAGATCTTCCAGGGTGATAAGAATCATTACCATAAGGCAATGATGAATAAGGACAAACCAGATCAATAATGTCCATCCAAATATCCAAAGTCACATATAGTAACATGCAAATATCATAAATTTGCTGATTGCACAAAACAAATAGACCATTGGTCCTGGTCCTGGTGCTGGCGGGGGGGGGGGGGGTTTGTCTGGGCTGGAGGCATCCCGCCCTGTCCCACTCCTTTAGACCATGGGCGGTTTCATCACTTGCCTGCTTTGTGCTGGAGGTTGTTGCTATGTCCATGTTCCGATCTAAGTGGTAAGTTTTGAGGATACCCATTGTAGGTTTGGCCTTAATGCTCTGCTTATGTGTGTATTTGTTTTGTGCAATCAGCACTTTCATGATTTTTGCTTGTTACTAGATGGGACTTTGTGGATATTTTGGTGGACATTATTGCCTTATGTAGCAAGGTCCCAGGCCTCCAGAAGCCTAATGGTGACTTCAAGAGTTAGGGAGAGCTGACATCCTACCATGTACAGTGGGTTAACGGGCATGGTTGGTGTAATGCAAGATGAAATGATGGGCACCAGTCACTTTTTGAATGCAAACAAGAGATTTATTGTCTATTAACAAGAACTGTGGGAGAGCAGGTTAGGGCCAGGACACCCTTGAGTAGATGCAATGATAATTGACAGACTCCGAGACTCTATAGGTAGACAGCTATACAGGAAAAGGCCTCCAGCCAGATGCCACATCTGTATAGGTAGGACCACTGTCTCCTATGGCAACTGAATTTGTAACAGTCACTAAAGGTATTTGCATATAACTCTTGGTAACACAGAATAGTTCTTCTCTTATCTCCCAGTATCCCACTGTCGATCTCCACTCAGTGAGCTCCCAGTCTCTCACTAGACTTCCAGATCCAATTGTCACTGAATCTCTAGAGCTCTTCCACAGCTACCCCTATGTGTACTCCTCAAGCATCATCCCCGCCAACCTGCGGGGTTCCTAGCTTGGCACTTATTGAAGCTTTCCCACTTCTTCACTGTCCCCAGCTGGTGGGAAGACTGCTCTGGTACTTGCTCAAGCTTACTCCCAGTGGTCTCCGGTAACAAGGTGGATGGTCCTTTAGTGACGACTGCTTCCCTTTTACCTCCAACCACAACTGGTTCCCCGTCTGGCTGAACCTTCACAACTCGGGTTGGACTCCAATCCTGCAGTCTCAACCCTATCCTGCTTCTCCTGCTCCTGTATAGGCCTCAGGCAGCCTAGCAGCCAGGTGTCTTCGGGATAGGCCTCAGACTTCCAACCTAGCAGCCCAGGGTGACATAACACACGTCCACCCAGACAGCCATCCAGGTGGCACAGAACCCCGATCACCTGACTCCAACCCCATAAATAGGCTCTCCCAGCAGGCCAAGGGACTAAAGAAACCCCTGCCAATTGTCTGAGATGCCCATACATTTATAATCTGACCTCGTGGAGCCCTTGTCAATCTAATGCCCCCAGCCACAGTTTCACCTAGTGACAGAAGAGAAAAGGTGCAGCAATTCCAGAATTAGAGGGGAATCAATGGATCTACTAACAATTGACCAGGACAATTACTACCTGGCAAACTAAATTTGTTAGCAACCCTGCCCAAACACCAGGATGCTATACCCTCACCCTGCCTAGGAAACAACACCTCAGAGTTTGCGGAAAACAAAAATGTACTCTCAAGCCTGAGAGTGGATGTCCTGGCAAAAACTGGGATAGGTGGGGGAAACAGGGAAAAGAAATAATAACAACACGTGGCGTACCACTTGAAATAGACAACAGTATACATATACATTCACACAAGGGCAGGTAGTTAGACAATATGTTAAATTTTACGTTTACGAACAAATAAAAAGGGGAAATATAAACATTAGCCTTATAGCCTAACTATCTACTATATACACCTGGAGGAAAAAAAAATTCAAATGTTAGCATTGTTATACAAGCTGAAGTCACTGTCTCTCCTTAGCCAAGGAAGACGCAATGGGTGCAGGAACACCTGAAAGAGAGAAAATAGACAGCATAGAAACACATCCTATCCCTACAATAACACAGTGCATGATGTACATGAGTGAATGTTAATTAATTGTTAATTACCCTCAGCCGAGAGCAGCAAAAGCAGTGCAAATGCACATTATAGCATATCTTACTTTACACACATAATATAATGACTATTTCTAAACATCTATACAAAGGAACATGGACCCCACTCCCTCGAGGGTTCCACCCCTTTTCCATAACAATCCTAGAAATAAACTTACTCTAGCAATTCCTATCTAACATTTGTATAATATGAATAAGAGCTTACTCAGGCTGGCACTCTCATGCCACCTGTGTCAGAAACCATGAAATCAGAACGATACAGAAGTACAGTTGAATCAAACTTGCTTAATAATAAAAGTAAATAGAACAAACATAGTCAAAACATAGCCAAAGTTCGGTAACTGGAACGGATAGTCAGCCAAGCCAGAAAGTCAGGGATCAGTGTTGTGGAACAGCAAGCAGAATCTGGAGCCAGAAGGGATGTCAGCCAAGCAAGTCTTTAAACAGGAATGCAGGAGATAGTCTCTGTGATGTTGACCGAGGTGAAGGCAGAGATCCTCTGGGCTATACAGCTTAAGTAGGCAGGTCTGATGAGCAGGATATCATCAACGGTCAGTAGCTGTGGAGAGATAGGAGCTGGCAATTAGCCGACAGCTAAGCGGCCAGCTCAGAGAGGGAAGGGCTGAGCCCAGCCCCGACAGTATCCCCTCCTCAACAACCCCTCCCCCTCAGAGGACCACCAGGCTTAAGGGGAAAATGTCTATAGAAATCACGGAAGAGGACAGGGGCATGTACATCCAAAGATGAGACCCAAGAGCTTTCCTCTGGGCCGTACCCCTTACAATGCACCAGGTACTGTATGCGCCCACGGAACCTATGGGAGTCAACAATGGACTGTTCTTCATACTCCTCATGGTTCTCAACCTGTACAGGGTGAGGACGTGGCACCAAGGTGGTAAAGCAGTTGCAGACCAAAGGTTTTATTAAGGAGACATGAAATACATTTGAGATACGCATATTAGAAGGAAGGACTAATGAGTAAGCCACTGGGTTAATCCTGAGAAGATTACAAAATAAACTGAGGTGCGAACTTCAGAAAGGGAGCACGAAGTTGGAGGTTGCGAGATTACAGCCAAACCCTGTCCTCAACCTGGTAGGAAGGCACAGGCAGGCGTCTGCGGTCAGCATGGAGTCTGTATCTAACAATAGCATGTCACAAATCCTCTTGGACTTGTGCCCAAGTGGAACAAAGATCACCGAGATGCTCCTCTAATGCAGGAATACTCTGCAGAACAAATGAGTCAGACAACATAGAAGGTTGGAAACCATAGTTCGCCATAAACAGGGACAATCGGGAAGCAGAATTCAAGGTACTATTGGGAGAAAACTGCCCACGGTGATAGGTCTGACCAGTTGTTATGATGTTCAGAAATATAGCAACACAGGAATTACTCTAAGGACCGATTGGCTCTTTCTACGGCCCCATTAGACTGCAGGCGATACGCAGAGGAATTGCCAACTGTGCACAAAAGGCTCGCCAGAAACGGGACACAAACTGACTATCCCTGTCTGAGATAATCACCTTGGGTTGCCCATGTAAGTGAAAGATCTCCCAAGCAAAAATGTTAGTCAGTTCCTTAGAAGTGGGCAACTTCTTAAGTGAAATACAATGAGACATTTTTGAGAACCAGTCAACCACCATAAGGATAACTGTGTTGCCCTGGGAGTTGGGTAACTCCACAATGAAATTCATAGACAGGTGGGTCCAGGGCCTCTCTTCATTGGGTATGCTAAAAGAAAAAAACCCCTAGTGGTGGACTTTTTAGGCACATAGATAGTAGAATAGTATCGTAATACAAATATAGTTTGTAACGACACCCCAAGTATGAAAGGGGTTAAAGCCGTTTAGGTCATTCCATTTCCGAACCCAAAGGCAGCTACCGAACACTTCAATCAGCCGAACAAGAAACCATGCAAATAATTCTCCCCCAAGTGCGAGATGAGGCTCTGTATTGAGGTTCAAACAGGAATTAATTTTTATTTTGAGATCTCACACAAATATATATAGCAGAATGAAAGTACAACCTCTTATCAGAAACCTAATTAACATGAGCTAATTATCTAATCCTTTAGACAGCCATGACCTTTAGGACAGGCTTCATGTCGCCTAGCTCACCAACTATACAATACACATTATCATACATCTCAATACAGAACTCCTTCATACAATTGCAGGGTTAATTAGTCCAGATAACAATGGCTGAAAGAGAAGCCACAATAGACTCATTTACATTATAGAAGACACAGTCAGAGACAGGTGGCTGGAATTGACATCAGCATCTCCTAACAGTATTTGTCCCAGCATTATGAATCACTATTTGTAATATGGCAGATACCGAGTTCATTATTTTCTTGGTCACCCTGCGCCCAAAAGTGACTCCTGTCACATAATTTATTAAATATATACATACAAACATATTAACCATATAACATGTAAAATCTGGAATGCATCTGTAGCGTTTAACATCAATGTACATACAATAATGGGAAATACTCTTGCATCCAACGCCTTTCAGAGTGTGCATATCGCATTCCTCAGGGGTAAGTATAAGCAAGAGAAATTTCTATTATAGAAAAATATATTAAAGAAACAGGATAAGCATGTATGATATCACATAAATATGCAATAATCTATAGACAATTTTCACATTCTACACCTACGTGTTCGCAATGAGTTGCTGAATTAGCATTCCGTAATATTCTAATTAAAAGCACCGCCAAAAAGGTAAGTCTGCCAGATAATTTTCTCGACTCCAAAAAGCTTTTAGTGTAGTCGTTTTGTAAAACTAAAGAAGTTCAAAAAGTATATAATAATAGTGGAAGAGAGTGACAAGAAGACTCTCATAACCCCCCCAAAAAAGGTAGAGAGGGTACAACGGTAGGGTATATGTTGAGGATTCACTGGGGCCAGTTGGCAGATCCTGTAAAATAATAAAAATTTAACAAAATACTATGTTTTTTCTTATTATGAGTGCAAAGAATTTGTTTTAAGAGTAAAGCCGCGTACACACGGGCGGACTGTATGGCCTACTTAGTCCGTCATACAATCCGACGGACAGTCCGTCATACTTTCGAATGAACGGACTTGACCACACACGGATGCACAAACAGTCAGTCGAAAGCTTGCGCAATGACGTGTACAGCACGTACGACGGGACTAGAAATAGGAAGTCCAATACACAGCAATGCACCCTTCCGCCGTGTAAATCCTTTCTGAGCATGCGCCATTCTTAGTCCGTCGAACTAGCCTACTCACGAGCGGATTGTCCGCTGAAACCAAAGTATGACGGACAGAATTTCGAAAAATCCGAAATACTTAGTACGCCAGACTGCACGCTGAAATAGTCCGCTGAAGCCCACACACGAGCGGACTGTCCGCTGAAATGTGTTTCGACGGACTAAGTAGCCCATACAGTCCGCCCGTGTGTACGCGGCCTTATAGATGTGTGTTAATCTCATAAAAAGGCATTAAAGAAATACATTTAATGCCACCAGCTTCCACCCCAAACCTCTTGTGGATTCTATTTCATATAGCCAATACCTCAGGGTGAAGTAAAATTGTACAGACGATGCCATTTACAAGATATAAGCAAATAAGCTATGTGAAAGATTATTGTTACGAGGCTATTCCCACTCTTCTTTGAAGCGATCTTTTAAACATTTTAGGCATCCCTGCAATCAGGGGAAAAAATTACTCTACTCCCAAAAACCTAAAAATGATGCTAACGTTACTTGAATCATCACTAGATATAGTAATCAGCAACAAGAGATAAAGGCCATTATAGATAAATACTGGCATATGCTTCAGCTTGATCCACTGTTGGGACAATTTGTCCCACCCAAACCACTGTTCACCTTTAACCACTTAACGACCGCCGCATGCCATTGTACGTCATCACAATGGCATGTACAGGCACAAGCACGTACATGTACGTGCTTGCCTTCCAGCGGGTGGGGGGTCCGATCAGACCCCCTCCCGCTGGATGCGTTGGTCCAGTTCGCTTCAGGAGCGATCCGGGATGAGGGGATGGCCGTTGGTTTCTGGCCATCCCCTCTCGATCGCTCCTGGCGAATGAGAAGCTTCCTCCCACTGTGTATTGTATACACAGGCAGGGAGGAAGTGATGTCATTCTCCTCGGGGCGGTCTTTTTGACCGGACTACAAAGAGAAGACTAAAAGTAAGTGCACCAAACGCTACACTGACACTAACTAACACACAGGCACACAACCCCCCCCCCCCTCTGATCGCCCCCCCAGTCACAGTGTCACTAATTGCAGTGATCATTTATTTACTGATCACTGCATTCAGTGTCAGTTGTAAAAGTGTCAGGGCAGTTAGTGTTAGGTCCAGGGCAGCCCCCTACCACCCCCCAATAAAGATTTAACCCCCTGATTGCCCCTAGAGTTAACCCTTTCACTTCCTTTTGCCAGTGTCACTAAGCGATCGTTTTTCTGATCGCTGCATTAGTGTCACTGGTGCCGCTAAGTAGCTAGTTATTTTTTTAGGTTCACCGCCAGGTTTTTATAGCGCTAGGTACCCCGATATACTACCCAATAACAGTTTTAACCCGCTGATTGCCCCTAGTTAACCCTTTCACCCCCTTTTGCCAGTGTCACTAAGCGATCATTTTTCTGATTGCTGCATTAGTGTCGCTAGTGTCGCTAAGTAGCTAGTTATTTTTTTAGGTTCACCGCCAGGTTTTTATAGCGTTAGGTACCCCGATATACTACCCAATAATGGTTTTAACCCCCTCATTGCCCCTAGTTAACCCTTTCACCCCCTTTTGCCAGTGTCACTAAGCGATCATTTTTCTGATTGCTGCATTAGTGTCGCTAAGTAGCTAGTTATTCTTTTAGGTTCACCGCCAGGTTTTTATAGCTCTAGGTACCCCCATATACTACCCAATAATGGTTTTAACCCCCTGATTGCCCCTAGTTAACCCTTTCACCAGCGATTACCGTATAAGTGTCACTGGCGACGCTGGTTAGCCAGTTAGTTATTTAGGTTCCCCGTCAGGTTTTTATATAGCGCTAGGGACCCCCATATACTACCTAATAAAAATTTGAACCCCCTAATTGCCCCTAGTTAACCCTTTCACCAGTGATCACCGTATAAGTGTTACGGGTGACTCTGGTTAGTTAGTTTGCTTTTTATAGTATCAGGGCACCCACCATTTATTACCCAATAAAGCTTTAACCCCCTGATCACCCGGCGTGTGATATCAATTAGGTTTTAGGGTCAGGGTCTGAGTCGCCCCAGGCAGCGCTAGGCTAGTGTCAGTACCGCTAACACCCACGCGCAAAGCATACACCTCCCGTAGTGGTATAGAATCTGAACAGATCAATATCTGATCTGATCAGATCTATACTAGCGTCCCCAGCAGTTTAGGGTTCCAAAAAAATGCATTGTTAGTGGGATCAGCCCAGATACCTGCTAGCACCTGCGTTTTGCCCCTCCGCCCAGCCCACCCAAGTGCAGTATCGATCGATCACTGTCACTTACAAAACACTAAACACATAACTGCAGCGTTCGCAGAGTCAGGCCTGATCCCTGCGATCGCTAACAGTTGTTTTTGGTAGCGTTTTATATTTAAATCCGGAAGGCAGTGCTTGGTTTTCAGGGTCCCGCACGTAGCTAGGCTCCCAAAAAGTCCCCCACATGTGGTAACCCCGTACTCGGGAGAAGCAGCAGAATTTATTTTGGGGTGTAATTTGACTTATGCCCATAGCATGTGTGAGCAATATATCATTTAGTGACAACTTTGTGCAAAAAAAAAAAAACAAATTGTAATATTCCTGCAACTTGTAGCTAAATATAAAATATTTCATGGACTCAACATGCCTCTCAGTAAATAGCTTGGGGTGTCTACTTTCCAAAATGGGGTCATTTGGGGGGTTTTGTGTTATTTTGGCATTTTATGGTCTTCGAAACTGAGATAGGTAGTGAGGAGTGAAATCAAAAATTTGCACCCTTAGAAATCCTGAAGGCAGTGATTGGATTTCGGGGTGCCGTACGCAGCTAGACTCCCAAAAAGTCCCACATATGTGGTATCCCCGTACTCAGGAGAAGCAGCAGAATATATTTTGGGGTGCAATTCCACATATAACTATGGCATGTGTGAGCAAAATATTATTTAGTGACAACTTTTTGTAAACTTTTTTTTTTTTTTGTGTCATTATTCAATCACTTGGGACAAAAAAAAAATACACCAAAATAGGGCACAATGGCAAATTTCCTAAAATAAGGTTCTTGATTCTGGACCGTATACATCCTAGTCCCAGAGGAAGGAACTGGAATAAGGCCCTCCTCCAGATGGAATCAGGATGGATCCATAGATTAAAAGCCACACAACCTCCTGGCTTAAACAAAACAATTTGGTTTAAACCATTCCTTGAAGGTTTCTCCTTGGGAGGAATGGAAAAATAACCTTCAGAAAAATCTTGTTATTTTTATTAACTAACCTGTTTAATATATCCACAAAAGCAATTAAGATCTCTATACATTGTGCACATATCAATTTGGTGTGATGAGCATAAAGGTTAAATTATGATATTGTACTTTAAAATTAATATTCTTTTTGTATGCACTACAAAGTATCGCTAATGCACTACAATATATACTGAGATGAAATAAACGTTTGATAGATATATTATATATATATTCTCTGTAAATTCTATATTGTATGTCTGTCAGTTTTTTTTATTCTTTGTCTTGCAAAAACATGCTATTTAAAGAGGAGCTGCACCTAAAAAAAAATATTAAAAGCCAGCAGCTACTAATATTGCAGCTGCTGACTTTTAATAATATCACACTTACCTGTCCCAGGTTCCAGCGATGTCGGCGGCAGATGACGAGCGATCGCTCGTCTCGCTGCAGCCACCGCCGCCATCCTCTGTCAGGGAATCGGGAAGTGAAGCATGAGGGCTTCACTGCCCGGTTCCCTACTGCGCATGCGCGAGTTGCGCTGCGCTTCTCTTATGGTCCCCCGCTGTGTCTCTGGGAACTGTGTGTTTCCCAGAACACAACGGGGGGGGGGGGGGGGCGGAGCGATGCGGGGGTCTGGCCGGAAGTGGGTGCAGTTACCTGGATTATCCAGGTAACTGCACCCCCCTCCCCCCTGAAAGGTGCCGATTGTGGCACCGGAGGGGGGGAGGGATAATGCTAGCGGAACTTCCCCTTTAGGGTGAAGAACCGCTTTAACCCTGTCTTGCCATTGAACATCTGTTGCCACTGTTTCTCGCTTCCAAAATTGTTCATTGCTGCTTAGCAAAATACAGTACTTCAATAATTCAGGGCCAAAATTTGGTTTATTATGGTCCCTTGTTTATCTATTTTTTACTTTTGAACGTTGATCTATGTCTATAGATTTAATATTAACTCTTCGTTTGTTAGCAGGTCTGAGTTTCGCCAGGCACACTAAGCCGCCTGGGATTTGTAATACCGTTGCGGCATCATGTGAGGTTACAGCCATTATTTACATCTATGACTGACCTCCATCTTGCTGTGTCGGCGGGTGAAGTAGGCACGTCCTCGTTCCGAAATGCGCACGTGCTCGCCGTGGACGGGATGCCGCGCACTAGACTGTTGTAATCAGCTGTGACAGCTGATTGGAGAGGGAGGGCTATATAACAACACTCTGAGAGTAAACCCAACACCCGCTGCATTGTGCTGTTGGATGCCGGTCTGACCTGTCAGAAGTTTAGGAACTTCTTGTTGTAAAGGTAAGAAAGCGCTAAATGGCAGTATTTCTTTATTTTAAATGGGCTATAACTTCTCATACTTTAGCTTATATCCTTGTAGGACATAGTACAAACTTGAAAGCTATTAAGTCCCCTTCTTTTTCTGAATAAAAAAAGTAATCTACTCAATATGGGACCGCTGCTAATATATAGGAGTAGGACAAGATTGGTCTATTTAATACCAGTACTAGTACCTTTTTTTTTCCCCCACCATTACTCCCTTCAATTAAAGCACTATATGGATAATTTAACAATTAACCACTTTCAGACCGGACCATTTTGCTGGTAAATGACCAGAGGTCTTTTTACACTTTGGCACTGCGCTGCTTTAACTGGTAATTGCGCGGTCATGCAATGTTGTACCCAAACGAAATTTGCGTCCTTTTCTTCCCACAAATAGAGCTTTCTTTTAAAAGGTATTTGACCGACTCTGCGATTTTTATTTTTTGCGATATAAACGTAAAAAGACCGCAAATTTTGAAAAAAAATGATATTTTCTACTTTTTGTTATTAGAAAAATC
This sequence comes from Lithobates pipiens, assembly GCF_037356315.1. Classification (NCBI taxonomy): domain Eukaryota; kingdom Metazoa; phylum Chordata; class Amphibia; order Anura; family Ranidae; genus Lithobates; species Lithobates pipiens. Next base: position 50,241,931 of record NW_027507789.1, on the reverse strand, counting down.
CAATAAACTCAATTTTAGTCATACATTTAGGCCAAAATGTATTCAGCCACATGTCTTTGGTAAAAAAAAAGTAAATAATTGTATATTTATTGGTTTGCGCAAAAGTTGTCACATCTACAAACTAAGGTACATTTTCTGGAATTTACGCAGCTTTTAGTTTATGACTGCCTATCTCATTTCTTGAGGTGCTAAAATGACAGGGCAGTACAAAACCCCCCCAAATGACCCCATTTTGGAAAGTAGACACCCTAAGGAAATTGATAAGAGGCATGTTGAGCCCATTGAATATTTTTTTTTTTTGCCGCAAGCGATTGAATAATGACAAAAAAAAAATTTTTTTTTTTTACACAAAGTTGTCACTAAATGATATATTGCTCACACATGCCATGGTTATATGTGGAATTGTACCCCAAAATACATTTTGCTGCTTCTCCTGAGTACGGGGATACCACATGTGGTCGACTTTTTGGAAGCCTAGCCACGTACGGGGCCCCGAAAGCCAAGCACCGCCTTCAGGATTTCTAAGGGCATACATATGTCATTTTACTCCTCACTACCTATTACAGTTTTGAAGGCCATAAAATGCCAAGATGGCACAAAACCCCCACAAATGACCCCATTTTAGAAAGTAGACACCCCAAGCTATTTGCTGAGAGGCATGTTGAGTCCATGGAATATTTTATATTTTGCCACAAGTTGCAGGAAAATTACAAACTTTATAAATTTTTCACAAAGTTGTCACTAAATGATATATTGCTCACACATGCTATGGGCATATGTGAAATTACACCCCAAAATAAATTCTGCTGCTTCTGAGTACGGGGATACCACATATGTGGGATTTTTTGGGAGCCTAGCCGCGTACGGGGCCCCGAAATCCAAGCACCGCCTTCAGGCTTTCTAAGGGCGTAAATTTTTAATTTCACGCCTCACTACCTATTACAGTTTTGAAGGCCATAAAATGCCAAGATGGCACAAAACCCCCCCAAATGACCCCATTTTAGAAAGTAGACACCCCAAGCTATTTGCTGAGAGGCATGTTGAGTCCATGGAATATTTTATATTTTGCCGCAAGTTGCGGGAAAATTACAAACTTTTTTTTTTTTTTCACAAAGTTGTCACTAAATGATATATTGCTCACGCATGCCATGGGCATATGTGAAATGACACCCCAAAATAAATTCTGCTGCTTCTCCTGAGTACGGGGATACCACATATGTGGGACTTTTTGGGAGCCTAGCTGCGTACGGGGCCCCGAAAGCCAAGAACCGCCTTCAGGCTAAGGGCGTACATTTTTGATTTCACGCCTCACTACCTATTAGTTTTGAAGGCCATAAAATGCCAAGATGGCACAAAACCCCCACAAATGACCCCATTTTAGAAAGTAGACACCCCAAGCTATTTGCTGAGAGGCATGTTGAGTCCATGGAATATTTTATATTTTGCCACAAGTTGCGGGAAAATTACAAACTTTTATTTTTTTTTATTTTTTTTTCACAAAGTTGTCACTAAATGATATATTGCTCACACATGCCAGGGGCATATGTGAAATGACACCCCAAAATAAATTCTGCTGCTTCTCCTGAGTACGGGGATACCACATGTGTGGGACTTTTTGGGAGCCTAGTCGCGTACGGGGCCCCGAAAACCAAGAACCGCCTTCAGGATTTCTAAGGGTGTAAATTTTTGATTTTACACCTCACTACCTATCACAGTTTTGAAGGCCATAAAATGCCAAAATAGCACAAAACCCCCCAAAATGACCCCATTTTGGAAAGTAGACACCCCAAGCTATTTGCCGAGAGGCATGGTGAGTATTTTGCAGCTCTCATTTGTTTTTGAAAATGAAGAAAAAAAAAAATAATGTATATTTTTTTTCTTTTTTTCAATTTTCAAAACTTTGTGACAAAAATGAAGGTCTGCAAAATACTAACCATACCTCTCGGCAAATAGCTTGGGGTGTCTCCTTTCCAAAATGGGGTCACTTGGGGGGATTTTGTGCTATCTGGGCATTCCATGGCCTCCGAAACTGATAGGCAGTGAGGAATGAAATCTAAAATTTACACCCTTAGAAATCCTGAAGGTGGTGCTTGGATTTTGGGGTACCGTACGCGGTTAGGCTCCCAAAAGGTCTCACACTTGTGGTATCCCCGTACTCAGGAGAAGCAACAGAATGTATTTTGGGGTGTAATTTTACATATAACCATGGCATGTTTGAGCAATATATCATTTAATGACAACTTTGTGCAAAAAAAAAAAAAAAATAATAATGTATTTTTTCCACAACTTTTGTCAAAATATAAAATATTCCATGGACTCGACATGCCTCTCACCAAATAGCTTTGGGTGTCTACTTTCTAAAATGGGGTCATTTGGGGAGGTTTTGAACTGTCCTGGCATTTTATGCACAACATTTAGAAGCTTATGTCACACATCACCCACTCTTCTAACCACTTGAAGAAAAAGCCCTTTCTGACACTTTTTGTTTACATGAAAAAATATTTTTTTTTGCAAGAAAATTACTTTGAACCCCCAAACACGAAGTGTTTTTTTAAAGCAAAAGCCCTACCGATTAAAATGGTGGGTGTTTCATTTTTTTTTTCACACGGTATTTGCGCAGCGATTTTTCAAACGTATTTTTTGGGGAAAAAACACACTTTTTTTTATTTTAATGCACTAAAAATCACTATATTGCCCAAATGTTTGATGAAATAAAAAATATGATCTTAGGCCGAGTACATGGATACCAAACATGACATGCTTTAAAATTGCGCAGAAACGTGCAGCGGCGACAAACTACGTACATTTTTAAAAGCCTTTAAATGCCTTTACAGGTGACCACTTTAGATTTACGGAGGAGGTCTACTGCTAAAATTAGTACCCTCGATCTGACCTTCGTGGTGATACCTCACATGCATGGTGCAATTGCTGTTTACATATGCCACCAGACCAACGCTTGCGTTCCACGTTGCGCCTTAGCAGGGGGGGACAGGGGTGTTTTTTTTATTTTTTTATTTTTTATTATTTATTTTGCTTTTTTATTTCATTTTTAAACTGTTCCTTTCATTTATATATATTTTTTTATGATTTTTATTGTTATCTCAGGGAATGTAAATATCCCCTATGATTGCAATAGGTAGTGACAGGTACTCTTTTTTTAAAAAATTAGGGTCTATCAGACCCTAGATCTCTCCTCTGTCCTCAAAGCATCTGACCACACCAAGATCGGTGTGATAAAATGCTTTCCCAATTTCCCAATGGCGCTGTTTACATCCCGCAAAATCTAAGTCATGAAATGCTCGTAGCTTCCGGTGTCTTAGGCCATAGAGATGATTGGAGCCATTCTGGTCTCTGATCAGCTCTATGGTCAGCTGGCGGAACCACCGGCTGCATTCTCAGGTTCCCTGTTGGGACAGGAGAGCCTGAGAAAACCATGGAAGATGGTGCGGGGGGGGGGGGGACATTCCCTCCCACTGCTTGTAAAAGTAGTCTAGAGGCTAATTAGCCGCTAGGATTGCTTTTACATAAAAGCCGACCGCTGGCTGAAAAGAATGATACCAAGATGATACCTAAACCTGCAGGCATCATTCTGGTATAAGCACTCAAAGTCCCGCAACATACCAGTATGTTGCTGGAACTGGTTGGGCATATATTGTAATTTTTTTTTCATGCAGCCTGTGGGCTGAACGAAAAAAAAATATTGATCGGTGGGTATGCCCACCATTAGATACCACCCTTCATCCACCCACTTTCTAATGGTGGGCATACATGCACCATTTATATATGCCGAAGCATGGGGGCATCCTCCCGCAAAAGGTAGGAGCAGATCGCTCCTCCACCCCTTATGCCCCCATGCTTCGGCATATATGCTCTTTTTTAACTGTGGTGGTGAAATCACCCCCGACAGTGCTGGAGTCGCGGCTTTATGTATCATGGGAGCAAACGCTGTTGCTGTCAAGATAAATAAATCCGCTCTGCAGCAGAATGGCGTACCTGCTAAGCAAATGATGGTTAACAATAAAACAAAGTAACATTACAGTATAACAGTAGGACTTACCATACCTGCAAAGCAAATACAAAAAAAAAAAATCGCAAAAAATAACACATTTAACACAATCTGTGCCTAAAATATATATATGCCGAAGCATGGGGGCATCCTCCCGCAAAAGGTAGGAGCAGATCGCTCCTCCACCCCGTATGCCCCCATGCTTCGGCATATATGCTCTTTTTTAACTGTGGTGGTGAAATCACCTCCGACAGCGCTGGAGTCGTGGCTTTACGTATCGTGGGAGCAAACGCTGTTGCTGTCAAGATAAATAAATCCACGCTACAGCTGAATGGCGTACCTGAAAACAAAAAATGGTTAACAATAAAACATTGCAGAATAGAATACAGTACAAAGGAGCAGAACAATAGAGAGAGAATAGAGAGAGAGAGAACAATAAAACGACAACTATTTTTGGTTTTTTTATTTTATATTTTTTTTGTTTTTTTGGTTTTTTTACTTTTTTTTTTTTTTTCCAGCGGTTTGGGTCTCTCAAAATGCGATGGCATCTTGGGAGACCCTGTGAACGTGTGCCTTGCCTGTGCAATGCTGTACCCTACGCTAATACTCAACTAGTGAATGGTAGCGTTCAAAACACTCACCCTGACAAAGACCAGGCTGGTCAGGACAGCGGGGACAATAAGAACGGGTGTCACGCCTAAATCCGCGCTTTCTGCAGACACGACATTTTCTTTGGGGGGCTCGTTGGGTAGGGGTACTCGGGAGGACATAAGAATAATGCCTCTCATGCAGCCGGCTTACTGCATCTGGTAGGGGAAGGTGAGGTGGAGCACCGCCTGGATACAGAAGGGCTCTGACGATATCCTCCTGGAATTTGAGGAAGGATCCAGTCCGTCCTGAAGCTTTGTGTAGTACATAAGCATTCAGTATAGCCAATTGGAATAAATAAACAGACACTTTTTTGTACCAGCGTCTGGCCTTACGGGCAACTAGATACGGCGCCAACAACTGGTCATTGAGGTCCACCCCTCCCATGTTAAGGTTATATTTGTGGACACAGAGGGGTTTCTCCACAATACCAGTCGCTGTAGGAATTTGGACCGTCGTGTCTGCATGAAGGGAGGTAAGAACGAAAACATTCTTATTATCCCTCCACTTCATAGCGAGCAAATTATTACTGCGCAAGCAGGCTCTCTCCCCCAGCCTAAGACGGGACTCTACAAGCCGCTGGGGAAAGCCCCGGCGATTAGATCGCACGGTGCCACATGCTCCAATCTGCTGATCAAACAAGTGACTAAACAGTGGCACGCTTGTGTAATAATTGTCCACGTACAAGTGGTACCCCTTTCCGAATAAGGGTGACACCATGTCCCACACTATCTTGCCAGCGCTTCCTATGTAGTCAGGGCAGTTCTCCGGCTCTACGTGACTATCTTTACCCTCATAAACCATGAAACTACGTGTATAGCCTGTGGCCCTGTCACAGAGCTTATACATCTTGACCCCGTATCTGGAACGCTTGTTGGGGACGTATTGTTTGAATGACAAGCGACCAGAAAACTTAATCAGGGACTCATCAACGCAGACAACTTGATCGGGAGTAAACAAGTCTGCAAAACGTTGGTTGAAGTGGTTTATGAGGGGCCGAATTTTGTAGAGCCGATCGTACTCAGGGTCTCCACGAGGACGACAGAGTTCATTGTCGCTGAAGTGCATGAACCGCAAAATCATCTCGTATCGTGCCCTGGACATGGAAGCAGAGAACACGCGCATATGGTGAATTGGGTCAATGGACCAATATGACCGCAACTCACTCTTTTTGGTTATGCCCATGTTGAGGGAGAGGCCCAGAAAGATTTTAAATTCGGAAACCGTAACTGGTTTCCATTGTCTGGCAACGGCGGACTGGGGAATAGTGGCGATGTGTTGAGCAGCGTACAAATTGGTTTGGTCCACAATAGATCTATAGAGATCTTCGGTGAAAAACAGTGAGTAAAAGTCAAGTGTCGTAAAATCAACTGTTTCCACGTTAATGCCAGGTTGGCCAGTGAATGGGGGAAGTACGGGTTCTGCAGAAGTGGTGGGCACCCAAATAGGATTGGCTAATTCTGCAGGAAGGGCACTATGGGTACGACGGGCCTGTCTTTGTCTTCTTCTTGGTGGCAGCGGGACACTACTTGTGCTTGCCACCTCGCCAGCTTGAACTGCACTTATGGGACTCGCCACGTCACCACGTGTTACTGCAGTGCTGGATGTAGGTCCAGGGTGTACTAGGCCGCTGGTGCTTGCCAGTTCACCAGAAGGTTGAGCGGCTCTAGTACGTCTCTGCTCCATACGAGTGACCTGCGGTTCCTGCACCTCAACAACAGAATACATACGGGATTGGGCACACCTGTTCTTAGCAGCGGCCTCATCTCCGTCGTCAGAGCTATCTGTCATGGAGCCGCTGTCCTCTACAGGATCGTATTCTGAGCCTGAATCTGACAGATGAGTGACGTCCTCTTCACTATCTGTCATGCTCAGAAACGTGTAGGCCTGTTCACTAGTGTACCTTCGCTTTGCCATTTTGGGCTCTAAATTTAGGGGTACACTAGTGAGACTCACAGGTAAAAAAGCACCTAGCCTGTCAGCGACTGTTTCAAAACGCTACAAAAAAAAACTGTTAGCGATCGCAGGGATCAAGCATGACTCTGCGAACGCTGCAGTTATGTGTGTTGTGTTTTGTAAGTGACAGTGATCGATCGATACTGCACTTGGGTGGGCTGGGCTGGGCTTGGCGGAGGGGCTAAACGCAGGTGCTAGCAGGTATCTGGGCTGATCCCGCTAACAATGCGTTTTGGGAAACCTAAAATGCAGGCAACGCTAATATAGATCTGATCAGATACTATATTACTAAGGGAGGTGTATGCTTTGCGCGTGGGTGTTAGCGGTACTGGCCCTAACCTGACGCTGGGGCGACGCAGGCCTTATCTGACCCTCAAATTTATATCACCCGCCGGGTGATCAGGGGGTTAAACCTTTATTAGGTAATAAATGGCGGGTGCCCTGAAACAAAAAAAAAATAACTAACCAACCAGCGTCACCTGTAACAGTTATATGGTGATCACTGGTGAAAGGGTTAACTGGGGGGCAATCAGGGGGCTATGCGGTAGTATATGGGGGTCCCTGACGCTATAAAAAGCTGCGGCGAACCCAAATACTTACCTGCCTAACTAGCGTCACCTGTGACACTAATACAGCGATCAGAAAAACGATCGCTTATTAGTGACACTGGCGACGGGGGGTGATCACGGGGTTAAACCTTTATTGGGGGGGTTAGGGGGGCACCCTAGAGCTAAAGGGGGCTAACCCTAACTGCCCTAACAGTTATTACAGTCACAAATGACACCAATGCAAAAAAAAATTAAATAAAAAATATGCACTTAGTGTCACTGTGACTGGGGGGGGGGCAGGGGTGATTGGGGGGTGATTGGGGGGTGATCGGGGGGGTGAAAAGTGTGCCTGGAGTGTTCTACTGTTAGTGTAGTGTTAGGTGCAACTCACCGATCCTCTCTCCTCCGTGCCGGAACGAAAAAGACCGACACGAGGAGAGATTCCTTCACTTCCTCTCCTGTGTTTACATTACAGGAGAGGAAGTGATGTCACGCTGCCATTTCATTCGTCGGGAGCGATCGCGAGGGGGTGGCCATGAATGAATGGCCGTCCCCTCGTCCGGGATCGCTCCCGAACGAATACCGACCGCCGCAGGCACCGGGCGGGGGCCCGATCGGGCCCCCGACCCGCGGGAAGGCAAGGACGTACATGTAAGCCCTTATGCCTGCCCGTGCCATTCTGTCGACGTACATCGTCGTGCGGCGGTCGGCAAGTGGTTAAATCAGTCTATTTAAATGTTATAAATACAATTAGAACAAATACAGCATTGTGTATCATAAAAAATTAGTGATCTAAAAAATTAATTGTAGCGGGTCTCTTTAAGGACTATAATACTACTGTTCCCAGAACCCCACTGGTTCCCAGGATGTTTGGAGTTATGCCCCAGAGACTCATGGGGGAGGGCATATAAGGAGGGGGAGAGGCCTAGTTCTTTCTCTTTGGACACCCCCCCTCTCCTAGCAAGAGGAGGTTTGTGCTGAACTGCTGGAGGCACAAGGCCTGAAGCCTGGGCCTTGTGCTCTTTTCCAAAGAGCCCTTTGCCAGCCTAGCTGCACCTGAGAGACATCTTCTCATCCTTGCTGCAGTACACCAGAAGGATTGAAGACTCGGAGGTTGGTGGATTCCTGTTCCTAGACGAATCGGCAGAGAAAACGGACTTGGATCTGTCCGGGTGGTGAGAGCTGTTTAAAGACAGATACTTTATCTTTATTATTCGTTTGGATTACAAAGTTGTTCTTCAAGTGCACCACCGAAAGATTGCTAGCGAATATTGTTTCACTGGACTTCCATCTAGATCAGTCAGGCCTGACTGCATAGGTAGATAGTGCTGGGTGTTAGTTTACCCATGCGGGGAAGTAGCTGAAAAAGGGCAGCGTTAGAGTTGCATAGCAATACTTTATTATGCTGATTACTCTGTTTATCCTTATTACTGGTTACTGCAGGGACCTGCTTATGTGTTGCAAACCAAATGTTCAATTCATGTTATTCCTTTTATAAAACAACAAGTAAAGTCAGTTATATACTTTCAAAGATTGTCTATGAGCTTGAGTTACCCACCCACGCACACACATATTTAGAGTATAAGTGATTTAATGTGTATTGCTAGATACGAACTGTGCCAGAGTGGGTAGAGCAGATTGCCGGGGGGTTGGCGGAGCTGTGCTCAGGGCCCAAACCAAACTTGCGGCCCTCTTAAGTGAGGGTATCGCTATACGTGGGGGCTCGTCAATCCGGGATTTCTGAGACAGCGGTGAACACGCCAGAGGTACCGGCATGGACCCACAGGGAGTCAGAGCGTGGTGTGAAGCGGCTAAGGCCGACCCAAGTCAGTCAGTGGTCATTAGCCTCCCAGGGGAGAAATGGTCGACTGAGACCGTAGAGGAGTTAATGAAGTCAGTGTCCCCAGACCATGAACCATGGGTGATGGAGATAAAATCAGACCCAGACATCTCATATCAGTACGCGCTAGTGGAATACTGGGATGGGATGCCGGAGGCTTGCAAGCGCAACTGTGTACGGACCCAAGACAACAGATCCTATAGGTTGACGCACGCAACTAAGGAGGAGCCATCGCCAAGGGGATCACCGTAGGCTGCGGCCCGTACCTCACCCGAGAGTCTCAGACCAGCACCGGCCACCCTTAGCGCAGAACTGTGTGCTGTCCTGGGGGAGATTGTGGCCCAGTGCAAGAAGGATCCCACAGATTACCCGATGTCGGGGTACAGAAAACTCCAGATGTTTTCAGGGAGGAAACCTGTACCTTCGGAAGAAGAGGGATCTGAAGAGTGGTTAGATAGCGCAACTCAGGCACTAGAGGAATGGGAAGTTCCAGAGTGCAGAAAGAAGCAGAGGATTGTGGAAAGTCTAAAGGGGCCTGCTCTAGGGGCCGTACGCAACCTGAAGATGAGCAGGACAGACTGTAATGCGCAGGAGTACCTAGATGTATTACAGAATGTGTTTGGTGGGACAGAGAAAATCTCTGAGCTTGCTTATCAGTTAGAGCATTGCTACCAGAAGAAAGGTGAAAAACTATCAGACTACATGGGACGTTTAGATAAAATCCTGCATAGGATGATCCTAAGGAAGGGGATCAGCCCAGGGAAAGTAGATGAGGCCCGTGCTCAACAGGTACTGAGGGGAGCTCAACCCATGGATCCTATTGCATGGACACTGCGTGCCCGACAGGATGGGAAGAATCTGAAGTACACTGACCTCATCCGAATGATCAGAGACGAAGAGGCCCTACTGGAAGAGAAAAGGGAAGAACATCTCACCGAGCCCGTTAAACAACCGGTAGCAATAGTTACACCGGCCATGACTCCCGCTATAGATAAGGAGGTGGACACTTTGAAGTTACAGATGTCCCGGGTGATGGAGATGTTGACTGCTATGATGGCGAAAGGTCAAGGGGGAGCCGAGAAACCAAGTCCTAGGAAGGAGTTGTTTCCAGATACACCAACACCAAGCCCCACTCGAGACCGAGAAGAGATGCTATGCTACAACTGCGGGGGCAGTGGCCACTTCGCCAGTAGATGTTCCAGTCCCAAGAAGAAGAAGATAGATAACCGCCAGCCGGCGGGAAACTCCAGAGGGCCCCGGTGAGGGAGTCAACCGGGTGCCCATGCCTTTCAGTGAACTCCAAACTGAATAGAAGGAAGAGAAAGAGAGAAAACCAGACCCCTCTAGTGAAGACGAGAAACCATCAAAATCCCAATATCCATCCCATGCTGAAGACAGCCTACCAACGGTTGGTCCTAGAGCAGAAGACCCCAGGAGAGGGGATAGGGAAGGTGTGGAGACTTGGGAGAGAAGGAGTGGTGCTGCAGCCCGGAGAGGTAGCCTGCCTCAGGGCCACGGTGAAGCTTACCTGGGAGCAGCCTGGCCCCTTTGTCATGCTGGAATCCGATCCAAGGGAGGACCACTCAGGCCTGGAAGTGATACCGGAAGTGATTCCAATCAAGGCCCTGAAGAAGGCTCGAGGAAGAGTCCCAGTGAGTGTGAGAAACCTACGGAGAGACCCATAGAGATCCCTGCCAGGATGCTGTTGGGGCAGGTGAGTCCTGCGGCCCCAGTCAGCTGGTCAGAAGTAAAAGGAACGGGTGAAGGAGGAGATGTTTGGGAAAAACTTTCCATGGAGAACCCAGACCTACCTGGAGCCTGGAAGGAGAGAGCCAAGGCCCAGCTGACTAGATGGGAGAGGATTTTCTCAAAGGATGAGTTTGATGTGGGATGTGCCAGGAGTGCCACCCACCGAATCCGCCTCCAAGAAGACAAACCCTTCAGGGAAAGGGTTAGGCGGGTCCCTCTAGCTGATCTGGAGGATCTGAGGGAGCAGCTTGCGGAGTTGAAGAAGACTGGTGTGATTCGGGAGTCTAGAAGTCCCTATGCCTCCCCCATAGTGGTGGTCAGGAAAAAGAATGGGTCGTTGAGGCTTTGTATCGACTACAGGACTCTCAACAGGAGGACCATCCCCGACCAGTATACCACACCGAGAATAGAGGATGCCCTACAGAGTTTGTCTGGTGCCAAGTGGTTCAGTGTAATGGACCTCAAGAGTGGGTACTACCGAATCCCCATGCACCAGGAAGACCGAGAGAAGACAGCTTTCATAACCCCAGTGGGATTCTTTGAATTCAACAGAATGCCTCAGGGCCTGTCTGGAGCCCCTGCTACCTTTCAACGCCTCATGGAGAAGACCGTTGGAGACATGAACCTCATAGAAGTCCTTGTGTACTTGGACAGATGTCATTGTCTTCGGGAAGACTTTGGAAGAACATGAGGCCAGGTTGGAGAAGGTGTTGAGAAGACTCAGCGAAGAGGGACTCAAGCTTTCTCCCAAGAAGTGCCGGTTTTACCAATCCTCTGTGAACTATCTGGGACACATAGTGTCTGAAAAGGGAGTGGCTACAGACCCTGAGAAGTTGGAGGCAGTTACCTCTTGGCCAAGACCGACAACAGTCACAGAGCTCAGATCTTTCCTGGGGTTTTGCTCCTATTATAGAAGATTTGTGAATGGGTTTGCCCGGATTGCCAAGCCACTGAACGAATTGCTCAAGACTGAAGGAGAAGAGGATGGCTTGGGACCTAGGAGGGCCGGTGAGTCGGTTCAAGATCAGTGGAACCCAAGGTGTGAAGAGGCTTTCCGAACCTTGAAGAGGAGTCTTACCACGGCCCCAGTCCTGGCCTATGCCGACCCCACCAGACCATATGAGCTACATGTCGATGCCAGTCATGAGGGCCTAGGCAGAGTGCTCTATCAAGAGTATGAAGAGCAGCTGCGACCAGTGGCCTATGTGAGCCGGAGCCTGACTCCCTCAGAGAAGAACTACCCCACTCATAAATTGGAGTTCTTGGCCCTCAAATGGGCAGTAGTAGGCAAACTGAAGGACTATCTCTACGGGGCGGAGTTTACCGTAAAGACAGATAACAATCCTCTGACCTACCTCTTCACTACTGCAAAGTTAGATGCAACTGGACACAGATGGTTGGCTGCATTATCCGGATTCAACTTCAGTCTAAAGTACAGACCAGGGGCTGGAAATAGGGATGCAGATGCCCTGTCCCGAAGATCTCATGTCATGGTCAATGACTGGGAAGACTGGACCCAGGTAGCACCGGAAGGAGTGCGAGCACTCTGTCAGGGTGCTGAGTTTCAAGCAAGAGGGGGCTCCAGAGCAGAGGAGATAGGAGTCACCGCAGTGGGAGTCCCTCAACCCTACTGTGGGGTAACTCAACTAGCAGAGGAACTCCTGCCAAAGCTGTCCAGAAAGGAGCTGAGCTATGACCAACTGGAAGACCCCATGGGGAGATTGGTCCTTGAAGCTTTGGAGAACGAGAATCCAGAGGGACTTCGACATCACCCTTCCAAGGAGGCTCGCCTGCTGAGGAAAGAGTTGGATAAGCTACAAGTACATCAGGGAGTGGTCTACCGAAGGGGCCCCTCTGATAACTCAGAAGATAAGTGGCAGTTGTTTCTCCCAGAGAAGCACCGAGAGACGGTACTAATTGCCTTACATGACCAACATGGCCATCTAGGGGCGGAGAGAACTTTCCAGCTTGTCAGAAGCCGGTTCTATTGGCCCTGTATGAGGGCAGAAGTGGAGGAATATTGCCATTCTTGTGCACGATGCATCCAGAGGAAGACTCTACCCCATCAAGCTGCCCCAATGGGCCACCTACAGAGTCAGGGTCCAATGGATCTGGTGTGCATTGACTTTCTCTGCCTCGAACCCGATTTGAGTGGATTGGGAAATGTTCTGGTGGTAACCGATCATTTCACCCGCTATGCCCAGGCTTTCCCCACCAAAGACCAAAAGGCCTCTACTGTGGCCAAGGTGCTCATGGAAAAATACTTTGTCCACTATGGATTACCACAGAGAATACCCTCAGACCAAGGAAGGGACTTTGAGAGTCGTCTGATCCGGAACCTACTGGACTCATTGGGAGTAGAGAAGACCAGGACTACACCTTATCATCCACAAGGAGATGCCCAACCTGAGAAGTTTAATCGGACCTTACTGAACATGCTTGGAACTCTAGAGACAGAGAAGAAGCAACACTGGAGCCAACACATATCAGCTTTGGTGCACGCTTACAACTGCACCACAAGTGATGTGACCGGTTACTCCCCCTACCGGCTCATGTTTGGGAGAGAAGCAAGATTGCCGGTGGATCTGGCCTTTGGCATTTCCCTAGACCATGCCTCTGCTACCTCCCACAAGGGATATGTGGACCGACTTAGACACAATTTGAAAGTGGCCCATGAACGAGCTCAGGCGGCCTCGGACCAAAGGGGAGCCCGCAACAAGAGGAACTTCGATCTGAAGGTTCGAGTGCAAGACCTGCAGCCTGGGGACCGTGTACTGCTACGCAACCTGGGGATCCCTGGGAAGCACAAGCTTACTGATAGATGGAGATCGGAGCCCTATGTCATTTGCAGAAAGCTACCTGGATTGCCTGTGTATAAGTTAAAACCAGAGGGAAAAGTGGGGCCCTTGAAGACTTGGCACAGGAATCATTTGCTCCCGCTTACTGAAGCAGTCAGAATACCTCCAGTGAGAAATCCACCAGAATCTGTTTCCATTCTGGATACCCCGGGACCTAGCACTCGGTCTCAGACCTCCCGGGTTAGAGATGGACAAGATTCCCAACGAGGTGAAGGTGGAAGAGGAGAGCTTGAGTGGCTGTGGCCTTCATCAACTCCAGGAAATTCTGCCATAGATCTCCCACCTACTGAGGATACACAGGATGGGACACTGAACCCAGAAGCTACAGAGTTCATTCCATTTAGTGGTGTGCCTGAAGGCTGGGAAGATATCCCTAGCATTTACTCAGAAGAGGAAAGGACCGATGTTCCAGAACCAGTGATGCTGTCAGAGTGTGTTCCTGAAGTAGAGCCTGTGGCACCAGAGCCTGAAGTCCCAAGAGAACAGAGAGCTCGCCGAGTTGTGAGACCCCCCAAGAAGCTAACCTACTCTCAAATGGGGGAGAGCTCTGAGGACTCTGTTGTGACTGCTAGAAGAAGTGCTGAACGCTCTAATCCCTCAACCGACCATTTGGTGGAGGGCAACCCCAGCTCACTCTCTGGCACAGTTAGGCAGGCCACTCATGCCAGTGTGACCTGTGGGACAGGGAATCCCACCTCTGAGTTCTGGTGGAAATTCCCTGTACCAACATCATACCCAGCACTTTCAAAATTGGTACAGGATATGTGTTAAAAGTTTATCTTTGGGGACCAAAGAGTTTAAGTGGGGGGAGTGTGTAGCGGGGTCTCTTTAAGGACTATAAAACTACTGTTCCCAGAACCCCACTGGTTCCCAGGATGTTTGGAGTTATGCCCCAGAGACTCATGGGGGAGGGCATATAAGGAGGGGGAGAGGCCTAGTTCTTTCTCTTTGGACACCCCCCCCTCTCCTAGCAAGAGGAGGTTTGTGCTGAACTGCTGGAGGCACAAGGCCTGAAGCCTGGGCCTTGTGCTCTTTTCCAAAGAGCCCTTTGCCAGCCTAGCTGCACCTGAGAGACATCTTCTCATCCTTGCTGCAGTACACCAGAAGGATTGAAGACTCGGAGGTTGGTGGATTCCTGTTCCTAGACAAATCGGCGGAGAAAACGGACTTGGATCTGTCCGGGTGGTGAGAGCTGTTTAAAGACAGATACTTTATCTTTATTATTCGTTTGGATTACAAAGTTGTTCTTCAAGTGCACCACCGAAAGATTGCTAGCGAATATTGTTTCACTGGACTTCCATCTAGATCAGTCAGGCCTGACTGCATAGGTAGATAGTGCTGGGTGTTAGTTTACCCATGTGGGGAAGTAGCTGAAAAAGGGCAGCGTTAGAGTTGCATAGCAATACTTTATTATGCTGATTACTCTGTTTATCCTTATTACTGGTTACTGCAGGGACCTGCTTATGTATTGCAAACCAAATGTTCAATTCATGTTATTCCTTTTATAAAACAACAAGTAAAGTCAGTTATATACTTTCAAAGATTGTCTATGAGCTTGAGTTACCCACCCACGCACACACATATTTAGAGTATAAGTGATTTAATGTGTATTGCTAGATACTAACTGTGCCAGAGTGGGTAGAGCAGATTGCCGGGGGGGTTGGCGGAGCTGTGCTCAGGGCCCAAACCAAACTTGCGGCCCTCTTAAGTGAGGGTAACGCTATATAATCTATCAGTATTTTATTATTATTTTTTAGCTATGATCAGCAACCTATATTTTACAATTACCATTCATTGATTCCTCAACGGCTATTCTCAGGTATTTCTTTAATGCCTTTATGTGAGATTAACACCCATCTATTACCCTTAAAACAAATTCTTTGCACTCATAATGAGAAAAAACATAGTATTTGGTTAAATTTTTATTGTTTTACAGCAGGGGTGCCCAACCAGTGGCCTAGGGACCACATGTGGCCCGCGGAGCCCTCTAATGTGGCCCTCGGCCTCCTGTTCTAAGATGGCAGGTTGGCAAGCCCAGATCATGGGTTGCTGACCCACCATCCCAGAGCAGCAGCTTTGTGAATGAAGCTGTTGGTAGTGCAAGCAAGTGGCTGTGGAGCAGAGCCACATAAGCCAATGCTTTCTGTATAGTGCCAGCTCCTGTCACAGGCGGAGTGATACCAAATGCACTCTGCCTAGGACAGCAACAGCCAGCGATACCAGAATGCAAGATGGCCAATAAATGTAAGTTTACTACTAAATTCACAGTATATATGGATGTATCTGTTTTGCAGTGGTTACTGGACTTTCAAACTGATCCGCAGGTGCAGTGCAGCTGTGGGTTACCTGCATTGAACCATAGACTTCGGTTATTACCAGCAGGTTTGTTGCGCATTCAGAAAGTGCACCAAACTTGCAGGATATAATAGAACTTTACGGCAAAGTGCAGCTAAGCTGCAGAAAATCCACAGGTTCACTGTGCTTCACCTGCGGTTTAGGCAAATCGCAGCGCATTTGTGTGAAAGCAGCCTTAGGCCCATTTCACATGACCCAATCACATGACCTTACTATTCACCTCTATGGAACAGCAGATGTAAATGGACTCCCATCACCTTTCATTACCAGACCCTTTTCCCATTCCCCCTGCCGTGTCCCCCCCCCCCCCCCCATGTTTTAATTTTTTTCTCCCTCCCTTTCTCCTTCCTTCGTTTTCCTCCCCTCCTTTTGATCCTACCCAACTTCTGCCTAGTCTTCCACCCCCCTTCTTCCCTATTCCCCCCCTTTTTATTTTTTCTTACCTTTACTCATTTTTGTACTACACTTTTGGCTAGATTGCAGCCCTAAAGCTCCATTGTGAGCTTTAAATGGCGCATTTTCCATGTGCACTACCCATGGACGGTCTTCTCGTGATTTGACCTGAGGCGCAGACGAAAGATCTTAATTTGGATGAGCGATAGATGATGGGCTTTGTAGTTGACAGCTTATTTCATTGTACCATTACCATTTTAATTTCTGTATTGTACCTTCAGTCCATGCAATGGTTTTAATTTGTTTTGGTTCTATGCAGTGTTACATCTAGACTGTCTTTAAAATATCCCCTGATGAGCCCAAAGCAGCGAAACATGTCGGAACAATCACTCTACTGTTCTTCTTTGAGTGATTATATTTTGTCATCTGTTTTAAACTTTAGATGTATCCTTGTCTATGTGCACATAACCTTTATCAAACATTTTATCATGTCTTATATGTAACAATAAAATCTTGCAATCTTTTATACCCATTATGGATTGAATTATTTTTTTTTCTCTGGCACCCATAAAGTCCGGCCAAAATGTCCTCTTTACATTTATGTAAAGGGATGTTGGTGCCTTCTGCTTGTCATTATCACCTACCCATATTTTCATTTTCCGAGAAAAAACATAGTATTTGGTTACATTTTTATTGTTTTACAAGATCTGTCAACTGGCCCCAGTGAATCCTCAGAATATACCCTGCCGTTGTACCCTCTCTCCCTTTTTTTGAGGGGGTTATGAGAGTCTTCTTGTCTCTCTGTTCCACCATTATTATATACTTTTTGAACATCTTTAGTTTTGATCGGGCATGGATATAAAAAGTTTTCCAAAACAACAACACTAAGAGCTTTTTGGAGTCGAGAACTTCTCTTGCTTATACTCACCCCTGAGGAAGGAGATACACACACACCGAAAAGCGTTGGGTGCAAGAGTATTTCACACTGTTGTATGTACATTGATGTTAAACACTACAGATGCATTCCGGATGTTACATGTTATATGATTAATATGTTTTTATGTAATATATTTAATAAACTATATTTGTATTACGATACTATTCTACTTTCCATGTGCCTAAAAAGTCCACCACTAGGGGTTTTTTGCTTTTAGCTTCAATATTGGATGTGGCACTAAAAAAGCTTTAAGTTGCCGTTCTACAAAAAAAAAACCTCTCCATTGGGTATGTGTTTTAGGAGGCCCACTGGAAGGTGTTGTGGAGTCTTACGCTAAACACAAACGGAACAAGCAGCTACTGTCAGGGCTGTTCTCAGCCCTTCTGTCTCTGAGCTGGCCGCTCAGCTGTTGGCTAATTACCAGCTCCCATCTCTCTCCACAATTACTCTGCTGTTGATGATCCTGCTCGTCAGTCCTGCCTACTTAAGCCGTCCAGTCCAGAGGATCTCTGCCTTTGCCTTGGTCACATGACAAGAAACTATCTCCTGTGTTCCCGTTTAAAGACTGGCTTTGCTGATATCCCCTCTGTCTCTAGATCCTGCTTGCTGTTCCACTACTTGGATCCCTGACTTCTGACTTAGCTGACTATCCATTCTGGTTACTGAACTTTGGCTGTGTTTTGACTACGTTTGTTCTTTTTACTTTTATTATTAAACAAGTGTGATTTAACTGTACTTCTGTCTCGGTCTGATTTAATGGTTTCTGACAGTAGACGATGGCCATGAATTCAGAAGATACAGTCAATCCACTTGTTGGTAATATTTTTTCCAGATTGGATGAGCAAGATCACCGCATGGATCAGGTTGCCATAGCATTACAAACGCTCCTGAGTCACACTGCTCACCTGGAATCTCCCACTGTGGCTGCTCCGGTACAACCTGAGTTGCAGGCCATACCTGCTGCTGCACCAGTCTCTATGCGGGCACCTGCCTCGGGTATTACCTCTATAAGAGGTATGTTTGGTTCCGTTCCACTTCCCCAGTGATTTTGGAGCGATCCAGTTCAATGCAGAGGGCTTCTCAACCAGGTTGAGATATACTATGAGATGCTACCCCAGGTATTACCCATGGACATAGCCAGAGTTCAGGAACTGGAACGGATAGTCAGTCAAGCCAAAACATCAGGGAACCAGAAAACAGCAAGCAGCATCTGGAGCCAGAAGGAATGTCAGCCAAGCAAGTCTTTAAAAAGGAACACAGGGTCTTTAGAGATGTGACCAAGGCGAAGGCAGAGATCATCTGGAGTGGATGGCTTAAAGTAGACAGGACTGACGAGCAGGATAACAGGTGAGTCACTGTGGAGAGATAAGAGCTGGGAACAAGGCAACAGCTGAGCGGCCAGCTCAGAAAAGGAAAGGCCAAGCCCAGCCCTGACACAGGTGAACCATTACAGGGGCATGGCTACATCCACAATGTTAATCTGGTCATCAAATTTCGATTTAGTTTTAGTCATCTGGAGTTTTTTTTTTTTTGTATTTTACTCTAAATTTCCCACTACATTAGTGGCAAAATTATGAATGCAATCTATACTCTGGGGGAATCTAGGATGGAAAAGGGACCTGGGGGTCCTAGTAGATGACAGGACCAGCAATGGCATGCAATGCCAAGCTGCTGCTAACAAAGCAAACAGAATATTGATATGCATTAAAGTGGTTGTAAACCCTTACAACACACTTTGGTCCAAGAAATATCTCCTAAACCTACACGGTTTAGGAGATATTTGCCGAAAGACAGGCACCGCTCATCAGGGTTTACTTCCTCTTTAATATAAGGGGATCAACTCCAGAAAGAAAACCGATAATTCTCCTCCTCCACAAGACTCTGGTCTGGCCGCACCTGGAGTATGGTATCCAGTTCTTGGCACCAGTCCTCAGGAATGATGTACTGGAAGTGGAGCGAGAAGGGCAACAAAGCTAAAAAAAAGGGTCTGGAGGTTATGAGGAAAGGTTGTGAGCACTGAACTTAATGTCTCTGGAGAAGAGACGCCGGAGAGGGGATAGGATTTCAATTTACGTATACTGTACTGGTGACCCCACAAGAGGGATACAACTTTTTTGTGGAAGGGCATGGCCATTCATTAAAATAAGAGAGTAGTTTAAGGTTAAACCACAGAGCAGGGCTATGCGATTAGCGGACCTACAGCTTTTGTCCCATCATGCTTCTGCCTTTGGGCGTCATGCTTGTGGCTGTCAGAGTCTTGCGCGCTGAAGAAGATGGCTGCTTAAGCCTACAGCTCTCCACAGCCGGCCGTTTAACAGCAAAAAACAGGCAGGTATTCTCCTCTAAAAACATACCTAAATACTCTGCAGTACTCCTGGGACAGAAGCGGCAATAATGTCTCGCAAAAGAGGACAAGAAAGGGGACCAAAAAAGCTGTCTTCATTTACATTTAAACAGAGCAGTGAGCTGACTAAAATCCAAGATGGCGCCGCCGGAGCTGTGAGGAAAAATAATAAAACTCACACAAACCTTTCTGATAGCCATCCACCTGAAATGGATGAGGAATTATCATCCTCATATTCTAATGGCTCCTCTCAACTATCCCCAACATCTCAGGGACCCGCAAAATTGCGGATGAAGCTGGATTTATCTTGTCAGGCAGCTGATACTGTGAACACAGCTCTGCATAGTGATAATGCTATGTCCTCATTACAGACATCTATAGCTGCTTTCCCAACATCAGGTCAGCCAGTACTAGATACCACAATGAAAGAAATGCTTGTGTCATTACAATCATCTATTATATCTAATCTATTTTCCATGATTCATAAATTCTCTCTTGATATGAAACATATGGATGGTAGACTGCAATACGTTGAAAACAAAATGGAGGAATGCACTGAAACAGTGAGCTAGTGGATGCATGTACAGAACAAAAAGATGATTCCATGTGGGTCAAGATGAAACTGGCAGATCTCGAGGACCACTCACGTCGAAACAACATTAAAATGAGAGGAATACCAGAGTCAGTTCTACCTATGGACTTACATAACTATGCAAATACACTATTTTCTACATTATTGCCAGAATTATCGCCGATTGAACTTACAATCGATCGTATTCATAGAATTCCCAAACTAAAACATCTAGAAGAATCAATTCCCAGAGATGTTATTCTGAGAATTCATTTTTATCAAGCTAAAGAGCAAATTCTCTCCAAAGCGAGGGAGCCAACTACTCTGCCACCACCATACTCAGATATACAATTATTCGCCGATCTCTCGCAATTTACACTACAAATGAGAAGACAGCTTAAAACTGTAACGGAGGCATTATCTAATCATAAGATCACATACAAATGAAGACATTCAGCCACTATCTTGACCACTTACAAAGGGAAACATTTTGCTATATCTACCATTGAAGATGGAATGCAATTACTCCAAACATGGGGTATTATAGTTGATCTTCCACATAACACCCCTGCCTTGAAGGAAAAAACTAATTTGTTCCACTTTGGACAAAAACGTGAACAAAATAGAATTAAATACAAATGAACTACTCCTGCCTGTTAACTCATATGCATTACTGACATATACGGTCTGGTTTGATGCTCAATACCTTACTACTTGAACTTCACCCCCTATCTTGGTCAGCATTCCTTTGAGTGGATTACTGCTGACACTTGGAAAATATTTTTTTCTTTACTGTTTTATTTTTTTTCTTCTCTCCTTTTTTTTTCCCCCTCTTGCAATATATATTGCCAAATAACTACTAATAGAGTAATAACTCGTTTTTTCATAGATTTGAAAAAAAAAAATCTACATTGTTGTGTGCATGATTGAATAGTAACTGTGAACTGATCATATAACAAATACTTAGATATTTAGTTTAAGCATTATAGAAACTAGAGAATATTCTTTTAGGAATATATAGAATTATAGTAACATCTAATTTTGATATATATTAATATGTCTTTCAAAATATTGTCCCTAAATGCAAGGGGACTGAATCACCCAGCGAAACAAACCTCTATGTGGAGGTCTGCCTTATCCTTTAATTGTGACATATTATGTGTTCAAGAGACACATTTTGCTAAAGATGCATCTCCCAAATGTCAACATAAACATTTTCCTCATATTTTTCAAATAAAATTCTCCAAAAAAACAAAGAGGGGTGTTAATAGCTATTAGAGATACTATTACATTTCAATTAGATAATTGTATCACTGACCATGAAGGTTGCTATATTTTTTTGATTTGTGCCATTAACAATATTCAATACACCCTTGTATCTATTTATGCTCTGAATATGAGGCAAATGCATTTCATAAAAAAAACTATAGAGGAGGCTAAGAAAGTTCAAAAAGCACACCTCCTGATATGTGGAGATTTCAATTTGATTCCAAACAATAATATGGATTCTTCTGCTAAGTCAAAATGATATGCTTCTCCCCTTGATAAGTTCATAACTTCGAACGACTTATTTGATGTGTGGAGATGTGGACATGCTAATGAAAGGGATTACACATATTTGTCACCACGGCACAATACCTACTCCAGAATTGACTTATTCTTGACAGATAAATGGCTGCTTGACAAGATTTCATCCTCCCATATACATACGGCCACGTGGTCGCATCACGCTCCCATTAGCATATCTATAACAACCACATCATCCCAACCAAATTCATATATATGAAGAGCTAATAACTATATTCTCCTAAATGAAAATTACTCCACAACACTCCAACAACACCTTACTGAATTCTTTTCAATTAATTCGATGTCTATATCAGACCCAATGATATTATGGAATGCTCATAAAGCTGTTATGAGAGGGGTGTTTATGCAATTAGGTTCTAAAGCTAAAAGAAAGAGAACTCAGAGAATGGATGAACTTACTAAGGAGATAGCCAAAGCTGAGGAACACAATAAAAATGATCCTTCTCCTTTCATTAAAACACAAATTTTCCAGTTACATAATGAATTAAGAACCCTACTTCTAGAGATACATTAGAAATCCTATAAAAAATTCAGAGCTACCACTTATGCAACAGGGAAGAAAGCAGGGAAAACAATGGCATTACGCATTAAAGGTTATCGATCTAAGACTAAAATTCCATTCCTCTACCATCCTCACACTAATGAAAAATTGCTTAAGCCTTATTCAATAGCTGAAGCATTTAGCTCATATTATAATGATTTATATAACATTAAGAATGATGGCGATACCCATCAACCTTCTCAGGAGGAGATTGACACCTTTTTGGAGAGTGTCAAACTTCCATCTATTTCCCCACAACAATTAGAATTTCTCAATTCTCCCTTTACTATCCCTGAAATTCTACAAACTATCCATATTCTTCCTAACTTGAAATCACCTGGTCCAGGTGGCTTTACAGGGGAATATTTTAAAAAATGTCAAAGTACTCTAGCACCTATACTATATGACATTTATAATTTAGCAGCCAATTCTTCATAATTTCCCAATGAAATGCTGAATGCTCTTGTTGTAACTCTTCCAAAACCAGATAAGGAACCATCTTCGCCTAAAAATTTTAGACCAATTTCATTGCTCAATTTAGATGTTAAAATTTATGCGAAACGTCTAGCCAAGAAACTAGATAGTTTGTTACCCTTTCTTATCCATAGAGATCAATCGGGTTTCACCAAAGGAAGACAAGCATCGGATGCTACTAGAAGAATGATAAATATAATACACCATGTAGAACTCACCAAATCGCCATCCCTGTTTCTGTCACTTGACGCTGAAAAAGCGTTTGATAGAGTTCATTGGGGATACCGGTCATCAGTGCTGACTAAATTTGGCTTAACGGGTCAAATCAACAAAGCAATATTAGCCCTGTACTCTGTCCCCTCGGCTCGAGTGTATACTACGGATTCCTTATCACCTCCATTCCCAGTAACAAATGGTACAGGACAAGGATGCCCCTTATCCCCCTAATTTTTAACCTTGTTATTGAACCTCTAGCTGAGAGTATTAGGTCCAACAAAAAAATTCTAGGAGTTACCATTGCTGAACAAGAACATAAAATCAACCTTTTTGCAGATAATGTTGTTCTTATGATTACTGATCCTGTGAAATCCTTACCGGAAATTCAGGAAACACTAAATATGTTCAGCAAAGTTTCTTATTACAGGCTTAACGTGAATAAATCTTGTATATTGAACTTGGGGATAGATGAAAATACTACTAAACATCTTAAATTAAAATTCCCTTATGCATGGACTGAAAGTACAATTAAATATTTGGGTATTCAATTATCAAATTCATGTAAAACACTGTTCCAATATAATTATATTCCACTTCGTAATGCATTACAAGAAAATCTCACTAAACTAGCATCCCATGAATTTTCATGGATGGGACGTTTGGCAGCGTTTAAAATGCTTCACCTTCCACAAATTTTATACTTTTTTAGAACTCTCCCGATTCCAATTCCGTTAAAATTTTTCCAATTCATTCAGCCTCTGTTTTCCAGATTCATCTGGCAGGGTAAAAAAAATCTAGATGTTCTCATTCAAACTTAGTGAAGAAACGTCAAGCTGGGGGAACAGGGTATGTGGATTTCCAAGATTATTATTTAGCCTCGGTTCTCACACAGTCTAAGGAATGGTTTCTATCTCCTCCATCTACAATTTGGGGGAAGATGGAAACTGCTAAGATCACAGGAAATTATCTATCAATATGGATTCCTTCTATGGCACTTGGAGCCAAGATACCTTCTCGCATCTCCCCAACAATATTAGCAACACTTAAATCCTGGGTTCGATTTCTGTATCTAACTTCCTCACACCCTCTTCCTACCAAAGTCCAAATTCCGCTAAATACTCTACATAATTTCATGAAGACAACCTCATTTACACCATGGATAGAGAAGGGAATTAAATATCTATCTGATCTACTTGATAATGGGGTGATAAAACCATTTCCTACACTTCAAAAGAAATTTCAATTGCCAAATTCAGATTTATTCCTCTACATCCGAACTAAGAATTGCATTTCCAACCTCCCATCATGGACCTATAATGTTCCCCAATCGGCTTGGTCCTTCCTTAAGATCCCCATACATCAACAAAAAGGGATCTCTCTTTTCTATAATCTTCTTCAACAAAAAAGTGTGTTTACAAAGACTATCCCTTTAATTAGATGGGAAGAAGACTTAGGATACACCTATACAGTTGACCAATGGCAAAAAGCTTGTAACACCACATATAAAGTCACATGCTGCTCTACATTATGGGAAGTATCCATTAAATTGACTCAATGCTGGTATCTTACTCCTGAGAAAATATCTAAATTCAACAGCACATTTGACGACAAATGTTGGAGATTGTGCGGCAAAAAAGGTGATATGTTACATACATTTTGGACATGCCCTAAACTTGGGAAGTATTGGGAACAAATCTTTCAAGTTATGTTTGAAATTACCAAAACAGTCATTCCTCCAAATCCCTCACTGGCTCTATTATCCATTGATCTTGATCGATATCCTATCCAGTTTAGAAATGTGTACTGTTTACACATATTTTGCTGTCAGCCAGGATCAGTATAACGAGGAACTGGAAAAATCCTGATCCTCCTTCCATAAAAGAAGTGATAGAATCGACTCAAACTCATTACATTTATGAATCAATTCTAGCTGTTCGGCCTCACAAAAAAGAACATACTCATAAAATATGGCAGCCATGGGCTAAATGGGCTAGTCCCCAAAACATTGCACGAGTTCTTTGTTCCTAGATAAGTTGAATTAAAAAATTACTTACCCCGCTCTAATATTTTAATCTTTGTTTTGTATCTATTAAATGACAGGTTACTATTACTGTCCCGAACACAGTTTAGCACCCATAGGAGTGTTCGGGAATATATTTAGGTTCATCATCTTTGAATTACTTGAATTGGCAGTATATAAATATATGAAGATAATAGTTATATTACTTTTGTGTATCGTCTCCACAATGGATGTATTAATAACCTCCCGATCGTTATCTTTATTATGCTATTATAATTGAGATAATTAATATGGTTTTCTTTATATTATATTTTTTTTATTATTTTTGGATACTATTATCTATGTATCTAAATACTGTAACTGATCTGTTATTTAGTCATAATTTCTGTCACTTGTCTTGATAAAAATTTAAACTTTAATAAAAACTATTGATTAAAAAAGTTACTTTTCATTGTTTCATGGGTCAGGATACTTTGCTGGGTCCACTACATATACACACCCATTTAGGGATACATTATATGTTAGCGGGTGAGCTCAGTCTGGATTTTATATATTTTTTCTACCCTTTTATATTAGAAATGAGCATACCGATGGAGGGGAGGAAAGGAATCCCAGGAAAGGGGGGGGGGGGGGGGTATAGTTCCTTTGAGAAATCAACTTTATCACATATTTCTCTCCCTCCCACCCCCCAATGTAGATTACTCTTAAAAATGACAGTAACTCCATGTAGGCTATAGAAATGTAGCAAGGTCCCAGGCCTCCTTTAGGCTGAGGATCTCCAGAGCCAGCTGGCATACTTCCATATAGAATGGTGGACTGCAAGGCATAATGGGTGTAATCTAAGATTCATGGGCACTGGACATGTCTTGAATGCAAAGAGATTATTTTCTCTTGAACAGAATAGTGGGAGAGAGGGTTTAGGGCCAGGACACACTCAACCCACTTCCCATATATGGTTGGGTGGGCGCTCAGGAACATCTTTCAGAAGGGGGGGTGTGGGAAGGAATTGTGCACATGCATGCGCAGCGGTACGCTCCCGATGTTCTCGTGTAACCTGGACATGGCCCTTCTCAGATAGGCAGGAGGGCTCTGACTGGCCCTCCTGATCACATGATGGCTGTGTCCAATCACAGCCATCATGTGAATTAACTAGAAAGCCAGTTGCTAGGAGATGTCTTTCTCCTCCTCACACAGAAGTTGTCAGTGAGGAGGAGA
Organism: Lithobates pipiens; assembly: GCF_037356315.1. Taxonomy (NCBI): domain Eukaryota; kingdom Metazoa; phylum Chordata; class Amphibia; order Anura; family Ranidae; genus Lithobates; species Lithobates pipiens. Next base: position 50,215,670 of record NW_027507789.1, on the reverse strand, counting down.
GTGGACCGCTGCAGCTGGCAATCAGTGTATTGAGCATGTCCACACAGAAAAAAAAAAAACCCAAACAAACCAAAATAAAAACTATTTGTGCAAGGAAAAATAGTATTTTTAAACAGCTTACCTGTAAAATCCTTTTCTTTGATGTGCATCAGGGGACACAGAGCCATAGTAATAACTATGTGGGTTATATCGGCATATCAGGTGCTGCACACCGTCACGCCCCTTAAGGCGTGAACTTCCCCCATATAACCCCTCCCATTACTGGGAGTCCTCAGTTTTGTAGCCAAACAATCAAAGTGTAGAAGAAGAAGGGAGGGACCTCTGTGTCCCCTGATGTACATCAAAGAAAAGGATTTTACAGGTATGCCATTTTAAAAATCCTATTTTTACTTGCACAAATAGTTTTTATTTTGGTTTGCTTGGGGTTTTTTTTTTCTGTGGGGACATGCTCATATACACCGATTGCCAGCTGCAGCAGTCCACTCTCCTCCTCACTGACAACTATGTGGGATGTCCCATAGCAATGGCAACTGAAAGGGGGGGGGGGGACAGAATCAAGGAAACAGGAGGCCAGAGAACACATACTGCAGCTTGCAGTGTATGCTGTGCCCAAAAGGCGATATCCCCATGACCTTTAATATCGATTTAAAAAACAAAAGCGTCTTAACCAAAGACCAATTTTGCGGTCTTACAGATCTGAGCCATAGAGGCCTGATGATGCACTACCCAAGAGGCACTAATCGCCCTGATTGAGTATGCTCTTAATATGAGAAGGAAGAATTTTCTTCTTTAAGCTGAAGCTTAAACAACCACCTGACAAATCCATTTGGAAAATAGTGGGTGTTGACACTGCCTGTCCATATCTTGGACCCTCTGGCAGTACAAACAAAACCTGTGTTTTGCAAACCTGAGCCGTCGCCCTTAAATAAAGTCTGATCGCTCTTACTACATCAAGAGACTGTAGTGCTTTCTTTTCCCGAGATTAAGGCTTCTGGGGAGAAAGAAGGAAGAAGAATATCTTGGTTTAAATGAAAACATATTACCACTTTTGGTAAGAGTGCAGGATGAGGACATCAAATCACCTCGTCCTTATACATGATGAAATATGGCTCTTACAAGACAGAGCCGTTAGTTCCAATTCTCTTCTAGCAGAAGAATGGCAAGCAAAAAGATTATCTTTCTTGTCAAAGAACCAAGAGAATTTCTCCTAAGGTTTAAACGGCTGATTTAACAAAGCTGACAAGACCAATCTTAAATCCTAAGGATTTAGAGGTGCCTTGATAGGGGGAATAAACAGCGTTACCCCCTGAATAAGCTACGCACCAAGAGTAGGAAGCAAGAGGCCGTAGGAAAAGACATCGGCCTGGATCTGGCTATTGATAAAAGTCAAGGCCATCTTCATTTCAGATCCCATATGCAGGAATCCTGCCTATTGACATACCTCCTGGGGTGCCAACCCCTGGATCCATACCAGGAAACCTATGCCTTCCAGATTCTATAGTAAGTGATTCTGGAAGCCAGCTTCCTGGCATTAGTCAAAGTAGACACTACTGAAGGATAGTGATGGACGAACGTTTCGCCCGGCGGTCGGTTCGCGGCGAATTTCCGACATTCGCGGTCCGCACGTTCGAACGCCTTTTTCCGTCGTTCGCCGCGGCGGACTTACGTGTTTAATGTATACAAGAACTTTAACCTTTGGTGACACGTTTATCATGTGATACAGGACAGCCAATTGAGACATGACAGCACATGGACACTTGGACATTCCCCCTAACCTATAAATACACCCGATCCGGTGGCCATTTTACATTCTTTCTTCTGTTACGATAGGGACAGGTTCCTGTGTGGAGTAGGGAGAGATAAACCACTAGCTATTTGGTACACAAAAGTTCTTTTCAGGACTGGTATAGGTGTTAGGTGTTGATAGGTTTGCTGTGCTGCTGATTCTTGCAGCAGCCTGAGTGTCTTTTGTTAGTTTAGAGAAAGGGAAAGGACGGTGTATGCTACAGGGACAGCCAGATTAGTCTTTCATCATCATCATCATCATCATCATCATCATCATTAGCTGTTACTATCAAGGTCCACAAAAGAGCTGTTCCAGTAACCACTAATCGTTCTCTTTTTTTGCCAATTTGTATAGGGACAGGAAGGAAGCAGTGTTGTCAGGCAGTGAGGGTAATTTTAAAGACTTGCTGTTATTATTAGTTCCACAAAGGTTCTTTTCAGGACTGGTATCAGTGGTACAGTAATAGGCTTGTACATGTATAATATTCTTTCTTCCAAATATAGAAAGGATATTATACTTGACTGCTGCCCTTCTGCTGCAGTCTGCTAAACATTCACAACTCACTTGTTCCACAAAAGTTCTTATAAGGACTGGTAACTTGGTATAGGGTGCTACGGTACATAGGCTTGAGTGCGGTACAGTCTGCTGTTCTGTAAGGACCGCTATCGGTCCACAATAGATAGGGTTGACGTGCACCACTGCTGACCGCTGCCCTATACTGCAGCAGTCCTTCAGCGGTATAGGGACTGACGTACAGTCTGCTAATCACTAACACACAACCTGCTTGTTCCACAAAAGTTCTTATAAGGACTGGTAACTTGGTATAGGGTGCTACGGTACATAGGCTTGAGTGCGGTACAGTCTGCTGTTCTGTAAGGACCGCTATCGGTCCACAATAGATAGGGTTGACGTGCACCACTGCTGACCGCTGCCCTATACTGCAGCAGTCCTTCAGCGGTATAGGGACTGACGTACAGTCTGCTAAACACTAATACACAACCTGCTTGGTCCACAAAAGTTCTTATAAGGACTGGTAACTTGGTATAGGGTGCTACGGTACATAGGCTTGAGTGCGGTACAGTCTGCTGTTCTGTAAGGACCGCTATCGGTCCACAATAGATAGGGTTGACGTGCACCACTGCTGACCGCTGCCCTATACTGCAGCAGTCCTTCAGCGGTATAGGGACTGACGTACAGTCTGCTAAACACTAATACACAACCTGCTTGGTCCACAAAAGTTCTTATAAGGACTGGTAACTTGGTATAGGGTGCTACGGTACATAGGCTTGAGTGCGGTACAGTCTGCTGTTCTGTAAGGACCGCTATCGGTCCACAATAGATAGGGTTGACGTGCACCACTGCTGACCGCTGCCCTATACTGCAGCAGTCCTTCAGCGGTATAGGGACTGACGTACAGTCTGCTAAACACTAATACACAACCTGCTTGGTCCACAAAAGTTCTTATAAGGACTGGTAACTTGGTATAGGGTGCTACGGTACATAGGCTTGAGTGCGGTACAGTCTGCTGTTCTGTAAGGACCGCTATAGGTCCACAATAGATAGGGTTGACGTGCACCACTGCTGACCGCTGCCCTATACTGCAGCAGTCCTTCAGCGGTATAGGGACTGACGTACAGTCTGCTCACTTCCTTGACCCAAAAAAGCACACCGTACTATATGCCCCTACCCTCCTCTTTGAAGAGGTTGAGCGGTGTCATATTTCTACTGGGGCTGCTTATGATATCCCTGTGCTGTGCTGACTTCCTCCTGGGGGTTCTTATTATGAAGGGATCACACTATCCCTGTGCTGTGCTGACTTCCTCCTGGGGGTTCTTATTATGAGGGGATCACACCATCCCTGTGCTGTGCTGACTTCCTCCTGGGGCTGCTTACGGTGCTGCTGTCAGTGCTGTATGTCACGGTGCTGCTGTCAGCGCTGTATGTCACGGTGCTGCTGTCAGCGCTGTATGTCACGGTGCTGCTGTCAGCGCTGTATGTCACGGTGCTGCTGTCAGCGCTGTATGTCACGGTGCTGCTGTCAGCGCTGTATGTCACGGTGCTGCTGTCAGCGCTGTATGTCACGGTGCTGCTGTCAGCGCTGTATGTCACGGTGCTGCTGTCAGTGCTCTGTATTACGGTGCTGCTGTCAGATGCCTCTATCACGGTGCATGTGTCATTCCGGTATGTCACGCTGCTGGTGATCATCTCCTGCACCCTCTTCTTTGCCTACCCTGGTCCCTGACCTTCCCTCTCCTCCATTGCCTTCATTAGCTCCATAGTCCTGAATTGTTAGAACAATTTCCCAAATAAAATAAAAATGCTTGTAGTTATCGATCCCAAATTCACCTCATACATGTATTATGTCATTGTCCAGATGGTGGGACTACGTTTTACCCCCTAATAATTACCACGTGGCCGCAAATTCGACATGAAGGTTTGCAAAGTTCGCCTCCCATTGAAGTCAATGGGGCCCGCGGCGAACGTTCGGTTTCGCGAACGTTTGGGTCCGTTCGCATTTCGCTTTCGCGAAACGTCCCGTCGGAAGTTCGTCCATCACTACTGAAGGAGATCACCCACGATCTTTTATAGAGTGGGATTCAACAGTCAAACCTGATGGGTTTACTTCCTCTTTGTCTCCCTGTGAAGGTAAAGCATAATGGGCTACTATGCATCGCATAGTAGCCCATTATGTGCACTTACCTGGCACAGGAGCCAGCGATGTCGCCGCTGTCCCCTGTAGCTTGGAGCGTCCATCTTCTTCCAAGTATTGCTGCTCCGTCCACTCACAGCGCCGGAGCAGTGATGACGTCACTCCTGCACATGCGCACAGGAGCCGCCACTAACGGCATATCGCCGTTAGCAGTGGCACACTCAGTGCCCCTGCATTCCGCTGTCTACGGCGCATGCACCGTTGACAGCCGTGCCTGTCTTTTTGTATATATCTCCTAAACCGTGTAGGTTTAGGAGATACTTATTGGACCTACAGGTAAGCCTTAATCTAGATGGATTTACTTCCTCTTTGTCTCCCATCGCATAGTAGCCCATTATGTGTCACTTACCTGACACAGGAGCCAGCGATGTTGCCGCTGTCCCCTGTAGCTCGGAGCGTCCATCTTCTTCCGAGTATTGCTGCTCCGGCCACTCACAGCGCCGGAGCAGCGATGACGTCACTCCCACGCATGCCCACAGGAGCCGCCACTAACGGCATATCGCCATTAGCAGCGGCACACTCAGTGCCCCTGCACGCCGCTGTCTACGGCGCATGCGCTGTTGACAGCGGTTCCTGTCTTTTTGTAAATATCTCCTAAACCGTGTAGGTTTAGGAGATACTTATTGGACCTACAGGTAAGCCTTAATCTAGGCATATCTGTAGATCAAAGTGGTTTGTAAGGGTTTACAACCACGTTAACACCTTGCAGGATAAAGATTTTCCCTTCTGCTGGATAACAACCACCAATTTAGGCTCTCACCTATGTCGGAAGCCAAGCGTATTGGAAACAAACAAAGCCTGAATCCTCTTTATTCCAGACCAACAGGATGGTGTCTTGAAGTAGTCTTTGAATAAAACTGCACATAAGGGATGGCCTTGAAGGAGGCCACCATTTCCCCTAAAAGTCTCCTGCAGCCAAAATGAAGGAATTTTCCTTTCCTGATAAGTTGAATTAGTCCTACAATGGAACAAATTCACATCTGAGGTAAGAATACATTCTTCTGTATGGTATCTATAACAAGCCAAGTAACCTCCTTGATGGTTTTAAGGAGAATCTTCCTAGGCTGAGAATCCAACCTAGAGATTTCAGCTATCTACAGCTGAGATCAGACTCTGGTTTTAGACCTGAGACTGAATGATCTATACAAAGTAGATCTTCTAATAGGCTAGGACCTCTATGCCTTGAGCCTTTAACCTGGCTAAAGGAGGTGCCAGAATCTTTCAGAACACTCGTAGTGCTGTGGCTAAGCCGAATGGCAGTGCCACGATTGATAAAAATAATTTTATATTTCAAACCGCAGAGATTTTTGGTAAGTGGGAAACTTTGGCACATGGATATATGCAACTTCCCTCCTTGCAGGATGGACAAAGCCGATCGAATTATGAAGGATCAGAAGTGCCCATTCAGATCTCCAAGATATAAAGAGGGTCTTACCTCTCTGCTTGGCTCTGGGACCTTAAAAGGTTTGAGCCAAAAACCCCTGTTCCACTAAGGGAATCTCTGATATCACCGACTGGGATAACAGCTGATCCAGAGACCAGGAAGACACTTCTCTTCTTTCCTCTGGAACCTTAGGGGCATTCTTTGAGGAGACGGACACTCTTGCATAAGACTGCCGCATCAGCAGCCCCAAGGACCCCACAGGCAGCACCCAAACAGGACCCGAACCCCGGACCCTCGGATCAAAAGCCGGCTGGGCCATCCAGACTCTAGATGCAACCTAGAGAAAAAAAAATAAAAAAAATCGCAGAAATCACTCTCCTCTTAACATTGTTCCTGCCAGACTTTGAGATTTGCAAGACCTTTCCCCTCACTCAAACAAGTGGGGGTGCTCCTTCATGAGAAGGCCTTAGCATTCTGCTTCATGGGCTTTCTGCCCCCGAGAACCTGGTGCTGCTCCTGGGAACTTTCTCCTGAACCTGATGACTGAGACGGTCGAGACCTCCTAAAGGAAGATACCCCAGGCATAGGAGAGGCTGCATGATTAAAGGAGAACTGTTTGAACCTCCTTTTACTGGTAAAGAGAGCTTTACCGCTTTTGGATGTACTTATCCACTCTAAATAGTCGTACTCCAGCACCTGGTGCTTCGGCTAACCAATATTTCAGCCATGGACCTCTGCAAAAATGCACTAGTCCAAGTATAAGCCATAGGGCTTAAATGAGCGAGTCCTTCATAGCATCTGTGAGACACAGTGCGTCAAATACACCAGCCCCTTTCCGGGCCTGCTGATCAGGCAGAACTTTCAGGTATCTCACACCTGTTCCTTAACCCCTTGGAGTCCACATTCCAATGCATTGGCATGACTCACAATGTGCTCCACCACAATAGTGGAGCAGACTTTAAAGGGTTAAATGGACTGAGCTACTCCAATTGCAGCCAAAACTGCAAAAGACATCTTGTCTTTAAAAGGAAAATCCAACCTTAACTTGCTGGATCATTTAACATCAGTGCATTATCCACTGGACATGTGAGACTCTGCTCACTGAGGTGATTGCAGCATTAATAGCTGGAACCCACCATTTCTTGCATAAAAATGTTCCCATTCAGAATACATAGCTATGCATTTTTAGTGTTTTTTGCATCTTGCAGATCTGCACTACAGAACTTGTTCCATAGGACACCATGTTAAATGAACTCCCAGGTGGGGGAGGTTCAAATGAACCCTATTAGAGTTAGATACCTCAAGAACCAGGCAAGGTGGCAGGCAACAAAAGGGTTAAGTAAGGGAGTAGACTAACACCTGACTTGTGCGGCTACTCCCTCCCTGTTAGGATCCCCTGAAGAGGAAACAAAAAAAATGGAGTTACTTACCGGTAACATCCTTTTCCAGGACAGCCACCATAGAGAGACCCCGGCTCCCCCCCCTTGTAGGAAACACCGCCTTCCAACACAGATTTAAGCCACAACCTCCCCTCAGCCCCTCAGTTCTTTGTGAGTACCTCCGGCCTACAGGGGAGACACAAGAGCACGTCAAAACAAACATCAACTCTTACCTGACGTTCTCATGCGATGAGTTCAACAAAAAAAGCTCCCATCTGGGTGGGTATCAGTGCTGTCCTGAAAGACTCCTGGAAAAGGATGTTACCGGTAAGTAACTCCATTTTTCCCAAGGCCGTCTTTCAGGACAGCCACCATACAGAGGATAAGCGAGTACCTTACCTCAGGGTGGGACCTTGATCAAATGTCACACGCATTGTAAATTTAGTTTTTGCCTGAGGACCCTACAGTACTGAGGGTTAATTGTGTAGGTAAGCCTTAACACCAGTCTGGCCAGGCCATGATTGATGTTCTGCCTGGTCATGTGAACGGTGCGGTGCACATGACAGGCTAGAACCAGGCCTGGTTGGATGTTTGGGTTTGGCCCTCTCGAAGCCAATCAGCGGGAGTGCCGGGCCCTCTAAGGAGTCTGAGAGGGGGTATTTAAGCAGGTGTGGGTCACGTGTTTAGGGTTCCGGAGTTGTTCGAGAGACCCATGTGGTCTGTTCTGGTTCCAGGACCGGGGTAGCCCCGTGAGGGGTCCCGGTCACGGGGCGTTTGACATCACGCAGCATGTTTCTGTCAGTGGCCCCTGATAAACTCGACTGGTCTGGAGTAGGGATCCGTCCGTTCCCGAGTCTCAGAACCTGCTGGTCCGAGGTGCTGTAACTGAGGGAGGATTCAAAGTGTACGAGTGTGCTCTCGGCTTGGAGGGGCACCACAGCTCATGCAAGTGCCCGGGGGAGGACTCTTCGGAGGAGGGCCGGCAAGTGGCATCCTGAGAAGTGCCTGGTTACTCAAAGAAAGCAGGAAACGTTCCAGGTACAGTTGAAAAAAGGTTCCTTTTCATCTTCTGTTGATTGTTCAAGTTTTGAGTCAACGTGCTGCCTGCCATGACCTCTGGCTAGAGGTCTGTCCAGCCTTGAAGCACCCAGCTGCAAGTGACTACTCTCTGGGTGGAAGTAGAGACTTTGCTAAACCTGCAGTTCAAGATACCCAAGTTCTTCACCCATACCCTCTGTTCCCAAACAGACTGTGTTTTGTGAAAGTTCTACTGCAAAATAAAACCTTTTGAAAGGACTTTATTTGTGTCAGTGTACAAGTCGTTGGGTATCAACCCTGGGAACCCCTATATGCAGAGGAGCAGGCCAGGAGAAGGTAATCGGTAAGCCCACGTGGGGGCTCATAGTCCGGGATTTACCGTTACCTCGCAAGGCCTTGGAACAGAGGGTAAAGAATGTGTTTTTCAAACTGCGCCACAGGGATCAGCGCCATTGCGCACTGCGTGAGTGTGTGTTGCCGAAGAAAGCGGTGAGGTTGTTTCTCAGAGCTCTGAGAAAGAATCTGAAGATGTTTCAACCCTGGAATGCACGGTCGGCACCTGGACCCAGGCTGCCTTCGGAGAGGGGTCCGGCGAGTGTGCAGACACCGGGGATGGAGGTCACGGATACTGGAATCTGGCTGTTACCGCAGGGGATGTTCGCCCTGTGTAACATAGGAGAGGTTGAGGCACTGGGGATATTGTGTGGAAGGTGTGACAGTCTGTCACGTACCTGGTGGTAGAGCCCGACTTGCAGAGGGAGACCTCTCTTGCAGCTCCGACTCGAGAGCCCTGGTAGTATATACAGGTGACTCAGGAGTCAAGAGGAGCACGAGTGTCTGGCAGGATCAACAGCTGGGTAAGGAATGCTGGACCGGAGGGGAGCTGGAAAGCAGGCAGGTGCAGGAAACTGAAGCAGGACAGCAGGCAGGGAGGTTGTAGTCGGACACAAGTGCAGGAGTTCTGGCAGAGGTAGGACTTCAGGCAGATGCTGGAACCAGTACAGGAGATGGGCAGCGGATGGCACCGGAACAGAAGGCTGGAAGCAGAGTCGTCAGGCAAGCCGGGTTGGAGGTCAGGCGGACAGCAGAAGTACCGAGGATCAGGCAGGTGGATGGTCGGACGAGCCGGGTCAGTAAGCGGACAGGCAGCAAGGTACCGAAGGGATAAACAGAAGGGAGGTCAGGCAGGCCGAGGTCAGATGCAGGCGGATAGCAGGAGCAGTAGGTAAACAAGCCGGGTCAACAGGTCACAGGAAGCAGGTTCTCAGGATCAGGGTACTAGCACGCTGTAGATCAGACAGCAAGAACTGGATGTGACCAACAGGACTAAATAGCCCGCCTGGCGCCAACGAGCGCACACACGCGCGCACGACCGCGCACGCGCACAGACGCGCACCCGCGGACGCGCGGCGGAAGGTCCAGGCTGATCGCTGCTGGCAGGATCTTCATGACATTGCCCCCCCTCAAGGGGCAGCCTCCGGATGCCCAATCGGGCCCATCTTTCCGGGTGCAATCTTCTGAAAGCTTGGATTAGGGTCTTTGCATGGATATTTTCCACAGGCTCCCAAGAATTCTCCTCCGGGCCGTAACCTCTCCATTTAATTAAAAATTGAGCTTGGTTATTCCTTTTCCTACAATCCAGGATAGCTTCAATTTCAAATTCTTCCTCCCCGTTCACCATTACAGGGTCTGGGGGGTTCACATTCCGGTCGGGAAAAGGATTGGGGACAAAGGGTTTCAACAGGGAGACGTGAAAGACAGGGTGGATCTTGAGTGAATCCGGGAGCTCCAGCTCGTAGGCTACCTCGTTGATCCTCCTCCTTACAGTGAAAGGGCCCAGGAATTTGGGGCCCAATTTCCTGGAAGGACACGACAATCGAAGGTTTGCGGAGGATAACCATACGCGGTCACCTGGTTCGAGCAGCAATTCACCCCGCTTCTTCCTGTCGAACACTTCCTTATTCTGTTCCTGGGATCTTGCCATGGTCTTCTGTAGTAGTTGGTTGTTTGAAGAGAAAAAATTTATAGTCTCCAAGACTGCTGGCACCGAACATTCGGGAATGGAATTAGGAAGGAAAGCTGGATGAAACCCATAGTTAGCAAAAAACGGACTTTGCTTGGTAGCAGAATGCACGGAATTATTATAGGCGAATTTGGCCAACGGGAGCAGTGTGATCCAGTCATCTTGGGAATAGGATGAAAAACAACGGAGGTATTGCTCGAGAGTCTGATTGGTCCTCTCGGTCTGACCATTCGTCTGAGGGTGGTAAGCGGTGGAAAATGACAGCGTAATTCCCAGGACTCTACACAGCGCTTTCCAAAACCGTGAGGTAAATTGCACTCCGCGGTCAGACACTATATTAGTCGGGATTCCATGGAGTCTAATTATTTCCCTGATAAACGTCTGGGCCGTTTCGGATGCAGAGGGGGTACCCTTCATCGGGATGAAGTGGGCCATTTTAGACAGCCGATCTACCACCACAAAGATGGCAGTATGCCCAGCTGCAGGGGGCAGGTCGACGATGAAGTCCATAGACAACATCTTCCACGGCCTATCTGGGATGGGCAGAGGTTTCAGTAACCCCCAAGCTCTGGACCTACAGGTCTTGCTCCGGGCACAGGTGGTGCAGGACTCCACGTAGCTCCTACAGTCCTTAAGTACTTGGGGCCACCAGAAGGTACGTTGAACAAGATCCGCAGTCTTATAGGCACCAAAGTGCCCTGCTAGAGCATGGTCATGGCAAAGTTCGAGAATGCTCACTCGCAAGCATTCGGGTACAAAGATCTTGCTGCCGTACCAAAACAGTCCATCCCTGGCCTGTAACTCAGTTCCAACGGTGGGTGTTGGTCCCATGGAAGCTTGTTTCAACCGCGAGAGCAGATCTTCCTGTAACAGGAGAAAGTTCCCAGGGGCCAGGATAGTGTCAGGGGGTGGAGTTCCTTCGGATTTGTGGAACATCCTAGAGAGGGCATCGGGTTTCGTGTTCTTGGAGCCGGGCCGGTAAGTAACATGAAAAGAGAACCTGGAAAAGAACAGGGCCCACCTGGCTTGTCGCGGTCTCAGCCTCTTTGCAGATTTCAGGTACTCCAAGTTCTTGTGATCTGTGTAGATCAGGATAGGATGAGCAGCTCCTTCTAACAGGTAACGCCATTCTTCCAGGGCAGATTTAATGGCCAGTAATTCCCGATCGCCTACGTCGTAATTTCTCTCCGCGGGGGACAGTTTTCGGGAAAAGAAGGCAATAGGAAAAAGTGAGGCTTTGGTACCTTGTCGTTGGGAGAGGACAGCTCCAACAGCGATTTCAGAGGCGTCTACTTCCAGGACAAATGGTAGGGAAGAATCGGGGTGTTTTAAGACATCCGCGGAGGTAAACAGTCTCTTGAGGGACTCGAAAGCGACTTGAGCTTCCGGGGACCAGTGAAAACGCACCCCTTGCTTGGTTAGCTGCGTGATTGGGCAGATGATAGCGGAGAACCCCTTGATAAATTTTCTATAGAAATTGGCAAAGCCAACAAAACGTTGGACCCCTTTCTTGTCAGTGGGAGCTGGCCAATCAAGGATTGCAGAAATTTTTTGTGGATCCATCCTTATTCCTTCAATGGAGATAACTAGGCCCAGGAATGAGATACTCTCTTGTTCAAACGCACACTTTTCAGCCTTGGCGTACAGCCCGTGTTGCCGGAGCCGGTTCAGGACACATTTAACGTGTTTGCGATGGGAATCTAGAGAAGGGGAAAAAATGAGGATATCGTCAAGGTAAACAATGACAAATAAATCTAAATAGTCCCGGAAGACATCATTAATAAAATACTGAAAGGTAGCGGGAGCGTTGCACAGTCCGAAGGGCATCACCCGATATTCGAAATGCCCAAAGCGGGTTCGAAAGGCTGTCTTCCACTCATCCCCACTTCTGATACGGACCAGATTGTAGGCCCCTCTGAGATCCAGCTTAGTGAAGATAGAGGCGGTTCCCAGTCTCTGAAATAATTCCGGTACCAGAGGAAGCGGGTATCGATTCTTTATAGTTATCTTATTTAACTCTCTGTAATCGACACAGGGTCGGAGGGTATGGTCTTTCTTTTCCACAAAGAAGATGCCTGCACCCGCTGGAGAAGTGGAGGGTTGAATGAAGCCTTTCTTCAGGTTTTCGTCTATGTATGTCTTTAGGGTTTCCTGTTCCAGTTCGGTCAGTGGGAAGATCCTGCCAAAGGGAATTTCAGCCCCGGGAAGAAGTTCAATGGGACAGTCATATGCCCGATGGGGCGGCAGAGATTCTGCCCCCTTCTTACTGAAGACATCTAGGTAGTCGTGGTATACTTCGGGAACGGATTGGCGAAGCTCGGAATCGGAATTCAGACATAGTAGGGTAGAAGGTTCGCCAGAATTTTTCAGGAGACAATACTGCTGGCAGTAAGGAGAAAAGAACGTGATCTCCCCAGTGACCCAGTTAATAGCAGGGTTATGGGCCTGCAACCATGGCATGCCCAGGATGATTGGAAACAAAGGAGATGGAATGATGTCAAAGCGGAGCAGTTCCTGATGCAGGTTAGAGACAGAAACTGAAATGGGGGTAGTTTCTTGCGTAACTGGTCCAGATCTTATCGTGGAGCCATTGGCCAGGTAGATGGAGAGTCCTTGAGCCTTGCACAGCAAAGGGATTTGGTGTTTACTGGCAAAAGAAGAGTCCATGAAGCAACTACAAGCCCCCGAGTCAATGATAGCGGGGACCTGCAAAGTCTTTCCTGGGAGCTGCAACGAGACAGAAAGGGCGAGGTGAGAAGAGGTCTTAAGCCAAGCAGTAGTAGAGCCAGACGAGACAGACATGCACTTACGAAGCTTGGCCGGACAGTTCCTGACGTAGTGCCCAGGTTCTCCGCAGTAGAGGCACAAATTGTTGACCCGACGACGTTGGCGCTCCTCCACCGTAAGAGCAGGGCAAAGGACTCCGAGCTGCATAGGCTCAGAGGTATCAGGTGCTGGAACAGGACCAGGAATGGGAGCCGGATGAGAGTAGTTAGGTACCCGAGGCAGCATCCAGGTGGGGCGAGTGAGCCCAGGACCTCTTTCAGCTCTTCGCTCCCTCAGCCGTCGGTCAATTTGGATGGCCAGGTTAATCAAGGCATCCAGAGTTTGTGGGATTCCCACACGGGCCAGTTCATCTTTCAGTGGGTCTGAGAGCCCCATCCGAAACTGGTAGCGAAGGGCCGCATCGTTCCAGTCCGTATCAGTACTCCAACGGCGGAACTCAGCGACATAGTCCTCTACGGCCCTACGCCCTTGCTGAAGGGTATGCAGGGCGGCTTCGGCCGTGGCGGAGAGTTGAGGGTCCTCGTAGAGCTGGGCCATCATATCGAAGAAGGTGGTCAGGTTGGTTAGGACCTCTGCTTTCTGTTCCAGTAAACGATGAGCCCAAGCTTGAGGATCTCCCAGGAGTAAGGACACCACGAATCCCACCTTGGTGGCTTCAAGTGAGAAGGTGCGAGGCTGAAGGGCAAAGTACAGTTCACAAGAGTTCCGGAACGCTCTGAATTTACTTCGTTCCCCGGAAAACTTTTCAGGCATGGGAACCCTTGATTCGGGAGGCAGCATTACCACCGTCGGAGAAGGGGTGCTTGAGCCGGCAGTAGACGGCAGAGACCCCTGAGCGGTTGTGGGCGAAGTGAGAGCTTGGACCCTTTCCTCCAAACGCGTGTAACCCTCCTGGAGACTCTTAACAGCCTGGGTGAGGCCAGCCAGATGCAGACAAAGTTCGTCCATGGGAGAGGCTCCCTGCGCGGGCTCGGACATGGCTGTCTGATACTGTCACGTACCTGGTGGTAGAGCCCGACTTGCAGAGGGAGACCTCTCTTGCAGCTCCGACTCGAGAGCCCTGGTAGTATATACAGGTGACTCAGGAGTCAAGAGGAGCACGAGTGTCTGGCAGGATCAACAGCTGGGTAAGGAATGCTGGACCGGAGGGGAGCTGGAAAGCAGGCAGGTGCAGGAAACTGAAGCAGGACAGCAGGCAGGGAGGTTGTAGTCGGACACAAGTGCAGGAGTTCTGGCAGAGGTAGGACTTCAGGCAGATGCTGGAACCAGTACAGGAGATGGGCAGCGGATGGCACCGGAACAGAAGGCTGGAAGCAGAGTCGTCAGGCAAGCCGGGTCGGAGGTCAGGCGGACAGCAGAAGTACCGAGGATCAGGCAGGTGGATGGTCGGACGAGCCGGGTCAGTAAGCGGACAGGCAGCAAGGTACCGAAGGGATAAACAGAAGGGAGGTCAGGCAGGCCGAGGTCAGATGCAGGCGGATAGCAGGAGCAGTAGGTAAACAAGCCGGGTCAACAGGTCACAGGAAGCAGGTTCTCAGGATCAGGGTACTAGCACGCTGTAGATCAGACAGCAAGAACTGGATGTGACCAACAGGACTAAATAGCCCGCCTGGCGCCAACGAGCGCACACACGCGCGCACCCGCGGACGCGCGGCGGAAGGTCCAGGCTGATCGCTGCTGGCAGGATCTTCATGACACTGTCTGGTCACGAATCCACGACCGTTCTCAAGATGCCCCAAGTGCGGGAACTATGTCTTCCAGGTGGAGTAGCCTGTTGTCCCACCCTGGGCCTTTCGCTACAATTGGGCCATGGGCGTCGCCACCGAAGAGACTGTCAGTACGGCACCATTGCCATCATCCGAGGGCCAGGCTACCACAGGTGACTTTATATCCTCTAAAGCCCAAGGGACCTTCATTGATGTTGCGGAGGAGGGCCCGCGGAAGAAGATTGCTGTTGCCGCGTGGTCTGTACAAGCAGAGGAAAGGATTAAGAAATCCCATTATTGCAGAGGCAGGCCTGCCTCCTGCACTCCGAGATCGGACATTTGGGGCAAAGTTTTCAAGTGTAAGCCTCGGGACACCACCAGAGTCAGTACAGGGAATTATTTACTGGCTGGGGATTCTTCGCCTTGCTCACCAACGGAAACTGGCTCCGATGAGGGAGACGGCACTTTGAGCAGAAGCTTCCATAAGTTACAGTTTTAGATTTTTAAATCTTTTAATTCTAAATGGACTGTTGCCAGTGTATGACACTGCCCAGAATGACGGAGCCACAAGGCCCCTGAGACTCTTATTAAGCGGGCGGCAACAGAGTATGGACTTGATTTCCCCTTAGTTGGATGAAGTCATGGACATTATGAAGGGACACAAGGGAAACATCGGGACAGGTTGAAGGTCTCAAAGTCCCCAGGGATGTTATGACTATAATTGAGGAAAATCCTGAGGTTTGGTACAAAGATGATGTTTGGAACTACCTCAAGGTGCCAAAGCCGCCGCGGAAAAAGGCCTTTCCACTGGAGCTTTATGAAAGATTTCAAGGGTGTTTGTTACACTGGAGCTATGGTCGGCACATTTACAGTGACAAAATCGTGATTTGCCGAAACAAATAAAGAGAGTGCCATTTACTTCATCCCTACAGTGGATGCTGACGGCAAAGATCCGACTCTGCCCGATCCAAGGTTTTATTGGTGAACTGTGTTGGAGTCAAGTTTTGAGAAGTTTCCAGAAAGGAAAGAAGAAAAAGTTCCTTGTGTCTTTAATTTCTTCAGTGTTTCCGTAAACCACGACTCTGGGGTAGTTAGGTGGTTCTACAGCAGAGTACAAAAAATTGAAAAACAAATTGTCTCCTCTATAATGGGGACTTTCAAACAGGCTGAGTGGCCAATGAATTATATAGAGTATACTAAAATGTATATTTTTAATAATAATGATAAAATAATAAAAGCACATACAAAGTTACAATGGACAATACAATTCAAAATTCATATGTTTACAAAAAATGTCACATCACATTAATTCCACTGCCCTATATCATATTGCAGTGGATATAAATACCCAACGCGTTTACTGTTACTGTATACTAAATTCTCTTCATCAGGGGTGTGCGTGATTCACATAAGACAGACAGAAAAGGAAATATACATCTGCAATCAGAACAGAATCAGATTGTATTAGTGTATAAACGTCCTAAGAACACATTTTCTAATATATCATCCAATTTAGTCCGTCCATTAATAGAGAACAAATATACTGACCATACATAAGTTATAGCAGTGTCCAAGTTAAATTTCGTAAAGGGACAAATGTGCAGAAGATTTTATTATTATGACTTATACCGGGGTATGTATCTTCTCTATCTATTCTGTTTTACATATACAGCTCTCTCTTTACATAAATATTCATTTACAGCTCTCACCCAATCTTCCATTGTGGGGGCTAGGCTTGATTGCCATCTCATAGCAATCATCCTTCTGGCTTGGAATAAACATCTTAATATTACGATAGTTACTCCCTTTCTTTCTACTTTCTCATTTCTATATCCTAATATACACACCACAGCATTTAGTTCTATCACAATCCCAAAAACCCTGCTCAGTGTCTCTACTACTACTTTCCAATATCGAAATAATTTGGGGCAATTCCAGAGCATATGTATTAGATTTCCCATCCCCCCACACCTAGGACAACTGTCATCCGCTCTTTTACCAAACCTAAATAACCTCTGGGGGGTATAATATGCTCTATTAATCACCATCAGGTGGGATATCTTATGCGGAGGGGAGACCGAAACCTTTGGACACGCCTCCGGGATTATCTTCCACTGTGCTTGTGTTAAATTTCCCACATCTAACTCCCATTTCCCCTTCTCAACCCTATTTTCCCCTTACAATTAATCTGTTTATTTAACTGGAGATAGAGTTTTGATATTAAATCCTTTGGTGGGACCTACTTGCGCTATCATCTGTATCAGTGGCAATTCTTCCCAAACCAATGATAGGTTTCCAAACTGGGTCTTTAAAGCGTGTCTCACCTGTATATATGCATAAAATGTATTTTGTGGTACTTTGAATTCTTTTTGCAGTTCTTCAAATGATTTGATACACCTGCCCCCATACAGATGGTTCAACCTTTCAATACCCGTTTTTCCCATCCTAAGATTTTACCAACCCGCCAAATTTCTTGTAGCTTCCTATTGTTCCAGAGGGGGTGTATTTTGTTATTTCCCTATATCCCATCTTTTTTTTAACTATATCCCATATCTTTAACATCATTTTTACTGTAGGACACCTATACTGGAATGAATCCGCTTCCAACGTCTCTATCAAAGTTTCATGTGGGGAGCCCGTCAGAACTAATCTCCCATTAGGGGTTCCTCCATTCACCATGTCAATTCCCCCTAGCTGTTGTAATTGTGATGACCAGAAGTAACACTCAGGATAGGGGACTGCGAAACCTCCTTCCTCTACCGGTAGCTGGAGCATACGCAATCGCAATCTGGCCTGCCCCCCCTTCCATATTAATTCCCTGAATAGCATCTCGATCTTGTTAAACTAGCTTCTATTAATCCATATTGGGGTATTATGCAATATATATATAAAAGTTGGGGCATCCAGATCATTTTTATCAAATTACATCTGCCAGCCACCGATAGAGGCATTCGCTTCCATATAGCAATTTTTTGTTTAAACTTAACTAATAATGGACCTAAATTATAATTTATAAATTGCTTAGGATTCTTTGTCAGAACAACCCCAAGATATTTCAAATTGTCCACTATTGACATTTGGGGGATTCCCAGAACCGTTTGTTCACTGGCAGAGTCCATAGTGAGACATTCCGACTTTTCCCAATTAATCTCCAGCCCTGTGAAACCTCCAAATTCCTGCACCATTCCTATTGCTTTTGTCAATGAGTGTCCCATATCGCCCAAGAATAACAAGATATCATCTGCGTAAAGCGCAATTTTTTCCTCCCCGGTTTTTCTTAAGAAATCGACTATTTCCCGATTTGCTCTAATCGCACAGGCTAAGGGCTCTATAGCAAGTGCGAAGAGCAGGGGTGACAATGGACACCCCTGTCTCGTCCCTCTCTCCAACTCTATTTTATCGGAAAGCTCATTATTAATTTTTAGTCTTGCACTGGGTTTATCGTATAACATTCTAATCCAACCGATGAAAGAGGGACCAAAACCGAATTTCCCAAGCACTTTCCATATATATCCCCACTCAACACTATCAAATGCTTTTGTTACATCTAGTGCCACTACTGCTCCAGGCGTATCATTATCTGTTGGAATCTGTAAATTCAAAAAGGCTCTCCTGATATTTATGCTAGTTGACCTGTTGGCTATAACCCTGTTTGATCCATGTGCACTAATCTTGCAATAATTCGATTGAGCCTAGACGCTAATACTTTAGCAACAATCTTTGCATCGGAGCACAAGAGAGAAATTGGTCTATACGCTGCTACATCCAATGGGTCCTTTCCTTCCTTATACAGCAAGATTATAATTGCCTTCATCATTGATGGAGGCAATTTGCCCTCCCTGGTTGCTCCTCTCAAAGTTTCCAGAAGTTCAGGAAGCAGTATCTCACCATAGTTTTTATATACTTCGATCGGCAGCCCATCCGGCCCAGGTGATTTCTGATTTGACATACCCGCAACTGCTTCCTGAAGCTCCTTCAAGGTTATTGGGGCTTCCAATTCCTCTCTCTCCTCTTGATTCAAACGTGGAACCTCTAGGTGACCTAAAAATGTTTCCATCCGCTCATCCATCCCCACTTTCTGTGCAGTATACAATTTTTTATAATACTCTCTAAATGTTTGGCATATACTCCCAGTCTCAGTTGTGACCTCTCCCTCCATTGTCCTAATAACCGGGATTGAGGATGGCCCATAATTAGTCTTCACCAGTTGTGCCAACATCTTTCCCATACTTTCCCCTTCTGCAAAAGAGACTTGACGATGGAACATATGTTGTAGCTCCACCTTTTTCAAAATCATTAACCTAAATTCTTCTTGTTTATCTAACCAGATTTTTTCCTTTCACCGTTTGGGGTCTCTAATGTAATCTCTTTCAGCCTCTAGCACTTCTCTCCCTATTCTTTCCTCCTGCTCTCTCGATTTTCTATTAATTTTTGCTATAGATTGAATCAGGAGTCCCCTCAAGAATGCTTTCAAAGCATCCCATAAGATCCCTGATGCTACTGTACCCCGGTTATATTTTAAAAATTATTTTAGTTCTAACTGGATCCCCTTTGGGCTTTCTTCTCTCTCTTTTTTTATTAGTTCTAGCCAGAGCGGATTCAATTTCCATACCTTCTGAGCTCCTCGTTCTTTTTAATGCTACTATCACTGGGGAATGATCTGAAATCCCCCTTGGCTGATATTCAATCTTTTCCACCATCTGTAGGGCCCGGTCATTCCCCAGTATCATATCTATCCTGGATAACGTGGAATGCGAGGCCGATCGGCAGCTATACTGCCGGGCTCCCGGATTCCCCGTTCTCCACAAATCCAGTAACCCTACTTCTTCCAGGTATTGACCCAGCCTTCCCTGCCCAGCCGGTTCCACCGATATCCTTTCTGGGAATCTATCAAGTTAAATATCTAAAACCGTATTA